>NC_141696.1:870655462-871400462 GCF_964263255.1 Lissotriton vulgaris
TCCAGGTGTATTGCAGGAGGCCCCAAATTAACTTCAACTCCCCTCTGAAATCTGGCACTTGTTGCTACCCTCTGCTGGTGCCAACAAAAGGATCCCTACCTCCAGGGCCGGTTCTAGGATTATCTGGGCCCTGGGCGAAAGGGAATGTGCGAGGCCCCTCTTATTTACATAAGTGACATCTTCTGGGCTTGGGAAGCTGCTTTGTGGAGACTATTCCTGGGCTGCAGCTCCTCCTCTCAGCCACCTACAAGCACCTCGTTTACAGCTCATATTGGGCTGAAGGTGTGAGAATTGCCTGGGGCTGAGAGTTAAAACTGTGGGGGAACTAAAGTGCTGACAATTGGAGTCCTGCTGTGTCTCTGAATAGGTAGCCAAATAGGAGGCCGTATTGCAGGACAAACCAGCAAACTGTGTTTCCTTGCAAATTGGACAAGAGGAAGTGTCTTAATCCCCTAGGCCTTTCCACACCATCCCTTGGATGGCCGGGGAGAGGGCCCCTCCCATGGGCCCAATTATAGAGAGTTGAACAAGAATGGTTTTGTCGGGTAGAGCAAACGTAAGTAAAAAGATGCTTTTAACCCGTTCCTTGCTCCCGTCGGCCGTTGGGAGCACTACCTCGCGGGTGCTGCCGTCGGCCAATGGCCGACGGAGCCCAGCCCACTCGATAGAACACCCTCACCGCGGTGGAAAAACCGACGCGGTTAAGGCGTTAATGCATATGAAGAGTAAGTCCTCTGACACACAACAATAACATAAGCTACTTAACACTTAATGAATAAGGCATAGAAAACCAAAATGCTTTGACAAGGAGGTTTATATCAGAATTCCTTCATTCATTAATATATACAATACAATAATGTGGACTGTCAAGATCAGTACAAAAAAGTGACAAGTGTGCATGGTGCTAAAGTGGTGAACATTATATACAGTGTAGGCATTTACATATGTACAGGTGGTAATGAAGGTAGGTCAGATGATCTATCCAAGTATAGAATCCTGGTGATGCTGGACCTAAACAAAGCGTCGACGTTTCAACCCTATGGTGCCCCAATGGGTGGTCACGGCGGGTCTTTCTCAAGACAGGTGGGTGTGGTTTGGGGGCGGTGGGGGGGAAACAGACAAGTTGTTTAGATGACAGTCTGAAATTGAAAGGGAGAGCGTGTGTCAAAGAGGCAGTAGGTGCATTAGGCAATATTTTACACCTGAAGTAGGGATCTTCAATTACTCACCCTACTGAGGGCCGGATTTCTCAGCTTAGAACAGTAGACACAAGGGGCGCAATGGCCCAATATCTGTGGGAGAGGAGCGTTCATATATTAGTTAAAAGGCTGTATGACTAGCTGTAGTTGAATGAAGCTGTGTGACTAGCTGTGGAGGTGATCACGGAGAATCGCCACCTGGTACAGTGGAGCGAGTGCGACTCTTAGGGCGTGCTTTTAGTATTACTTAGGCGGGCAGTGACTAGCCTGGTGAAGTGGATGCAACGTGCCTGTTGAAGGAAATGTGCATCTAGCACGTAGAAATCGCGACTTTAAAACCGTGCTGCTATTTACATGTGTAGGCGGTGGTATGTGTGCAGACCCCTCCGGTGACATACAATGGCTTAGTATGTGCGTTAAAACCGGGCACGGCAAGGTAAAGAGCCGAAGTCCGGGGGTGAAGCGTGGAGCGGATGGTGAGGCTGCGTGCAGTGTTAAAAATGGTGGAGCCGCATAGAGTAATTAAAACCAATTGCAGGCGCGAGAAGGGAAAGTTATATTAAAGCGAGGAGCCTGAGGCATTAACCTTGGCAGGATGTGGCCAGCGTGTATTTGTGCAAATTTAAATGTGCCGCATTAGGCAATATTTTACACCTGAAGTAGGGATCTTCAATTCTAGAGAGACACCTTTCTTTCAATTGGATCGGCAGGGGTACATGAGGACCAGTGGGGTGTTGCAATTGTGTCGGGACCCATGCTGGTAGTCTGAGTGGGAGGTCCTGGTCCGCTGCCCACCCTGCCCATGCCTAGCGTCGGCCCTGCCTACCTCCCACTGTTGTAGGGCTGATGATTGTTTATTAAACGTTGATTTGTCGTACAGGATATTATTTCACTTTAGGATTTTGCTCATTCACAATTTCATGTCTATATTTGCCTCGTCTATATAGTTTTTAAAACGCCTGACATTTTTTGTTCCAGAAATAAAATTGAATGTTAGGGCCACTGAAAATGTTGGCCATTAAGAGAAAGAAAAAAGGTTTTCATTTCTAGTTCAGTCAGAACCAATGCGACTCGACATAAAATGTAGAAATACGAGCTATCCCATATGCTATTCATGCCCTGCACATAAAATTTGAAGATTTGTTCTGAGAAAATGTGAAATTCTTTATGCAAATGACTATTTAAATGCAGATTTATGATGTGCTTGTTTATGATTGGAGCAGAAGTAGCAAAATATAATTTATTTGTAAGTTAGTCCCTTTTCCAATAGCACTCACAAAAGCTTTTTCTACCGCCCAGGATCCTGCCCAGCAGGGGCGAGGCATGACACTCTTTGAATATACCATCTATTCTTAAACAAATTCATTTTGGGCATGAATGTGCATACCAATGGCGCACGGAATACCAAACGCCATGGTAGGTACTTAGAAGCAGCAGGAGACATTCAGAACATGTTTTAATGGCGTAAGCAAGAAGAACAGCTGACAAAAGACCAACAGAGGCAGCAGGAAATATAAATATTTGCGTTTTTCTAAAATGTTGGGAGTGCTTCATAAATCAGCCTTATGGAGGTTGTAAGCTCTTGTGGTAGCTTGAAAAACTTGATTTTGAAGTACAGCCCTGTTCAAGGAGCAGCTGAGTGGACTCAGAGAGTTAACGTTTTGGCAAAAAAAAGATTATGGACAGTTAAATTATGCAATTCATTTCTGAAGTTTCATCAGATGTTATTGGCAAATGCATAATTATTTAGCTCTGCCTTATTGGAATGAAAGATAGCTAAAATTGCATTAAGAACTAGCTGAAACCACTACCACGCTGAAATAAAAGTTTGACACTCTCTGTATGGCTGAATGGATGGTTAAAATGGAAATAGACATAGGAGGAGCGCGTCCACTTTGTTCAAGAACATTGCAAATTCGTCCTATAGGTTTTCTCACTGGCTTGGTTACAGTTTTACAAATTTTTCATATTTGCAAACTATTTCAAGAGTACTCTTCAAGAATGCGTGGTTTACACGGTGCAATATGCAAAGAAGAAAATGTATTTGCACTTGATTTTTTCTAAATTGCATTTATCTATTTTCTTTACTGGTGGAAATTTCAATCCTAAAGAAGCAATCCATCCTGCCACACCCCTACCCCATCCAATTCCTATTATTTTCCAGGAGGTTACACAGGTTGAGTATTCATTCGTAAATATTCTTAAATCCAAATGTTCACATATTTTCATAGTATCGCCACACTAGAACTCCCAGTCCCTGCCTCCTAGAAAGTTCTTTTCACCACCCATTGAAGAAAATTCCTACTATCACACTAAACTGGTGTAGTATTACACATGTGTAAATCTTCTTCCAGGTGTAGTTTCAAATGTTGTGAATTTCAAGTGTTTTTTTCTGTATGTGAAGCTATTTGTCCATATTAGTTCAACATGTGAATGGCTTTGTGAATCAGGCCTTTTTCGAATGCTGAGGAAGGCACAGTTGGAGACCTTCCTCCCACAGCCTTCCTTGAATCCAAATACACCCAAAATGTTTCTAATTCCTGTGCACCATCCGTCCGGTTCCTCCTAACAGCCTTGTTGTCACGTAGAATACTGGTCACTCTGAGAGGATTGATAAGTGGGCAACGAAGAGGAGGGTCAGCAAGGAGTGGTCCAGTTGTTGGTGTTGTGTTATTTTCTCTTACATATCTTGGCTTCAGTTAAGAGAAACTCTTTAGATGCATGCTGTTGTCCTGTTTATCACCCACACACGACTAATGTAATTTGATCACAACACTAATGTCTACCCAAAAAGGGTGCATCTGGCTAAGTTTTAAAGACGACTGAAGAATCACATCATTGCGTTTAGAAAGGTCTACCAGTGTCTCACATTACAATACACCCTGCCAGTTCGAGACTTAGTGAAGGAGGGAAAGGTAGTCCAATCTGGCTCAGAGAGTACTTAACTAGCAGTAGGTACATGTGAGTTCAATGAAGATTGATCCAGTACCATGGATGGCCCTTGAGTAATGCAGGTAGCCTTCAATATTATCCTCTATAAACATTTGTGAGTCCGAAATAATACAATTGCAAGTTCTGACAGCTGTGTTTAACATGGTTGACCACCCTATTCTGTAACTAGAAGTATCTACTGCTGTCCAGAAAGATATTCATGTTTTTAGAACCAGGAGGAGGGTGGGCGCACACTGCCTCACATCCCAGCACTCAGGTTACCCGGATGCATCACAGTAAATGCAGTGCATGATAACACTTACTTCGGTGGCAGGCTTTAGTTTTTCATCCGTGTTGGTGCAGCCAGTGCGGTGTATGTCTAGACACCTGTTTCAGGATAGTTGTCCTTCTTCAGTAGAGAGCAACACATTCATTTTGGGGGTGCTTGAAATGCTGCCCAAAGTCTTCTCCGGTCTCTATACCACTCGTTGGGCGCAGGTGCATCGACCAGAGCTTGTCAGCTCATTAGCTCAAGGGAGCCTTTTCAAACAGGAGGAGGATAGGCAAACACTGCCTCACATCCCAGTACTCAGGTTTCTAGAATCAGAAAGGACAGGACAAAGTTCTTTGCTCAGCCTCCTCCCTTACACCCCTTGGACAATATTCCTCTCACAAAGGGACCAGCAACATTCACTTTGATATCCCAGTTACTGGGTTCAACAGAGAAGACAGAGAAATGCACATAAATACACAGGAAATGTCTATAAAAACAAATGGCAGCTAACACTAGGGTTCTCCGCACAAGCTACTCTTGTTCCTTTTTGGAAGTTTGTCAATAAATCTCTCTAGCTATTCAACGTGTCCATAAATACAGACGGATCTTTCCATACAAGTGCAGGAACATAGGAGACCCTTACGTTTACCTACCATTATTCTTATAGCCCCTCATCCTGTCTCACCATCCACAGGAGCAGCACCACGAACACATGTTGGCCCTATGACATGCAAGTACTAACAAGAGCGCACCCGGGTCTCTAATCCTTCATTACACATTTGCCAATACAAACCTAGCTGGAAACATACACTGCTAATTAAATTAGAAATGACCGCTGACGCGGAGAACAGAAATGGACAGCTCAAAGTTTAGAGCAGATAGTGCCTACAACCCTTTAACTTCATTAACCCCTCCCCTGCTGATGACGGAACCGCTCCGTCATCAGCTACGGTTGGGCTGTGCTGATGACGGAGCGGTTCCGTCATGGCCCGGCCGCCGCGCGTGCGCGGCGCTGATTTCGCGCCTGCGCGGCCCATTCTATTGAGCGGGGCGGGCCATGACGGAACTGCTCCGTCACGAGCACAGCTCAACTGCGGCTGGTGACGGAGCGGTTCTGTCACCAGCATGCGGCCGCCGCGCGGCTGCCCCGCCCTGTTAGCGCTGCGGCGGAATAGCCGCCGCAGCGAAAGGGTTAAGTACATGCCAGGCTCTAGTCAGTGATTGCTTAGCATCTCTTCCCCTGGCAAACTTGATATCATGCGCAATTTCTGTAAAATGCTTTATTGTGACCAAAGATCTGTTGCTTACATTTTCAAAGCAATATATACTACAGATATTTCGACGATTTTTAATCTTAATATTACTTCACAGAAGCTATTCCCATCAAAGGCAAACACACAAAATGTCACATTCTGCTGGAGGTGGCAGTAAAGACTCTCTCTCCATCAAATTAATGAGTGGAAAATGAATATCCCGCGTAGCTATTCTTTTCCATCCGTTATTGCTTTTGCACCTACAATTTGAAATAAACGCAAGCTTTAATATTTTTATACATAAAGGTCAAAAGACAACATCTCTCTAGTACTTGATATAAGTGTGCACTAAATGCATATAATTTCCTATGTACTTTCTAGGGAGAAAATAAATGTTAATTTTAGCATGCATTTATAAATGAGAACTACAGAAGTATGCTGGCTCCGTTTACGCGGAATGTAAGAATAACCTTACCATGGAGAAAAGAAAAAGCAATATCACACCATTGGGAAAATGCCAAGTTCATGAGGGAAAATTATGGACTTGATGTGCAAAGAGACAGGTTACAATAAGTGGCCACAAAGTGAGCATCAACCTTTTGTGACTTGTCTCTCCTCATAGGGGATAGGAAAATGAACTGCCAAGAGAATAATAATTGCTACCCCCTGTGATTGGCTAGAAACAAAGAGATGGAGGATGGCAAGGAACAGCAGACCACGGCCCTTGTGTTCACATTATCATACGAGATTTTTTGCCTTTAAAAACGTTTCCATTAGATAATTAAACAGTCCATTTTCCCTTGGACCACAGATGCCTGCTTCCTCATTGGTTGCCCAGAAGGATACTCAAATTGGAAGGTGTCTGAAATGACACCTTCTCCTTTGCAAGTCAGTGGCCACCTCCTTTCAGATGTCTGCAATTGAATGATGGATTTGGACCACAATTGCTGCTGGAAATCACTGATATGCATTGTTATAACCTGCAATTAGGAGATGACACCCTATTCATGCTTTTCGATCTCATAAAATGGGCTTACTAAACAGAGGAAAGCCATTTTGCATTTGCAGACCCTGTTATTTTGAATTTCACAGAGTTTTCAAACCACGAAATGACTCTGTTCATCAGTCCCCAAATGTTTTAAAAATATTTTCACAACTGAAGAAAATAACATATTGATCTCTATTTTAGACTGAATAATCAAATGTAATTTCGTATAATATACTATGTCGTCTACCATGATGAAATAAGTTGCTCATCTGTGCTGAAAATGCACATTTGTGCATTTTTCAAAGCTTACATAATAAAAAAGTGAAATTCAACTCAAGTCGATTCTACCTGTAAGTTTTTACAATGGGACAACATTTAAAACATATTGAGAAGAAAACACTATACTAAACCTTTTCCTTATGAATCATTTTAAGTGTAGACACAGAAAATGAACATAGGTTCACTTTGCTTTCTTTGCCTACAGGTGATTTTTTTAATCGAAGATGGACTGGGTCTAACTCTTTTTTCTTCACTCTCCATCACACAAGCAGCAAATGATGCAAATAAAACAGTAGATGTAATATTTTGTTTTGCGTAATGTAGTGCAGAAACTAATGTTGCTGAACTGCATTGCACAAGGGCAGAAAGCAACTCCGAGCCATAGTTAGTAAAATGGCCTGAAGGTGCTGTCACCCCTGTGCTTGCTCACAAACAGGCTGCCTAACGTCATTCAGTCTTTTCACCATAGTGTGCGCTTAATGTCCAGCATTAGACTTTTGTACTGGAATTATATACTTCCAGGTCCAAATATGTTAGAAATGGGTGTCTCTAGTTGGCAGAGGTGGGTACTGTTGTCCAAATAGAGGCTCTTGTTTCTAATCAGGGTAAGGGGGATACACACTTTAGATAACCCCTGCTCACTCCCTTGGTAGCTTGGCACAAGCAGACAGGCTTATCTCAAAGGCAATGTGTAAGGTATTTGTACCAACACTCACAGTAACACAGTGATAACACCACAAAAGGACACTGCATCAGTTTGGAAAAATAAAATATCTTTATCTAAACTAAACAAGACCAAAATGACAAAAACCCAACATACAAAGTTAAAAATATGACTTTTAAAAAGGCTTCAAGAACTTGTACCTTAGAAATCTATGGATGAGTGACTTTTCACCAAAGTACCTGGAGTTACGTCACAGTTCACCAAGCCAGACAGCCGCAGCATTGGAAAACAAAGAGATGCAACACTCCTGAGACCATGCGGAGTCGATGCGACAGTCCTGTTACACGCAGAGGAAGGGTTGCTTTGATTCCGGGATTAGGAATGCGTTGGCGATCGAAGCGGCAGCGTGGCACGGCGCTGTGTCGGTCCTCTTCAGCCGCGATCTCTTGATGCGTTGGTTCTTGCAGAGATGACAGGTGCTGCGACGGGTTTTGCAGCGTGATCGGCGTTGCGTGGAAATTCTTCTCATGCCGTGAAGATGCGCCGGAAAGACAGCCACAAGAAGAGCGATGCATCGATTTCTGTAGTTCTCTGAGTTTCTTCTCTCTTCCAGCTCCCAAACAGCAGTAACAACCTCCAGAGGCCCAAAAGTGGCACAAGCACCTCGAGGCATTACTCACAAGATCAGAGTTCAGGGGAGCTGAGGGTGAAGTATTTGTGTCCCTGAGACTTCTGACCAGGAGGCCAGCTCACTTCAGGCTCTTGGAGATCTCCTTTAAGCAGGGGACACAGCACACAGCAAAAGTCCTTCTCCTTTCCTTGGCAGAAACAGCAACTGCAGGCCAACCCCAGACACACAGCAAGGGCAGTACTTCTCCTCAGTCTCTCCAGCTCTTCTCCTCAGTAAAGGTTCCTCTTGAACTCCAGGAATGATCTAAAGTTCATGGGTTTTAGGTCTAATACTTATACCCCAGAATGTCTTTATTCTCTTTATGCAAGGTGCTCTGAGCCCGGTTCAAACCAGTGATGGGGGCACTCTGCCAGTGCGCAACAACATCCTTTGTCAGTGTGGGCATTGGTCCCAGACACACCACAGAGGGGCGGAGCCAGCATTGTGGAAGGCAGGTACAGCCTATTCAGGTACAGGTGCAACTCCTCCCATCACTACAAATGCAGATCAGGCCTATTCAGTCTAGTGCTGCCTCATCCAGACTCCTGGAGCCATGGCACTTCCCCAGCCCCTGTCACTCTAAAGCCAGGCAGTCAATCCACAAACAGGCAGAGGCACACAGGAAGGTTGAACAAGAAAATAGCCACTTTCTAAAAGTGGTATTTTCAAACACACAATTTAAAAACCATCTTTACTAAAAGATGTGTTATTAAATTCTGAGTTCAGGGGTACTAAACTCAATTTTTTCATCTTATCCCTATGGGAAGATATACTTGTAAAATGTTACAAAGCATTCCCCATTCTGTCCTATGAGCAAGATAGCATTTCAATAGTGAAAAACAAAATTGGTAGTATTTCACTATCAAGACACCATACTGATACCATAACTGTTTGTACTCACTGCGGAGCCCGAGCAACCTTGGCCGATGCCTGGTGGAGCGGTCTCATTCAGCTATAAAGGAATTTGGCTTTGGTTCACCCCCTCAGCTGTCACCTACCCAGCTGGACATCTGACATTATTTTCCTCGTCTCCCCGCGGTGTTTCCTTCCCTTCCCGGTCTGCCTGACTCCATCTGCATTCCTTACCTCTGTTTACCATTCCCCCGCTACCTTCCATTCCCCATAAGATGTGTTTCTGGGCTATGCCACACGCTTATAACTCATATTATTGTGTAACCACATGTTTTTCTCTTATGTCTATACTTGGCTCCCGTAACTGATCTAACTAAGTAACCTGTAACTCGCTGCTCTTCGTGTAAAGCGCTCTGATACCTCCGGGTCTAGCCAGCGCTATATAAAACTTTGAAAATAAAATTGAATAACGTAAAAAAAAGAAAAAAAAAATATATATATATATATATATATATATATATATATATATATATATATATATATATATATATATATATATATATATATATATATGTACAAAGTAGTCACACTGCAGCTCCAGCGCCCAAGAGCAGAACAGACGACCAAACAAATCCAAAATGAGGCAAGAAAGATTTTATTTAGTCAAACTGAGCAGCAAAGCGAACTGACAATTTTCGGGTGGATGCCCTTGTTCACAGTCAAATGTTTACCCACAATGCCTGGATTTTTTAAATGCTAGTGCACACCATGTGATTGAATTCAACATAGAAGAAATACTACTACGTTTGTATGGCACACCGGAGTACAGGGGTAAAAAATAACCACATCCCATGTTAAAATCACATGGATACAAATTTATAGCTGAATAAATTCATTGATTATGGCAAGATTGTTTCTGCATGAATGCTTAAACACGGTCAAAACAGTATACTACTATCAATGCATATTTTGTGCAAATCATCGCAATATGTAAACATAACACTCAGTGCAAAAAGACAATTTAGTTTAAAAGTATAATATAAATACTTAAAAACATTTTAAATACAAAAATGAATTGTTATTATAAAAACAGTCCTTTAACGATGTGCAATCTTACGCAATGTAAACTTGACACTCTGTGCAAAAAATGCTAATAAATACTGTACAGTTAAGACCATGAACACTATTTACAATCCTGCGGGGACATCTGAAGTTGATTGCAACCCCTTCTGCTAATAATAATATTTTGGGGACATTTAGTGGTGATCGCAACCCCTCTGTTCTCAGATATCGCGCCTACGTCTAGTAAATATCTATTTCTAAACTATTTGTGCCCCCAGCACCTATAATAACAAGTGCATAACTAATATTGTAGACTGGTTTATTAGTCCATATCTACACTCTCAACAGGTCAAAGAAAAATAAGGGTGAATGACGAAAAGAAATTATATCTATTGAAATAAACAGCAAAGAAAATGACATTTGGGCAATTGAAAAGAATGTTACAATGTGAGAGCGGCCTCTTAAGTTAAAGGTGTTTATTCATTAAATAGTTCAGGGCTAGGGTGCAGATTATTACTGACCATATTTACTAGGTCAACCCTATAGAAAATGATACAAATCTACTGTGGTGTTGAGCCCATTCGGCACCTTGGTATCCAGTTCAAGTATCATTTTAGACTCTAGTTGACGTAGCATCTTGTCTCTGTCCCCTCCCCTACACGGTTGAGGGACAGACGTCAACACAAAGTAGCTGAGACACTCCAAGTTGTTGTTATGCACACTCCTGATGTGCCTCGCCACTGGATACGCGTTGTCATTGTTTACAATCGCCCGAAGATGCTGTAATATCCTGGCGTTCACTGCAAGCTCAGTACTCCCAGCGTACCTCAGGCCGCATGTGCACGCCAGAACATAAACAGCATATTCTGTCCTGCAATTGTAATTGCCCTTGATTTACAATGACATCGGACTGAATGGGGTCAGGTAGGTGCTGGTGTTAACACCAAACTTGCACGCCCGGCAACTTGAGCACTTAAAGAACCCAAGTCGTAGGGGAAACCAGGATATTTTCTTGAGTAATTCCGGAAAAGAATTGGAGACATGACTACGTAAGGAGGGTCCCCTCCGAAACGTGATTTTGGGATTATCAGGTAGTTCAGCAGCCAGAACACCAGTTTGGAGAATAGGCCAGCTTTTAGTTAAAATGGACCTGATCTTCCTATCCTGGCAGCTGAACAATGTTATAAAACCTGATAGCCGAGTGCTCAGGGTCTTCACTGTTCTTGATGGTCTCACTGGTTTGCTCTAACAGTGAATCCCTGGATCTTTGCTTCATTTTGCAAACTGCCCTATTGAGAGTTTGATCGTTATACCCTCTAGCTTTGAATCTGATGAGGGCTTCTGCTGTACAGTTCTCCAGTTCTTCTACACTGCTACAAATTCTTTTCAAACAGAGCAATTCCCCATAGGGGATATTGTCAATTGTGTGTCGTGGGTGAGCACTACTCGCGTGCATGGTGGAATTACCCGCAGTGTCCTTTCTATAGAGGGTGGTTGCCAATTTACAAGACCTTGTGTATACCCTAACATCAAGAAAGGCTACTGAATTTTTACTGATGTGATGAGTAAACTTTAAATTATAATCATTGATGTTGAGTCTCTCAACAAAGTTCACAGGACTGGCTTCATCCCCCCTCCAAATTAAAAACGCATCATCAATGAAACGGACCCACATTTGCACAAGTTCCGAGAAAATGTCATGGTGGTCACCCATGAGGACCCGCTTCTCCCAATAGCCTACGTGCAAGCGCGCATAGCTAGGGGAAAAGCAGGCCCCCATGGCCACACCCCTCTTTTGCAGATAGACATCCTTGCCAAACATAAAATAGTTATGGTACAGGCTCCACGACACTAACTCTACCAGCATCTTATTGTGGTTGGAACAGTCTGCCGGTCTAGTGCTCAAAAAGTATTCTAGAGCCTTAAGTCCTGTGGGGTGTTCTATGCTCGTGTAAAGAGCCTCGATGTCTAACGTTATCAGCAATGAGTTCTCAGTCCATGTGGTGTCTTTAATTTTGTCCAAGAAATGCCCAGTGTCCTTGATGTATGTGGGCAGACTCGTAACAAAGGGTTGCAGGAAATAGTCTGTGTATTGAGCAAGATGTTCCCCAACGCTATTAATGGCCGAAATAATTGGCCGTCCTGGGACTGGTGATACTCCTTTATGGACTTTGGGTATGAGGTAAACCCGTGGTATGACAGGTAACTCAACGTGTAGAAATTTAAATTCTTGAATGGAGATCAAATCCCCCCTTCTATATTGGAAGAGGAGTTTCCTTAGTTTATCTCTTGCCAAGTCATATTGTTTCAAACACGTTTTGACGTAGCATGCAGCATCTGAAAGTTGCCTGGTTGCTTCCGCGACATATTGTGTTTGAGGCCAGATCACGATATTACTTCCTTTATCAGAGCTGCATACCACGTTCTGATGATCATTTTTCAACTTGGTTACCAGAGCCTAGTATTGTTTCTTTTGATCTTGCTTGGTTCTCGTGCGATGTTTCACCTGGTGATATAGCTTTTTGAGGTCTGTAGTCACCACATCACGGAATGAGTCTATGGCATCCCTAGGCATGATGGGCATGAAGCTTGATGACGGTTTGAAAGGACTTGATCCTGCTCCCATTTGTTGAATTTCAGCCTCCCTTAATTCCTCATGCGTGGACGTGTGGGTGTTTGTATCATTGCTGCCCTCGCCCAGTTAAAAAATATATATATATATACAAATAAATAAATAAATAAACAGGACATTTTACACACACTGGTACATGTCCTACCTTTCACATACACTGCACCCTGCCTAGGGGGTATCGGGGGCCTACCATTGAGGTGTTCTATGCGTACGAAAAGGGAAGGTTAAGGCCTGGCAACTGGGTGCACTTACCAAGTCGACATGGCAGTTAACAAACTGCGCACAGGCACTGCGGTGGCAGGCATGATACCTCTTTTCAGGGCTACTCGTGTGGGTGGCACAACCTGTGCTGCAAGCCCACTAGTAGCATTTGATTAACCCGCCCTGGCACACTTAGCACACTTTACTATGGACCTTCTGGTAAAACAAATATGCGAATCAGGGAGAACCAATCACAATATCAATTTACACGGAGAGCATATGTACTTTAGCTTGATCAGAGTCCTGTAGCCAACAACAACAGGTCAGGAAAAAATAGGAAGGAGCAAAAAGTTTGGGGATAACCCTGTAAAAAGGGCCATTTCCAACAAAATCTTCTATAACATTAGACACATTGCAAGTGTGCTGTGCAGTGCTGCACACATGCAATGTGAGGAAAATTTGAAGAAATTAACACATTTCTCCAACTTTGTGCCTCCTTCCTGGAGGCATTATTTTTTATGCAAAGAATGGCCTGACTTTCTTAGTAGTTTGGGCTTTGCATCTGCAAATATGGATTCAAGCACTGATAAACCCAAGTACCAGCCATCTAATACCCCCTTAACACAAACTGGGGCAAAGCAGCGAAAAATGCAATTTATATGGAGAAAAGGGTCATGTGTCAATGCAAAATACCTTTTGCACTAGAAATGAAATACCATTCCAAGACTTTGTGCCATCTTGTATTGCTTTGCACCAGTGCAAAGTCTTGGTAACTCTGCCCCAAAATCTGCTCCATTTTTGCACCAGTGCAGAGTTTATGTAGGCCCGCCCTTAGCATTTGAAGAAAAGCTGAGGCGTGTAGTTGGTTCGAAAGAGCTGACGAGAAAGGGCAACATGGCTGCCTGCAAATCAGCACAAAATGATTAAGGCTTGAAGTGCCACCAACTGGTCACTGATTAATGAAATCTATTTATGCATAAGCAACTATTAAATACGTGCAATGGTTTCTCTCAAAGGGTTGGGGGACGGTATACAGCCTTACCTGACTGTTCCAGCATGATTCGTATGAGGTATTCAAACATAATTACATGAAATGAAAATGTTGTTGTAAGAAATAGTAAAATTAAATTGAGCCTATAAAATTGTTAAATTATATTCAAATAACATCCCTTGAATTTCACTGTATTCAACAGTCCTGAAACAGACGCCATTTTACTGTTGTGAGGACCAATGAGAGCAGTTCTAATATGAAAGGGTTTGAATTCTGATCTGTACCGCGCCTTTTGACTTCTATTTTCATTTTCGGGAAATAAATTAGAACACCGACACTATGGCACAGCAAGATTTAGGAAGTGAACTTTCCACATTCAGAGCTTTACTGCAGTGGGCTAGCACTCCATAACTTTATTTCTCACCTTTTGATCTCAATTCAGAGAATGAGTGGACATTTAAACTTTTATCTGTTATGACGAACTGGGGGCTGTCTCCTTGAATCACTGGCACTTGTCAGCGGTGACCTTTCCTTCACAAGAGAAACAAATCAAGCTCAGAATGAAGGCAGTGGTAGCCTTTTATTATCTGAGCTGTCCTCATGCAACGCCTAAGAATGTTTCATCAGTGTTCAAACTCATTTGCGGAAAATCAGACCACTTACTGAAAATGTTGAACAAAATGGTGAATTATTTCGGTCAGAAATTGCATATAAATCTGAGCTGGAAAATCATGCATTTTATCACCCCGTATCCTCACTGGAAACCACTTGGAATTAATTCATAATTGGCAATTTCAAAGTGGATGGCTGAGCAGAAAGTCAAATGGAATATCATTCAATGAATACCATATTTTACAGTACACATGCAGGCCTTATATGTACCAGGGGCCTCATTTATGAAAAGTGACGCATTGCTGCGTGAAAACAGCGATGCATCAATTTTCTTTGCGCCCTCCTTGCGACACCAATGATGCGTCATATTTACAGTATGAGGCATCATGTCGCAAGGAGTTACAGATACGTCAGTATTTCTGACGTATCTGTATGGCGCAAAAATGATGCATTGCTGGGTGTGTGCCACAAAAGAGACGCAACTCCAGCAATGTGTCCTTTCACATGGGGCAAGCCCCATGTGAAAGGGCCTGCGTCAAACTTACGCCTGCTGTGAGGCAGGCGTAAGAAATTGACGCATTTGCGTCCTAGAAGTGGCGCAGTGAAATCTTATAGATTTCACTGCGTCACCTCTATGACCCTTACTTGCATCAGAACGCCCCCCTTGCATACATTATTCCTGGCGCAGGTATAATGTGGCGCAGGGGTTTACATAGTGACGCATCTACCTAGATGTGTCACTTTGTAAATATGGCGCAACAAGGCGCATTTTCTACCCCACTGGTGCGTCACAAAAAGTGATGCACCGGCGGCGTAAAAGTGACGCACAGCCTCATAAATGAGGCCCCAAGGTTTTAAGTGGGATGAAAAAGTGTGGGCGAGGAGTTTAAAAGAGGCGTGGCCTAAGACGCATAACCAGGAATACCTGCAATAGACTTGGCCCAGGTAAATTAGGGCGTGGCTTAAAATGTCTAAACTCAAATCCTGCGCTTCCCTTAGCATGTCATCTGATCAGTATTTTGGTACTTCTTGTTGAGGATTGAATATTACATTCGGACATGTCACACAATAACAAACATGCACCTAAAAGAAACCAGATGGATTGTCTTTGACACTGCTCATTATAAGTTTCAGATACATGAGTAACAGTGATTATTTTGTTGAGAATAATTAGAATGAAAAATGTTTCAATTCTTAACACATGAGATTGTAAATTAAACATTACTACGGTCTATGGAAGCAGTCGTGGTCTTTAGAGTGGTTCAATCACTCCCGTTCTTCCCTTCACACTACGTTTCTTCCGCCTTTTTTCCCCAACATCCTTTTGAAATCCTCCATCTGCGTATCTCAGATCGCATCCCTTTGTTCTTCTTCACTGTGTTTTCACTCTCTCCTGCATGGTCTTCCATGTATCACCTTCACTTCACCATCCTCCCACAAACCCAACACACCCACTCACCTATAACCACTACATTTTTTTTACTTTTACCCTGTCAATACGTTTACAGCTGTGTACCTCCTTAACACACTTTTGCATAGAACCTCAATCACAATTGGCACGCATCACTATTGAAGAAGAAAGTCGTCAGCGTAGATGAGCATGCTTTTGGAACACCGTTTTTGGCCCACTGACAGGGACTGTGTGAAACTTGCGCTACCGTCAGCCTTAACTCCAGAGATCGCGGTCATAGCTCATTATAAACACCCACCTACAACCTGAACTCACACAGACTCCGTTCACAGTACACATTATCAAGGAGTAATATGTTGTATGAAAAAAATGACATCCTGGAAAAATTAAATGCTTCTAGAGCATAAAGTAAATGCTTCTAGAGCATGCAAGAGTAAGTAAAACATGTGCCTCGAGCTGGCCCACACATCTTTAACCTCATCGCTGCGGATGATATTTTCCTCCTGTGCTGGGCCCCAATGATAATGGGTGTGGTCGTGACGGAACCATTCCGTCATCAGCACAGCTCAACCGTGACTGATGACGGAATGGTTCCGTCACCAGCATCGAAAGGGCTAAAATCAGCTGCATCATTTGCAAAGCCATGATGGCAGCACATCCTTATCTTACAGACAAGCTTACCATCTTTGGTGGTTTTTGGAACATCCGCGCCATGGACTCAATCAGACTGCAGACTAAAATGTGTAAAAAAGTAAAAGCAAAAGAGCAAGCCTGTTCTATGCCCAAACCCAGGATCTGGAACAACATCCCAATATCCATCAGACTATCCCAAAGTTGCTTCAATTTAGGAAACAGTTGGAGATTCACCTATTGAAGGAACACATCACAAAACATGAACTGTACACAACGAATGGGGGAATGTGATTGGAATACTTTGAAACAGACCTCTTTACTTCCTCTCTAGATGCCTCCCTAAAGCGAGCAGAAGTGGTGCAGTAATTGAGGTTCTTACTAGAGGTCACTCTAACAATAATAGAAATGTTTGAATATAAAGAGTTCATACACCCGCACTGCTGAATTAGATTATGGCATTCAAAAGCCATTTAAAATAAATATAATGTTGCCTAAATAACACAGTAATTAATCTTTTTAAGTATTATTTAATTTGCATGTCACCATACCTATTTGGTAAACAGTATCTTGGGATGCTGTATAATTGTGTCTTGAAAAAAAGGATAGCATGGTAGTTCACTAATTACATTATCTTTTAAGTAATGTAGTTCATTTGAATTTGAATTTCAAGAAAATAGTACTAGAGCAGAGGCTTCTGTGATAGAAATAGGCGCTGCTTTGCTCAGCAGGGATGTTATCCCTATTAAAATCAATCTTTCATTTGTCGGAGTTACTTACTTTAAGGAAATATTGATAGAACAAAAGTCAACCTTAAAAAATAAGAGGTGCCCGTTTTGATCAGCAACAATACCATTGCCTCCTATTTTGTTGCTGCAGTTCTTTTCTTGTTTAACCCCTTCACTGCGGCGGCTATTCCGCCGCAGTGCTAAGGGGGGAGGGCGGCTGAGTGGCGGGCGCATGCTGGTGATGGAACCGCTCCGTCACCAGCGTCGGTTGCGCTGTGCTCATGACGGAGCGGTTCCGTCACGGCCCCGCCCGCTCAATAGAACGCTCAGCGCAGGCGCGGAATCCGCGCCGCGCAGGCGTGCCGAGCGGGTCGTGGCGGAACCGCTACGTCATCAGCACAGCGCGACCGCGGCTGATGACGGAGCGGTTCCGCCATCAGCAGGGAAGGGGTTAAAGAAGGTGTAAAAGGAACATAGTTTGTAACACATTGACAACATGTATCTGCCTCCAAGGCAATCGTTTTGGAAAGATGAACAGATTGAACAGGTCACTTCTTAAAAGTCCAGCCAGCTGACTCCCCTCATCCTAGATGGCCACTGTGTCATCAGATTGTTAACTAAATATTTTGAGCCATAAAAGAGACAGACTCCTTTTTTGATCATTTACCAGTGCAAAATCACTACAATCACCTCCGCATGCTCCAGTGGGCTGGCTCAAAACATGGTGGACCAGCAAATTCATAATGGCTAAGGGCGCTGACCCCGACAAGTGGAGGCATGAAGGAGGATGACCACAAACCTACTCTCTGTCTTTTTATGTGTGCTGATAGCATGCGCCTGGCAAAGCTGTCTGTAGCCAGACGTAATGAGTGTATAACTTTCATTATTATTATTGGTTAATATAGTGGTGGAAAAGAGCCCTTGAAGGTCTCAGTAAAAGTCTGTTTAAGAGTACACACTAATTACATAGCCCCGCACCCATGGTGATGTCACCAATAGATGCTGTATTTTTCCCCCTTCCCTCAGCCTCAGGTTAAAGAGAATAAAGTCCCTTCTGCAAAAATAGTAGATCAGAACCTTACACCCTCAACAAACTTCCACATATGCCCTCTAAACAGACAAATGTGCTATATATTTCCAAGCTGTCACGTGCTTTTTTCAAAGGCAAACCAGAGACAATAAAAGTTCCAAACGATAGAAAAACATTATATAATATTGGCAGGATGAAAGTGATACTCAAAGTGCTATAAATATTAATTGATTCTCAAATCTGTTTGCTTATGTTTCAGTAATATCAGCAGTTTATATGTTCACAAACACTAAAATATTATGAGACCTTTCTTTTTGTCAGTATAGAATCTGTGATAAATACCAGAGTCGTGAATTGCCTGATAGAACAGCTCAATATAGAACCTCCCCCATGCTGTTGTAATTAATTTCATGTATAACCTTTGCAGCTTCTACATTGTTCATTTGTTACACGCAGACCCGGCCAGTCATGCATCTGAAACAAAGGAAAACAAAGGAGGCAATTGTTGCAGTAGCTAGATATACTAAATGGTGTCTAGAATCTTTAGCTGCCAGTTCTATGAATGGTGAATGAAGGATAACTCTCTATTTAAGTCCTCACAAGTTGGGCTGACCTTCAAGTCAGTAGAGTATTCGCTAGGCGGGTTGGGCTGAATTGAAGGTGTTGGAGCCGTTCCTCTGTTCGTTAGGGCTGCCTCACTCCGGATGCCCACATTATTTCTCATCAGCATCACTCAAGACACCATATCTGGTCTATAGATTTTTCTAATCCATGCCAATACATATTGCTGGTGTGGAAAGAGCATCAATCAGGAAAGCAATAGCTTCTAATAGAGTCCTTTGAGCATTTCAACTAGTGTCAGGGAGAAAAAAAGGCATGTTTTAAAAAATTTATCACAATTCAGATGATCTCCCTTGAGATTTGCAACCAGAGCCAGTTGATTCTATGCTTTAGCTATCGTATAGGAGAAATTGCATCCCCTCTTCCCGGTTCAGTGAAGACAAGGGGCCTGAACCAAACGTTATTTTGACAATTGCAATGAAAGGATCTAGCTAGTCTATATAGCTCAATCATAGCCTTCAGAACTTGGAACACTGTTAACCAGTGCTTAGTGAACAACGGCTCCTAAAGCGTATCCACTTTGACACTGGGTGCAAGTGCAACTCTCTCAGGAGCTTGGGCCATATGTGTCCTTTGATCTAGATCATGCAGAGGCCAAGCTTCTGAGATTTTGAATTAGCAGGGACTTCGGGATTGAAATAGTTGCCATAGTCTAGCAGAGATATAATCAAATCCTTTAAGACCGACATTCAACATGGAGTCGACAGTAGTGACCAAATTTTGCAGAGCATATTAGTAAAGTAAAGACACGTTGAGAAAACATTAGAAACTTGGTTGACAAGAGAAATTATGAAGCGTAGATTGGCACTACAAAATCAGAGTATGGTAACTCCAAACTCTGTTTTCCCATCAGTCTGCTGACCAACAGGAAAACCTCACCTCCCAACATCAAGACTTCCATGATGTCTATATTCAATGTAAGAGCATTGACTTTCATACCTTTATTCAATGAAAGCAGACGTATCAGTGAATTGGATTGTAGTAGTCTGAGCAGTCATTGAGATGACATAAATCATCAACAATGTGAGTGCACAGCACTTGATCAGCTTGGAAGTTAGGGTCACATTCACATTAAGTGAAAAGGGCTCACCCAAGAGGCTTTTGGAAGTCCATGAATCAGGACTTTCAAGGATGATTTAAATGAGCCAAGACAAATTATTTGAGATCTATTTTCGAGATTGGATGTCATCCATGCCAATGCTTGATCGCAAACCCAACTACATGGAGAGCAAGTCAGCAGGTTTTTATGGGAGACCGTGTCAAAGATGTCGGAGAGGTGCAGTACAACCAGAGCTGCTCTGCTGCTAGCATCCACTATTATCAGAAGTCATTAGGAATAGAGCCAAGAGCTGTTTTGGAACTGTAAAATAATCTGAGCCCAGATTGCAAAGGTACCAGGAGGTTATTTTCCTTCACTAACATAGTCAATTGTTATTAATATGTCTTTACAGCTAATTTATGGGCCACAGCAGTTGGAAAGTACATTTAAACTACTCATTACTGTTGAATATGATTTCATTTTAATAGAAAATCTACTATGACCTGTTTCCATGCAATAGGTACAGAGCTAATAAAAGGGAAGGTTTGCAAAAATCTATAAAATTTGATCTTAAAATGCCAAGTGACTTATTGAAACTGGAAGTTGTGAAGGCTCAAGCATCAAACCTCATGTCATTTACTGATCTAATGAGTTTCCTCCCGAAGGCCCAAATTCTTCAAAAGATAGCTAGAAATGATCAGTCTTTTGAACTATCAAGCAATTAGGAGACATTTATTTCATTTCTGCTACTGAAACAGAGCACAGATGAGCTCAGTTTTCATGTGAAAGAAGCCAGATAGGCCTTTGGAGAACTCTTGAGAGGGGGTTGTCACAGACTTGCTAACATCGGGGACCAACAGGGTTTAACAATTACGAAAATATTATTGGACACATTATTTGCCACCACAATTTAATTAGTACAACTTTTTAGCTTCCTTAATTTGTATCTTGTGATCCCTCAAAGGGTTGCCACCTTCTAACTCGAGCTTGGAAATATTCAACATGCCAGGCCCATTTCTGCTTTACATGTTTGCATTTTACTAGGATAACTCTTCCTCGTGACAAGGTGTGGTTGGCATGGAACAATGGCCCAACTTCTGTTTTCGAGAGGCTGCTGAGTTTAATGCTGGCATATCTCAGCTGATAAAATTCAAAGCGCATGAGAAAAGTTGCCCTCCTCGAGGTGCTGAGACGGCTTCAGGAGATGGCTTCCTGTGACACTGTAGACCAAACCCTTTTTCAGAGTGGGCTTTGGAAACTCTGGTTTTGTGCATGGATGAACATGCCCAATTGAAATTAATAGAAATGAATGCCTTGATTATCCAATTTGATAAGAGGTACCTGGGCATGCCACATTCAAAAAGCTGGAGAAATCAAATGAAAGGAATTGCAACTGAATGTGTTAGTCCTGGAACAAAAGGAATGTGGACCAATGAGTCTAGTGATTCAATACAAATGCCTGAGTACAGGTAGTTCACTGGCTCTGCACAGATATTAAAATTCATGTAAAGGAGGAATTAGAAGAAAGCAGTATCTACCAGGGCAAAAAATTCAATGTAAGCCTGAAACTGCTTGAACTATATGGTGGTTGATAAACAAGTACACCTGTCATGATCGATCTAGTAGACTGTAAGGAAGGGCTTTCTTTATTTTTGTTGTGTTCCACCTCCCCCACTTTTTTTACTGGTTGTTTTCTTTAAGTGTATATGTGATATAAAAAATCTAAACAGTACCACATCCTATCTGTTTTTCCACTAAAATATCCAGTGTGCATTCGTGTCATCCAATTTGGTTATGGAACTTTCCAGCAAAGCAAAGGTAGTTGGCACAAAAAAATGCATACATGACCTGGAAGTTAAATGTCATATGTTGGCTAAATATATATGACAAAGGTATATTTCCAGAGAGCACCAATGTGCTTTGTGGAACTGCAGTTCGAGACACTGCAGTGTTACATGGCACTTGTACACATTAGCTAAGTCACTTTTAAGTATATCCTGGAAGCCCACAGGGTTAGGGGTTTATCACATATAAGATCGGCATGGTAAATAGTAAGGAAAAGTATATCATTTCAGTGGAAATTTACAAACAGCTGTTGTACTGTGTGGATAAAGCTAGATTTTCCATGAACTGCCCTCAATATGAATAAATGTCAAATTCTCATATCTTGGGCTGAGAAATGATAGAACGACTAATCAAAGTAATCTTCCATTTAGTTTTGAAATTAGAACACAGTGCTAAATGCAAATAACAATTTTTTAATTTTTAATATCTTTGGCACTTGAAATGGTTTTGAAGTCCAGTGTAATCTGTTGTAGTGCTATTTCTTAAAACCAATGTTTATTTTCTAAGTGATATTGATACATTTGGTAGATAGACACTGTCTACATTTTTAGTATGGTTTATTGGAATTCCCTATAGAGTGTTGGTTGTGAATAAATCTAACTAATGTTGTGCCTGATCAAAATGTAAGGCTTTTAACTTGAGAAAAACATACAATCAAACCTCTCAATCTTTGATGGTTTGTTTTAAGACAATATATTTTGGATTGCTTTTCCTTCATTATTCCAGGCAAATAAAATTTTACTCGATAACTTTACTTTGTTAGTTAAACTTTTTAGGGAGAGCTCTGTTGAATTAGTGCCGAAAGAGACATGAAGTACAAATAAGTACAAATATGACATAAAGTATGTGGTGTGCACAATGTACAAATCAGTAAAAATATGACAAAGTATGTGGTGTGGAAAATGTGGTCCAAGATGGTAAAACCCTTGAATTGTAGCAATTCTTATAGATGAGTGATACTCTAGGCCTTCGTATGAGAGGAAATATACTGCCATAGATTCTACCCTAAAATATTACAGCAGTGGAGTACACTCATTTGCATGGGGGTGCTCTCCATGCAGGTGAATGTTTGTATGCAGACACCTAATCTGATGAAACCTGTTTCGCAAACAGTTTTCTCTACAAAGCGGTTTCTTTCAACCTTTCAAAAATGAATTACATTCCCCAGTTGATTAAATGCTTTTCATGTTGAAAAAGGACCCCTCAATCATTTTTCTGGAACTCATATTCTTTTGATGATATTTACAGCTAGAAACTCTATATGCCTTGAGGAAGAATCTGTCTATTCCCGCCTGTTTCTCTAGTCCTTTCCCTGTACAAAGTTTTTTTTTGCCTTTCCTCATTACTGGTTATAACCTTGCACCTCTCTTCCCATGTTGATCTTTCACTCCTTAACTGTGTTTCGTTTTAACTTTTTCATAACCACCCTCCTTTTTATGTTCATTCTTCTACTTCTATTAGTTGCCATGCTAAACGTAGAAAACAGGTCACCAGAATATTTTCAAAATTGCTGAAAACCCACGCTCTATCAATGTACTATGCATTCTAAATATAGTGATATTTCCTATTTAAGACTTTTTATATTTTGTTTCATGCTGAAGTGGACAGATGACGGGATAGGGAAAGTAAAATATAAAATAAATAAAGCTACTTACCTTATGCAAGGCAAGTGGTTTCATTTATTTTTTAATTTTACTTTCCCTATCCCATTGTCAGTCCACTTACCCCACCATCCTGCCCCACCGCACCCACTGATGTTACCTGTACCGGCTGTGCCTGCTAGTCGGCCGGTAGCACAAATTGTGCCACTCACCTAAGTAGCCTTTCAAACCTGCTTCAAGCCTGTCACTGCAGTGACTGTGTGTGCAATTTAGTGCCACTTCAACTTGGCATTTAAAAATACTTGCCAAGCCTTAAACTCCACTCTGATAACATATAAGGCACTCCTGAGGTAGGCCATAAGTAACCATAAATGCAGGGTGCTATGTAAGTAAAAGGTAGGATGCGTATCCTTATATTTTACATGTCCTGGTAGTGACAAAAAAAAAGATTTCATTTTTCACTACTGTGAGGCTACTCCTCTCATAGGCTAGCATTGGGAAGTCCTTAATACACTTTTGTGCTGTAATTCCTGATCAGAGAGGAGTATCTTGTTCATATGTCATATTTTTGGAATGGTAATGATGATTCCTCCTTACTGGTAAAGTTCGATTTAACACTACTGTTTTAGACATGGTACTTTTAGAAAGTGGACATTTTTCTGCACTTACTGCTCTATGTGGCTGCCAGCCTGTTTCCATGATATGGCTGGGCTCAGTGACAGCTACACTTTGTGCATTTCCTCTAGACAGCCACAAAAACAGGAAGGTGAGGCTCATCTGCATTCTGAGCACTCACCAGCTTTCATCTGCATTCTGTCAGGTCTTCTTGGGCAGGGAGAAATGAGAGGGGCTGACACTTACACTTCAATAGGTAGTGTCATGTCCACACACAAAGACTGATGTACCCCCCAAAGATAGCCTAGCAGATAGGAGTGGGTTGAAAGGGATATTTGTGCACTTCACAGAGCTGCTTTGAAATCACCACCTAAATCAAAGAAACTTTCGGGTATAAGTACTGGGTTTCTAAGCCCTAAAATCAGACACTTCTGGATCTTGAACTGTACCCTGTCAGAAGGATTGCTGTGACTTAAAGGACTCAATTGTCCTGGTTTTCTGGACGGTCTGCTTTTTTGCTTGTTGCCCTGCTGCTCCCTGACTCGTCTGGAGGAGAGCTAGACTCTGCCTTTCTCCATTCGATGTCCAAGGGCTTACTGGCTTGCCTCCTGTTTTCTGAAGTCTCATGGGCACAAAAGACTACCTGTAATTCAGCTGGTGGTGTTGGACTCTGCCTTCTGTTAGTCCTACCCTTGCCTGAGATGCCCTCGCCAAGTCTTGGGCCCTAGAAGTGGGTTCTGCAGCTGTTTTGCTACAATATCAACCCATTGTCACCACTGCTCTGATAGAAACTGACATAATGCCCTTTGATGGTGATACATTGCCGGTCCAGAGGCAGCCATGCACAGCTTGACGAGAATGTGGGACCTGACTGCAGGTGTGATGACAACGCATCCCTGAACGAAGGTCCCGCCCATGAGGCTTGACTTCAACACATTGACCTCACTGCATGAATTGGAATCGATGTATTCCCTTCACTGCCTGAAGAAGATCATTGTATTTTGCTGCTTTCGACCAGAAAAAGGTATTTTGTTCACCGGGGCCTATGTGGGTCCTGTACCTGGCCTGTGCTTCCATGAGGTCAGCCTGAAGTTTGACTTTCTCCCGGTCCAGTGTGACCTAAAGCAACTTTTTTAGTGCTAATTGCTTCTGAGCACTTTACTGCATTTTTCCTTTAAAGTTATATATCTCAACTTCTATACATTGGGTTTTGTCGTTTTGGCCGTGTTTTGTTCATAATATAATAATTAATTTTTATAAACCTGTGTAGAGCCTTTTTGTGGTGTATTCACTTTGTTGCTGTGTGTGTTACACAAATACTTTGCCTCTTAAAAAAAGCCTGCCCGCTCTGTGCCAAGATACTAGCGATTGAGGACAGGTTATCATTTAGTGTGTATCTATCTTACCCTGACTAGAGTAATGGATCCTGCCTGGCCTGGGTGGATACCTTAGCCAAACAGAAATCCCAATTCTAACATGGGGCCAGTTGTACAAAGCCATTTGTAGTTGCAAGCTCCACAATTCACAAAATCCCAGATTTTGCAACCACAAAATGATGTTTTGCTATGTGTAAATCCATCCTGCAATTCAGTAAAGCTTTTTGAGTTGCAAAATGTGAACAACAAATCTTGCCGAATCACAAATAGCAGGGGCGTGGAAGGGGTGTTCTTTCCTATTTACAATTCACAAGGAGAGGCACCAATGGATTGCAATTTCAATTACAGATGGAGATCTTTGAAATGTTACAAGTAGATAGAAAGATGTTGTAATAGATTCTCAAAGGGGAGCAGTTCCCATTCGACAGCTTTGCCTTTGTGAACAACATTGAGGGACCTCAGGGGAAGCAGGCAGTGCTTCAGGGGACCACTGCACACCTCACTGTCTTAGAAAATGGGAAACCTTTTTTGCTAAAGAGGCATCTGCTCATGAACCACTTCAAAACACAAAAAAGTTTCCTGTTTGTGAATGCAAACACATAGATGGTGTTCTGCTGTTGCATGGAGGTCACCATTGCTGTGAATATAGCCAATAACAGGGAGTTACAAATAGCAACCTGCCTAATTAATATTCATTAGCCAGGTTGCCCTGGACGTTCTGCGATGTCACCCATTCATATATAGATTACATTGCAAAATTAAATACTGTTTGCTAAAAATCACTCAGCAATTTGTGGCCTCTTCTTAAATACAGCCTGTTCCTAAATCTGGCCTTTTATTTTTTATGATGTGCTGGTGTATGCTGTAATCCTACATTGTTTGTAGTTCTGTGATTATGAAGTGATGATGAAGAAAAGTCTCCAAGGGGCTTTAAAAGCCAAGAAAGCGGAGATAAAATTATATCCCTATTACCTAGCTGTCGCTAACACCAGTTAGCGCCAGCTAGTAGGAGATAGCGACCATCTTGGGCCCCACTTTGCATGTCAGTGATATTTATCACTAATGACATGCAAAGTGGGCGTGCCAAGATGTTAGAGACTGAAAACAGTCGCTGACATCGCTATCTCCTATTACCAAATCTAACACCTGCCCTGAGCAGTTCTTAGCCATGTTATCCAATGGGAGGTGGATAACATGGCTAAGAGCATTAGCTCGGTAATGCATGAATATCGTTGAATTTTCAGCGATATTCATGCATTGCGGCGATTTTTATCGCATTTGCGATAAACCTTGGTAATACCAAGGTTTATTTGCTGTAAAAATCGCCCCAGCTCAGCGGTAAATTTTTATCTCTAACCAAGCAATAGCGATAATTATCGCTATTGCTTGGTAATATGCCCCTCCATTCCTTGGTGGTTTCCGTCCTGAGGTAATTACCAAAAAAAGAAACATTATAACATGCCACGAAACATAGCATAAATAATGAGTGTGGTGACTGGAACACAGGACAGAGTTAACATTTAATCCCCATTAAAATGTGACGCAATTATGCAAAAGTGGCAGACATGTTTACCATCTGTTTCTGATATATTTGCCTTGGTATCCCATTATTAACAGGTGGCGCATCAAGTTTTTTTTAGGGAATACGTCTTTCCTCATGCAACAGCAATTATTCCACCGGGAAAAGCAAAGTACTCAGAAGACGTGTCTCTGCCTGAGCACATAGAAATGAAAAGTACAAGCGCCAGGAAGGTGTCAAATCAATCATGGTTGGAGTGGCGGCCATTCCAATTTTCGCCTGAATGAATGCTCTGTAGTAAATGTTTACTCCGGAAATCACAGTGCACTGAAATAGGAGCTAGGACGGACTGACCAGATGCTACAGCCATATGATGCCTCAGGGAAAACAGAGTGAAAGAAACGTTTTTTGCTTGGTACAGCTGGATGCTCTCAATGCTTTCTTCGTTTATATATCAAGGGCGTCTGTTCAGTTCTTACAGATTTAGACAACCACACAGGAGGTGGTACAGTAGATTTAAAGTGCATGTGAACTGCCGTTTACATTACAAAGTGCATGTGGAAATCTACTTGACATTATCAGTGTCAATGTACAATGGGAAATATTTATAGGATTCGTTTTCCAAGTGCATACCGATAAAACAGTGGATCTCAGGGGATTTAACAATGACTGTTAAATTGATTTTAAGAGATTAAAAAAATGTATCACAGCCTCAAATGTTGATAACAGCATAACAGAAATGTCGTTATTTTCGAGATATGAATACGTCATGGTTTTTATCAAATTCGGGCATTATTAATGTAGCTAAAAGGGGCCTATTTTGCTAATTTTACTTAATTACTGTAATGTTTTTATTTATGCATTTGTTATTTTTTATTTATATATTTAAGATGTCCTGTCTCCTGTCCATATTATGCGCGTTCAGTAAGTTTTGCACTCAGTTCTAAGTTCATGTTTGATGTTTTATATATGCATTTGTTTCTATAATTTTCCCACTTTAACATAAAAAAAGGCTTTAGGTATTTTGTATATGTATCAAGTTGCCTGTTGGTGTTAAAAGCAAGAGTTTTCTTGCAAAAAACAATAATGGGACAATCTTTTTAAAGTCACTGAGTTGTGTTGAACAGAGCCTTTCAAACGTCTGAGGCAAACAGATACTTTTCAGTAATCTGAAAACCACCATTGCCTTGTTTATTGACACTCCTCTGCCTTATTTTTAGGTATCGCTGAAAACAGTTTTATATGTTTAGTAGCAACATATCTATTGTATTTAATGCTTTAACATATAATTAAAGGCTTTTAGGACAGCCCACTTCAAACCATTGGATTTTTGGGGTCTTCCTGTTCTAGCCTTTGGGCTGAGGCGTTTCCTATCACATCTTAGATCAACCAATAGGCAAATGCCTCTCTCACCTCTTTTTATTGTCTTTTTGTGTGTCCTTCCAAAACATATGGACTGCCTTTGAATGCATGAGTATCTATTTATCTCCCTCTCACTCTCCTACTGTCACTGGTGCTTTGCCTTCCACTCTTCGTGCTTCACCCCACTCTTAATTTGCAGGCTGCCCTCTGCCTGCTTTCCCTCCAGAGTTTCTGGCACCCACTTGCTAATAGCGCGTTGTGAAGCAATCTATAAATTGTGATAAAGTAGAATCAAAGCCTTTCAAAGATGATCATCTGGTTTGATGCATGCATGTGCATATTCGGCAGACATCTTCCAACCAGTTTAATATAATTTATCACAAAACATTCTAAGGTGGCCAACCATGTGTGCACATATGTGAGCACGCTGGGCAATCATATAGGAGTGCTTTTTATTGTAGTTTTTGACGCAAAACATACAAAAAATATCTATCCATGTGGGGAAAATGCAATTCCTTTTCTGCTAATGCACACACATCACTGAATGGTTTATTGCCACAAACAATGTTAAAAGCAAACAAGCATTGGCAAAATCAATGCCTCACGCTCTAGTGTCACAGGTGAAACTTATCGGCTTTGCTAATGCTTGCTTACATTGAATATAAACACATGTGAAAAATGTTTCAACTGTCTCTCTACTCGGTTCCATTCCTATCTCCACTAAAGACTCTTCAATAACGTTATTATGATGATTTGATTATCTTTGTGCTCAAAATCTTTTTTCTCCAACACTTTTAGGATGAAGGCCAATAAACCCTTGTGACTTTATGGCTCAGTTTTGTACATTCATACCTATTTTATTTATCCTAGTGTCCAGGAGTCTTGAGATCAATAACAGTGCTCTTCATGTGTTTATGTTCACCACAAACAAAGCACCAGACTCTGATGCACAGGTGGAAAAATAGGGCCGTGATCCTCATTAGGTGTTATTGAGACTTTGAAAAGTGGTAGAACTGGTAGACAGTGGAGCCAAAATACTTTTTGGTCAAACCAGTAAGAGATGAATGGGTATAGTGTCTGCTATGAACGTAATAACACTAGCCACAATCAATGAATCCACATTGACATTCACATCTCATCAACCAATCAGGTACTCTTTGGAACAACCAACACTGAGTCTCTTGCCATTGAAAATAAAATTAATTGATTCACAAATTAGAAAACATAGAAGCGTAAGTGTTAATTCAATGCACATATCACTGAGCACCATACTTCTATGCTGCGTTTATGCCTTACAAATACTAAGGGCCTTATTTAAAGTTTGGTGGGCCAGATTATCCATAACACACCAGACAGGTGTCCCATCACCCTAATAATAATAACGTATAGCTTATGGCACTCAGAAAAATGTGGAGAGAATATCCACCATGATTTGACGGAATGCCCCTTCTGCCAAACTCTAAATCGGGCCGTAGTAATGAGAGACTACACGTGTGTCCAAGGAAAACAAGCATACTTTCTGTTTTTGCAAAGCTAAGACTATTGAGTCAAATTGTGGTTTTAAATCACCATGCAGAAAAGTAGTCAATGACCAGTGCTTAATTTGAGCAGGTGCTTTCAAGTGCTCAGCACCGGCACTTCTATCACAGGGCCGGGGCTACAATTTTTGACCCTGCAGGTGGTGGTCTCAAAAATAATTGCTCAAATTCAAAATAAAAAAAGAATAACATACATTGCATGGTGACTGGCTGGTAAATGTTCATAGACAGGCCAGCATATGCCTGTCCAGGCAGGCATGATTGTGTTTCACCACGTTAGTGATGATCTCATCACGCCAATCACAAATCCAAGAAGTCATCGGCAAACTATGTCTTGCATTCTTTTCCCCAAGTCTGCTGCACCATGCCACTGCCTGAGGCTAAGTCTCCCACTGGATAATTGTAGCTGGGGCTGGCTCATAATGGAGTTGAGGCAAGGAAGCTGCAAGAGCGCATTTGGAACTTGGGAGTGAGGGCTCTTGAGGAAGAATAAACAAAAGTAAGTGTGGACTTTCCACTTACTATGTAGCCAAAGTAGCATATCCTGCAGCCCTGCATTGCTGCTATCCTCAACGTGCTCGATGCGGCTGTGGCCCAACACAACTTTTGTGTGCCATGGCGTCACCTGTAGAATCTGTGCACTGCACCCCAGAATGGTAATTGCTGAGCGTGCATGAGTCCAGTAGGCACCAGAGCCATACTTACCGCATTGGCAATATTACGGATTGGCTAATGCCTGTGCTGTAGCAGGCGAGGTCACAGCAAGCTGAGCAGTGGATGCCCATGCCGTCGCCATCCCTGGACCCATTCTTTACAGGCAGCACTAGGAGTGACATCACCTGCTGTGCTCGAGCAGCTACCTGTTCTGCAAATAACCCCGTTATACTGCACTTATTATTATATGCAAAAAAAAATTTTCATTTGGTGTACATTTTGTTTTTGCACTCAGTGTAGGTAAGAAAGTAAAACACGTCATCTTCCTCTTCTTTAGGAAAGACAACTGGTAAATGCAGAGTTCAAAATAGCTGGGACATGTACAGGCTGATGACAAGGGTCACAGGTGGTAGTAGTGTTATAGATAAGAGAGAAAGAACAGGAATAAAGAGGCGAAAGAAAGAACAGGAGAGGAGAGAGATAAGACGAAGCTAAGTAGAAGAAAAGGAGAGCAAATCAGATGCAAAGAGAAAGCAGCCATGATGTGAAGAAGAGAGCATTAAGAAGAGAGAAGATAGAATGAAGGGATGTAGAGGACAGGATAGAGGAAAAAAGCAGACAAATGATTAAACGGAGACACAGCTAATCACTGCTAGAGGAGTGATAGTAAAGAGCCAAGATCGAGGGGAGAAAGAGCAGAGCATGGATAAAAGTGAAGAGGAAAAAGGGCAGCGGTAGAATGCATAGAGGGCAAATCATAAATGCAGGAATAGGGTAACACAACAGGTGTGACAAAGATGATAGAAAACAATTAGAGAGGTGAGAGGATAGACTCTTAGAGCAAAGACTCAGGGGACAGACAACAGATCAAGGTTAGAAGATAGAGACTAAGGCAGTGAGAGTGTTAAAAGTGGGGCTCACCAGAGGAAGAAGTGAGCTGTGGCCTCCTTAGCAAAATTTTCAGCACCTGCACTTCTTTTTTTTACTATTAAGCACTGTTAATGACCCACCTAATATTTTATACTTTGGAAAGCAAGATTTGCATCACGTTACTCAGCGATCATCAGTTATCTGAGCAGCCTCAGGCTCAAACTGTTAACACCCAGCGCTGGTCAATCTGGTGAATTAATTTCATTTCTCTGTTTGTCCTTGTCTACTGCGCAGGCCTATACGTTATTTTAATTTCCATTGTGTTTTTTTTTACATACTTCGATTGTAATTTCCATTGTGTTTTTTTTCACATACTTCGACTGAACAGGAACCGGTGTTGATGACTTCTATGTGCTGCTGCTCTTAGGGGCATATTACCAACAAAGTGGCGAAGAGAGGTGTTAGCCGCCTTGGCTTAACGCCTCTCTTTGCCACTTTGGAAACGCTAGGCTGCACCATATTAACAAGGATATGGTGCAGCCTAGCGTTTCCCCCTGCGATGGCGATAAGTTTTACAACTTAACGCCAGCGCAGGCAGGGAAGGTTTGTTTATGTACAGGAAGGTGTTCCTTCCTGCACATAAACAAAGCTTAAATGCCATTTTGTAACTTACATGTGTGCTGCTTCATGCAGCACACATGTAAGTTACAAATTGGCATTTTTAAAAAGAGGTTGGTTTATGTACAGGAAGGGACACCTTCCTGTACATAAACAAACCTTGGCATTTTGCTTTTTCCATGTGTGCTGCACAAGGCAGCACACATGGGAAAAGCAAAGACGAGGAGAAATGAAGCATTTCTCCTCGTTTCGTCACCTTAAGAACAGGTGTTTCCTGTTCTTAAATTCGGCGCTGCCACCTATTATCGCCTCTCTTGATAATAGGTGGCAGCGGCAAAGTGAATGGGTGTTGCGGTGGAACGCCCAATGCAACACCCACTGCACGCCCCCTTTCACGATCGGTTTAACGTGAAAGGGGCCGCATTACCAAGGCAGCGTTAAGTCAATTAACATGGCTTCAAGCCACGTTAATTGACTTAACGCTGCCTTGATAATAGGGCGATGCAAATATTGCCGCGTTATCGCAGATAAGTCGCCTTAGTGTCCCTGCAGTACTTTTCCCATTGCACTACTTTAATTGCGATTTATTTTCAAATACTGTTTTCCTATACACAAACATCCTGCAGGACATTCGATAAAATCATGCATTTGTTCCTATTTTATAGCAAGTTTATTTGGTTTCCCTTTTGCCTGATTTCACTTTCTTACATTTACTACATAAACAGGCAGGACTACAAGCAATGTTAGGAGGCTTTCACATTGCATACTTAGGGCTTCATACATGAGAAAGTCATGCAGTGCAGCGCAGCAAGGGGATGGGCAGGAATGTGCAGTATTCAAGGGCTGTCCTTTCCCTTGATCTGGAGTTCTTTTGGCAGCCCAGCTCAAATGCAGGCCCCCTTGCACCAGGGTGCAACGGTGCCTGTGTTCCATGCAGGAATGTTCTGGGGCAGAAAAGGGCACCTTCCTGCACAAAAACAATCCTATGAGGCATATTCCTCTTTCTATGTGTGCGCAGAATGCAGGACACATGAAAAGAGGAAGAAACAAGGAGATATTTCTCCCCGTTATGCCTCCCCTGGGAAGGTGTAAGATTTTGGCGCATCACCAGGTTTACAAGTTCAGATAAATCTAGTGATGCATCAAAATCCATGGGAGTTGCTTGGGAACACCTATGCAAAACACCCATGGAATGCCTTCCCAGAGCAGTTATTGGTGCTGTGTTGCGTTACTCTAGATTTTTTAAGCCACTCAGAGGTTTGTATGATAGAGACACACATGGCTAAACCACGCATGCCTCTACAAACTTGCTCAAAAACCAAATAAGTCTTAACAATGCATGCCTTTGCCGCGAATTCCTTTACCATGCAGTTTCGTATTTAAGGCATGACTGACTGGTAAAGGGATATGTATGGTAAAGATCACACCCCAGCCTCCCCGCCCAGAGCCCTAAAACAACCCAACCCCCTATGAGCCCTAAAAACAAGCCTGACTCACCCATGAGCCCAAAAAACAACCCCAACCCCGCAAGCCCCAAAAACAACCCAACCCCCCATGAGCCCTCAAAACTATCCCACCCCTATAAAACTATCCTGTCTCCCCCCCAAAAGCGGCCCCAGCCCCTCTTACAAAACCGCATCCCAGAGCTCCCGCTCCCATGCCTTTCTCTTCCTGTGCCCGCCCATCCACGCATCTTGATTGTGCACTTCCTTAACCGCGTACATGCATAAGGCATATGCGTGTTTAAGGCAAGCATGGTTCCTCTTGCAAGGAAGCGGCACACGTAACTCAGCCCACATTGCAAATGCCATTTCCCCACTCAGAGGCATGCAAAGTGGCTTTGCGAGCCAAGCAAAGTGGCTTTTTGTGGCTTTGAAAATCTGATTTGGGGTTTTCGTCGCACATGTACCACATTGAATGGTGCGACACCTGACACAGCCCTCTCATAAAGATGCACCTTAGTTTCTTTATCCTTTTAGTGTAAGGAGAAAGTGGGTGCTGTCTGTGTGCATCTAGCAAAAGAAGAGGAGTGCAGATCAAAACCATGGATATTTCACCCAACTCCCTACCACCTTCCTTCTCTTAACTTTAGATTATGAATAGCACAGGTTCTATTTATTTGTAAAATATTATGTTCCAGATGAAAATAAAACCATCCTTGTATCTGCTGGGCATAGTACTCATTAAAAAAAGAGCAAAATGACACAAACGGCCAGACAATTAATTATGATGCTGTCCCTGGTAGAAGAAATTTGCTAAAAAAAAAAAAGTCAAAACAGATGAAAATCTTTACAAATATCTGAAAGTCTGGAGAACGCTTGTTGCCTACTATAATAACCACTTTACACGTTGCCACCATGTATGAGATATGGTGTTGAATTATGTTGTAGAAATTAACAAAAAACTGTTCTGATTGTTTGTGAGCACCTCTGAGGGAGCTGATGCTGTGAAAATCAAGGACTGCATTTCCAAAAAACTAAAAGAGTGTATGTAGCAGGATATATTATTCAATTGGGAATAGATATAAGCAATAGGCCACATACTTGGTTTTACTAGTGCTGAGCATAATATGAATGTAAATGAGATATTCTGCAATAAATTGCTATCAAAATGAATAATGTTTGTTTACAAACAAAACTAATAGTACATTATATTCATCAACATTTTTTCCCGCGGAATGCAGCAATTAAAAAACATTTACTTACTCCTGAGTAGTTGTATCTGTAATGCCTGTACTTTCAATGATATTTTTAAAGTAGAATTAAAACACTCTTTTGCACTCCTGGCAGTTATCTTTTTACTTTTATGCTTGATTTAAGTTATTTTCCAAATGTTGGTGAATGTGCAAATAACTAGGATAGGAGGAATCATGAGATCATAAGATGCAAAACGAAGTCTGCTTAGGTCTTCACACTTGAAACTACACTTTCCTCTTGCTTCTTAACTGCACTTATGTTTATCACTTCTAGTCGTCAGGACTTGTATATTAATATTTAATAGAGACTTCAGCCGTGGCACTGAGCTGGTGTGACCCCTAGCTGCTGCTGTGTGGCTGCCTGACTGGTATTCCACCATGGAATACGATTTACCCCCAAAAAAAACCTGCTCCAGAGCACGAGGGAAGGGAAGGGACATGAACAAGATGAATGAATTCACTGAGCGGCACACTGACCCTCCCCTTTACATGGTGTTTTGGTTAAGACTGGGATTCTTTACAATTACACTACCAGTTATAAATAAATGGCATTCAGCATAGTTTCTAATTTGTCTTTACCTTCCAAAGGAAACTAACTTGATAGTTGCATACATTCTTACTGAATCATCTTAATTACCCTTTATTAGTTCTTTTATTTAATAATAGGTTCATTAACAAAGGTTTGATATATAGATTCAGGATACATTTGTCCAATTATAGTGCAGTCCATTATCGGGAATTCATGCTAATATATGTTATTTTACTATACATGATACAGCTACAGTGTTAGCCATATCTTTAAAGTAATAATAATAATAATAATAATAATAATAATATTAATAATTATTATTATTATTATTATTATTATTATTATTATTATTATTATTATTATTATTATTATTATTATTATAAGTATTATTATTACTATTATCATCATCAGGGGAGGAGTAGTAATAGGTGTAGTATTAACTATGTCACATTACTGGAATTAGAATAGATCACAGAAAGATAACTGGTATTCTAACAGTGTAATCTTAGCAGCATTGTATAATTAAAGTATTTTGTCGTTATCAAACTGTTACTGAAACAACAAGAAAGGCTTGCAAATTTCAAGTTTTAAAAAAATCTCAAACAAAAGATACTGTCATTTTGGTGAAATAAAATGGTGCCGTTAATTTCATTACCGTTTTATTGCCTGCACAAGCCCTGGGCAGCCATTATCATGGATGAAGAGATTCAATGTAATATGTGGAGCTTGCTATTGGAGAATATGGATGTGAAATGAGAAAGAACGATCCATGATCTGAATAAAGATTGAGTATAACTAATTGGTCAAAGTTAATTTCAGAGGATCAGAAATCATTAGGACTGAATAAGAAGCTCTCAAATCCCCCATCCTGAAGATTGAAGAACCCAGATATAACACATTTTGTAACTCAATAATCCAAATGTTATACACGTATGAAATACTATATCATATTCCATATGTAGATTTACATATGTAACATAGCTATCAACAGCAACAATAACTGCTTTGTAAGTGCTACTCACAATGACAATGACTGTACTTTGTGAGTTGGAAGAGAGGAGGTAGAGCTGTCTGGGTCTGGTGGCTCAGAGGACTAATGCATCCATTGCAGGGGCCTATGTTTGACCTTATGGGCACAGGTTCAAATCCCGGCGGGTCTACTCAGCCTTTCATCCATCTGAGGTCGATAAAATGAGTACCATTGAGTTGGGTAACAATGAACATCTGTTATTCAGCGCCAAGAGACCTCAGGGTGAACGTGCGCTTTACAAATACCTATGTTATGATATGTGGTGGAGCAGGTCCTGTGCCAACTCCTCCCGCTCATTCAAGCAGGTCTCTTGACTTTGCCCATTGTACGCTCGTTTTCTCTCCCCCTGCACGCCTGCTGCTACTCAGCATTTTCAGTTCTGCTTACTGCACAGCCTCTGCTCCCCCAGTGCCTGTATATGGCACAGCCTTCTATTCCTGCCTAGCCAGCATTTTCTAATATTTTACGCCTGATTTTGTCATTTTGTGACTCTGTGACTGCTCCCCATGTTTTCTCCACCTATTGTACGGTCAGTGAGCCAGCCCACCTTGCCTCTCGCGCTTGCTGCTATTTCTTGCTCTTCTCCCGCCTTCCACTTCCTGCCACATAGTGCCCCACCATCCTTTCAAGACCTACTTAACGGAGGCTGCAGTGACCCCATTGTAGCAGGTCCTGTGCCAACTCCCCACACTTGACTCTGCCCGCTGTACACTCGCTTTTTCTCCCCCTGCTTGCCTTCGCCCACTGCTACTCTGTTCTGTAAGTTCTGGTTGCTTATTAGCCTCCGTTCCTCCAGCGCTTGTGTGTAGTCAGACTTTTATTTCTGTCTAGCCAGCATTGAGTAATATTTTGGGTTTGATTTTGTCATTTTGTGACTTTTTCCCCAAGTTTGTGACTGTTTTTCCCACTTATTGTACAGACAGCGACTTAGCGCACCTCTGCACTCACTTCCCTCCATTTCTTTTGCTCTGTTCCCGCCTCCCACTTTCAGCTACACAGCCCCTATCCCAGGACTTACTAAATAGAGGCTGTAGCATGGATGCGCTGCAAGCATGCCAAGAGCAAGCCCGTCTGTGCCTCGTTCATGCTCAGCACCAAGAACTCTAGCCATCTAGCCACCCACAGTCACACTACCACAGAACTCCAAGATCTGGATCCCAGATGCGACAACGACTGCTGATGCGCATCTCCTCAATCAATGTTAGTAGAGTTCATCTGGCACAGTTGTCGCTTCACCTGTAACTCAGGATTGACTGCCCGCACAGAGGCCCGCTCCACTTCCACATTGCTGACCTATACCACGCTGGAACCACTCCAATGCCTCCTGCTCAGTAACCAATCTGCAAACAAGTCATCGAAATCTGGAACACCATCACCATCCTCTCCACTGAAATGATCCCCATCCAAGAGACTTGGCTCAACCCCTCCTCCACCCCGGACAATGCCACCACAATGCGCAATTGCTACAAGAACGCGCACAGTGACCGCACTAACACACATGGAGAAGGGGTCGCCATAATCCACAAAGAAACAATCCAATGCACCACCTCTGAAGACAACACCACACTGTTCATGAAACAACTCAACCTTTCAGCTCCACACTGGCAGCAGAACTGCAGCATCACCAACATCATCGCCCCACTAGCTATTGACGCAAGTGCTATAACCTTCCTCCGCGACCTCAACTTCCATTTCAATGACCCCACAGCCACCAACACCGATATCCTCCTGGAATTCATGAGCAACATCAGCCTTACCCAGCTAGTTGCTGGCCACAGCCACAAACAGCACAGAATACACACTAGAACTAATTGTCACTGTCAGCGACAGAGTCAAACACAATCATGTCACAGAACTCACCTGAACTGACCTCGCAATCATCCAATTCATCATCCCATGACCCCCATGCACCACCTCCAGGCCTCCCAGCTCCTTCCTCTGTAGCTGGAACAAGGTGACACAGACCCAATGGCTGGGCACCCTCAAAACCACCCTGCCAGATCGTACTACCAACCAGGAACAGGCTGTTCAGAATTTTGCCACCTGGATCACCAGCTGCACTGACGAAGTCGCCCCCACCAAACCAGCCAAGTCCCATGAATTCTCCAAACAATCCATCTGGTACTCACCAGAACTCAGGACAATGAAATGTAGCTGTAAATGACTGGAGTGACTGGAGAGAAGATGATGCACGAGAAAAGACCCTACAGACTGAGTTAAAGCATCAAAAACAGGAAGAGAAATGCCCTTGCAAACTGCATTGAGGTAAGCACCAACCACACAAAGGAGCTCTATAGCATCGTCAGAGAGTTCTTCTCCCTGCCAGCCACAGAGAATGCAATCCTCCTATCACATGAGCTCTGTGACACACTAGCAAACTATTTCCACAACAAGATTCCCATCATCTACATGAACTTTGATGCCCAACCCACTGACCTCGGCAGCCTCCTCACTCCTATGGGCGTTATCCCCGACCACCACTCATCTCATGGGAGCTGCTCACTACACAGAACAGCCATCCTGACTTCCATCCAATCAGGATCACCCATGGGCCCCTGCCCCCACTGCCTTTCAACCTCGGAAGCAAGGAAATTAGTTGTGAATTCACCACCATTTTCAATGCATCCATCACCACAACCACATTCTCTGCAGTATGGAAACATGCAGATGTCAGACCCCTCCTCAAGAAACTGTCCGCCGACCCCACCAAACTCAAGGACTATGCCCCATCTTGCTGCTCCCTTTCCCCACCTAAAGTTCTCAATTAAGCTACCAACTTTCAGCTCACCAAACATCTGCAGCAAAACAAGCTGCTGTACGCCTTTACATCTAGTTTCTGTGCCGACCACGGCACTGAGACCGCCATGATTACCGCCACTAATGACATCCACACACACCTCAATAAGGGAGAATCAGAGGGCCTGAATCTCCTCGACCTCTCCACAGCATTCAACATTGTATCCCACCACACATTCATCGAGAGACTTCACCACATCACATCTCCCTTTGGATCATCGAATGTCGAGCGCTCCTCATCCGTGATTTGCACTATGGTGTCTGTGGTTAGTATGCTCTGAATGTGTTCCCCCGGTCCTGAGTCGGCTCCTTGTAAAGCATGGTGTTGAAGTCATGGAAGGCTGATAAAATGTCTGCTTGCGCGTATACCACCTCCTCCACAGCGTTGCGAATGCCGGAGATCGGTTGTGTTTGCATATCCTGATGAATGAGCCAAGCTAGCAGGGTGCCGGCGGTTCCCTTCATTGTGGACTCTAGTGGTGTATGTGCGGAAATAATAACGCCATAGATCAGTACATGCCTCCTTGTATGTGGTTGTGGCCTCCTCTAGCTGCGTGGGGAGATCTCCTGTTGATCAGCCGTTTTAGATAACGGTGCCACTTGTTGTTCTGCTCTGTGTACCGCCCTCTCTCGTGCTTGTGTCACTCCCGTAATTTGCCTTATGCACGCACCCCGCAGGACCAATTTAAAAGCATCCCATTCTAGGGACCTAGTGGGTGTAGTGCCTGTGTGTTCAGCAAAGTAGTGTTGAATGGCGTCTGACTGCTCGCGGTGGAACACTGGGTCCAGAAGGCAGTCTTTGGGGAGGTGCCACATAGAGATTGGTGGTACGGGTGGCCACCATACGAGTGACACGATATGCACTTCACAATCCGAAATGACCCTGCCTAAGTAGTCCGAGTGTCTGATGTGTGAAAGGAGAGACTGTGTGCACATGAAGCGATCCAAATGTTGTGAGGTATGGAGTGAAAGGAATATGTTTTGGTGGTCGGGTGTGCATGTTTCCATGCGTCCGCTAGGGACCAGTGGGCAGTCCAGTCACGGAATGCTCCGTGTGCTCGAGGGCTGGGGAGTGTGTGGTGGCGGGGGTAGGATCTATCCAATGTGAGGTCTAGGGAGCAATTGTAATCCCCTCCTAGTATCCATGGGGAACGTGTGAATCCCGCCAAGGTGTTCGTTAGGGTCTCCCAAAATGGTGTCTGACCTAGATTAGGGGAGTAGATGCTGCCTACGAGGATGGGCTGCCCATCCAATAACCCTTCCAGTAGCACGTTACGACCCTCTGGTTCCACACCTCTACCAGTCTTGAGAAAGGTTACTCCGGGCCGCATCCAGATCAGTGCTCCTCACGCGAAGGCGGAGTAGATTGTGGCGCAGAAAATGCCAAACAATTTCTTCTGGAGTTTGCATAATTCCTCTTTAGTGAGGTGGGTCTCTTAGAGGGATATGATCTGTGCTTGCTGCCTCTTAATATACGCACATATCGCATAGCGTTTCCCGGCTGTGCATCCCCTGCACATTTAGGGTTAAAAACTGGAAGTCTGTGTGTGCCATTTTGGAGACGTCGTTGTGCCCTGGTAGCTCTGGGCTGCTGGGGGAGTGGTGTCTCCCATATCTAGCTGATGGATGTTGCGTGCTAAGCTGGGTAGATTTGTCAGTGTGTGCCCCTGCCTTGTAAATGGGAGGTAATAAGAGATCATGGTGTATGGGGTGGGTAAACTAAGAACTGGGATCAGGAAACAGTCCCAATACTGGGGACCTATCGCTGGGAGCGATACATCCAAACTGGCACTCTGGAGTTAGGAGAGCGTGAACAAGAAGTTAACATCTATGGGGTGGTGGTGCATGCATGCGAAGGTGATCCTTGAGCGGGGCTGTGAAGGATCAGTGTGCGTCATCTGGTCCTGGCAGTGTCTGTACTTTGTTACTTGGAGGGAGGAATGCAGTTGTGGAGGGGGTCTTGACCTACCACCAATAGGGCTACTCTGTGTCAGTCTTTTGAGAGAGTCTGAGGACAACGCTTCCATGGTAGCCTCCGGTGTGTCACTTTGTGCGGTCTCTAAATTATGAGATCTGCTGTCTGGGAGGTGACTTGCGGTAGGGTGATTGAGTCTCCCTTAGATGATGCTTTGTCGCTATCTTCTTCACCTGCTGAGAACAGGCGCGGGGCTTTGTCCATGTCATCTGAGGGCAGTGAGGCTTGTAATGCTGTCACGGTCTGTAGAGCGTCTCGGCGTTCCTGCATAATTTGCTCCAGATCCGGCCTGTAGCCTCCTTTTCACTTCCAGGAAGAGCGCTCTCTGCTGCTGCACCACCCGAGCATAATCTGCAAAGACCATCACCTGTTTGTCCTCGGCCCAGTGTAGCCCCTATCATCTAGCGACTCTGAGCACTGCATCCCGGTCTCTGAAGTGGAGGAACTTTGCTAGCATCGGTCGAGGGGGTGCTCATGGCTGGGGTCTTCGCACCTGGACTCTATGGTCGTGCTCGATGGAGAAGAAGGCCGACCGGTCGGCAGTTGGGGTAAAGGATATCACCCATGCTTCTGTGTGCCCCACTGGGTATTGCCCTTCAATTCCTTCCGGTAGCCCAAGCACCCCCATATTACAGCGCCTTGAGCGTCCTTCTAGGTCGATAGTCTTTTGCTGGTCTTTTTCTGCAAGTTGCAGGTCCACCACGATATTTCCCCCTTCGTTGACCTTGTCGGCCAGCTTTCGGTGGTCATCTTTGATGAGGCTGATTTTGGTTATTATAGTGCCTAACCTCTCCTCCATAGATGCCCTGGAGAGTTAGATGGCTGCCAATACTTGGTCCAATTTGTCCGATATGGACAGGTCGGGTGTGGTCGCTGCCAACTTGTTCCCCTTCTTGGGCTGTGGCATATTTTCTGGTGCCGTCTCTGGCACAGCGGTGGTTTGCGTGGCCCTAGGCTTTCCCATCACACCTCCTGGGGTGTCTTGTCTCTCTCGGGACCGGGTGTTGTGGTGCTGGGCCCGATGGGCACTATGAAGGGCCTGTCCTCCTCTGATGCTGGTTCTGGCTGAGCTCTGACCCCTGTCCGCACCTCTGGGCGAGGTGAGTGCTCCGGCTCTCAGATCTGGAGGTGCTGCCCTTTGACCATTCACCATGGTGCGCGCAGTGTGGGTCACTTAGTGGGGCACAGCCACAGTGGACGTTAGAAATTTCTTCCCAACCCAGCCGCTATCTCCGGTATTAGGTGACTGGTATAAACCGGAGGGGCCCAGACCGGTATGGCTCCTTAATGTCTTGTGGGGCCGACGGGGAACGTATTGTGTCGCACTCTCTGTGGTCAGTTGGCTGGAGAAGACTAGGCACTGCTCTGGATACCAAATGACCTATTAGTCCTCCATCTTAGGGTTAGGCATTTGTCAGAGTGGGTTTTGGTGGTGGGGGGTACCCCACACCCTCCCCGGTATCCGGCAGCCCCGGGGTTTACCCCCATCACTCACCATCTTGGAAGCTGCGTTGGTCACATCCAGGCAGTTCGGTTCACTGCTCACTCCCTCAGAAGGCTCTGTAGCTGGGTTCGAAAGGCGCCATATTGAAATCAGGCAGCAGGCAGTCTCTGCGGTACTCCGGTGGCCGGCGGCCAAGGAGGACGAATCCACTCGGTGTTACCGGACTACATCTGCCCCACACGCTTCCTCATCATGGTCTCCACCGGCTGTGGCAATCTGTTGCATCTGTTCGCTGCAGTCCGCTGCGGTTTATGCAGCAGGGGCTCGATTACCCACTCGGTGTGCAGGTGTTCACTGCAGCGCCTTGCGCATCTAGTTCTGCTATCCGGCACATGGGCTGCCCCGGTGCTTTACAGCCCATTATTCCCGGTCTCGAGAGTGGCGCATTGGGTTGTGTCTCGCTCATCTCATCCAGCCCCCTGGATGTCAGATAAAAGCGTCGGCGGCCGCCATCTTGTCGCCCAGCGCCGGGTCCATCAACGGCTCTATTCTGCTCGCTGTCTCAGTCCATTTCAGCCAGGGCTCAACGCCAGCAGATTCCCCGTAAATTTCAATGGCCGAATTTCAGTTTCTATGCCAGGGTTGATGCTGTAAAGCAGCCGAAATGTCCACCCGCCGTGGAGCCTCAGCAAAACCTGACCACCATCGTAGCCCGCTTGGCCACGACCCCCTCTTAAACACGTACATGACGCCCCTGGCCAATTTCATCAGAGCCCAAGCCATCAACATCGTATCCGACGACATCCAGCTCATCCACAACTGCATCGCGAATGTCACTATCTGGATGAGGACTAACTGTCTGAAGCTCAACACCGACAAGACCGAAGTGTTCATCTTCAAGAACAACACCTCCCTGTGGAACGACACCTGGTGGCCTGCCAAAATCTGACCTATTCCAACACCTACAGACCATGCATCCAACCTTGACATCATCCTGGACAGGAAACTCACCATGAAATGACAGATCAACTTAATATGCTCCACCTGCTTCTGCATCCTCCACATGCTCCAAAGGATCTTCAAATGGCGCACCATTGGTAGTAGGAAAACTGTAACTCAAGCCCTAGTCACAAGCCAGCTGTACTACAGAAATGTCCTATATGCAGTAACCACCAACCAACTCATCAAGAGATTCCCACATTACAGAACGCAGAGGCGAGACTCATCATCCACCTGTCCAGATGGACACTCATCACCCCCCACCTCAGCATAGATTACTGGCTCCACGTCCATAAAGATTTCTATTCAAGATGCTGACACACAGCTATAAAGCCCTCCATGACCAAGGACCAGCATACATCAACCACCACCTGAACTTCCACCAACCCACCAGAGATCTCTGCTCCTCCTCCTTTGCCCTTGCATAGACATCTTGCATCCGCTGTAGCTACAGTGGAGTCTGTTCCTTCTCCTACCTTGCAGCCACCAACTGCTGGAACGGCTTCCCCTCCACCTCCATACATAACCTTCCCTGGCAGAATTCAAGAAGAGACTTAAGACCTGGCTTTTTGACTGAGCCCTAGGTCCCAGCACCTGGATACCCTTGTGAGTGAAGAGCAGTGCTATACAAATATGATTTGATTGATTGATTTATTAATTGATAGTAAGGAAGGTATAATTTGCAGTGACACACTTTTGAAGGTGGTGATGCTGAGGCTGCTCTTGATTGTGGAGCAGTAGCTTTGGTTGTGGTATAGGTTGCTTGAGTTCAGGAGTCTGTATGTCCTTTGAGGTCGCATGCAATCTTGTTAGCATTAGAGGCTTCATGTTTAACAGTGCCGGTGAGCTGACAAAGCAATTTCATGAACAATGTCAAACCTGTTCTCATGTTGTACTAGAATATAAATCTAGGACCAGATTTACTACGGGTTTGTGCTAGCACTAGTGCAATGCATAGCAATGCAGAGTGACACAAAGTGGTGCCTACTATGTAATAGCGCTGCAGTGCACAGCATACATCCAATGCATGGAAACCTTTTGAGGCTGTTCACCATTCGGAATTTGTGCTAGAAAGTAATACCTCCAGTATAAAAACAATGCTGGGCAGAGCAGTCTCATTGCTGTGCCATAGTGCATGGCTGTTCTTCACGTAAGGCAGTCAGCTTGTAAGCCAGCTCATTAAAGGACTCCAGCAGCAAGTCAGTAGTGCACTGGGATCTGTTTTGACTCCTGTGCAATGCAGCGCAGTAAGTTTGGATGCTGTGCTACAATGCATGAAAAAGTATAAATCTGGGTGCTGGTGTCCGTTGAGACTATTAATTGCAGTGATTAGCCTTGTGAATCTTGACGTCTTTTATAATATTGTTATTATCTAATGGGTGGTGTTTTGGACTTCACTGGTTCCTGTGACATTCAAAAATATTGTTGAGGTTTCTGGTTGATGAGAGGTTGATGCTAAAAGCAGTATGTTAGACTTGACATCCCTCTGGATTTGCTGAACTAATTTTCTGTTGGCTTCAGGACTCTGTGCACTTTACCACTGTTAACCAGTGCTAAAGTGCTTGTCCTCTCTTCTTTAAACATGATAAAATTGGCTTATACGCAATTGGCACATTTAATTTACTTATAAGTTCCAAGTTAAGTGGTTCTACATATACCCTTGGCTGTAAATTAAATGCTATTAGTGAGCCTGCAGCACAGATTGTGCTTCCCACTTTAGTAGCCCTTCATATCCTAACTCAGCCCTGCTATTGCAGCGGGAAACATCACTTACAACGCATTTAATACAACGCACTACCATTACAACGCAACCATTACAACGCAAACCATTACAACGCATTGCGCTGGGGGGCCCTCTAGGATAGGTAATATATTTAATTTACTATCCAACACCTTCCCTACTATCCACGGGGACTGGAGTTGGAATAGTAAATTAAAAAATTCACTATCCAGCGCTTAAAAGCACTATGCGTTGTAATGGTATGCGATGTAAAAACCGTGTTGTAACAGCAGGCGTTGTAATAGCCTGCGTTGTAACGACACCAATCCATTGCAGCCTATGTGTGCTGTTTTAAACTGCTATTTCGACCTAGCAAAATAAACATTTTGCCAGGCCAACACCTTTTTTTTTTAATACATATGAGTAACTCCTAGGGTAGACCCTGAACAGCTCATAGGGCATGGGGCATTGTATATACAAACTTGGACATGCACTTTTAAGTTTTGCATGTGCTAGTGGTGAAAAACTCTCCAATTTGTTTTCCACTATTGCAAGGCCTACCTCTCCCATAGTATAACATTGGGTTACCTTATTATATTTAATAAGTAATACATTTAGTGTGGGAGCAGATAGGAATATCATATTAGTGTGTTGCATGTTTGCTTTACACATTATTTCTAAGTTGAACCTGACTGCTTTTGTGCCAAGCTACCAGAGTGTTAAGCAAAGGTTAATTTAGTGACTGTTTGTGGGTTACACTGACAAGGATTCTGGCTGTTTTTTGAGAAGGGCTCACATCCCCTTCAAGTAACAACCTAATTTCTCACATTGTTGCTCAGTGGTGGGATTCAGTACTTGTGTTTGTGCAGTACCATGCAGTGATTAGCGATACACTAAAATCCCAGTATAAATAATTTGATATCAGATTCAAACCTCTTTTAAAATTCTCCTCTTTTAGGAGTTTTTACTTTTTCCAAATTCACTCCTGTTAGAAATGGGATTTTTGGTTGGATGAGGCTTGTGCCAAAGCCATGTAGAAACCACCACTCTAGTCAGGGCAAGTGAGTTACACACCAAGATAACCCCTGCTCACCCCCTTGGTAGCTTGGCACGAGCAGTCAGGCTTATCCCGGAGGCAATGTGTAAAGCATTTGCGCATGCACCCACCAGCAACAACATCCCAGGCCCTCCACAAAAGGAATTACACACAAGGTCATATCAAAAATAGCCTTTGTATTCTCAAAACACATTAGAATAATAATCACATGATGTACATTGTGCCATCTGGCACGGGCAATATTTACAAGGGATTATGTACAACTGACTGGCCCACATGGACCACTGTCAGCATCAGCACTTGGTAAGGAAATAGTACAATAGATAACTTGGTAAAAGTAAGATCGGCCAAAAAACGTACAATCAGTAAATACTGGCATTTACTGTACTTTGCAATGGTCTGTGACATGAAAAATCCATCATGCACAGTATCCCACAAGTCTAACTACATTACACCCTAACCACCTAAGTAAACATTACACTAGGGGCGCAAATCACACAGGGAACTATAATATCCCTAACACAAACCTAAACAGGTAAAACAACCTCCTATGCATAAACCATATCTAGAGGTATCAAAACAGGAGGTGCAAAACATACTATACACAATACATTTCCTAGCGCCCAAAAAGCATTAGCACATAAATCACCATAGCACATAAATCACATTAGGGCCTGCGCCCTATAAATGTAACAATCTCCCCATGCCAACTGGCCATCTTAGAAGGGGCTCACATGCCCTATTTCCACAGAGTCAGGGCTGCTGCCTAAGCAGTGAAGGTTGCGCCACTGCGCCAAGCCTAAACGTTGCAGCTGCCCACTACTTGCTGGGCAGCTGAGAACAATGAACTTGGGCCTAAACGCTGCAGCTGGCACTAAGTGCTGCACAGCTGTGTAAGGCCAAGGTAGATAAAGGAGTGTGCCTCACTCCTAGTTTCACAAGCACAGGTCCCCTGAAAGGAAATACCTAAATGGTGCAGCTGCCCACTACTTGCTAGGCAGCTGTGAACTCCGAACTGCAACATGGGCCCTCACTGGCCCTTAGGAACAACTGACTGTGCCGCCCTGGAGCCATCTAGGCTCTGGAAATGGTGGGGCTAAATGTTGGAGCCACCTAGGCTCTAAAAGACACACAGGGCTCCTGGAGCACTCGGGCTCCGTAAATGATGCCCCCAAAGGTTGGAGAACAAACTTGCCAGGGGCAATAAAGCATGGGCCCCTCTAGCCCTCGGGACCTCCACTGGGGCCCTTTAATTAAATGTGGCCATTGTTGGAGCCCTCTGGCTCGGGCAATAAAAGCAAAATGCCAGCACTGTGGGAGCCACTCGGGGTTCCTGAAGAAAACATGCCCTGCTGCTGGAGCAGCCCGCTGACACACGGGGCCACTCTGATGCAGTGCCTCACACCGGCACCACGAAACTCCATCTGCTCCCTCGGGGAGCGGAAACAGAAATGCCCCCACGTCACAATGCCCAGCCCTGACTCACCGGGCTCTTCACCTCTTGGCGGGGGTCCTCCGGTGGCACCTCTCACAAGGCGGCAGGGGGGCAGGCACTGGCAATGTGCCTCGCGCACCTCCTTCCGCAGGATACAGGCAGCGTTTGGGGGCTCTCTCTCCTCACGAGAGCCCCGTCTTCACAAAGCACCAGCTTCACCCTGTCCCCCATCTAGGGACTGGGACTCAGGATGTGGAGCCCGCGAGGCTCCTGGCTGCCGCTTCGTGCTTCCGTTCCTGCAGTGGCCCCGCCCATGTCACAGGCAAGCTGGCCTGACTTCCTGGGCGGCCGCGGCGGGACTGCAGCAGCAATCCTCGGCAGACTTCAAAGAGGGGTAGGCTCCCTCAAGAACAAAAATGAACAGCTGGGTGGGCATCCGCTGTAATAAAAACTCCTACGAAAATAATGCAGGGTGTGCACCGGCTATAAAGTATCAAAATAAGCGGGGTGGGCACCCGTGCTGTGAACAACAGGGCAGGAACGCTTCCCTCCAGGAACCCGACAGCGCTCTGCCCACGAATGAAAATAATGCGATCACTAGGCGCTGGGGGCACATCAACCACCAAGCCCCCAAGGAAGGACCCCTAGAGCAAAGGGTCCCAGCAACAAGCAGGGAAACACAGGAAAAGGTTTCCAGGGCAAGGAAAAAGTCTCCCAGCCATCCTCCGGCCAGGCAGAAGGGGCCCCAGGAAGAAGTCCTCCAGCAATCCAGGGGCTGGGCAGGGCCCAGGGGGTCAAGCCTTCCCCTGGGCCCCAGCAGCAGCACGCACCTGGTAGATTCGAGTTAAAAACAAGAACATTTTCATGGGGTCACATCCCCTCTTTTATACAGAGAAGTCCTTTGTTTCCAAAGGTGCAGGCAAGGGGCGAACCAGATGCAACTGGTTCTTGAGCACTTTGTTTTGCTCACCCCCTCTGCCTATTCATTGGATTGGTCAGGGACATCAGACACACCACAGGGGGTGGAACCAGCATTGTGGAGGGAAGGCCCAGCCCTATTCAGGTCCCAGGTGCACTCCTCCCTCCCATCAACATGCAGATCTCTCAATTCACCACTGGGGCAGACCCATCCTGACTCCTGGAGCCAGGCACACCAGCCATCTCCAGCCAATCACAAGCCAGACAGTCAATTCACATTCACTGCACAGACATGATACCTTCTAAAAGTGGCACTTCCACACTAGACATAATAAATCGGCGCACATCACCACACAGCATTTAATCTCACGAGTTCGCACTTACCAAACTCGACCCTGCACTCCCCACACATCAGGAACTACCTTAAACACACATATTCCCCATGCATTCCTATGGGAGGACAGGCCAATCTCACCACACGCACTCAGAGAGCGCGCGTACTTTACACTGGGACACAGAGACCAGAAATCACTATAATTACGTCATATCAACAGGCAGAAATTCAGGGGTGAACCTGTCAAAAGGGCCAAGTCCAACAACTCCCATACCACCTGCCTGTCTGTGCGTGTGACACTACCTGCAAGAATGGAGTTTGAGCTCAACAACCTTGATTCTGCAAGTGGGTTGTCTGTTGGGTATTGATATGGAGCACACCATCTGGAAGTAGGCAGAGCTTCAGTTAGACTTGGAGATGTCAGGGTGCCTGAGTGGGTGTGCGTGACCACACGGATCATGGCTCCCCAAGATGAAAACCTCAAGGTCCTGGAACAATGGCCGGGGCACCTGCCTAGAGGAGAAGAGGCAAGGGGCTTACAAAACCTTCCCCAGAGTTTCCCACGGTCTGGGAAATGCTCAAGTTTCTACATGGGAAGTCTTTGCTGACTTGGGAGACCTACTTGAACTGGCAGTTGGTAAGCTGAAAGAGACCCCTGCACTCCCCACACATCAGGAACTACCTTAAACACACATATTCCCCATGCATTCCTATGGGAGGACAGGCCAATCTCACCACACGCACTCAGAGAGCGCGCGTACTTTACACTGGGACACAGAGACCAGAAATCACTATAATTACGTCATATCAACAGGCAGAAATTCAGGGGTGAACCTGTCAAAAGGGCCAAGTCCAACAACTCCCATACCACCTGCCTGTCTGTGCGTGTGACACTACCTGCAAGAATGGAGTTTGAGCTCAACAACCTTGATTCTGCAAGTGGGTTGTCTGTTGGGTATTGATATGGAGCACACCATCTGGAAGTAGGCAGAGCTTCAGTTAGACTTGGAGATGTCAGGGTGCCTGAGTGGGTGTGCGTGACCACACGGATCATGGCTCCCCAAGATGAAAACCTCAAGGTCCTGGAACAATGGCCGGGGCACCTGCCTAGAGGAGAAGAGGTAAGGGGCTTACAAAACCTTCCCCAGAGTTTCCCACGGTCTGGGAAATGCTCAAGTTTCTACATGGGAAGTCTTTGCTGACTTGGGAGACCTACTTGAACTGGCAGTTGGTAAGCTGAAAGAGACCCCTGCCATGTGCAGAAGGAGTGCCCCATTTTCAAGGACATTCAGTGCCAGGCCATAGCCCAGGCAAATGGAGACACCTCTGTTCATCACCACATCTACTAGAAGAATGATCTCCTGCACAGCGATCCTAAGGTTACTCACCCTGGAGCAACCCATGTGTTGGTGGTTCCTTAGTGCTCTAGAGTCTATCTCCTGGGGCTGGGTTCTGATGTACCCCTGGCAGGACATCTGGGGTAGACCAAGACCTTTATAAGGCTGGCCACCCACTTTTATTGGCCCTGGATGAAAACAGCTACATATGCATTCTGAAGTTCCTGTCCTACAAGTCACACCAGTGGGAAGATATGGGAAAGCAGAAGCCTCCCCTGGTTACACCCTTTTTGTTGTTGGCACCCGCTTGAAAGGGTGAGTATTGATAGTGTAGTCTCTGGACCCTAAGACAGCTTTGGGCATCAGGTCCACCATGGTATTGGTGGGCCATTTCGCCCAGTACCCAGAAGCCATCGCTCTAAATACAGTTACTGCACCCCTGTTGCCAAGGCACTGATGGGGATTTTTACCCAAGGAGATGATATCAGAACAAGGAACAAACTTTATGTCTGGCTACATGAAGTCCTTGTGGGATGAGTGTGGAGCAACCTAGAAGTTCTCCACACCCTATCATCCCCAAATCAATGGGCTTGTTGAGAGAATGAGCAAGACCCTCAAAGGAATGATGATGGGCTCTGCAGAACCCTTCAGGCGTAAGTGGGACATCAACTAACCCGTTTAAGCTTCTGTATGGCCACTCTGTCAGAGGGCATCTCTGCCTTGTCAAGGAGGGGGTGGGAGTAATCTCCCAAGTATCCCCATCAGGATGTAATCTGTTACACGTTGGCCTAAGATCCCACATGAAGCGGTTCTGGTAGACTGCCACTGAGAACTTAGTCACCAGCCGGGAAGTCATGATATTTTAGCATGACCAGAAGGCCACTCTGATCGAATTTCAACCTGGTCAGAAGATGTGGGTTATGGAGCCAGAGGAGCACTTGGCCTTGCAGGCTGGGCCGAGTGAAGTAAAGGAGCACAAGGGGGAGGTCATCTATCTGGTGGCTCTCCAGACCCCAAAGAACCTTTAAGGGTCCTGCCTGTAATAGCCTGAAGCCAACCTTTAAGAGGTGGCTCCTAAGTCACTTTTCTCTTGGTGACAGATGAGGTGAGAAAAAAGATAGTAAGCCTCTCCCAGATCTTCTCTCCTCAAAAGAGCATGATGGATCAATAGAGGAAGTAAACCTCTCAGACTCTCTGAACCCCCAACAGGAAAAATACTGTTGCCAGGTTTTGGAGCACTTCTCTTCCCTACGCTCACTTACCCCTGGGCTCTCCTATCGGTGTACCCACAACGTTGGTATAGTGGACAGCATGCCTGTGAAAAACTAAGCTCTACAGGCTATTGGGCAAAGTGATGGCCAGCATCAAGGGAGAAGTATCCAAAACACGGGTGCTATCAGTGGCTGAGCACTCTTACAGTCCTTGGGCCAGTCCAGTGGTACTTGTACCCAAGACCACACTACCGGACGCCACCACAGAACTCTAGTTCTGTGTGGATTGTAGAGGGCTCAGTCCAGCCACCTAGACTGAGGCACACCCTATCCTACTGAGCCAATTAGCACATTGATCAGTTGGAGCTGCCATGTTCCTGAGTACTTTTGATTTGAATTGGGGTACTGGCAGATTGCCTTCAATGAGGGGCCAAGGAGAGGTCTGCATTCTCCACCCCAGAGGGCCACTTAAAGTTCACGGTAATGCCCTCTGGGTTTCAGAATGTCTTTGCACCTTCCAGAGGTCAAATTGGTCCTGGCTGGGTTGGGAGACCTCAGTGCCACCTACTTGGATAACATTGCTGTCTTCAAATCTACCTGTTAGGGGTACCTGAACCACCTCTAGGCAGTTCTTCAGGCCCTTTAGAAAGCAGGCCTGGCCATCAAGGCCAGTAAGTGCCAGATAGGGCAGAGACCCTGTTAGACCTTAGGCTTCGATTTACCAATTTGTAAATTCAATAAATATAGAATATAGCAAATGAAGTAAATACACAACTATTGGAAAATTCATCACCTGAATCCTAGCATCTTCTTAGTTTGCTGAAGAATATCAAACAAATGCATGTGTTATCAAATCAGATTTTTTGTAACAAGACATGTAAGAAATTCTATCTTGACACATGCTGCCAAGGCCCAGTACAGAGACACAAAAATTACAGGAGGGAAAATATTATATTATCTTCTTGTGCTTTCAAATGTAGCACTTTCTTTTTCAAGAAGCTATGCCAATGTATGCTAGCAATACTATTGAAAGAAATGCTTTTTAAAACACACAAAACACCCATGTAGGGAACTATTATGATACGGTGGCCTGAATATGGATGAAAGACAGGTTTCATTTCCAGATGCATGTGAGGTCTGATGGAAGCGCCACCATAGTTATTGAGGAAGATCCAAAGACAAGACGAAGAAAGGGATTTGGGTACTTTAAGTAGATTAAATAACTATTCTCACTGGGATATAAATAAAGTTAAGTTGTTTAAACCAAGTATTAATTTTCAGGGCTACATCTAGAGACCCAGTTTTTAAGCTAAATAGGAAACTTCGATGGAATGCAGAACTGATATGTTGTCCTTTCTACAGAAGACATTTGTTTTGTTTCAAATGTTGTGATTCTATATATACAGAAATCCAGATGTTTGGGAAATTAATTAGAGCACAAGCAACAATTTAGTGGGGGTCACAAATTCCTCTGTACTTTTCAAATACTATTTAAATGAAGCAACTACCAATGATCAATAATAATGTTTATTGTTAATTCTCTTTAGAGGGTACATTCTTACTGGACAGCAAGAATGTTAGGGTCAGGATATAGGGTGCCACAGACAAGTGTAAACTTAGGAAACAATTTCCCCATGTTTATAGACCTATTACCTGGAAGGAGCAGATGTTCATGCATTCACTTTTTACTAGTGATTTGCAACTTAAATAAGTATATTTCTGTTACAATGAAGCACGTCTGATTAAACCAGCTCACATTCATGTTATGTTTGTGCCTTTAACAGGAATGATAATGTCATCAAATTTAGGGCTTCAAAGCTCAATGGTGATAAAACAATAGGTCATAATAAAGAAAAAAACGTTTGTTCACAAAAATACAATGGAGTAACTCACCCCAATAAATACCTTACTCATTTCCATAATTCTGACACTAACTGTGTTTTTTTGTGTCCTTACATCCCAATTGGAAGTTTTAATTTTATTCTTTATAATTCATTAAAATATTTCATGGAAAATGTCATGGGATACATTCATCGCACATGAGAACAAGAGAAAAACAATCAGTGCCATTTAATACTAAAGATTACTTCCAGTATGAGTTGCATGGCATGGTTGTACATGAACACTAGATAGCAAAAGAAAGACATCGCTCTTACCAGGAAACCTTAAAGAATTTTACCTACAAGGGGCACAAAGTGTAACCAAGCATTGGAAAGATTTCATTTTGCAAATACTGGCCCTTATCGCATGATTTAGAGTTCACAGGTACGGCTATAACATGGCCTATGTAACTGAATGGCATTATAGATCCATCTATCACAGACCTTAGACATATGCTTTAAGCCAACAAGAAATGTTCCTATTTGAGTGATATTTAAACATGAATACTGGATTTCAAATATTTTTATTTTGGTACTTACTTGGTTACCTGAAGGTCTCATCTCCGGAGAGAAAAAAAGCACAAACGATTACAGTTGAAAATGTTGGACATTGATAAGAAAATACATTACAATGTTTGGCTTAGGAAAGCGTAGCAATTATAAAGCACATCTAGTGGAACAGCATTCACCAGTGAGCCAAATAAATTGTAGCACTTAAAATGCTAAGAGGTAAAAAAGATTGCTGAATATCAGACTCACTCATCTACCAGCATTTGAAGATGTACTCATAACTAGAAAGCAATTCTAAGGATGACCTACGATTTACCTCGTTGGATTTTAGATTCCAGTACAGTGGAGCTCAATATTACAGAAAAGTAATTTACAGGCCTCTTAGCATTTAATATATAAGTTTCCAATTCATTTTACGCAATGGTCCTAAGTGGATGGTAGTTCACACTTCATAAACCTATCCCAGCTGATTGGATCATTTTAGAATCTTTACTCCAAAGGAGGCACTGCTTAAAAGAACAGAAGTGACCTTTTGTAAAGTGATTTTTCACATATAATGCTATGGTGCAAAAGGTACAACAAGTAAACTTAATGACAAAAGAGCCCATTCTATTCCCAGAACCTTTTTCCATTTTAGGTTTTTGGCCAAATAACAAATAAAGGTGTTGCTGTGAAATAATGTATGAAGAAAATCTAGCAGAGCAAGATGTTTGGAAAAATATGTCATTTGATTATCTAGTCTGTTATTTAGTAGCTAAAACAGAAATATTGTAAATGTTTTTTTTTCCATTTAAATATGATACTTTAAGTGAAAGATATTGGTTGACAATATCTCAATAAAGTCACATTTGGAAAAAAAGAGAATTAATGCTAGTATTGAATTGAGAGTGTATTGTTTTTTCTAAATAATACACTATGAAAGTTGGCCAAACATGCTGTTTCAATGCTCTTCTGCTTGTGGACATCAGCAAGTGTTGTGTACCAATCTGCAGATGCTTATGTATCTTGGATAATTAGATAGGCCTTTGTAGCACTGGTATTTTAACATACCTATTATGTGTTCCAAATCTGATCATTGAGAATACAACTCCAATGATGCTAACATACCAATTATTTTTTCCAAATCTATTAATTGAGAATACATCTCTGCCGATGTCGCCATTGCAGTTGCATGAATAAAGAATGTACAATAAATTTACATTGCATTGTGTGAGCACTGCAACTCTTTCAAGCAAATAAAGTTGTATTCACCTGCCATGGTTTACTTGCAATACACATCTTCTGGGACAGAAGTAATAAAATAGAGCTTACTATCTATCTATTGATTTGCTGATTTATTTTGCACTTTAGATAGTGCTTCTGGAACCAGACACAATCATTAGAACTTATTAGAAGATTACAGTGGTATAAAAAGCAAATCATCAAATACAGTATGGCATTCTCACAAAATCATCATGAGACAAAATGGTTACTGTGTATCAAACTACACTGGATCTGGACTGTGGTAACAAGTAAACATACGTGGGGTGGACTTCCTCAGTATGGAAAAAGTTATTAAACAATATACAATTGTAATGAAGAACCCTGCACATTAATACAAGTCTTAATATAGAGAAAAGAACATAGATCTGTGGTCCTGGAGGTTTACAGGCAGATGTGCCTCTGCAAAATAGGACATACTTACAAATCAATTAAGAGCCACTATCCAGCCTTATGTAGCCTGCTTTGCTGTTTTCACGATGGAAGAGGGTGATTACATATATTAGGAGGCAAATGCATGCCCTAAGGTAGTTGGAGCATACTGTATTTTTTTAGGACAATGCGTATATTTAGAAAATGCCATATGTGGGGGGACATGCCACTGCATTTACTTAACGAGACCTGTTTTCAAACGTTGACTAACTGTAAATGACAAAGTGTGTACAGATATTATTCATGCAAAATGGGTAAAATATTGGTTGTAATGGAAAAGCTGCTGAATGTGGAGAAATGGTCTTGCGAAAGAGGCAATTTTAAATCTGCAAAGTATTTCGGTATGTTTTAATGATGTGCACAAGTTTGTGGAATAAGAATTTGCTTGACAGAGATGTGCAAAGTTTCAACTTTACAAAACGGACACATTTCTCTAAAAGTGACAATGCAGGCTGGAAGGAAAATGTTTTACAAAAAAAAGTTTTTTTATGCAAAACTTTTTAAAAGATAATTTGCCAAAAATTGGTCTAATATATTTGTCAATGTGCAAATGTGACATTCTGCTTGGGATTTCACATACTTATTTTATCTTTTGTAACTCCATGATGCTCTTAAATGTATAAAGTGTTCACAAATAAAATTCCATTAGTTCGGGGGCTCGTAATGTTCTCACTCCTCCTGAAGTTATTAAATCAATTAAATACATGTACTAAAATAAATATAAAAGCTGAGATATAAGTTGTTTGAATTCACTATGAAACTAAGACTGCAATGAAATACAAGCTTATATTCCAAACAGGAGGAACTGATTAAAGGAAAATATGTTGACACGTATAGAAAGGTAGTTTGTAATTCAAATACAAAATGAGAGTAGCCTCTAACAATTAAGGGAAAAAAGAAAAGTAGCCCTGAATAGTTACAAAAGTGCACACATACAAGCATATTAAGTGGGGTATTTGAATTTTACAAAGCTAAAGCTAGTAAAATTACCTAGAGAGCACAGTATAATACTATTAAACTTTTTTGTAACTTGTAATTGCTCCTATGAAGTCACGGGGGCTTAAACAAAACCCACACTATCAGTATAAGACAGACTTCCAAAGAAAATTCTGGCAGAAAAAAAAGTCAGAGCATTGAGTCACTTTGAACACAGATACATTGTGTGAACCAGATAATAATACATCCTACATTTGTCAGTTAACTAAGAAATGGAGCAAAGTCACCACACAGAATACTTTTAAGAAACCAATTGAGGCATAAAGTGCCAGAAGAATGGAGATGAGGGCTTGGTGTACCTATTGACAGAAAGGAGACATTTAATGTTACAAGTTATCATGTCACCAGGTTTAATTTGGTTAAATTTAAAAACAGTTATCACACAAGAACATTTTGTCAGTCCTGAGTGGAAACTTTTGTTTGGTGATTTAGGAGCTTTCATTTAATTTTGCTCAGACTTTATCTAATTGAGTACAATTGTGTTTTTATAACTCAGAATATAAATGTGTTAGTAAAATGAATTGATGATGTGACTTTATGGTTTGCCAGTTTAATAGCAATTATCAGAATAGTAACACTTGATTTGTGTTTATTTATGAAGTTCATTTGAGTTCCTCATTTCATGCCCAAAAAAGGGAATACATTTCTCACCAATCCCCCATCATTAATATCAAATGACCTTATAGTATTACCATGCTTTAAAAAAGAGCACTTTTTGCAAAAACATTGGTCACATTGAAATTGCAGTTTAAGGTGAGATGACTGGGAGTAGGAGAAGTATCATAGAATTGATCTGCAAATTGATTAGAGGGGATAGATACAATCTGCCATTCAGAATTCTATATGGTAATGGGCAGAGACACCCAAAAAGGTACTGGGGGAAGGATTCAAATGTGTTTGAAATATTCACATTTACAATTTCGCATCTAGCTGTAGTACCTACAGCATATGACCATATCAAAAATGTAATTCTTCAATGATGCATAGAGTGAGTAATTGTATTAACTTCACAGAATCTGGCTGTTTGCAATGACAAAAAAAGCTTTTCTTATGTACAAAGAATGTGATTCAACAGAATCACAATTTTGGTTTGCAATTCGGTATTTGGAAGGGGCGTGCTTAGGGCATCTCTTCCAAATACTTCATTGCAGTGGTATGTTTTAATGTTTTGCAACCAAATTTGGGTCACAAAACATCCGCTTTTTAACGGCAATTCATAATCGGTGGAAACCCATTCACAAATGGGATGTGGGTCCCATGGGACCTTTCCCATTTGACAATGGTAAAAAAATACATTTTTTTAACAGCAGGTTAAACATTTCATTTTTTAAGCACATCTCATTTTCCTGTAAGGAAAATAGGCAGCATTTAAGAAAAATAAGATGTTATTTAAAAGCAATCACATACATGGTGGTCTGAGAGTCCCACCAGGCCACCATCCTGATGATGGTTATCATTTCTAGTGGGTTGCAAACTGCAACCTACCTCATTAATATTCAGGAGGATGGTCAAATTGCCACCCACTAGTAATCAGTATTTAAAAAATAAAATATTAATATAAATAAAAATAAACATTTCTTATATTAGTAATAAGGATTTCCTAATTGTGATTCAGAGAAAACCGCAATTTGGAAACAGCTATTCTAAATTATAGAACATCTGACCCTTGGCTAATAAAAATTCATTAATTAATGTATTGACGTGATAGCCATCTTCTGGGAAACTAGGAAGAAAGTTGAGTGAACTTTTAAATCATCAACTAACCCAGGGTTCATTGTTTGATAAATATAGTCATATTGGGTACGGAAAGCATATAATACATAATATGATGAATTTAAAGACAGTGATAAAAATTATTCAAAGCCAAGCCTGAGGAATCTTTTTGAGCTCAATATTCTACTTTATAAAAACCTGAAGCAGGAATGGTAGATTCGATGATTCATCTTGCCCAATCAATAAGAATGTTCTAACATTGTAATACTTTCCTACCTTCCATCTGGATATTAGTTGAGAAATGGTTGAGTAACAAGTTTGAATGAAAATGCTAAAAATGTACCAGTACCAAGCTAAGTCTGCGAGCTTAAAAATAGGAAATGAAGAACCCAAAATTAAATCATATGAAGAGCATTCTTTAATGCAAGAATATGTAATTTCATATTCTACCAAAGCAGAAGAAGGCTTGGTAAGTGAACACACAGTTTTATAGCAGTTTGTCCTCGGAGAAAACAATATTGAACTCATTTCAGAATGCTTTTCAAGACCAGGGAAGAGTATAAAAATGTTATTATTAGAAGATGCTTTGTGAAACAAATTGTTTTGCACTTCTCTTAGGACAAATGCTGTAAAATGATAGACAATTCACTCTTTATAATGAGACCCAAAGGCTCCATAATGTTTGCCAACAGCATGACAATGTCAATGTTTGAGGTAAAACGAAGATGAAAATCATCTGATGAGAACATTAGAATACAGTACTTGCTGAAGATACCTGTATTATGGTGTTTCAACCCAGATCCTCCAAAGGCAATATTCTGCAAGATTCATATCTTTAAAAAGGTGCCTGTGACTTACAAATTCTTCAGGGTGGGATCCAATTGCTTAACTACAACCACAAACAAGGTTGCATACTTGCTGTTTGCTTGCTAAGGCACTTCCTGAAATTAACCTACTAAAGCTTTGAAGGAAATATCTATTTGATTGTAATTCTCCGAGCAATAAAGCCTCTGAGCTGATTCTGATTATCTAGGTGCCTTTAATCAGTTTGAAACTGGAGGGTTGTGAAGTGCACTCCGTTTAATTCAGTTTGATGATAGAAAAGGTTTTAGTTCCCTGTTTAAACAGTGGTGTGCTGGGAGGGGAGGAGCGGCCAATCTCCACGTTTATGAAGAATTAATGTACTAGTGACAGACGTCATTAGACCCTCTCCGCACTACCTGTGGCAGGAATCCAACTGCCTATTGTAATCTGCAATAAGACCTATTAATCAAGATTCCAAAGTAATTTAGTTTGCTTCGTGATTTTCTTTTATTTTTTGCTGTTTTCAAAGTTTATACTTTTGCATCTGTCCTTGAAAAGTATTTTCATGTTGCTTTTTTCCAAAAATCATTTACTCTCTGATTTGGTTAACACACATGAATTACAAAGTGAAATAAAAAGTTGTCATGTCCCAATGCATTTCGGGATAAATCCCTTCGTCAGGGGTACTGAAAAAAATATATATAATAATTACATAAATATGCTTACCATATGATCAACAGCACACGAAAATAGTACACACTAGGTTCACAGTTTGTTATGTTAAGAAACATTGGCAATTGACACTGTGTTACATGAATGTGCTTCTGTCAGTACATGACATCGTGTTACTTTATAACCTGGAGATGCATAAAATGTATACATTGTTGCAATTTTGCAATGAACGCCTGCCTTTTTCGTGATTTACAACTGTATTCATAGCATATACCACAATGGAAAAAACTCAGGGTTGTTAACAGTGCTTTGATGGATGATTCTAACTGTGTTAGAAAACTTACCATCTGAATTATGCTGCTTTAAAAAGTTTGCATACAGGTTCTGTGGTTGACGGAAGGTTCAAAGAAGGTTCAAAGAAGAGGGACCTTTAAGGAATAAAAAAGTGCTTAAATTTGTGAAACGTTCTATAGTATGCCCATGCAAAAATGACTAATTGTAACTACTGGCTCCTACCATCTAGGAGAAACCCGCTCTGTTATTGGTGCTCGAAAGAGAGGAAGAAAAAACGTTCTCTGTTCAGGGATAGTTTCTGAAACCAAGAGAAAAAATGAATAATATGTATGGTGGTCTGAACATTACTGAAGTGTTTACTCTAGTAACTGGGGTAAATCCATTACCTTAGTGTTCACTGACTCCGATCGTGGAGTAAAAGGGGTGATATTCCTCGTGAACCATTTGTTAATTTGCTGAATGAGTAAACAGAAAACAAATAATCGGGAGTTTAATTAAAAAATCTTGGATGGGCTCTTTGCTCCTTACTGTGATCGTTTCACTGTGAAAATGAACAGTTACCTTTGCATTCACTGTGATCAGGACCTAGAATCCGGCGCAACGTCGTTCCAAGGGTGTATGAAATAAGAAGTTCAGAAGGGGTGTCCCTGGAAAGGTATACATGTGATTAGAGATCTAAATTTACTGATGAAGGTGTCGAAAGGTTCACTGAAAACATGCATAGGTTCAAATTTACCATTTTTCAAAGAATGGTGGTAATATATTGTAAAGATGTCTTCATGGGGAAAAGACCAACAAATACATCTGCTTAAGTGGAACTAGTATCTGTATGAAAAACGGAAAGAATACGTTTAAATTGAAGATTCTAAAAGAAGAACTTTGCGAAACTAGTGATAATCGTGACTAGGTACCTGTGTAAATGGATTACCGGGTAATGTGGTCCAATGCAGAGTCTCTATACCTAGGGTGATAATAAAGAAGATATCTTCAAAGAACGATTTACAACTACCTAAGGTTGGTGAAGTGGAAAACTAACTAAAATACCTGGACTGCGGGAGTACACATCCGTGAAATCGGCGTCTTGGTCGTGCGAACACGGTCCGTGTTCCTTCGCGGTGTAGCCGGCGTTCGGAAGTGTGGAAATTAAAGAAGGACTGCGGAAGTGAACTGTTGACTGTGCGACAATCGACATGGGAAAGTTTAATCAGTTTGAAGGCACCTCTTAAGACCTTTATAGGCATCAATATTTGATAATTTATACATTTTATTTAATATCTTTCTATTGTGCACCATTGCTCAAAAGCATCTGAACATTGTGCGATTAAAAAAACTATTACATGCAAATATAGCATTATCATCAACCATGAATGATATACCAAAACCAAAAGCAGAAACAAGCTGCTGCATATTTGGAAGCTAAAAACTAGGAAAATATCATCTGAACAGGTGAGTCTTTAATTATCACTGGAAGGAAAACAATGTGAGAGTTCACTCTCACATCATTTGTGAGAGACTTCAAGAGGTATTGGTGGCCCCTGAGAACAATAAGTGTTGGGAGTGAATGTGAAAAACGACAGTGACAGACAGAAGAGGGGAACCAGAAAAGTAAAGGCATGATTACACTTTGCAAGGCAAGCAGAAATCACTGCCACTTTAATCAATTCTCTTTAACAAGGCTCAGGCAGGTCACATAGTACCATCATCATGTGTTTCTCTTCAGCTGATAAGGTTTGCATTTCTCAAGGTACTACTCATAAGCAGCTTTCAAAACATTGATCATAGTAGAAGCCTCAGTCCCTAACCGAGGAAATGGCCAATGTTTGTGGCTTCAGGTTGCAACATTCAATTCAACAAGGGTATTATTTTCTACACAGACTTCCTCTTTATCCTCAGTGTGACGGACTCTCTACGAACACACAGGCACCCATCTCCTGGTGGAAAGCAAATGTGAAATGTATAACTGCCTTTTACAACACTCTCACTGCAGTCCAAGTTTAGATGTTGTTAACTGTGTACACCTTACTTCAATCTCCTTCCCATAAAGAATATAAAAATTGGTGTACTCACTACATTCACTTTTGCTATCGCATCGGAAGACATACAGAGTAATACTTTTTGTTTTTCTGACTCCGAATCACTTAGCACTACCTCCCAGAAACAATCCCTCTCCCTGGAAGACTGGGAATTGTGAACAACTGTGGGGCCTCTTTTTAACTCACTCAGCAATCTCTCAAGAAGATACCTCAAAACCATACGCTTTTAAGTCAATTATAAACATAACTGTCTGTTGTAAATATTGGAATCTAGAATATCCCGTTTGTGTCACCAAACCCAGTGGGGCTAGAGGAACTGATTTAGAGGTGAACAAAGGCTTGCCCCCCCCCCAGTCTGGCACTTGGAATAAAAGTGGAGCTCACTGACCTCTCCTCTGAATACTCCTGGACGTATGCAGAATCAGATGACCAGATCAAGGACTGCCCTGCTGTATGAAAAGCCTGAAGGAAGACAGGCCCCACCTGCCTTGATCCCAGGACCACAGAAGGGACTGCAAGGATCAGATGACTGACCTTCTGTTTGTGCCACTGGATACAACAGGCTTCTAGAGGCCTCTCTGCCTGCAACTGCCCAGCTGACTAGTTCAAACAGAAAATGCTGTGGTCCCTGCTGCTAGCCTTTGCTGGAGTGAGTCCTAATCCTGAACTGTTGCCCCAAGCTCTTGGATCCTTGGCTGTTGTTAACGTGCACTCCTCCTTTACCCAAACTGCAAGAAATGGGGCTGGGAAACTTTTTCCCAACGTGTTGCCTGGAGAACAGCAGGAGACTGTGATTGCTGTTGAAGCCACTCCCATCAACCTCAATCTGCTGGTCAGCCTCAGCTTGCTGGTTAGCTTCATTGAAAGAGATCTGACATACAGAAAGGTTTGTAAGACCGAACATGGAATGCTTCATCTGGAACAACGTCGGACAGCATCTGTTCAAAGTCAAAGCCTTCCCGAGCTCCGTACTTCCCCCACTTAGAGCTTTACCACTTTCATCAATGACTGCACCAGGCCTCACACTTCTGCAAGTACAGCAACCTGCTTCTGTCATGCCCCACTTCAGATCCAACTTGCATCTTGCCCTGGCAAAAGCTTGCGGACTATCACTTTTTCTCTAAAAAGTTTTAAAGTCCGAAGGTAAATTTTCCCCAGAGATGAACCTGGTGCCTGTATTTCATCCACGCTCCATCAAGGTCGGCCGTACATTTTGATTTTGATCCAGTCTAGCACAAAAAGAACACCGCAGTTGGCTCTTTGTGCTTTTTGGCACTATTTTAATTTAAACTTTAAAAATTCATATCTCCAATTCAACTCACTGGATTTGGGTCCTTTTGGAGTCGTTTTATTAAGTAAAATTTGCTTTCTTTTTTTAGAATGGTTTGGGATTTTCGTTGTGTTGCATTTTTACTTTTGGAGAACTGCATCAATACTTTACACATTGCCTCCAAGTTAAGCCTGACTGCTTCGTACCAGCTAACTCGAAGGTTAAGCACAGGTTTATTCAGTAACTTTAGTAGTTCACCCTGAGAAGGATTGTGATAATTATTTGAGGTGGGTTCCCAACCCCCTCAATGAATGCTCCAATTTCTTCCATGAGTCTAAATGAGTTTAATCATTATTACGCCCTTAAAATGGCAATGAATTGGTCATGACTACAATTTACTTGGTATCATCCCACTTATGATACAGGTCTTTGCTCTAACCTTCAATAAATGTTTCTTCACTTAGATGGCATTGTCACATGGAAATGAGTGTATCTTCTGAAGAGTGGCAGAGTGGTCAATGTAAACAGTCTAAAAAAGCACAGTGCTGTTACTTTGTCAGTATTCATAAATGCATTAGATTCCTTTCTTACACTTCCAAGCACTTCAAAACATATGGTAGTGGGTTACAATTTGCGAGCTTCCACATGCATATTTTGAGATAGCTTGAATTGGTACCCACCACGATTCGGCATTTTGAGAACCGGCCTACTGATATATAGGTTGGTTTGCAAAATACCAATGCAGTCTGTGGAAGTCGGTGCAAAAATTGCAATCACTTTTACCTAAACCATTTTAGCGCATTCCAAATAAGAAATCAGGAATCATTGTTAGTTGTCATTTATGTTTTTCTATTTTGAATATTTGTAAATGAAGGACTATATTCCCCCTAAACACCGTAATTGGGTGGTATATATTGCGCCACAAATATTTCGCCTCAGCTGAGTGGGATTTTATCAGGTGCAATAAATATCATAACAAAATATCAGGCCACTTGTAATGCAGGCCTAAAACTTCAAATGTTTACCTCATAAATAAAATAATTAACTCAGAACCCTCCACAGCTCACATCAATTTCACTTAATTAGCTTTACATGGAATATCTGGTGCTTAAATGAACTTATAATTAATATACTCACTGCCGCCTCTAGAATCCCATAAGGCCAGAACTAATTTTCATGAATTACAAATCTTTAATTGCATCTAATCTATAAAAGGCATGAATCGCAATTTGCCTTGATGTGGCCCTTACACAGCAATCTGACCTCTTCCTATTGCTGAGCCCCATTGCTCACAGTTGTAAACTTAGCACAGTTATTCCACAGGGGTAATTTCTTTCCATAGTAATAACAGATGTATTCTACCAGAACATCTCTTCCTTCATATTAGGGAATCTTGAAGACATTGCACCTCTAGTGGGAGTCATAAAATGCACCAAACATGCATCCTTAGCTGAATCATTTCTGCTCCTTTATTTTGTGCAGCAAACCTTTGAGCAAACATTGTTGCAGCTGTCAAATTTATCACATTTACTCCAACACCAGTTATCAGATTTTTGGTTTGGCATGGTACTTGATAATTATCGATGTTAGCCTACTTTAGTACAAAGAACACAAGTCATAATAGTACAGCTAATCATTTCCTACCTTGCCAGCCAAGAATTACTTAAAGACTTTGATTATGATTTAAGGGCTGGATTCAGATCTCTGTGCATTCAAGAGTTTGTACATGGATTTTAATTACGAATTGTGTGATAATTATCACAACCCCACAGTTTTCCCCTTATGAATTCCGGCAGGTCAAACCTGCTGATATTTATCAGAAAAAAAAGTCAGGAAATGCAAAATGTGAGCAATTGAGGGGCGTATTTACGAGCTGATTGCATCACTTTTGCACCACGCAAGTCCTAAGTGGGATTTATTAAGCCACACAAGGCCACTTTGCATAGCCCTGAGTGGCTCCATAAGTCTGGAGTACAGCAGTGCACCACAAATCAGTGCATGGCCTTACTATGCACTAGGGAGGCATTCCATCGATGCTGCGTGGGTGTTTCCATGCAACTCCCATGGTTTTTTATGCAGTCCCGGATTTTCCAGACTTGGTAAACCTGGGAATGCGTCAAAAAGAGAAGCCTTCCCAGAGAGGCGTAACAAGGAGAAATATATTTATTTATCCTCATTACTTCCTCTTTGTATGTGTTGTGCATTCTGCAGCACACATAGAAAGATGAATTTGCTCTAGTTACAATAGGTAATAGCAATTCATCATCGATTCCCTGAGATAAAACCCAATAGTGCATATTACCAACAAGTAACGATATTTATCGCTAAATAGGCTTAGCGACGATTTTTTTATCGCTGCCTGTCGCTGGATATGTTAGCGGAGAAAACATGCTATTAGCAACATTTTTCCACATTGTGCTAAGATATCCAGCGATAGCGGCGAAATGTGTGAATATCGCTGAGAATACAGCGATATTCACGCATTAGCGACAAAATGCTCTTAGCCATGTTATCCACTTCCCATTGGATAACATGGCTAAGAACTGGTCTGGGCAGGTGCTAGTATTTGGAGATATTCGCGCGTAGCGCGAATATTTCCAACGCTACGCCTGCCTTGCTAATAGGCGATAGCGACGTTAGCGACTGCTTTCAGTCGCTAACTGGTTGGGTACGCCCACTTTGCATGTCATTAGCGATAAATATCGCTGACATGCAAAGCGGGCCCCAAACCGCTCGCTATCGCCTACAAGCTAACGCTAACATCAGTTAGCGACAGTTTGCTAATAGGGCGATAGAATTATCGCCGCTTAGCGGCCGCTAAATCGGCGATAATTGCCTATCGCCCCCCTTGGTAATATGCCCCAATGTTTTAAATGTTTACAGCTGGCTGTAGTTGATTTGTGAGATTTCTTTGGGCAGGTAAGATAATTTCTGAACATAAAATGAACGTGAAATACGTGATTGCTACCAACCCATATATTGCTTGTTGTGTTTTTTTTTTTTTTGCAGTGAGAGAGCTTCCTTACAGTATATGGTTGAAGAATTTAGGTATTACAAGGAAGAGCAGTTTAGCATTTATTTGAAAAGGTTACAGAAAATGCGTATGCCGGCTTCTCGCTTTGCAGTCATTAATTTTCGACATTCTTCACTATCCTTCACTGTAATACAGTGCACAAAGCATCAATGTGTATAATGAAACCGTTCCAAGCCCTGCCTTCGGTGCCGCCGCAATTTAAGTTAATATCTTTTATGATTGTCTGACAATACCCGCCACGCGAAGCACTTTTTATTTCAGCCTCAAACTGTGTTGCTTTCCACGTTCAAAAACATGTCGACGTCTCTATTAACTAACACAGTTTGGGATCATATTCTCAAACAGCAGCTCGTTCAAACCTGGTACCATGTTTTGGAAACTACCGCACTTCCCGCCCTGACGTGAGGGGCCTGTTTCTCCCAGAGTTCCCTGCTACAGTGTGAGGGCTCTGCAGCCAGATGTTCGAGCCACTGCACTGCAGCGTTGAAAGTGCTGTCGCGCGGGCGTGCACGCTTCCCATTTTAGCTGAGTGCCATGTGGTTTGTGAAAAGGCAGACTCCTTCTGTTTCAGGCTATTAATTATTCAAGCCCCATCCACTCATTTTATTGTCAGGTCTGAACAAGCTCTGATTCATTAAGGAGATAAGAGACAACGTAAACACTCGCTTTTAAGGGGATAATGTAAGATCGCTATCGCAGGGCACTTCGTAAAGACTATTTGTTCTAGTGGGAAGAAAACAAGCAGTATTGAAATGACTATCACACATGGCATTTTCGGGCTGCTTTTTCTTGTTATTAATCTTTTCACATGAGATCTCCACTGGGCCAGTTCATAACTAGTCCGCTGAATATAATGATGCCTTATGCTTTGAAGTTAAAACAAATCATGGATAGAAATATGGCACTAGAGTGTTTGCTGTGTAGTCATGTATATGTAGTGAAGACGGGGAGAGGATGTGGCCTAACAGCAACAGCTGCTGACTTTGTAGCCAGGGAAGCCTGTTCGAGTCTCGCCGTCAGCAGGGGTGTAACAAAACTTGAGGGGGGCCCCCCTGCAAACTACATGGAGGGCCCCCCACATTCTCCGTGCCAGTCTAGAGTTCTCAGGCCAGCGACCCGCCATACTGCAGGGGATGCAAAGCTATTGTTACGCCACTGTCACCAATACAGCCGTTATAAGTAACACTGGAAGGTGGAGTTAAAGGTTGGGCTTAGTCTGCCAGCAGGCTATCATACGTGGTGGTCCATTCATTACAGGGTCCCTTCCATCGGTAGACCGGGGACGTTTGCCCAATGTTAGGTGGGTTTCCTGATGCAGACTCCTGTCAAGATATACAACATCTGGCCCACTCTTCGTTCAGTTTTGACAAAAGTGTATCCACTGCTCCTTCTCGTTTCCGTTTTAAAACATTAGACAATGCGACAATGCAGTATTTCAAAAGCAGATGTAACTACAAAGAGCAAATTTTGATAATACATTTTTATTAGTAGACAATAGCAATCTTAAGAGGCATTGCATAGCTTCATACACACTTTGACCCCAATTCCATCACAGTCTCTCTCTCTCTCTGTCAGTCAGTATCTCTCTCTCAGTCAGTCAGTCTATCTCTCTCTGTCATTTAGTCTCTCTCAGTCAGTCTCTCTCTGTCAGTCAGTCTCTCTATCTCTCTCAGTCAAGCTCTCTCTGTCATTCAGTCTCTCTTAGTCAGTCAGTCAGTCTCTCTCTCTCTCAATCAGTCTGTCAGTCAGTCAGTCTCGCTCTCTCTCTCTGTCAGTCTCTCTCAGTCAGTCCCTCTCTCTGTCAGTCTCTCTCTTAGTCTCTCTCTCTCAGTCAGTCCCTCTCCCTGTCAGTCCCTGTCTGTCAGTCCCTCTGTCTGTCAGTCTCTCTATCAGTCCCTCTCTCTGTCAGTCTCTCTATCTCTCTTTTTCTGTCAGTCTCTCTCAGTGAGTCAGTCTCTCTCTTTCTGTCAGTCAGTCTCTCCCCTTCTGTCAGTCAGTCTCTCACAGTCTCTCTCTGTCAGTTTCTCTCAGTCAGTCAGTCTCTCTCTTTCAGTCAGCCAGTCTCTTTCTCTCTCTCTCTGTCAGTCGGTCTCTCTCTGTCAGTCTCTCTCTGTCAGTCAGTCTCTCTCTGTGTCAGAGTCTCAGTCTCTCTCTCTCTCTTATCAGTCTCGCTCTGTCAGTCAGGCTGTCGCTCAGTCAGTCTCTTTTAGTCAGTCAGCCTCTCTCTCTTAGTCAGTCAGTCTCACTCTTAGTCAGTCTCTCTCCTAGTCAGTCTCTCTCTGTCAGTCCCTCTCTCTGTCAGTCTCTCTCTCAGTCTCTCTCTCTCTCAGTCAGTCTCTCTCACTGTCAGTCCCTCTCTCTGTCAGTCTCTCTGTCAAGCTCTCTCTCTCAGCCTCTCTCTCTCTCAGTCTCTCTCTCTTAGTCTCTCTCTCTCAGTCAGTCAGTCTTCCAGATAGTCTCTCTCTCCCTCTTTCAGTCTCTCTCAGTAAGTCATATTATCTCTCTCGCAGTCAGACAGCCTCTCTCAGTCAGTCTCTCTCTCATTCAGTGACTCTCTCTGTCAGTCAGTCTCTCTCTCTGTCAGTCTCTCTGTCAGTCAGTCTCACTCTGTGAGTCTCTCTCTCTCAGTCAGTCTCTCTCTGTCAGTCAGTCTCTCTCTCTGTCGGTCAATCTCTCTTTCTCTGTCAGTTTCTCAGTCTCTCTCTCTCAGTCTCTGTCAGTCAGTCTCTCTCTCTCTCAGTCAGTCTCTCTCTCTCTCTCTTAGTCTCTCTCTCTGTCAGTCAGTTTCTCTCTCTCTCCAGTCAGTCTCTCTCTCTCCCAGTCAGTCTCTCTCAGTCAGTCATTCTCTCTACCTCAGTCAGTCTCTCTCTGTCAGTCAGTCTCTGTCAGTCAGTCAGCCTCTCTCAGTCAGTCAGTCTCTCTATCTCTCTCTGTCAGTCTCTCTCTCGCCCAATCTCTCTCTCAGTCAGTCTCTCATAGTCTCTCTTGCAGTCAATCAGTCTAGCTCTCTGTCAGTCAGTCTCACTCTCAATCAGTCTATCTCTCTATGTCAGTCAGTCAGTCACTCTCTCAATCAGCCAGTCTCTCTCTCAGTCAGTTTCTCAGTCAGTCAGTCTCTTGGTCAGTCAGTATTCAGTATTCAGTCTCTGAGTCTCTGACTCTCTCTCCACTCTCCATTCTCTCTCTTCTCTCTCAACTCTGTCCACTCTATCTCTACTGACTCACTCTCTCCACTGTCTCTCCACTGTCTCTCTCTCCACTGTATCTCTCTCTACTCTCTCTCTTCACTCTCTCACTATCTCTCTCTCGCTCTCCACTCTCTCTCCACTCTCTCTCCACTGTCTCCCTCCACTGTCTCCCTCCACTGTCTCTCTCCTCTCTCTCTCCACTTTATCTCTCTCTTCACTCTCTCACTATCTCTCTCTCGCTCTCCACTCTCTCTCCACTCTCTCTCCACTGTCTCCCTCCACTGTCTCCCTCCACTGTCTCTCTCCTCTCTCTCTCCACTTTATCTCTCTCTTCACTCTCTCACTATCTCTCTCTCGCTCTCCACTCTCTCTCCACTCTCTCTCCACTGTCTCCCTCCACTGTCTCCCTCCACTGTCTCTCTCCTCTCTCTCTCCACTCTTTCGCTCCACCCTCTCTCCCTTCTCCCTCTCTCTCTACTCGCTCCCCACTCTCTCGCTCTCTCTACTGTCTCGCTCCACCCTCTCTCCCTTCTCCCTCTCTCTCTACTCTCTCTCCACTCTCGCTCTCTCTACTGTCTCTCTCCACCGTCTCTCTCCACTCTGGTTATACTCTCTCCCCACTTTCTCTCTCTCCACTCTCTCTCTCCACTCTCTCCCTTCACTCTCTACTCTCTCTCTACTCTCTCTCCACTCTCTCTCCACTCTCTCTCTCCTCTCTCTCTCCACTCTCTCTCTCTCTCTCTCCACTCTCTCTCCACTCTCTCTCCACTCTCTCTCTTCACTCTTGCTCACTCTCTCCATTCTCTCCACTCTCTCTCCACTCTCTCTCCACTGTCTCTCTCCACTCTCCCTCACAAAGTAGTGTGCGTTCCATGGGCGTCCGCAGAAATGAACCTGAGGGGGGGCACATTTTAAACTTCATCACTATCCCCCTTGCACCCTTCTCCCCTCTGCCTTGTAACCTTCTCGCCCTCCCTCTTGCACCCTTCTCCCTCTCCCCCTTGCACCATTCTCCCCCTTCCCTTTGTACCCTACTCCGCCTCCGCCTTGCACCCTTTTCTACCTTGCACCATTCTCCCCTCTGCCTTGCACCATTCTCCCCTCTGCCTTGCACCCTTCTCCCCTCTGCCTTGCACCCTTCTCCCCTCTACCTTGCACCCTTCTCCTCTCTGCCTTGCACCCTTCTCCTCTCTGCCTTGCACCCTACTCCACCTCCGCCTTGCACTCTTTTCTACCTTGCACCATTCTCCCCTCTGCCTTGCACCATTCTCCCCTCTACCTTTCACCCTTCTCCCCCTCCCCCTTCTACCATACTCCACTTCCGCCTTGCACCGTTTTCTACCTTCCACCATTCTCCCCTCTGCCTTGCACTCTTCTCCCCTCTGCATTGCACCCTTCTCCCCTCTGCCTTGCACCCTTCTCCTCTCTGCCGGGCACCCTACTCCACCTCCGCCTTGCACCCTTGTCTACCTTGCACTATCCTTCCCTCTGCCTTGCACCATTCTCCCCTCCCCCTTGCACCCTTCTCCCCCTCCCCCTTGTACCCTACTCCACCTCCGCCTTGCACCCTTTTCTACCTTGCACCATTCTCCCCTCTGCCTTGCACCCTTCTCCCCCCTTCTACCCAACTCCACCTCCGCCTTGCACCATTTGCTACCTTGCACCATGCTACCCTCTGCCTTGCACCATTCTCCCTTCTGCCGTGCACCTTTCTCCCCTCTGCCTTGCACCTTTCTCCCCTCTGCTTGCACCCTTCTCCCCTGTGCCTTGCACCCTTCTCCTCTCTGCCTTGCACCCTACTCCACCTCCGGCTTGCATCCTTTTCTACTTTGCACCATTCTCTGCTATGCCTTACACCCTTCTCCCCTCTGCCTTGCACCCTTCTCCCCTCCGCCTTGCACCATTCTCTACCTTGCACTCTTCTCCCCTCTGCCTTGCACCCTTCTCCACTCTGCCTTGCACCCTTCTCCCCTCTGCCTTGTACTCTTATCCCTCTCCGCCTTGCACCCTTCTCTATCTTGCACCCTTCTCCCCTCCGCCTTGCACCCTTGTTCCCTCTGCCTTGCACCCTTCTCCCCTCTGCCTTGCACCCTTCTCTACCTAGCACCCTTCTCCTCTCTGCTTTGCACCCTTCTTGTCTCTGCCTTGCACCCTTCTTCTCTCTACCTTGTACCCTTCTCTCTGCCTTGCACCCTTCTCCTCTCTACCTTGCACCCTTCTCCCCTCTGCCTTGCACCCTTCTCCCCTCTGCCTTGCACCCTTCTCTACCTTGCATCCCTTTCCTTTCTGCCTTGCACCCTTCTCCTCTCTACCTTGCGCCCTTCTCCTCACTGCCTTGCACCCTTCTCCCCTCTGCCTTGCACCCTTCTCCCCCTCTGCCTTGCACCCTTCTCTACCTTGCACCCTTCTCCCCTCTGCCTTTGCACCCTTCTCCCCTCTGCCTTGCACCCTTCTCCTGTCTGCCTTGCACCCTTCTCCTGTCTGCCTTGCACCCTTCTCCGCTCGGCCTTGCATCCTTCTCCTCTCTGCCTTGCACCCTTCTCTTCCCTGCCTTGCACCCTTCTCCCCTCTGCCTTGCAACCTTCTCCCCCTTTGCCTTGCATCCTTCTCTACCTTGCACCCTTCTCCTCTCCGCCTTGTACCCTTCTCCCCCTCCGCCTTGCACCCTTCTCTACCTTGCACCCTTCTCCCCTCTGCCTTGCACCCTTCTCCCCACTGCTTTGCACCCTTCCCCCCTCTGCCTTGCACCCTTCTCTACCTTGCACCCTTCTCCCCTCTGCCTTGCACCCTTCTCCCCTCTGCCTTGACCCTTCTCCCTTCTACCTTGCACCATTCTCCCCTCTGCCTTGCACCCTTCTCCCCCTCCGCCTTGCAACCTTCTCTATCTTGCACCCTTCTCCTCTCTGCCTTGCACCCTTCTCCCCCTCCGCCTTGCACCCTTCTCTACCTTGCACCCTTCTCCCCTCTGCCTTGCACCCTTCTCCCCCTCCACCTTGCACCCTTCTCTACCGTGCACCCTTCTCCCCTCTGCCTTGCACCCTTTCCCCTCTGCCTTGCACCCTTCTCCCCTATGCCTTGCACCCTTCTCCCCTCTGTCTTGAACCCTTCTCGGCCCCCCCTTCCCCTCTCCCTGCGGATGCCCATGGTGTGTTCTAACAAGAGTGCTTACCTGAGGGCACCATTTTTCTTCCTCATCCCTTCTCATATGAGCTTTGCCCTGGAGAATGCTCTCTCTGGGGGGACCCACTCCCACCCTTGTCAGGGTCCCAGAGCAGTGCTCTGTGCTGTCTCCTGCTCCTGCTCTCTGGGGCTGGGGACCCACCCCACCCCATCCTTGTCCCTGTCTCTTCTCTTGTGGGGAGGGCTTTTCTTATGGAGAGGAGAGAGTGGGGCAGGGCTCTGTGCTGCCTCAGAGGAGCAGTGGAGACTGCTGTCTCTGGGCTTCCACCCCCACCCCCACCCTTGTCCCTGTCTCTTCTCTCCTCTTGTTGGGTGGGCTTTGCTTATGGAGAGGAGAGAGTGGGGGTCGGGCTCTGTGCTGCCTCAGAGGAGCAGTGGAGACTGCTGTCTCTGGGGCCCCACCCCCACCCTTGTCCCGGGCCTGCCTCCGGCTCTGACTGAAGAGAAACAATGTTGATACTTTGTTTCTCTTCAGTCAGAGGGAGGGGGCGAGGGGCTGCAGACAGCTTGCACCTGCTTCAGACGCAGAGGGAGAGAGGCTTGTTTTAGCGCAAGCCTCTCTCACAGCTCTCAGAAGAGCTGAGGGACCCAGGGCCCCCTTCATTAACTGTAGAGAGTGGGGCCCCCCGCACCACGGGGGCTGTGCGGGGGCGTTTGTTATGCCCCTGGCCATCGGCTGGCTTTGGTTCTACATCCTGTGATTCTGTACAAATCACATAATATACCCATGCCTACCAAAAATGTATGTGACCCTCTATAATGTGACTAGTTCTCATGTAAAGTTTTTCCAATACCTTCAGGTCGAGTTGGTGCTACAAAAAAATTCAAGTTACAGACATATTATACATCCGCCAGCTTCATGCTTAGTTTCTGAGGTAATGTTTATTTATGACAATAGAACTTATTATAACAATTGATGTAGTGGAAATTACATATTACTTGTAGGGGTGCATTATAATCACACTGTAAGGCGCACCCACATGTAGTCCTTTGTCATAATAATGTGGAGTGTTAGAATTTTGAAATATATTAACTCGAAACGTGATGTGCTTAGGTCATCGAAAAGCAACATGGAGAATTAGCATATCAAGTGAATGTAACTAGCAGAAAATATTAACGTAAAGAACTCGTGTTACGAGCTGACAATTATTCATGAACTAAATGTGCTTATTAGTTGTGCCATTTAAAATGTAGGTAAATTACTTAGTTGAGTGTGCCATTTTTCCTATGCAATTTGTAACCGTTTTTGTGATGTTTTCTTATGTTTGCTGAACAATGTAGGCCTGAAACGCTGTTACCTGAAACTCTTGCTTTAGAATTAACAGCTCAATTTTATGCGTGCTGTGGAATTTGTTTTTCTCACATTTTATGTTGCAGGTGAAAGAAGCGTCTTGTTAGCGAGAATAATGTCTTTGTCTTACTAGTCAAGCAAGAGAGAAGTGACAGTCGATAAAGGAAGGTAGTTGTGCTTCTCACAGGAACAGGCCTGAGAACTAAGGACAAAGTGCGGCGAGAGGAAATCATTGTTGTCTCATGGAAAATTACCTTTAGGACTGTACCCAGAACAGATGATGTGACCTGAAATTAATCTTGGGAAAGATTCTTACAATAATGTGCTTTTGGGAGTAGGGAAAGTGCCCACTTCTTCTCCTGTCTTCGGAGAGAGAGCATCTTAGAGCAAGGTCTGTCTTGGTAGCTTTATGCTACATGAACTATGGATGGTGCAGACTTCTTTGGAAGTCTCCACACGCTGACACTTTTTATTCTTTTCTTGGAAATGCTTAAGTAGGCATGTCACTTTAGTGTTAGTGTAGGGATAGACTATTGCTTTTATTGATCAGCCCTCGATGCAGGGAAACTTAGACTCATGCTTTTTGATCCTCTGCATCCTGTTTCATGAACTAATTGCTTTGTTTATTCTACATCCCCTAAATTGGATATGCAGATTTGGCTTTATGCTAATTCCGATATATGTCTATACCCTCATATTGAGGTGTCTTTATGTTTAGTTATTTCTGGCTTTGTAATAAATCAAACTAACCTTGTGTAGTTGTCTGTGATTACTATGTGTCCAAAGGATTTCCTGTTAAATTGATTGGCAATAATAATGAATTCTCTCCCCTCTACCTTCACCCGCTACTAAAAAGAACCATCATGTTGTGTTTCTAGAACAGCTCCAGAATGTATAGGCCCAGCCCTTTCACAATTTAAGCGTGCAGACTACAGAGCATACTTGAAACCCGCATAATGCAGACTACACACAGATCTCTGACAAGGATGGCATATGATCAGATAAAGACGAACCCACAACAATAAATTAAAATATACTTTTGTGGCTTGTCCTTTGACCTTACTTTCCTCTAGATACAGCCCCCATCTTCAAGTTTACAGAATATTGCACTGTTGTGTTGCTACAGAATTGCATGGTGCAGATTCCTGCTGAAAACTCAAGAACAAGCTACTCTCAAGAAGATGGAGCTTTGGTCCCTGAATATGGAGTGACACAAACAGATAAAGTTAAATATCATGAAGTATATTTTTCCCACATAAATGACTGAGAGCAGTAAATTTGCAAACCATTAAGGTTTATTAACAGATTAGCAAAGTTAGAAACTCAAGTCACTCAAATTAGTTATAATATACATATACATGAATGCGTTAGTCAGTATAATTCAAAATCTCAAATACAAATGCAAACTATTTAAAGTTGTCATAAAGTAAACCAAAGCAACCACAGTTTCCAATAAAGGCAGATTCCCTCATGTGTTAAGCTAGAGAAGTCAGACAAATATGAGGTCAGGCAGAAGGTATCAACAGACAAAGCCTCTAAAGGCAGAATGAAATAGTCAGTCAAGTAAGTGAGAAAAGAATCTGCTTGGGATTCTAACTCTATCAGGCAAGATCAAAAGGAGTGTCTTCTCCATGGAGAGTGGAAAGGGCCTTAGAACTAAATAACTCAGCAATACATATTTAAACCAGGTCTTCTACAATAGTTTCAACTCCCTCTGAGGTTTCAATCTCCTTCCCGCTACCACATAATAAAGTGCTGTGTGAACCTTCAGCTGGATAATATAAATTGGTCAGTTGTTCCCACTCGCAGGTATGGGGCTCATTATTCTGCTCTCCAAGGTATATGCACAGATAAACATTCACACAGAAACCAAAACAAATGAAACATTTTAATTATCGTTGACCGGTACCTCTTGGCTTCTGCACTGAGAAAGAGGAAAAATCAAGGCAGACAAGACAGTTTAAGGTGAGCAATTTTAAATTGAAGCCTACACTAATTACGGTCCACTTAACATGAATATCACACAGTGTATAAGTGTGCGTGGTGCAGATTAATGCATCTAAAAATATAATCGCCATCAGTAGTGTGTGTGTATAGGTTATTTTTAGGTCGCCCCTAACACAGCACAGGCACTTCCTTCTATGAGACATTTGGTCAGCTTACAGTGAGCTTTGAGCCTAACCATGATTTACCCTTGGTTGGCTCATTGTCACTCGCATTTGCTTGCTTATTGAACAGCTTGGGAGGGCTTCACTTCCCTGTGGTGAGTTTGTTCCTCCCCTAGAGCATGGATATGTTACTGTGTCCTTAGACAGCTTGTTGATTTGTGCTATTTCTTTTTAGTTAAGCACTTTAACAGAGTTTTGTGTGTGTGTTTCCAGCTATCCCCACATGTGCTTCTCTGCCTCGACCACTGTGTTACTCTGTCTTGCCATTTGGTGCTCTGACCCTCTCTCCATGTTGCTCTGTCTTGAAGTGGGTTTCTTTGCCTTGTCTCCGTGTTGCCCTGTCCCACCTTCTGCTTCTGTGCTCTCCTATCTACATGTGGCTCTGTCTCGCCATGAGATTCCCTACCCTTCCCATGTTTTTTCTGTCCCCATGTTGTTTCCCCTATGTCCATGTTGCTCTGTCTCACTGTATGCCCCTGTGCTCCCCCATGAATGTGTTGCTCTGTCTTGCTGTGCGCTTCTCTGCCCCTTCCATATGGTTTCTATCCCTTGTGTTTCTTCTCCCCCACGACCCCACCTGTTGCTTCTGCCCCTTCCCGGCATTTTTTTCTTTTTAGTTACTGATCCAAGTTGGATTGTCACAAAAAGAAAAGCATCAGCTTCATTTTGGAGGTGCACAGATGTGTTGTGCACTCTTACAAAATGACAGGCTGATGGAAAACAATGGTAGGGGGACTCTTTGTTTTCTGTTTGACTCCAATGGTTTGACTACATGGTGACAATCTTGGAACACTGGGATGAGTTAGAACTGGATAATCCTATTCAATATGGTGGCCGCAATACAAGTCCTACATTTAACATACACTGCACCCTGTGCATGGGGGTACCTTTGGCATACTTTAGGGGTACCTTGCATGTAGTAAGAGGGAAGGTGAGGGCCTGGCAAGGGGTCGCAGTTTCCAGGTCAACATGTCAGTTTAAAACTTCACTCACAGATGCTGCACTGGCAGGCCTGAGACAAGTTTATAGGACTACACATGTGGGTGGCGCAACCGTGCTGCAGGCCCACTAGTAGTATTTGAGTTACGGGCTCTGGGCACACATAGTGAACTTTACTAGGGACTTAAAAGTAAATCAAATATGCCAATCATGGAGAGCCAATTAGAATTACAATTTATACAGGAAGCACTTGCACTTTAGCACTGATCAGCAGTGGTAAAGTGTTCAGAGTACATACACCAGCAAAAATGAAGTCCAGCATAACATCAAAAATACAGGAGATAGAGGCAAAAAGACAGGGGAAACCATGGCACGTATTCCAGCATTGCTCATATTGACCCTGGCCAGATGGGTGTATAGGGTTTTCCTTCTGAAAAATACAAAATGACTGGGCCATCTGCACCAAAAGGATTTTTTAATTTCTTTAGCCATGCTGACCATCATTAGAATGCTCTGCAGCATGGCTCAAACTCTTGGCAAAGCCAATAGATCCCAAATGCTTGCTTGTGTTGATGTCAATTGGCTTGCAATTGTTTGCCATGGTCTCACCATGAGCAACTGTGCATTCCAGTAATCCTGGGGCAATATCATGAACATTTGCACTGGCTCAGAGCATAGCTCAGTACCAGTTTTCATACTTTTGCACTCTCAAATTTGCAAACACGTAGCTCTGAGTTTCACCAAGTTAATGGATATGGTGCTGACAGTACAGTACGGAGACACATTAAAAGTCATGGCAGAAGTGAGCCAGGGGTCAAGCTTGACTCTAGGAGCCAAAGCATGAGTTGAGCCCGCAAAAAAACCTTGATATCATGATATCATGTTTGGCATTAAATGAGGCTTTCCCTCTCTGATAGCACCCTCTCCGTAATAAACCAGAATCAGTTAAGAAAGTTAGTAATTGCAGTTCACAGATCCCAGAGCTCACCCGCTCATGCACATGGACACTCAGGAGCACTGCAGCAATAAATGGTCATCCTGTTGAACATTCACTAAACACATTTTGTGACTCATGTAGACAGATTATACAAGAGAGAGGTTTCAAGCAGGGAGCTCCAAGCTCCATTTCGGCCTCTCTGTGATCTTGATGGATAAGTGGCACACTGTATGATCCAACTTGCTTGACCAAACGTTCACACTGTGATATCTGCTTAGTGGCCCACCCCTGCCCCTCAGGTCCATGTGATGTCTAGAAAATTTCTGATAAAATCATTCCTTCTGCATTCTTCTTTTACAGTAAGGAAGGTCTTGCTGTCAAGACCTGAGAAAAGCATGCACTAATTAGAAAGCTGTCTGACTGCACTTTTTTTTTCTTGCTTGCCCAGAGAGTGATGCTGCTGCTGGACTCCCACCAGATATGGATGGATGAGCACGTTTAGCCCACTCCCTCCTTCCCCTGCAGCAAGCCATCCTCTTCTGATGCACTAGGAAGTCTTTGGAGAATGACAGTGTGAAGCTACATGATAGAGCTACACAGGTATAAACATGTGTGCCTCATTTTGTCTTAAAAGTCAAAGATAACCTTGGGCCCAGTCAAAGCTAGGCATTTGACTTGTTTTAACCATGCTTAAAACTTTAAACATTCATCCACCTGTAAAGAAACACATAAGCACAGACACTCAGCTAAGTTCTAATCCAGTGCAAATGGCAAAGATAAGGCCCCTGAACTTATGTTCAGTGAAATATATATAAATTTGTGAAGTAAGGGAAGGATTTTCCTGTATTTGCCCCGAGCCGCAGGATGACAAGATTTGAATTAAAATGTACCTCAAATAGAGAATTTGCACAAATTACCTTTCTTTGAACTAAATTTGAAGGCAGATTAGTTCCCAGTTAGCTCTATGCAGAATTGAGAAAAATGGCTCCAACACCCTCACATTAAAATTGTGTTCACCCCTTCAATACTTCAGCATTTCTGGATTCAAGTTTTAGGCATATGAGGATGATGTACTGCTTTCATGGGATTAGTAGGGGGCTCATGACTACCTGTTTTTTCTGGACTGGTGGACAATCTGCTATTTAGGGCCGGATTTACATCTCAGCGGATGGGTTACTCTATCACACCAGTGACGGATATCCTGTCCACTGAAATATAAATCCCACAGGACATGATGGGATTTATATTTCAGTGCGCGGGATATCCATTACCGTTGTTACGGAGTGAACTGTCTGCTGAGATCTAAATCAGGCCCCTTAGTCTTTGAAAGCAGGCTGGCTGAAGCACGGAATTAGTTCAAGCAACAAAATGTGCATTGAAGCAAATTTGATTGGCTAACCATTTAATTTAGCAAAATTTGAAATCTATTTCATGTCTCAGGGTTATAGAATTGCCTACAAAAGGACATCTCCAAATCAATTATATGTCTCATGGACAGTAGACTGTTTCATCTTCGCTGTCATGGAACTCCTTTGCATTGGTGCTATGAAGACATATTGTCATTTTGAGCATCCAAAATATGAGAAGGGGTTGCTGTCTATTTGCTAACTTTCTAACTTTGGAAATGGAGATGTCCGTTCTAATCCAGGATACAGCACATTATAAAAATATGTGATTCTTGGCAAAATACTTTAACTCTCTAATTAAAACTGCAGATATGCATAGTGCATTTGTATAGATATGCTTAATGTCATATGTAAACAAACTGAAAAATGTGCCGCTCCACTTACACTGTACACCCATCTACTCATCACATCTAATTTTCTGCAATATGGTCTCACCTAGACCTTAGCCATGATATACAATACCCTCCGCATGCTAGAGACGCTTCTTCTACAATATTGTCCTTCATAAAAAGGCCTGGTGCTCCTTGGATCTGGATCCATGCTTCATCAATTTACTAAAGTAAAATAAATGTTCAAATAGTATGGGAAGACAATATATCATCTGATCAGAAGTAAAATTGTTTCTTGAAAGAAGTGATTTAAATATCTGGAACATTCTATTACCAAAACCAAACTGAAGTCGTTGAACAAAATGGGAAACAAAATAAAAATAATCGCAAAAATAAAAGAAAGTTTTTATGTGGGTTTTGGCTCAGTTCCAACAGAGTTTAACACATCTATTACCTAGAAATGGACACTGCTTACTGAGAGGAATACTCAACTTGCCCCTGGTGATTTAGCAAATGCAGCAAGGCTTTTGTCACAGGAAAAGCAAGTAAAGTAAGAGTAACGGTACAAAAAATAACAGTTAACCCCTTAAGCGTTGCCGTCAGCCAACGGTCGTCACGAGCGCTACCTCCCCAGTGCTGCACACGACCGTTGGCCGACGGGCCAGCGCTCGTTATTTGAACGTTCAGCACTGGGTGCTGAACGTTCGAAGCAGCTAAGGTTTTAAGAATCAGATGGAATAATTCACAAAGCTGTTCAACCAAATGGTGAAATGTAATGATTATAAAGATTAAAAGCAGCAGAAATTGGTTATGGGGATCTGGACTTAGGAGTCTTGAAAATCTCAGTGTTAGTAAATGAGTGCAATTGGCTGAATTGTTTGTACCATATGCATCGAACAGGCGATGAAGTGAGGCTAGTTAGAAGCTGCAGATACCGCCTGATAAAGGGGCATATTTACAAGGGCATTTTGCCACAGAAACCACTATTATTGACGTGCCTGTGGCGCAATGCCCTGCTCCATATTTATAAAGTGGTGCGTTGCCCCTTTTTGTGGTTTAAGGCCACTTTGTAAATATTGAACCCTTTGATACAGGTATATGCATGAAAGGGGCGTGCAATGGGTGTTGCTGTAAGCATTCCACTGCAACACCCACTGCTTTTTGATGCTGCTCCAGATTTACAAGAATGTGCAAATCTGAGGCAGCACCAAAAACTAACCTCATGTAACTGCAGGTGTTAGAATCGCAATACGAGGAGAACTACATGTATCTCTTCTTGTTTTTGCTTTTTCTATGTGTGCTGCATTCTGCATTATGCTTAATGTCATATGTAAACTAACTGAAAAATGTGCCGCTCCACTTACACTGTACACCAGTCTAGTCATCACATCTAATTTTCTGCAATATGGTCTCACCTGGACCTTAGCCATGATATACAATACCCTCCGCATGCTAGAGAAGCTTCTTCTACAATATTGTCCTTCATTAAATGGCCTGCTGCTCCTTGGATCTGAATCCATGCTTAATCAATTTACTAAAGTAAAATAAATACATTCAAATAGTATGGGAAGTCAATATATCACCTGATCAGAAGTAAATTGTTTCTTGAAAGAAGTGATTTAAATATCTGGAACATTCTACTAACAAAATCAGACTAAAGTTGTTGAACAAAATGGGAAATAAAATAAAAATGATAACGAAAATACAAGAAGGATTTTATGTGTGTTTTGGCTGAGATCCAACAGAGTTTAACAAATATACTGCATAGAAATGAACAATGCTTACTGAGAAGAATACTGAACTTGCCAATAGCGATTTAGCAAAGGCAGTAAGGCTTTTGTCACAGGAAAAGCAAGTTAAGTATAAGCAACAGTACAAAAAATTACAGTTAAGAATCAGATGTAATAATTCACAAAGCTGTTCAACCAAACGGTGAAATGTAATGAGTACAAAGATATAAAAGCAGCAAAATTTGGTTATGAGGATCTGGACTTATGAGTTTTGAAAATCTCAGTGTTAGTCAATGTGTGGAATTGGCTGAATTGTTAGTACCATAAGCGTCCAACAGGCGATGAAGCTGCTGAAACTTCCTGATAGAAGGGCATATTTACAAGGGCATTGTGCCACAGAAACATCACTTTTAACAATGTGCCTGTGGCGCAATGTCCTGCTCCATATTTACAAAGTGGCGCTATGCCACTTTTTGTGGTTTAAGGCCGCTTTTCAAATATTAAACCCTTTCACACAGGTATCTGCATAAAAGGGGCGTGCAATGGGTGTTGCTGTGAGCATTCCACCGCAGCACCCACTGCTTTTTGATGCTGCTCCAGATTTACAAGGAGGTGTAAATTTAAGGCAGCACCAAAAACTAACGCCATGCATTAGCAAGTGTTAGAATGGCACAACAAGGCTAAATACTTTTATTTCTCCTTTTTTTTGCTTTTTCTTTAATGTGTAAATCTGAGGAAGCACCAAAAAATAACACCATGCAAGAGTAGGCGTTAGAATGGCAATACGAGGAGAACTACATTTATTTCTCCTCGTTTTTGTTTTTTCTATGTGTGCTGCATTCTGCAGCACACATAGAAAGAAAAAAACACCATGAATGATTGTTTATGAAAAGGAAGGTGTCCCTTCTTGCACATAAACAATCATTTAATAATGATGATTTACTACTTCTATGTGTGCTGCATTCTGCAGCACACATAGAAGTAACAACACACCATTATTGATTGTTTATGTGCAGGAAGGAACACCTTCCTGCATTTGAACAATCATTTCTCTATGGTGCAAGGATGCCTGCATTGGTGCTGGGCAGCCAAATGTAATGCCAGCTCTAGGGAAAACACAGAGGTGGGCCGTACTGAGGTAAATATGGTGCATCCCTGCATTTTGGAAATGTCGGAGCACTGTACTCCAAATTTGACACAGCTCCGGGGTCCAATATTTCATTGTACATATGTCCCTAAGTTTTATGAAGGAGGCACATTTAGCCACTCTTTGCGGCTGACCGGCAGTGGACCAAGTGTTGGATAAGTGTTAGAGATATTTCCTAATACACAATTGCACTTAGTTACTTTTTCAGAGGTCAAAATCCTTCATTGTAACAAAGCATAATGTTACATCCAGAAGGGCTCCAGGAGGCCAGATACATTTTCTTAGCAGTTCTGCTGTACTCTCAAAAAATGTGCTCAAAAGCACAAAGCAGGACAGAGTAGGTAAACATGGTCTTCATTTGAAAATCTGGCAACCTGCAGATTTGAAAATTTCTAAGTGCCAGCTTTTTCCAAAAGTTGAATGGCTTTTTTTTCTGTTGCGCTAATTGTCTCTTAACTGTCAGACACTTGACTTTGGACAAATCCTTTCCCCTTACTCTCAGTCAAGACAACAGCCATACGTTCAGTTCCAACAATTCTTGTTGAGTTTTTCTACAACAGTGCAGTGGACTGTTCATTGGACTCTGTCCCTTTTCAGGAACTCGAAAAGTTAGTCCACAGCCATAGGCCCCCCTAAATAAGGCCTAAACTTGTTTCGTCATGAGGGGAATGCAAGAGATCCGCTTCCTCATAGGAGCCTTTAGAGTGCAAGATACACAGAAATGCCAGCATAGTCCTCAGTCCTTTCGCTGGCAGAAAATAAATCTTCAAGTACAAAGTACACTAAACAACAAAATATATATATTTTAGAGGAAATATATATTAATAGGTTGATTGTTATATATTTGTTATTGAGGTTGTTTATCCCATTTGTTAATGTGTCTTGGAGCGCTATTTATTATTTCTAAAATTAACATTTCCATTAATTTAATTGGTCTTACTACAGTAGTTCTAATGCCAATGTAACACATTCGTCTATTTATCTTGAAGCTCTATTTATGTTTCCTAAAATTGATATAGCCATCATTGTATCAGTTGATACTAAAATTGCTCCTTTTAGCATTGAAAAAATTACTGACCACATATGAACTAAACTACACACAATGCCAAACGACAATTCTTTGAGTTCGATGAATTACGTGTGCCTTTTAAAGTTTTCTTTATTGTAAAAAGTGTACAGACTACACAAAAATAATCTATTTTGATAGGGTTCTTCTCTTACGAGCAAAAAATACAACAAAAATGACTTCACTGCCCACATCACATGGCTAGATGGATTTCCTAAGATAAAACATTAAACATCTGGATTAGCATAGGAACAAAGCTTAAGGGTGGGTGTTCAATGTGCCATTGAAAATTGCTACGTAGTCAGAAACCGGATAGCTGCTGCTTGTTCTCCTCCACATGTGGCTCTTTAAAAATGCAGACCATCACCGCCTCTTCACTAATTTTAGACTTGCTTTTTCAACTGTTTGAAGAAGCATGGTTTATCCTTTCAGACGTTTTATTTAGTATATATTAAAACCTTTAGTGTTCTTAGTCTAGACAAGATAACAATCCAATAAAAACATTGCCTCGATTTGCAGGTTTGGTTTTACAGGCTACTTGACCAGTAGTATTGCATAGATGTTGGTCATAATGGTTTATTGATGCACTGAAAATGTGTTTATGGATTTTATTTAAATGGGATTTAATTTACTGCATGTTAATATGTTTTCTTGTAACAATCTGATTTCCAGTCATCAACTTTATTCAGAAAAATACCATAAAAGTTACATTAAAAGCATTACTTTTCGAAATCAGAAGAAAGTCCTCTTATACATACAAAAACGGTTCGTTTAAAATCAGCTCATTTCACATTCCAGGTCCAGTGATATCTAAATAAATAAATTGTGCAAACATTAATCATGGTACTAATTCATACCATTTCCTCACAACTATACCAGTGCAAATAAAATTTAATACTGCTCATCTTATTTCTTGAGTCTCAAGTCTTTGTACATATATCATGCCCTGCTTAGAACATCTTATAGCAGATGCCCGGAGGATTGGCACTTATAAACGTTTTCATTAGAGCATCATAATATAATGTGCAAAATAATGTTAGATAAGTAGTAATTTGCTGAGACGTGTTGTCAGAGGAACAGTCTGGCAAACTTACAAACCAGCCTCTTATGAAAGTGAGTCAAATAAAATTAGAACATTGGAATGCTGGGAGCTCCATTGAAAACAATGGAGTGCTCTGGGCTTATAATGGCTGGTATAAGCCTGGAGCTCCAACATTCCAATGTTTCTTTGTTCACAGCTCTGGCTGTGAACAAAGGCTTCAGGGAACCTGAGGGGATTACAATCCCCTCACGCTCCCAAAAGGCTTTGTTTCTTTTGTTAGAACATTCCGTCCTCTAGTGACAGAATGTTCTAATAGCCTTATAGCCCTTCGTAGCTGGGCTATACCGCTATTAAAGTCCCTCTCCCTTGTTAAAGGCCCTCGCCTTCGGCTCGGGGCCTTTAACGCTGGAGAGGGCCCTTAATAGCCGGTATAGCCCTCTACGGCGGGCTATAAGGCTATATTAGAACATTGGAATGTTGGGAGCTCTATTGAATACAATGGAGTGCTCCAGGCTTATAATGGCTGGTATAAGCCTGGAGCTCCAACATTCCAATGTTTCTTTGTTCACAGCTCTGGCTGTGAACAAAGGCTTCAGGGAGCATGAGGGGATTCCAATCCCCTCACGCTCCCATAAGGCTTTTTTTTTTGTTAGAACATTCTGCCCTTTAGTGGCAGAATGTTCTAATAGCCTTATAGCCCTTCGTAGCTGGGCTATACCGGATATTAAACTCCCTCCCCCTTGTTAAAGGCCCTCGCCTTCGGCTCGGACATTTAACGCTGAAGAGGGACTTTAATAGCCGGCATAGCCCTCTACGGCGGGCTATAAGGCTATTATTTGAATTTGAATTTAAAAGCATTTATTAAGCGCACATATACCTAGCGGTTTCTTGGCGCTGATAATAATAGAGGGGCTAATTATATAGTGTATGAAATATTGTTTACCCCAAATTTAGTGGGAAAATGTGGGTGGCAGTGGTCGTGGGTACCCAAAGGAGTCTGTGTAGAAACATATTTTCCACTCTTTGAAGAGCTCCAGAGTTAATGTGACCCCCATATACCCGCCCCATAAAGAGCTACTGGGATGCATTGACTACTATACAGCTGTAGCATCAGCTTCAGGGGTCTGTGACGGAGCTTGATGGCAAATCAAAAAATCTCCTCTGTCACCCTTGCAAATTGCTGTGATCTGATTTCTATCAAATGCCCCCACTGCAATAAACCATCAAACATAATTCCTGCATAATTAAATGTAGTGACCTTCCTGACCTCTGCCACCCCTATAAAATGTGACATTGATTTCACATTTCTCTAATCTCCTTTCCATTTTGGTGCCTGTAACTACCATGAGGTGCGTTTCCCCAACACACTTTTGTGATCATTACAAAAGCACTGATCACCGATTCACTGTAAGTTTGTAAAAGTAGAGATTGAAACCTGTTTAGCATTTTGTTCTAGTAAGGGACAAGGCACATTGCACATTATTGTTTTTGTAAAGGTGATTGATGAAGTAACAAAGAGAACTGTTGAACTTGCCTATGTGTATTTATACTGTCATAAAACACTTTCCTACAGGCAATGCAGAAATGTATTAGATAAAAGTTGTAAAAATGTGTTTAACATCTTCTACTATGCATGATGTAGAGACTAGAATTATGTTGATATTATTATTGTGCCTCCCTATTCCTTTACTAACCAGGAACAGTTGCCTTTTAGTGAACTAACTAAAACATGTATACTAAGGTGACACAGCTAATTTACTTTCATAGTTAAATCAGCCACTTCTGAATCAATAAAAAATTGTGAGAACTGGCCTATTAGGACTAGACTAATAGAGTGGTACAGGAAATTACATATTCCGTTCTGCAGCCACATATTTATTGATTTTGGGTGATTTACCTCTGCTTTTGCCTCTTTTCCGTGACCCCACACTTCAGCCACAGTTTGCTTTTTGCAATTTTTCTTCACATCCAGTGTGACTCTTATTACTGCAGGACTGCATTACTCGCAAGACATCATGGCACTTGTCTGACACTGAAAGTAGGTAAAATATTAATATTAATACTTTTCACATTGTACGTTGAATATAGCTGCTCTGGGCAGTCATATATGTGACCAATTAGTGATGTGCATAAGCAAAGTTTTAATAATTAATATTCACGAACCTAAAATATGGCTCTTTTACATAGGGTATCACATCTATGATTTTTCATATTATTAGCTCCAAACTCACAGTTTGAAGATGACAACAATCAACGTACCTTTAGCGCTATTGTAAACTTACCAAAATACACAAAGTATAAAGCAACTTTTTTGGAAGCATTTCCTACTGAGCCCTGGCATTCCATTGAAGTCTCTAAAGACTGCAACTTTGATCAAACCTTATAGAAGACGTGATCCAGCTTCACCCAACCTTACTGTAGGTTCGATTACATGGGAATCCTCATGCCAAGTGGTATTTACTTTGATGTTTTGGGCTTTGAAAGATTTGCCAAAAAAGTCCCTGGACATGGCACGTGGAAAAACCTCTGAAAATTATATTCTGCAGTAAACCTTTGAAAAGTTAGTAAATTGCATGCAACAAGTGCTACAGTAATCAAAACGAAAAATTGGCATACTAAAGTAACACACACAATTAATTGTGGGAGAGAAGGACCTTTACGGTACGGCTATTTAACAAATAAAATACAAACTGACACCGAATCATACCTTGATAGGATCACGTCTGAGTTCCTACGATCTATGTAGTTTACTTGCAGCATATGCTGATTTAAAGCCTTTGCTGAGCGATGGTACACTACAGCGGAAAGCACTGGCCGACGCACTTGTGACTTGGGTGGGTTGGAGAGTATTACCTGTATCACCAGGGTCTGTGTGGATGAAACTGAGGCCGGGGAGAAAAGTGCAAGTATCATGAGTTGCAAATGAAACACAACCAGCGACTACGCAAATGTTGGAAAAATCATGGATTGTAGCCTTGAAGCTTGTGTTTAGTAAAAAACATGGCACGAGCAAAGGCTTCAAATAAAACATTCTTGTTTAAGATCATGCCAGCGCGTTAAGCGTAAGTTAAGCAGTGTACCAATCCATGTTAGAGAAGATTTGCCAGACATGTTAATGATAATGTGTGATGAGGGAGTGATTGAGCTGGTATCATCTTCTTTAGTCATAGTGAGAAAGAAAAATGGACAATTAAGAGTATGCCTGGACTTCAGAAGTCAAGACAAAATAAATAGACTTGGTTCCCATCCTCTATCCCGCATTAATGCTATCATAACTACGTTTGCCCATGCTAAATCTTTCAGTAAATCGACCTGGCATCCGCATGCCATTAGGATGTGCTAGATCTGTCTTCTAGACATCTCGTGGCATTCGTGTCCCATGCTGGAACATTTCAATCTCAGAGAATGCTGGTTGGTTTGGCATCTGCTACTTCTGTATTTTAATGATTTGTGGAAAGCGTTCTACATGGTGTCAAGGGAGTTGTCATACTGAGAGCTTCCATTGGCATTCAAGAGCATGATAAACTGATGCCTATTGTATTGAAGAGACTTGAGCAGACAGGCATAGTTGTAATTTTTGTAAAATGTGATTTACAAAGGGAACCACTGAGTACTTAGGCCATGCTAATCTCAGAATGCAGGGTTGAACCTCATTCTGGTTAAGTTGAGGCTATTACAAACATTTTGATTCCCAACAAAAAAGATCAGGTTTCTTCTTTCTTAGCTGTGTGTGAGTTCTATTCTAACTATATCAAATATTTCTTGTTCAAGACTGAAAGTTTCAAAGGGTTACTCAAGAAAATCAATGTGTTTCTATGTGATGAAAAATGTAAAAGAATTCATGACACTAAAGAGGGAAATTTCTTCTGCCTACAAATTAACACCATTTGATCCCACTGATGAATCACAGTGGATGCAGGAAACAGTGGCTTGGGTGCCATGTTTTCTCAAAGCAGTAATGAAGATGAGAAAACAGTAGGATGTGTATCAAGGACACTGTGGCATAATGAGGGAAAATATCTGTCACTGAAAAAGAACTGTATTTGTGTTTTTGGGGGACAGCTCACAAGCCTTTTTGATTTATGTTTTCCATTGTTTTAGTGGATAACTATAGTAAATGGTGTTAGGTTCAGGTCATTAAAAAGCCCAACAAGTTATCAAGTTTTTTAAAACATTTTTCTGACAGAAGGGTTTCCTAAGAAGTTGGCATCTGACAAATACGGTTAACATTTTTCTAAGTAGATGAGGGTTTTCTTGAACAAATATAACATTATGCACAGAAGGATTACAATTTATCAACCAGGCTAAACGTTTTGTTGAGAAAATGAATCGTGCACTTCTTGAGTATGTCCAGTGAGCTATAAACAACAAGAATGATGTACTAGAAGCAGTTTATTGCATGGTGTGCTTACATCATACATGCCCCAATAGTGACACTGGCAAATGTCTATTCGGGGTCATAAGAGTCCTCGTCCCAACATGAAAGATGTGTTCAGCTTGGTTATGGTTGTGGCATCCTCAGACAGAGCATAAACAGGTATTAGACACGTCGACTTGACCCAAAGCTAAAGATTACCAATCCAAGAAGAAACTGGGATATGACATGAATCATGGCATCAGTGGCTGTAAGGTAAAATTGTGCTTGGGGACTGAGTACGCGTTAAAGAACTTGTACATGTAGTGAAAGGGATGTCAAAGTGTAGAAGACCAGTCAAAGTTGAAGCTGTGCATGGGAATGCCATCAGAGTAAATGTTCATGAGTGGTGGAACCTAAACCGAGTTGTTAAAGTAACCAGCAAACTATTTCCAATGAATACAAAGGGGAAAAAGGAGCCGAGATGCTGAAGATTTTGAGAAACAAAACAGGATGGGTCCCAAGGTTTTTCTCATAGCCAAGATATACTCCATATTGTCAAAAGCAAAAGAGTGGTTATAAAACCTGCAAGATACCATGATGTATGAACTTGTATAGTTTGTTTATACATTCTTCAGTTGTTTGTGCCTGTTCTGTTATTGTCTGATTTCGTTTTTAAGATAACTGTATCTTCCTTACTGCTTTCATTTCCATAGTATCTTGTTTATTTGTTATTTTACATTATTCATTGTTATTATTATTCAATAATTGTATATATTGTGTCTGTTTGGTGAGAGGGGATGATGCTGTGGTGATGTGATCGGAAATGACATAGCCTAGATCAACAGAATGTTGTGATTTATTATGCCAGGTTCCGTTGAATCCTGGTGCTGCCTGGGCTTGTGATGAATAAAGCTGTTTCCGCGTCACTTGGTCATGCCAGGACTTATTCATTACACATGTATTTCACCTTTTTAGCAAAAGGAATAACACGCAAGTATTATAACTTACAACTAACATTGACAACTGGATTTGAATAAAAATGATTTCTTTTAACTAGCTTAATTTGAAGTTAATAGGAAAGACACCATCCCAACAGAGACACTCAAAGCACTGTTCTGTGTTTCAGTAGGCTGGTGCCTGTGACACTGAAGCCTGAGATGAAATGTTTTGCTGTTAATGAGAACAGTGGTAAAAGGTGTTCAATGGCTTGAGCTCTTAATGGCCACCTCAAATATTTTTCAGATTGCGACTTTTGTTCTTGATATCACAAGACTTCAGTAGCCTTCTTGGGTAAGGTATTCACTATCTGCAGACAGTAAACCAATTAAAGAGGACATCTTAGGATCAGGTTCACATTTAATTCTTGACACATGCATAAAAAAATAAAAGATCAAATGACGCTTTGGATTTCAGTACTCAATTTTGCTCAAACATCATATAATCAAACGCTTACTTTCTTACTTGAATTGGGAGCTTGATATGCTTTTATATGCTCTGTGATATTTTAAGTTGCTAGCTTTATAGAGAATATATCACACCCACAACCCACTCATCAATACTATTGTGTAGTCATCCAGAAGGCCTGAGGAAAAGAGAATGAGACAATAGAGAAACAAAGACGCTAAGGGGCATATTTAAAAGGGGGTTGAGCCACTGGAACATCATTTCTTTGACGTTCTGGTGGTGAAATGCCATGCACCATATTTGCAAAGTAGCTTTAAGCCACTTTTTGAGGCTTAATGTTTCTTTGTAAATATGGTACCCTTTCACAGAGGTATCTGAGAAAAAGGGGCATGCAATGGGTGTTGCTATGGGTGTTCCACTACAACACCCATTGCTTTTTGATGCTGCCCCAGATTTACAAGGAGGTGTAAATTTGAGGCAGCGCTAAAAACTAACGCCATGCATTAGCAAGCGTTAGAATGGCGCAACAAGTCTAAATACTTCTATTTCTCCTTTTTTTTTGCTTTTTTTATGTATGCTGCAGAATGAAGAAAGAGCTAAATTCCATTAATAATTGTTTATGTGCAGGAAGGTATCCATTCTTGCATATAAACAATCATCAAATAATGGTGATTTGCTACATGTTGCAGAATGCAGTACACATCGCCATTATTGATTGTTTATGTCCAGGAAGGGACACCTTCATGCACATAAAAAAGCACTCCCTGCAATGCACACACTGTTGCACTATGGCGCAAGGTTGTCCGCTTTGGAGCTAGGCACCTATTTTGCCCCAGCGCTTGGAAAAATACAGTGGTACACCATATTGTTGTAAACATGGCACATCCCTGAGTTATAGAAAAGGAGAAGCGTGGCACTGCATAAATTGCTGCAGCGCGTGCTCCATCACTTCCTTGTACATCTGCCTTTAAATATCTACACTACCAGAGCACTGATATCTAAAAAGCAAAGGAGGGCATTTGTACAATGACCGTTTTAAAGCATTTGCTGTGATATATCAGTTAATACTCTTTGTATTTCCACTCTCTATTACAATTTGACATTTGGAATTCCTTCTGAGCTGAAATACATTTACTTTTCCCATATAGTAGCTAAATAACCATCAGTATTATATTATGCGTGTTTTGAGACAAGAGCTACCTTCAAAATGAGAAAATACTTTTCCTGCTTAGTTTGTATTCAAGGAGACAGGTAGATAACCGGACCATGAAATCATTCATTAGTGTTGTATGTATAATGTCGATCCTCATCATATAGCTATTCACTATCAGCGTACCATACAACAATACTTCTGTGCTAAAATGTACTTCCATTAAAGTTTGCAATAGTTCATAAACCACATGACTGATTTCTTGCGGAGTCAACAGATTAGTAGAGTTCCTAATCCTATGGATGAATCTTGTGAAATAAACAAGCGCAATAGATAAAACCTATGGATGACTTCTTTAGAGACAAACAGGTGCTATAGAGTTTGTAATCCCTATTGGTGACTTCTTGTGAAACAATCAAGTGCTTTAAAGTTTGTCATCCCTATGAATGATTCTTTGTGAAACAAACATGTGCAAGCCTATTTTTGAGGATATACGTCTCATGTTCTCAGTCATTTTTTTTTAATTCACGAAAGAACAGATAACAGGATTTCAACAACAAGTCCTGGGTGCAGCAGCAATGTGTAATGATTGACTAGGAAGCATGCCAAAGCCTGTACTTCAAGATGGCCACCACCATTGGCAAGCCTCGCAAAAGAGTACTACAGGCTTTTTGCACCTATAGTCATTGCCTTTACTCAGGAGCATTACAAAACATATCCTTCTTAGATGCGAGGACCAGACACTGTGCTTCTGTTAGATTTGGGGGTCTCTATTTGGCACAGGTAGGTACATGTGACAAATAGGGACCCTTGCCTCTAGTCAGGGTAAGGGGGTACACTCCTAAAATAACCCCTGCTCACCCCCTTGGTAGCTTGGCACGAGCAGACAGGCTTATCTCAGAGGCAGTATGTAAAGCATTTGTGACCACATACAGTAATCCAGTGACAACACTACTGATGGACATCATATAGCAGCGGCGACACCATTGTTTAGCGATGCGACGGCAACAGCCTCGGCTGCGGCACTCTTCTCCGGCATTGTGAGAGGCTTCCGCACAATGCAACAACTACAGCAGCGACATCCAAGATGCGACGGCAGCAGCTCCGACAGTGGCGCGCTTCTGTGTGGATGCGAGGCGCTTTCCTTGATGCAGTGCAATACGACAGCTACAGCGGTGACATCAACGATGCAACGGCAGCAGCAGCGATGGTGACACTTCTCTTAATGCGGTGCAATATGACAGCTACAGTGCCGAAATTCAAGATGCGACTGCAGCAGCAGCGACGGCGGCACGCTTCCTCTTTGTTGCGAGACGCTTCTCTCGATGCGGTGCAATATGACAGCTACAGCGCCGACATTCACGATGAGACGGCAGCGAGGGCGACACGCTTCTTCCTCTTGAGTCGCACTTCAGCTCCTTGCGACACGCCATGTTCCCTGAGTCATTTGGTATTATAACATGTAATAACCTAACTGCCCATTCTGGCCTATGGAGAACAGTAAGCCTTGCAATAGTGAAAAACACACATCAGGGCATGTCCTACCTTATACTTACAATGCACCCTGCCCTTGGCCTACCATAGGGGTGTCTGTTATGAAGAAAACAGAAGGTTTAGGGACTGGCAAGAGGGTGCACTTGCCCAGCCAGCATGGCAGTACATGCACATAGGCTCTGCAATGGCAGGCCTTAGACACACTTTTACAGGCTGCTTCTGTGGGTGGCACAACCTGTGCTGCAAGCCCACCAGCAGCATTTGGATTACCAGCCCTGGGCACTCCTGGTGCACTGTACTAGGGTCTGACAGGTAAACCAAACCAGCCAATCATGGAATCACTAATCCATACATCAATTTGTAATAGGGAGAGCATATGCACTTTAGCACTGCTCAGCAGTGGTAAAGTGCCCAGAGTCATCAAATAGCCAACAACAGGTCAGAAAAAATATAGGAGGAAGACAAAAAGTTCAGGGATGACCCTGCAAAAAGGGCCAATTCCAACAGTTTCCTTCTACCCTCCTATGATCCTGAAGAAGTGCATACTCTGGTGCCTCGTAATAGTGAGTCTCATGGAACCAGAGCGCAAAGGTAAGCAATTTGTAGCTGAATTATGAAAGGATATTTTGTTTTATTTTTATGGTAGATATTTGGCACACAAATAATATCTTTTTTTAAATCTAACACATGAAAAATATTCCAGGACAGTTACATACATATTTAGATCATACTTCAAGAAAACGTTTTTTTAACATGCAGGTTTTGTGTTGCTTGTAGCAGGAAAGCATTCATTCCAAGGCAGCGTCAGTAGCCACATAATAATTCTTGTCAGCTGCTGAAGCTCACAGAAAACACAGCACCTCATGATTTGCAATGGAAGCACTCTCTAGAAGAGGGAATAATGCACCAAAGAACCAACAGCGTGAGGGTGAGAGGCAATTACTCCTGTGAAGGACACTGTCTGTATACCTTGGAAAATATACAAAACGCAAATCCATTATTAACTCTATATGTTATTATGAAATGCATCCTTGTGTTCATTTTTGTGATACAAGGATGAGTTTCCAACTAAAAAAATAACGCAAAAACCACAATTGCTGCGAACAAGAACAGCTCTAATTTTGATTGCTCGCATTGTTGCTGTGCTCTAATTTTGCTGAAATCAGTGGCGTAATTATGCGATATAGCATAATGACTGAGGGGCATATTATCAAGGGGGTTTATCTCCGCTTTTTTGGCTTTAAAAGCCAAGAAAGCGGAGATAAAATTATCTCCCTATTACCTAGCTGTCGCTAACACCAGTTAGCGAAAGCTAGTAGGAGATAGCGACCATCTTGGGCCCCACTTTGCATGTCAGTGATATTTATCACTAATGATATGCAAAGTGGGCGTGCCAAGATGTTAGCGACTGAAAACAGTCGCTAACATCGCTATCTCCTATTACCAACTTTTGGAGATATTCGCGCTAAGCGCGAATATCTCCAAAAGCTAACACCTGCCCTGAGCAGTTCTTAGCCATGTTATCCAATGGGAGGTGGATAACATGGCTAAGAGCATTAGCTCGGTAATGCATGAATATCGCTAACTTTTCAGCGATATTCATGCATTGCGGCGATTTTTATCGCATTTGCGATAAACCTTGGTAATACCAAGGTTTATTTGCGGTAAAAATCGCCGCAGCGCAGCGGTAAATTTTTGTCTCTAACCAAGCAATAGCGATAATTATCGCTATTGCTTGGTAATATGCCCCCTAATTTTGCCAATTGGGAGTAACACGTAATGTGAAATTATTTGAAGTTACATGATTTATGCCAGTGTGGTTTAATGGATCTGGGGCTTAATACCTAAATGCACTTAGAAATGTTGGGACCCTTGAAGGAATCATGCATTGCAAGTCAGTAGCTATGCGCATGTTCCAGAAATCGTGAGGATTCTTCTGTGCCTTGTAAATGTAAATTGATACCGCAAGGGTCTCAAGGCGGTTGTACAAATACCACAGGTCTCAAGGCACTTGTACGAATACCGCTGTGGAACCCATCCTGGCTTTTCCACTCCTGGGCACCCTCAGGGTGGATGAGGGTGCAGGCCAGGCATCCTTAGCTTGTGGGGGCCGTTGTGGAGATTAAGGAAGCTATTGCCCAGAGTTGCAGAGTGGGACTCCATGATTGGAATAGGCACCGAGGCGAGAATTAAGGTCCGTGGAGTTTTTGAGCCCAAGACTCGCCGAGGTTGGGAATTGAACCCTGGTCCCGGGCTAGACATCTGCATCAGGGTCTGCCGCTCTAACCATTGAGCCACACTTCTTCTTGAGGTAAAACACTTGATGTAATCTGTTCAGTACGTTATACTCTCTTCATGGGTGGTATATAAATGTCTTTATTGTAAAACATTTAAATATCGGTTCAAATAAATTAACAGAAGCATCTTGATTGAAAAGTGCTGCCTAGCACAAGTCGTATGTACAGGAAATCATTGACGCGAATAGTATGTGTTAGTCCAAATAAAACAAGATCATAGCAGTGCATGAATCCATTAAATTCACTAAAGACTGAACTAAAATCAATTATGCAAATTGTGTGTTAATATTTTTTTTAAATAAAAACACAAGGCGTGTTCTATTGCGTCAAAACAGTTGATTTTTGTAATAGTACCCCAAACGGGCAGGGGGCCCGGCTGTAATCAGTTGACTTCTTTGCAGTTGAAATCCTTGTATATTGATTTATTAAAGTGCCGATTGAAGAAAAGTTGGTCCATCCCCAGTATCTTTTCTTCTTGCAGAGCTGTTTTATTCTCATTAAAATCAGCTGTGGTAACCCTTCTTTTGCAATTGTACCTCGGTTTGCAGCCCCTGCTTCAGGCACAGATGTGATGGAAGGCAGTCAGCTGTACCGGCACGAGGCAGGATCCGCAGCAGCTGACACCGTGCACTCGTGTCTGTGCGCGGTGCAGTGATAATAAGGTGTCAAACATGGCGCACACGGAGCCAGTCAGATTCTTCAAGCTGACATGCAATGCAAGTGCAGGGAAACTTCACGCTGGGAAATGCTTTGACTTCAAGGGATCCTGGGGTTGAATTCAGAATAGCAGGCAACCTGCTTTCTCCGCTTTGCTGTCAGTCACGGATCACAAAGCATGTATTTGTCAGTTAACATATTTAAGCACAAGCATTTAAAATACACAACAGGAGAGCGCATTTTGTGGAAAATACAGCAGATATCTATTAAAAGTCAGAACATGGTAATGATGGTGACGTCACTAGCATTTTTTTCTTTTGTTTTTATCCATTTCCCTCTCCTGCTCTCCATTTTATTCAATATTTGAATTTGTGCCGTCTTCTGGTCTTTTATGACCAGTACTTTAAGAAGACTGAAAAGGTGAGGGTCGAACAAACGGTGTGTGGCCAAAGAAGCACAACTAGGTATCCTTATCAAGAGTTATGGCCTGTTAAAAAAGGACTTGGCCTAAGGGAAATCGAACTCAACAACTGGGAATTGGAATTATGTATGAGCTGCTTGTTGCATAGGAAACAAGCATTGGCATAGCCAATAGGTCTCGCCTTCGGGACCTTATAAATGTTTAGCCATGCAACAGTTGATGTTGTTGCACCAAGGATATTGTGCTGGATAACGAAACACTTATAAGGTCCCAAAGGTGAGACCTATTGGCTATGCCAATGCTTGTTAAACTCTGTGGAGAGATGTGAAAATATGATAAAGTATTCTGTGGGGTGGCTGTGCCATTTGGGGGAGGTGGCTGTGGGGTAGGAGGTATTTAAAAATTTGTATGGCAAGTATGAGTGGGTGTTGAGTTTCCGATGTTGTGAGTGAATACACTGCATAGTGGTGACCACTATGGAGTGGAAAGTGCATTTAGAGTTGTGTGCTGGGGCAGTGAATTTGGATTTGTGCATTGATTGCACTTGTGAAGTGTGGCTGTGTGTGTGTTTGTGCCGGTATGTGTGACTGCAAGTTGAGTGTGAAGTTCGGTGTGATGGAAGAGTGGGAATGTAAATTGATCTGTATGTTATTGTCTGGCAGTAGACACATATGAAAAAAACATTTGTGTATGATTGTGTAGCATTCTGTGTGTGGTAAATATGCAGGGGTATGGTGGGGTGTAGGAGCTGCCTCTGCTGGTGTGAAAGTTGTGTATGTAATGGTCTCTCTAGTGATTTTTTATTAGGAGTACGGGTATCTTCAATGGATGTAGCTGTATGCAGAGGGCTCTGTATACTGGGGTAGTTAAAGCATACCATTTGTTTACTGGTTGGGACTGGATGAATGGGGGTGGGCCGTGGGCATAGACCCTATGTAAAGGCATATGTGTGGTGAGGAAAGTGTATATAGTTGTCCATGTCCTGCTAGCAATTGCACACAAGATGGGCAATGAAGTGGGGTCTTTTACTTCCGTAGATGAGAAGACTGGTTTAGTTGTACTTTCAGTTATCCAAACGGTGGATGTCTCTTGGGGTACAGAGTCTATGTGGCAACATAGCTAAGTTAAAATGGGTTTGCGAAGTTATAATCCTGCGCATAGCTGTGTGAAAGGTTTATTTATTATTTATTTATTTTAAAGTTTTATATAGCGCGATCAAGATCTTTGCAGATATCAGAACGCTTTACAGAAATAGTAGGTAGGATAAACAAACTGTTGAAAACAGTATAAAATTCGGTAGTGAGTGAGTTGCAAAATAGGGTAGCAATCGCACAAGAGTATGCACACTAATAACAATCAAGAAACAATAATATAGAAGCCGTCCAGTGTCGACTCGAATAAGATTATAGCACCCCAGTTGGTGAGTAACCACACTGTTGAAAACAGAATAGTAGGCAGTAGTGAGTGGATTGCAAGTTAGTAAAGCACTCAAGTCATAGTGTACAGCCCTAATAAACAATCTGGAAACCAATAATATAGCATCTGTGCAATGATTTTGATCCAGTAGCAGTCATAAAAGAGTCTAACATAGATAAGCATTCAGGTAGCCGATAATATAGGAGCCATGTACTGTCATTGTTCCAGTAGCAATAGGGTTCAGGTGAACTTAGCCATAAGGATGGCTTTTACCTCTTTCTTGAAGAGTACAGAGGAGGGGATAAGCCTAGTTTCTGGCGGGAGTGCATTCCAGATCCTAGGTGCCATTCCAGAGAAGGAGCGTTTGTATGTTTTTTCCTTCCGGAATCTACGAGGTTTCAGGAGGAGATTCTTTGTGCTTCTGTTGGATCTTGAGCCTCCTGATATAGTCCGCTTGTGAGTGAGGTAATTGGGTGACTTGTGGTAAACGGCTGAGTGTGTCATACAGGCAATTTTCAGCTGAACTCTGGCTTCAAAAGGCAACCAGTTCAGGGCTTTTAAGTCCGGGGATATATGCAAGTGTTTTCTTGAACCAGTGATGAGTCTCGCGGCCGCGTTCAAGGAGGCTCGTAGGGGCGCCGTTGTTGTTAGGGGGAGCCCGCTGAGAGCCACAATTCCGTAGTCTATGCGAGGAATTACTAGGGCTTGTACAACAGTTCGGAAGTCCTTGGGTGGTAGGAAGGGTTTGAGTTTTCTCAGCGTGTTGATTTGGAAGTTGGCTCCTTTAGTTGCTTTGCTAATATGCTGCTGCATGTCAAGATTGGAGTCAAGTGTGATGCCAAGGGATTTTGCAGAGTCCACGATGGTGGGCTGGACATTTAGTGCGGTTAGATGATTGAGCCAGGTTTGGGTGATGGCCTTTTTCGCAGGAGGTGAGATCAGAAGGAACTCAGTTTTCAGAGCATTTAGTTTAAGGTGATTGTCGGCCAGCCATGCTTGTGTGTTTCTTAGTGTGGCATTCAAAAGTTTGATGTCTTCAGGGGATTGAAGCTTGAGGTAGAGCTGAGTGTCGTCGGCGTACATATGGAAGTGTACATTTGATGCTTGAAGCAAGGTGGTGAGTGGTTCCATGACGAGGTTGAACAATGTGGGGGATAGGGAGGAGCCTTGCGGTACGCCTAGTGTTACGGGCACAGGCGAGGACAATGCGTTGTTGATCTTGAACTTCTGAGACCGGTTGTGCAGAAAGGAAGTGAACCATTTGAGAACAGTCCCGGATATGTCCATTCTGGTATTTAACAGCTCCAGTAGATTCTCGTGTTTGACCGTATCAAATGCTGAGGAGAGGTCAAGAAGGATGAGGAGGCAGGACTCATTGTGATCAAGGATTTGGAAGGCGTCATCAATTATGTGTGTCATAGCCGTTTCCGTGCTATGTTTTGCTCTGAATCCTGATTGGTGAGGGTTGAGGAGGTCAAACTGCTCAATGTGTTTTGTCAGTTGGAGTTGTACGCATTTTTCTAGCAATTTGGCCCGAGTGGGAATATTGGTGATAGGTCGGTAATTGTTTAGGTCGGCCGGGTCAGCTGTGGGTTTCTTGAGTATAGGCGTGACTTGCCCTATCTTGAGGGAGTCTGGGATGAGTCCTTGTTGCAAGGAACAGTTGATGATTTTAGTCCAGAGTGGGAGGAGCAGGGGGGTGAGGGCTTTAACAGTGTTGGCAGGTAGGGGGTCTGTGAGGTGATTGGCGGGTTTCAAGGTGCCAAGCAGCTTGTGAATTGATTCTTCAGTATAGGTGTCGAAGGACGTCCATGAAGCGTTGTTTTTAGGTTGAGTGTTAGTTATGCATATGGAGCTGGAGTATCGACTTACATCCTTGAGGAGATCACTTCTTATATTGTCAGTCTTTTGCTTGAAGAAAGCAGAAAAGTCTTCGCAACTTGGAATATCCTTTGTTGAACTGTTAGGTTGTAGAGGTTGCGTCTTGGTTTGGGTTTTGCCTAACTCGAACAGTTTTCTTGGTCGGTTTTTTGCTTGATCCAGCTGTTGGCTAAAGAAGACTGATTTCGAGCGTTTGATTTTTCTGAAGTAAGCGTTTCTCTTACTCTTAAGCGCTCTAAGGTGCAGTGCTGAGGGGTCAGATCTCCACGTGCGCTCTGCCATGCGCATAGCACGTCTGTCTTCATTGAGTCTACCATCATACCATGGGTTCGAGTTCTTGGAGGCGACTCTCTTCATTTGCAGGGGTGCGGCTTCATTGATTATTGCAGACATAGTGTCTAGGTAGAGGTCGGTCAGAGAATGCACATCAGAGACGCCCGTCGGGGGAAGAAGGAGACTGCCTGTGTGGGCAGGCAGGGAGTTTGGGTTAAGATTCTTCATGTCCCTCTTCCAGATCTTGGTTTTGGCAGGTTGAGCCGGGTTAAGTTGGACCTTTTCGTTGATGAAGAAGGTGATGATGTGGTGGTCTGACCAGTCACAGGGTTCGATTGCCTCCAGCTGGGTAGAGTCTTCTTTGGCGATAATAAGGTCAAGGATAGAGCCTTTTTCATGTGTTGGACGGTTGCAGATTTGGGTGAGGTCCAGCGCGTTGAGGAAAGTCTTAAGGCTATTCACCACAGCGTCTTTCTGGTCGTTCCAGTGGAGGTTGAAGTCTCCCCAGTAGATTTGATTGATCTGTCGACCGGCGTTGGTGGATATCGTGTCCAAGAGTTGTTGGGAGAAGGTGAGGTTGTCCCTGGGTGGGTGGTAGATAACATGAAGGGAGCACACAGGTTTGCCCTCGCTAGTAATATTGAGGCAGATGAGTTCGCAGGAGGAGAGGGAGGGGGAGGGACCTTCAGTGACACCGAGGTTGCTCCTGTAGATGCATGCGATTCCCCCGCCCGTCTTGCCATTTCTGTCGAGTCTAATAATGTGATAGTTGGGGGGTACTAGTATGTCCATTATAGGTGTGGAGGCTTCAGTTAGCCACGTTTCAGTCAGAATGGTTAGATCGAGGTCCATTGATAAGATGAGATCCGCGATGCCGGAGGAGTGTCTCGGGCCGATCTGCAGTTGAGCAGGATACACTTTAGTCTGGGGGTGATGAGAGTGGGTGAGTGTTCTAGGGAGAGGGGGACTTTTCTGAGATTACAGGGGACGGAGCTTCTATTGCTCATTGTGGGGGCCGTGAGGGGATTTGTGAGAATCGTGGGTATGGGAAGGTGTGTGGTGGGTGGGAGTTTTGTGGGACCTGGGCCATATGAGCGGAGTAGAGTGTGCAAGTCTCGGTCAGAGAAGGGGTGTAGGGTGCGACGGTGGCGGCTGGTGGCCTTGCGATCGGGGATAGAGGGCCAGCGCGGGGAATGATGAGTGAAAAGGTTTGAGGGGCGAGTGGTGTATTTGTTGGGCGCAGAAGTGGAGGGTAGTGGGTGTCTGGGGTGTGTGAAAAGAAGTTCTTTGATGGAGTGAAGATCTTCTTTGACTTGTAGGAGGGTGGATATGATCATGTCCAGAGTTGGATTGGGGATGGTATTGGGAGTGAGAGCAGTGGGTGAGTGATTGAGTGGGGCAATAGGGTGGGCACTGGATCGAATGGGGCGGGATGTGCACGCAATGGTACATGGCTCTGGCTCTGCGGCCGTAGTAGGTGGGGTACAGGGCTCTGCGGCCGTAGTAGGTGGGGTGGCATTCGATGGATGAGAGAGTTCGTGAGCAAGGGGCGTGGATGGCGTGGATGAGGACAGGGGGAGGTTGGTAGCGTAGGTGATGGCGCTGGTGGAAGGCGGCGCAGGTGAGATGAGGGATGAGTGTAGGCTGGAGAAGAAAGGAGTGACAGTAGGATGGTGGGGGCTAAGAATGGGGGGGATAGAGGATAAGGGGTTGGGTTGAGGGAGGAGGTGTGTTCCGTGAGTCTGGCAGGTAGAGTGGGGTAGTGGGGAGTGAGATTGGGGGGGGGGGAAGGGTGAGAGTTGGTCGTGTCGCGGAGCGTGGGAGATATGCACAGTGCGGTGGAGGTGGGTTCTGCGAGACTCGTGTGAGGTGTGGGATGGGGGGTAAGGAGGGTGGGGGTGTAGGGGATGTGTGAAGGGGGTGATATTCACCAGTGCATGAGGGGTGTGGGGAAGTGAGATCGGATGGGTGATTGATTACAGTGGGATCTGCGGCGTTCGCAGGAGTCGTGAGGTGGGGGTGAGGAGGGTGGGGGTATGGGGAATGTGCGAGGGGGGTGATCTTCGCATGGGGGATTTTGGGAAGTATGATCGGGTGGGTGACTGATTACCGCGCTGGTCAGAGGGGAGAGGTGTGAGATGCTCCTCTGCTGTGATGGTTTAGGCAAGAAGTACTGACGCTTGGAGTTAGGGGGTGTTGTGTAACCCGTGGTGTTAGGCGTGGGGTATGAGGGAGAGTGCTCTCTGCCAAGAGATGCGGGGTGAGGAGATGTTAGGTTGGGTGTGTGACTGACTATAGCGCTGGGGGGATGGGAGAGGTGGGTGTCGATCAGCTGTTGAGATGATGGAGATAGGGGATTGGAGTTGGACGGTGTTGTGTAACTTGGTGTTTTCGGAGTGGAGGTCCGCCGTTTGGCGATGTGTTCTAAGAATGTAGGGAACAGGTTGTCGAGTCGTTCGAGGTTCCTATCAGTGGCTTGGAATAGTATGGTCCCGTTGTTGTAGATGGTGATGGTGGCTTTGCCTGGGAAAACTTGGGATGGCGTGATAGACAGCGTTAGGCCATGAGTGGATTTGCTGGAGGTGGAGCTAGTGAGAGTGGAGAGGAGCGCTTTCCTCCACTGTGCTCTACGCAGTGTATAGAAGATGATATCGGTGCTTGTGGCTCCATTGGTCAATGAGAAGTAGGTGTCCACAAACGGGATTTCAGGGTGAGCCTTCAGGAAGTTGTGTTTGTAGCGATTGGTGTTTTTTTTGGAGAGCTCGGGTGGGTAGTTTATTTTGTATGTGTGTTTGCCCATGCGTTCCATAGTGGAAGAAGCGTAGGTAGAGGAGGGGGGTGGACGTGGGTGTGTGAAATTACAGGGCTGTAAACCCAGGTGGACTTACGAATGGGCAGTTGGTAGGGATGACTAGTCTAAGGTGATCACCCCCAATGAAGGACTAGTCAAAGATGGCCACCAGAATAGCATATATGGAGACAAGAGTAGCAGTCCTTTCTCTGTTTTTGGTGTGGCTTAGAGAGATAGTTTCCCTTTCTGATTGGGGGCAGGTCGCGTTAGTCCATCTTCTGTGTTGTTAGGTGGGGAGGAGAGAGCTTAGTTACCCTGCTGCATCGGAGGCGAGGAGAGAGTCTTATCACTGTTTTGTTGACCTGTGACCACGTTGGTATGTAGTCTCATGGCCATCTGGTGGGCAGTGGGGCGATTTATGGCTCCAGCCATCTTAGGAATGGAGAGTGAAAGGAGAGAAAAGCCCGCCATCTCGCGAGGATAGTTTGCAGGCGGAAAACTTTATAGGATTCAGGGCCGGGAATGTAAAACCAGCATGATCAGGATAAAAAATAATTAAAAGACTGCGTACAAGTACCTTCAGGCCATTACAGTTGTTAGGCTTCACTGAGGCTGTTCAGATCTGATGCAAAAAGTATGTATGTGCAGTTGAGGGTTGAGCAGAAAGGAGCACTCCATTAGTGGATACTAGCCGATGTTCGAGCTATCAGTATTCATTGTTAGTTCATCGCATTTCCTGGGCATTTTCTGGGGAGGGGGGCAGGGCTATTAGGCGCCTTCTCACCGAGTGCGAGGCTTCGTGTGGGTCCGCCGACCCACCGTCCAGATCTCTCACAGCACCGCCGTCGAACCGCTGCTGAGCAGCCGTCCCGCTGCCCCACATGTCCACAGCTCCCGCTGTGCAGTCGGCTGGAGGGGAGAGAGGTCAGATGCACCCCCGCCACGAGCCGCGCGGACCGGGCCAGATGCTCCAGTGAAGGGACCAGACCTCCGGCGCCTCCGCAGCGCCCGGCGTCCTCCTCACCTTCTCAACGCACTGCTGCGTCCCCAGTGAGCCACAGACCGTACAGCAATGAGTCGCAGCCCCGGCCACAGCGCATGACCACAGCGCCTCCTCAATGCCCGTCAGTGATTGCAGCCTTGGCAGGCAGTCCCGGTGGTCTTGAGGCCGTCGCATGGGGGAGCCGAAGGGGATCCAGTGACCGGGCCGCTGATCGCTAGTGACCGGCGATCCCAGCGGACAGCCACGACAGACAACCACAGCAGCGTCGGGGCCCCAGACCGCAGCGCCTCTCTGGCTCCCACTGCCTTCCAGTCACCAGCCGCTTCAAGGTTTGATTTTATTGTGGGCATTGCTGTGTGTGGTTACCATGTTGGTGTCAGAGACGGGTGTGGACGGAGGAGTTTGGCAGGGATGCTTAGTGTAGAGTGGTCTATTTGCAAATGATTGAATACCACCACCTACCCTCGAAAGGCCCACCTTAAAAAACACAGTTATGTCTGGTGCAGTGGTGTGTGCCCATCACTTCGATGTAAGCACTATCAGTTTACCTGTAGTTCAGGTCTTTTCAATGGATAAGGACGTGGTGTGCCTGCTTTAAGTGGCCATTATCTCTTAATGTGTTAGGACACTGAACACAGGCCAATATACATGCATGCTGAGGGTATACATTCATAGCCAGAATTCATGGGCATCGATACATTTAAATTCACGATTTAAAAATGCACCAGTCTTTTTTTGCTTCTTCTCTTACTATAACATTTGTCAGGGCTTGAGGTCTGAACAAAAAATATGAAAGAATGAATATGAAGCTCAGAGGAGCACAGACTGGGCTTACACTTCATCAGACCTTGAACATCAGATCTACACTTTACAGCATCTATGCTTTGACAACAATTATTTTGCCGAACTTCAAGAAATCCAGGTTTTAAAGTACATAGATCTTCCTGCTTACACTAAAGGCATAAAACCATGCATGAAAGTGCAAAGTGGGACTTCTAGAATGGCACTCAGAGGGAGCTTTCACTTATCCGATACCACCTTCTACATCCTTGCAAGGTGCTACTAGCATTATGAACCAGCATGTACGGCTCCGGACCGGGGTCGTAGTTTCAGAGGCAACAGTCTCCATGCCAAATGGTAGCAGGTGGAATCTTCGCCCAAGTCGACGTCTGCGCCACAGGGTGGGATGCCTACCACAGTCCCATCTGCAAAGTTCAGGGGACCTTCTCCCAGGCGCATGTCTGGACGATGCGGGAGGCTCACGGCCAGTGATTCACACAGCTGATGGTGGCTTTCTCGTCACAGCGCCTCCTGCCTGGCGGATTACTGCGAAAGGTCAGGCCCGGAAACCCCTTGCGGGGATAGGGATTCGAGCCACGTTTGCTTCTCTTTCGGTTAGTTTCCATGAGGTAGAAGTGATTCTATGCATTGCCGTGCGGCTGACACCCCTTTCCAAATTTATTTCATTGGCAGCAAAGCATTCGGATGAGGAGACGAGCTGGGGCCGTTTTTAAATAAAACAATGGCCCGGGTGCCCTGAAATCTGAGACGTGCTCCCAGATGAACCTACTGCAGTAGTAGAGGCGTTCTATTGAACCTTTCTTGTATTGCATGCCCCGAGTTGTGTGTGGTATAATGGAGCCCTGGTGAAAAGAAAGATTCACACAGCTGATGGTGGCTTTCTCGTCACAGCGCCTCCTGCCTGGCGGATTACTGCGAAAGGTCAGGCCCGGAAACCCCTTGCGGGGATAGGGATTCGAGCCACGTTTGCTTCTCTTTCGGTTAGTTTCCATGAGGTAGAAGTGATTCTATGCATTGCCGTGCGGCTGACACCCCTTTCCAAATTTATTTCATTGGCAGCAAAGCATTCGGATGAGGAGACGAGCTGGGGCCGTTTTTAAATAAAACAATGGCCCGGGTGCCCTGAAATCTGAGACGTGCTCCCAGATGAACCTACTGCAGTAGTAGAGGCGTTCTATTGAACCTTTCTTGTATTGCATGCCCCGAGTTGTGTGTGGTATAATGGAGCCCTGGTGAAAAGAAAGACAAGTATTGGCCGCATTGCCGTGCGGCTGACACCCCTTTCCAAATGTATTTCATTGGAAGCAAAGCCCTTGGATGAGGAGACGAGCCTGTGCTGTTTTTATATAAAACAATGGCCTGGGTGCCCTGAAATCAGAGATGTGCTCCCAGATGACCCTGCTGCAGCAGGAGAAGCGTTCTATTGAGCCTTTCTTGTATTGCATGCTCCGGGATGTGTGTGGTATAATGGTCCCCTGGTAAAAAGAAAGACAAACATTGGTCGTGCTGCAGTAAAAGTAAAGCCGCGTGGCCGCGAAATGTAATTTGAAAAAAAACGCGAGTGGTGCGCACGCGGGTCACCACAAGTGCTATATTGCCGGCCACAAGCTTGCTATTACGCGCATGCGCGCACGCTCTTGTACGTGTGATAGTTAGCTGGTCGCCGGGAAAGTAGCACTTTTCAAAGCAGCTACTAACTGTCTCGGCCAGAGCAGCGCAAGCGCTGGATGAGGCCGAGACCGAAAAAATCAAAGTAGAGGGAGAGAGGACGTTATGAAGCTGCTATCAGTACCACCGCCTTATAGTACCAATAAAACTAAGAAAGGATAGGAGACTCCATTGAAGCGGGAATTAATATCTAATTCTTATTGTTCCTGCATTGTCTTTGTTAGAATGCTGTGCCTCATTGGTCTATTTTGAAGGGGCAATTTATTTGAGGAGAAGAAAAATGACTTTGAAAAACAGTGCCAACCCTCGCCCAAACTAGCTGGCATGCTTCGTCTTAGGGGGCACTACTTCATAGCATCAGACGGATCTTGGTGGCCTTATTCGTCCTTTTGTTTGTGGGAGCATTCATTAGGATGGGCAGGAATGTGAAAAAATAAAACTGTTTTGAGAGCGAGCTGTTTTTAGGATACTTCTTTGACCTGCTATGGAGGCTTCCACGCCCTCTAACTACCCCTCAGAATATGAGATGGGGACAAACTCACATATTTTGTACCTCCTTCAGAAGACAACCTGAAAGATTATTTTGTGACATGAAAATCTGTCGCCCAGTAAGCCCCCACCCCCATATTTTGCATCGGATTATCAATATAATCTGCACCATCTATCTGACACTACTCATTGCCTCCTAATGCTCAGGAATTGTGCCCAGTTCCTCGAAAAAAATCGAATGTGGTTTCCCTGCTGAAAAAACCCTACACACACACAATACTATTATACAATTTTTGCTCTATTTTCCTGCTTCCAGTCCCGTCACAGATTTTGGGGAAACTGGTCAATACTCATCACTCTGAATTTATAGAATCTTCTAATGTGCTACACCCTTCACAATCGGACTTCAGAGCCAACATAGCACTGCTGGAGATCTTTGAGCTAAGAAAGTGGAACCTAGACCTCGGCTATGATGTGGCGCTGGTTCTACTGGATCTATCAGTGGTTATCAATACAGTCTTACACATGATTTTACTACAAAGGCTCACTGCTATTAGAATGACTGGTTCAGCCTTCTGCTGGCTCGCCTCTTTTCTTGAGTCTAGAGAGAAAGCTATCTGAATAAGACCGTTCTGCTCACAGGTGAAATCCCTACACTCTGGGGTCCCTCAGGATTCAGTGCTCAGTCCTACGCTTATTAATATTTATATGTCGCCCCTTGCTGTCTTGGTTGAGTCTTTTAACATCAAAATTATTTCATATGCAGGACATGCACAGTTGTTGTTCTCATACAAAGGAACCTTGACGGATGCTAAGATGCATTTTACAGCTTGTATAAAAGCAGTCATGGGCTGGCTCAGTGCCAACAACCCCCAGAAAAACCCTGAAAAAACTGAACTTTTGCTCTTTGGCCCTGACCCCCTACCTAAATGGATGGGCTTCTGGCCTGTTGACTGATCCGCTCTGCCCGACAAACATAGGCAAGAACGTGGGGTAGTATTTGAGGTCGTTCTGACTAGTAAGAGGCAAATTTCCTCTGTAGTCGAGTCATGTCTCTAGATACTAATAACACTGAAAACAATCCTACTATTTCTACTTTTAAATGCACAGTCCTGTAGCCCCGCTCCCGCGTTGGGTAGGTGAAGTTCCGGAGCACCGCTGGCATCCTCACGGGCTCAGAAATCCATAGTTCAGGCTTTGATCTTATCCAGTCTGGCCTACACCAACACTTTTTATCTCTGCTTAGCCCTCCTGATTACGATACACACCGTCTCCAAGTGGTCCAAAACACTGCAGTTCGACTATGGTTCAAACTCTCAAAATGGCCACCACTAACAGTCTTTTGCAAGCATCTGCACTGGCTCCCTGTTAATAAAAGAATAATTTTCAAAGCTTTTAATGATCACTCATCACGTAACATGATACTGGTCCGAAATACATGAATTTAAGGATCTGTGAGTACTGCCCCCCAAGAACTCTGCAATCCATGAATGCCCGATTTCTGGTTGTTCCATCCTTTTCATAAACAAAGGCAAGGGGGGTTCTTCCTTCTCCTTTCTAGTAGCATCTTTTTGGAATCAGCTCCCACTACAATTAAGAATACTACAAATGAGGCTGCTTTCAGGAAACTTAAAAACTCCCTTATTCAGAGATTAATGTTTCACTATTCCTGATATGCCATGTATATCGCTGGGACACTCTTGAGTAGCCGTACACTCTCAAAGTGATTTCATTCATTTATTCATTCGGTATGACCCTTCTCTGCCTACTACCCTGAATATTTCCTTCTAAGAAGATATTGCAATCTTTTCAATTGACTCATTTATGATTGGATAGAACGGCACTCTTAGTCACCCTTTCTGACATAAAGGGTGCAGGACCATTAGAAATTATATGAGTTACATATCAAATCCCCATCCTAGACAACCTAATTGCAGATTCAGAGGCTTTGCCAGGGATGGACATTCTGCTTGCAGTTCTACAAAGTTACATAGCTTAATACTTTTTGGAGAGAAATGAACAATGACTAGACTGGACAAACTACCTCAATTCTATCTAAGTGTTTTCATCCTGCAAGCATTTTTTTGGCCGCAAGCTTTTTTTGTATTTGGTGGTGAGTGAAGAGTAAGAATAGTTGGCCCAGTAACTAGTGACCTATTGCACAGTCTTTCTTGAAAACAGCAATATGCACTGGTAGGACCTGACTGCTAATAACTCTTTATGCACTCTTTGCGCAGAATAATTCTGTTGTTAATGTGCCATTGCATGCTCTTGATCTTGAAACTCATTTATCACTTTGCAGATCTTGGATGAGATACATTTACCTGAGTTACTCTTATGTTAACTTTCTTTAGAAAATAAATCTCTTTATGATGTACTTTCACTCTTCCTATACTAAAACTCCTTATTAAAAGCTATTTGAAGAAAGAGAAGGCTTTGCAGTGACATAATTTTACTTTTCCTGTGGACAGAAGTGGTGCTCTGTAAGAATGTTTAGCAATCTGGTTACCACTAGTGCTTAGTTTGCAAAAGAATGAGTGCCAAGGCCAAACTTTTTTTCAGAGGTCTAACGCCTCTCATGTGAAATGTTACATTCCCAAATACTTAGGCTGCTTCGCCTTAATCCACTTCAATCCCCTTTCATCCACAATCATACACCTCCTTCCACTAATACTGCACATTCTTTTCATCCCTGCTGTCTCTATTTTCCTTCCCTTCTCTTCCTCGATCTCTCTCCTTTTTCTACCATCGTCTCTTTTGCTCTGGCCCAAAGTTGGAGCAAGGCCGGACTAGCCTTAGCTTGCACCGGGCATTCGGCCGGGAGCCTGGAAAAGTGGGGGCTGGTTGTTACTGAGGCCCAGTTTTGCAGCGATGCTGCAATATCAGCCACCTCTAACAAAAGCAGCAGTGCTGGGGGGCAGTTTTGTTAATCTGCATTGCTTCATGCTTTCTCCTTGGTTGAGGCCAGTCTGACCAAATTGCCAAGGCTTGTTTGGGTTCCCAGCCCCGCCTTGAGTTTGAAGGTATTGAATATGCCCTGGTTACCAAAAATGAGTGTGTGTGGACCCCACATGCAACCGCCTTCCCAAATTAACCACTAGTTTCAGACATTTCTTACACTCCACACCATTAACAGACATCCAAATATCATTGGGAGCTCAAACCGCAATTCAGTGTGCAGCGTTATGGTATGGTAACACTGGAGATGTCTCCAACACCATGCATGTTGCTCTTCAAGTGATCATGATGTAACAAAGAGATAGATTAGCTTCATGTAAACACCCAAGGTGGAAGAATATGAAATCAAAATGTTATTTTAAGAAAGTTTGCAAAATTTGACTAAAATATTTAGAAGTTATGTGAAATTTAGCAAAATGGGATTGCTGTAATCTTGCATGAAACCTGAAACTGAGGGCACACCTTACAATCAAAATTCAAGCAAGATATCAATAGGAGACTGGTTGGAAAACAAACCGTCTTGCAGCAGCAGTGTTAATGGTGCCACCAGGCATTTTCTGCTCAAACCACTCCATCATAGCTGAACAGCACATGAAATTTCACATTTGATCAAATTTGAAAAATAACATAGAACACATTTTACAAATTTACAACTTATGTAAAATTTGAAAGGTATAAAAAAGCCACCTGGGAGTATTAGATTACTGGCCTTGAAAGGGACTGACAAGGAGGAAGGGATTTATTTTATCCATGTGATTTGTGAGAGAAAGTGAGCCATGGGGCAGCAGAACTCAATAATTTCCGTTTCAGCATGGTATGGGAGAAGGAAATAGATGTGTGGAATTCTGTTGATGAATATAGTGAAATCCATGAGCCTGCACCACCGTCATTCAAACCTTAATCTTCAGCTCACACAAAGCGGATGTTACCATTTCAGTGCTTATTCCTGCTCCATAATGTTGTGAAAAATATTCAATGATTTATATGTTCTCAGTGTATTTTTGGATAAGAGAGCACCGTACTTGGGGAGTATGGGGAAATGTTCTTGTTTGCAATTTTAAATATGTACTACAGTGGTCCTGCCTTCAAACCTAAGTGAGTAACCACACACATTTAAGATTGTGGGCATACCCATATATTTTCATGTGGTTTCCCACCTTAGAAATACAAATATGCTCAAGACATGGAAGTGGTAAGCAGGCGTGGTAGGTACAGGTAAGATTGGTGGAGCTGGAGAGGGGCCGGGTGCAGGGAAGTCATCAGAGACGGAAAAGGGAAAATAACATTTTAAAAAAGAAAATCACTTATCTTCCTCTCCCCGCATCACCGAGCTGGCGATGCAGCGAGCACAAGGTAAGTGGTTTTATTTATTTTTTATTTTATTTTCCCTACTCTGTGTCTGTCGACTTCACCCCTGCCCCGCCCCACCTGACTCCCGATCGTCCCCACCCCACTCCCGCCCATCCCCACTGCTCTTACCTGTACCGGCCATGCCTGGTGGTAAGTGTATTTTAAGGGTAAGAACTGGAAATAGTTAATTAGAAGTAATGGGTGTTTGAGGAAGGAGTTGGCTATGTAGAATACCTCTCAACATGGAAAGGCAGAAAAAAGTAAACATTTAACTGTACTAATGCACCAAACCTTCTACCTGGCAAATTTTATGCATGTGAATGTGCCTGCAATTTGAGACTATCATAGTCTTTGCAGGCGTAGTCGTATAATTCTTCAAGAATTCAATCAATGTTGCTAACATGCTCTAAATATGGTAAAAATCCTATGCACCCTTTTCACCCTGTCCTTTGTTACTTGACTTGGAGCTTAGAGGTGTGGGTGTTGACAGCAGAGGGGACATGGGGTTTCTCAGGGGAGGGAAACAAGTGTGCCCATTGATAAATCTGGGTACACCTATCAAGTCACACATTTCTAGGCACTATTTGTAACTTTTTCTCCCTATGCAACATAAAGGTCTAGTTTGTGTATTCTGTGAGATCTAGAAATAATGTGGTGGGTTTGTGGAGTCCTAAGCAATGTGTGCAGGGGAAGACAAGCATTAGTGAAAAGTAGCTGGGAATCTTTGATAATGGGGGAACAGATTTGTTCGAAATTTGGTCTCTAGTTGGCAGGGGTTTTACCCCATCCAAGTAGGGACCACAATACTAGTCAGGTGGAGTTAGATGCCCACTAAAAGATAACTGTGATCAGATGGGTTTAACCCATGTAGCCAGCAATATCAATTTGAGTACCTGAAGCACGTTTTGCTTTAACGTTGTGATGCACAGCAAGTACCAATAGATTTCATTCCCTCACAACACTGTATCCTGAGGATGATCTAGTGGACCTGACGTGCCTTAGGAGACCGAAACATCAACATTTTGTCCTCTCTAACAATCTTTACAACAACACTGCATTGAGTCCTTCATCTAAAACTGAAATGTGATGATTTATATCTCATGGACTGTTGTGTCTTGGACCTATATAGTTAGGAGGACTGTTGTGCTTCCTTAGATCCTTAAAGCCTTAGTGAAAATACAAAAGGATCATAAGGTGGCTTCAGTGTGAATTCGTAATACAAAGACATTTTATTTGGATTATAATGATGCAGTTTTTATGCTACAGTGATGCAAGTTTCAAAAATTAAATGATGGAATTTTCATAATAATGATGTTAGTGTTTTCATCATTACATCTTTTTTATATATGAATGTTGTGGGAATGTCATTGGATCATTTGTTTGACCAGCAAAAATACTAAATTAAGTAGATATAAATCCTCCAGGAAAATATGTGTTTTGTAGATTGCAGGCCCACTAGCAGAATTTAGATTGCACATGCTTGGTACATGGTATATCACATTACACGGGACTTATAGGTAAACCAAATATGCCAATCAGGTATATACCGCTATCACCATGTTTAGGGAGAAACACATGCACTTTAGCACTGGTCCCAGATAATCTGGGACCACTTTGTCTGTATCAATACTTCGCCCAGGTCCCAGTGACTTCTTGGGTTAACCCGTGTTTTTGTAACACTTTAGCACTAGTCAACAGTGGTAAAGTGCTCAAAGTCCTAAGGCCAACAAAAAGATACAGTAAAACATGGAGGTAAGCATGCAAAATGTTTGGGAAAAGACCACCCTGAGGATGACAGGTCTAAAACGAGTGCTCTCAGGGATAGTAGACAGATGTAGAGGTGGTTGGATGATTTCAGGATACATTGAAGGCTTTTGTAAAAAGGTGAGTTTTCACTACTTTCCTAAATGGTAAGAGATCAGATGTCACTCTCATGTAGTGATGGGCATCAACTCTAAACAACACCACTACTATTGTTATGCTTGTGTCATGGTATGAGTTTGCTGGCATGGTAAGTGTGTAGGATTGTTAGTATTTTTTCTCTGTTCGGTGTTTAATAAAAATAATATGCCTGATTGTGATGTCGGGCGAACCGCTACCGACAGGTCTTCGGTGGCAGTCCACTCATCATCCAAAGTATTGGTCCAACCGCTGGATTACAATGCCAGAGGTTGTAGCGATTTAGGCGGGGGAAAGACCGCTGCATCCGACAGGCTCAAGGAGCCTGTCGGGTGTAGGTCGGACCGTAATGCCTAAAATGGGGGTGGTACCTGCGCACAGACCGCGGTAAGGATTACAATGTCTATTTTCCTCTGCTTTTACATGAAGATCCGACAGTCATCTAAAGGCAGATTTAAAGGGACTTTGGGGGCCCCTAGCAGGTCTTGTGCCCTGTGGCCTTCTGCAAAGGGGTCCAGGGGGCACATGAGGTGCCTCCTTCAACATCCATTTACTGTGTGCCAGTCACCACATAGTGCCTGGCACACGCTGCATAAATGCTCGAAAACATGCCTTTTAGTATTGCGGCTTGTGCTGTGGCCCTTTTCCAGGCCGCAGCACAAGATGCAATAGTAAAAAGAATGTTTACGACTGCCTGCATGGCCGTCCTATCGTAATTGGGCAGTAGGGACCGCCGACTCCTTGTCGGATGGTCACACACCCAAAACAATGGTCGTCAGAGGCTAATCCGACAGCCATCATAATGAGGCCCATTTTCATTTCAATGTACAGTGCATTGACACAGATCGCCCAAAGAAATACTTTGAAAGCAAATTAATGAACCTCATGAAACACTGATAAATTGAATGAATAAGTAGTTTTTGGTCTACTCTTGTTTCTGATTCCATTAACAGTGTCAATGAGAAGGGACACAGACTAAAATGCTAAAGCTCTTTGGACAAAGAAGCTATTTCTCTTGGTGTATCCAAAAATTCTCGCTCTCTTAGTGCTCCGATCGGCTGCATACAGGAACATTGCCATGCCTTGCACAGGATGCCAAAGCTACACCAGATTGCTTCCCAGTAAAGCAGGGAGCCCATGAGGATGCCAGCGGTGCTGCGGAACTTCGCCTAGCCAACGCGGGAGCGTGGCTACAGGACTGGCCCGCCGGCCCCATAGACCGCCAAAAATGTGGCATGCCTAATTTTAGATCTTGAAAAGGCATTTGACACCCTGTTATGCCTGTATTTATTTGAGGTCCTTCGAAGAAACAATATCGGCCTGGGTCTACTAGCATACACAAGGCTCCTGTATACGCGCCTCACCTCTCGAGTCTGGATGGGCAAATACATCTCCCCAGAGTTCGCAGTGGAGAGAGGAACCAGGCAGGGGTACCCACTATCACCCCTCCTGTTCGCCCTAGCGGTCGAACCCCTGGCGATTCGCCTGCGACTGGGGAATTCCTCTAGCAGGTACAATGCACTGTGTGTCCTTGTATACGGACGACCTATTAATATATGTCCGGGACGCCACCAAAGATCTGACGGCCATCTGGAGATCACTAGGAGACTTCGCGGAAGTCTCAGGCTTCAAGGTGAACTGGGAGAAATCCTCGATCTACCCACTGAGACCCCACTTGGTCCAATTCGAGGCCCGGATCGGTGTCCAGCCTCTCATATGGAATGCAGAGGCCCCTAGGTATCTGGGAGTGCGGCTGTACCACACCCCTGAGGATCTGTATGAGGGGAACCATGGTAAAGCCCTAGCAGGACTTAGGTCGGCAGTAGGATTTTGGAAAACGTTACCTCTGGCCCCATAGGCTGAGTGGCACTGGCAAAAATGATAATGGTCGCCCGACTATTGTACCATTCCACTAACCTCCCAGTGGTTCCACTGAGACCATTATTTAAAGAGCTAGACGGTCTCCGTACTGAGCTTATATGGGGAGGAGGGCGGCGACAGGTCCCGTTGTCAACATTATACCTACCCACGACAGAGGGGGCTTGGGAGCACCGGCATTCGAAGCATACTTCTTAGCGGCAAAACTCCAATGGCTATCGTATTGGATGGCGGGGCACCACATAGGCGAGACTATCACCATGGAGGGCCTCATGCCACAACCGGAAATCCATAGAATGCTACTGCCGGGTACTAAACCCATACGCCCGCGGCCACTACAGGTGTCCATAGCCCCCACCTGTATGATGAGAATACATTATATGTCTAAAGCACGGCCGCCATACTCGCCCTTACTACCGTTGGTGGGTTTTCCAAAAGGGGACATGTACTACACACCGGGTGCCCTCCAGGTATGGACGGATCTGGCAGTTACAGAGGTGGAATCATTCTTCGAGGAGGGGCAGTTGAAAACATACGACCAGACGATGGAGCAGTATGATCTCCCACCCGGGCAGTTTCTAATACACAGACAGATTCTAGAAAGCAGCCGTAGGTCCTGTAATCCTAACACAGGGGAACCTCCAACGCACCCAGTGATCCACACGATATTACCCATGGGAGTGGGGCATCATTTGGTTACTTGGCTTTACAAGGCAGTGCGTGAGCTGATCCTCCCATCCCTCCAGCCCTTACGTCAAAAGTGGTAAAAGGACATCAGAAGGGTAGTCCATGACAAAGAATGGAACACAGCTCTGGAGTACCCCAAAAAAGTCTCCAGAAATGCGCGATTCCGGAACATACAGTTTAATATCCTCCACAGAGCCTACCTTACACCGCACCGCCTCTACTAATTCTTCCCAGATACACACTTAGCATGCCCCCACTGTCAAGCCCCAGCAGCAGACTTCAAACACATGTTTTGGGACTGCCCAACACTCAATGGTTTATGGGACCGGGTTCAGTAGACACTCACAGTAGTCACCACCACCACGACTATGTCCACATGGGAGGCATGTGCGCTGGCGGAAAAATGAGAAAGTACAATATCGATTCATGTCCCTAGCCATCCTCTTGGCAAAAAGGGGAATAGCCATGTACTGAAGGTCCTCTATGGGGCCTCCGGAGGCAGCCTGGATAGGTTCCATGAACAAATGGGGAAAAGCTGAGGAAGAGACACTGCGGGAGGAAGAATTGAAGGGAATCCGCAAACACCCTATTTCCCTAGAATGGGCACAATTAATGCATGAATTTACACAGGCAACGAACCCACCGGAGACACCCGTGGCATCACAGTCCCAGACCCAGCCGGCCGCTCCGGCACCCCCTACTTCAGAGGCGCCACAACAAAGTCCGCCACCCCGGACCCAATCAGGAGTGATGCCCACACAGAGTGGTCACCCCTCGACAGAGTAAGGATCACCAAAAAGACTCGGCCTCGGCCCCCTCCACCCCGTACACTCTACCGCTTCTCCACACCTCACCGAAGCAGGAATCCAGGGATAAGAGAAATCCCACCAAAACACAGTTGGAAAACTCCCACTCCCCTTTAGTTCCTCCCTCCCTATGGTTTGCTCAAACGGTTAGAAAAGTTAGCAAGTTCAAACTGGAGGGGTACCCCCCACCAGAGATTTATTGGGAACGCATTTAGACAAGGTTGACACAGCACCACCAAGGGATGCACATCACGACGACCCCGTCAGGTACACCCAGAGCGACAGATTACACCTAAATGAGACGCAGGGTCACTATTGCGCTAAGAGGGATGTGTCACTTTCCTCGACAGGTCTTTATCATAAGGTGTACAACACTGATGCTGCAGGAACATGATGTATGTAACAATGGACCAAACAGTTCAAAAACGGTCGGACAACACAATGCTCATGTATGGGAATGTATACCTGGTTCTTATTGTTATTGTGTCTTCACAGCATCGCACTAATGTACTGAATTATAACTGTTATAATGAATGCAAAAACCCAATAAACAAATTTAAACAAAAAAATAATTTGTGGGTTTTTAGCCGTGACTTTAACATCTTTAACTTTCACCTCTGTGCAAAGCAGTAAGCAAGATTCTAACATGGAATTGTGCACTCAGATATTTAAAATACTAACCGCACAAACAGGCTTTCTGACTGACATGGTCAATTTGCAGTCCGATCGGCCAATTATGATGTCAGTGGTCGGAACGTAAATCGGCAGTTCATTCCGACTCGGGTACTACCAGCTCTCGGAGTCTTCCAACTGGTCAGAACCACACCGTAATCCCCTATGGAAGGCGTTTTTACTGTCAGGATTATGATGGCGGTTTCCACAGCCTTTCCGTGATGGCCTTTTGGACATGGAAAGGCTATTAGACAGTGACTTTGGGGACCCCTAGCAGGGTCCCTTTTCTTCGCAGCCTACAGTTGATGGTCAAGGGGGTACTGTGTGGCAGGCATCATGGGGTGCCAGCCACAGGGTGCAGGGTTTTACACGCACCCCCATTACTCTACAGGAGTCTGCATTAGGTGCAGTTTACAGCTGTGACACAAGCTCCCATAGAGAAAAGTGAGTATGCAACTGAACCGTATTCAGTTGCATCGTAATCAGGCAGTCGGAACTGCCAATCTGAGGTCGGTCGGCCCAGAGTCTGAAACAGAGTCGGTCGGAGACATCATAAGAAGCCGCTATGTGTGATCTATTCACTACCAGTGAATAGCATTTCTAATATTGTAAACTACACAACGTCTGTTTTTCTCTGGGTATTTACCATGTGTTAGAACTGGGGGGTTCTAGTTGGCAGAGGTAGGTACCCCTGTCCAAATAGGGACCCTTGCTTCTAGTCAGGGCAAGGAGGAAACACTCTTTAGATAACTCCTGCTCACCCCTTGGTAGCTTGGCACGAGCAGTCAGGCTTAACGAAGGCAATGTGCAAAGTATTTGTACCAACACTCACAGTAACATAGTGAAAACCCCACAAACTGACTCCAGAACAGTTTAGAAAAATAAAGGTATTTAATCTAAACTACACAAGACTAGAATGACAAAAATCCAACATACACAGTTCAAGAATATGGTTTCAAATGAGTACTTAAGGTTGCATTAAAATAATCCACAGTTGCGTCACGTTTTAGCCAACAGTACCTTCAGATGCGACGAAAGTAAGTATGGGCGAATTTTGCGAATCTCGCGTTCGTGAAATTTGCGGATTTGCGAACTCGCAATCCGCAAAATCCGCGAATTCCCGCAAATTTGCGGATTTTTTTAATTTTTTATGTTCGCACGGGTTTCTGCAAGTTTGCAAGGGTTTTGTACAATTTCACAAATTGCGAAATTGTACAAAACGCGTGCGAACTTGCAGAAACCCGTGCGAACACAATGTGCCCAGTAGGGTATGTGCCTCGTCTTGTGTGAATAAAAGGTCAGAGAAAGATCAGTTCAGCAGATGAAGAGAAAGAAGCTCCTGGTCACAGGAACCGCACGGGTATTGCGCTCTTGAAAGTCAAGGATGCAAAGCCTATCCAGCATCACAGCTGATTTTCCACGGTAGATTTGGGAAGAAGGCACACCTGTCCAGCCTCGACGACGCTCACAATTGTTTTTGGGCTAATGAATGAGTCACTGAATTTGAGCATCAACTAGTTCGAGCGTCCATGTGTGTGTTACTATGCAATCGTCCCGAAGGGCGCAGGGGTCCCTTGAGTGAGCTGTGAGCTGTAACTATTTTACAATGGCGCCAGCAAGCTGCCAGCGCCGTTGTAAAATAGTTACAAAGTTAGCTTGCACAGGAAGCACTTAGATAAAATAAAGCAGCACCAACTTCGTTTTATCTAGTGGTTCCTGTGCAAGCTAACTTTGTAACTATTTTACAACGGCGCTGGCAGCTTGCTGACGCCATTGTAAAATAGTTGCATGAGTGGGTGTTCAACTTTTGAACCCGTTACGTTCGCGGATTTTTTTTTTGCGGATTTTGCGGGAAATCCGCAAAATTCGCGGATTGCGGATTTCCCAAAAATCCGCAAAATCCGCAAGCGTAACGGATTTCCCGCTCACACTTAGACGAAAGGTCCAAATGAAAGATGTAGCGTTGAAAAGCAAGCAATTCTTCACTCCTGAGACCCTGGGGAGGCGATGCGACAACCCCGCTGGACGTAGCGGGCGTGTCTTGGTGAGTCCGGTCTGTATGGGGAGGGATGCGATACCTTGCATGGATTCTGGTGCACAGGTTTCGGTGGAAGTGGCTCGGAAAAGATACGATGCAATGATCTTCGGGATGACGATGATCTCCGGTGCGGAGACTATGCGTGGCTCAGCGTCGATCTTCTCCTCTCGTGGCGCCTTGAAGCGATGACTATACGACGACTCTCGCAGCGACATGATGCGGTCTGCAAGCAAATGGTGCGGCGATCTCACCCAGTGACGGCAGGCTCTGCGACGATACTCGCAGCGATGGTAATCTTCACGCATCAGACTGGTGCATCCCGCAAGCAAAGTATGCGACGACTCTGGCAGCGGCAACAGGCGCTGCGACGATCTTGGCCTTCGCGGTGGCGGGAATTTCCTCGCACTGACGGCGATGCACTCCACAAGCGAGTGATGCGTTAAAACTTGCAGAAAGTCTTTAAATTCTTAGTGTTCAGCTTCTCAACACAGGTACAACTTCCAGAGGCCCACAACTGGCCCAAGAACTCTCTCAGCAGAGTTCAGGGAAGATGGGGGTGAAGTCCTTTTGTTCCTGGTACTTCTTAAAAAAGAAACAGCTCTTCTTCAGGCCCTTGGAGATTCCTTCAAGCAAGGGGACACAGCACAAAGCAAAGTCCTTCCCCTCTCCTTGGCAGCAAAGCAACTGCGGGTTAGTCCAGCAAATTAACAGCAGGACAGTCTTCCTTCTTCAGTCTTCCAGCTTTCTCCTAGGCAGAGGTTCCATCTTGATTCCAGGATGATCTATTTTTCTGTAGTCAGGGGTCCTCTACTTATACCCCTAAAAGTATTTGTTCCCTTTGTACAGGAGAGCCCTGAGCCCGGTCTGAACCAGTTCTGGGTGTTCCTTAAGCACTTTGTTTTCCTGGCTTCTCCTTTCCTTTCAGAGGGAGGGCAAGGTCATCAGCCGCCCAGCAGGAGGTGAAGCCAGCATTGTGGAAGGCAGGCACAGCCCTATTCAGGCCCAGGTGCTATCCCCTCCCACCACTCAAGATGCAGATGCAATCATTCAGCCTAGGGCTGACTCATCCAGCCTCCCGGGGGCTCCGCAGCCCCTGTCACTCTCAAACAGTCAATTCACAAACAGGCACACAGAAAGGTCAGACAAGAGAACAGCCACTTTCTAAAAGTGCTGTACTCAAACACAGGATTTAAAAACCACCTTTCCTAAAAGATGTGTTATTACATTCTGAGTTCAGGGATACCAGACTTTTATGTCCGATCTTGCTCCTATTGGAAGATATGCAGGGGACCACTGTAGCAAGCATTCCCCATGATGGCCTATGGGCAAGATAGCCTTACAATGGTGAAACAAAAATGGCTGTAATTCTCTACCAGAGCATGTCACCTGCACTAGTACATGCTCTACCTTTCACCTACACTGCACCCTGCCCAAGGGGGTACCTTGGGCCTTCCATAGGGGTGACCAATGTGTACAGAAAGGGAAGGATTAGGCCTGGCCAGTGGGGACACTGACCAGGTGGACATGGCAGTTCACAGACTACACACAGGCACTGCAGTGGCAGGCCTCAGACACCATTTTAGGGCTACTCATGTGGGTGTCACAATCAGTGCTGCCGGCCCACTAGTAGCATTTGTATCACCAGCCCCGGCACACTCAGTGCACTTTACTAGGGACTTCTTGGTGATACAAATATGCCAATCATGGATAACCAATTACAATAACAATGTACACAGGTAGCACTTTCACTTTGACACTGATCAGCAGTAGCAAAGTGCCCAAAGCATCTAAACCAGCAACAACGAAATCCAGCACAGCGTCAAAAATACAGGAGGCAGAGGCAAAAAGACTGGGAAAACCACGCCAAAGATGCCAGGTGTAACACCATGCATATAATTTCTGTAATGATTTGTTATATTTTTATGTTGCAATGAGATTTATAGGTGGTGAGAATCTAACCGAAGGGCAAAAAATAATATATTAATACTGTTTGAAATTGCATGGGGCTTTACAAAATGTGTTAAAATGCTATTGATCTAAATGAGTGGTTCTTAACCAATAACTGCACAGAGATTAGAATAATAAGGTTGCCTCTCCCATACTAAATGGAGCCTCATTAGGCTAACTTCTGTTTCTACTAGAGTCTATGCATAAATATGTGAATATACATCACATTTTAAATGCGAAGGAAGTACACTGCCTTACAGTCTTACAAAGAAAATGGCTGCCCCACAGCATCAAAAAACTGTCAGAAGACAACATATGGATAATCGAACAACAAAAGGCAACAAAACATGCAAAGCAAATGAAATGCCAGTAGCTGCAAAACCTGTGATACATGTTTATATCCCCAACATAAAACACATAATTCAATAAATGTCGGATTTTAGTGCTTTACATTCATCTTGTGTTTCCTGTTGATCTATTGGAATGCTCAAGACATAAAAAGTCAGTGCGGATTGCAGGGGGAGGGATATATACCTCAGGGTATAAACCCAGTCTCGCACTTCAAAATGGGCATATTTTATTATAGTGATAACAATGTGGCTGTAGTTATGTGTCCCCGAAAAAATCAAGTATCTGCTGTAACTTCTGCTGATGCACATATCAGAATTATGAGTTTTTAAAATTTAATTGCAGCAGGCAAAAACCGGGTGCGATAACACTGCAATCCTGGATACATTTAGACAGGTCAAACATATTATTATTTATCGGGGCAAAAAAGCAAGGTGAATACCAAGACAGGCATATTCTCAAATGACATTAAATGAAAAAGAAATTAAAAGAATTTCTACAGGGCACAAATTCCCAAAGGTGTCAAGGCGCTACAATCTCCATTTAATGCGCATTTGAGTGGCAACATTAAATTAGGTAAGGAATATTGGACACAATATTTTTCATACACATTGGTAATGTTTTCTATTGTGTGCAATACTTACCACACAAGAAGATGGACCACTCAAAATGAATGAATAGATGAAACAATGGGGCATCCTGGTGGTCTAGCCCTATCTTTATGGAGTTTAGGCAATTATTAAAGAATGTGTAGTTTAGGATGATCTTTCTTCAAGTAACAAAACTCCTCTCACTCTAGCAGCCCTTTGTCCCTCCAAATTGTCAATTTATCCCATATGTCAATGATGCTGTTGTTATAGGCCTGATAGGTTATGGGCATATAGTACTTGTTGTCATTCAATTGGCGTAAAGCCTCATTAATATATTGTTCTCTATCGAGGATGACCACATTGCCACCTTTGTCCGCTGACAGATGACAATGTTGGTATGCTTTGACAACTCTTTGAGTGCCTTTCTCTTTGCAAACGAGAGATTGGTGTTGGGACTCCTTTGTTGTGTTTTGGACTTGAGTCTAAGATCCATGAGTGCCTTGTAGTACACTGATGGAACGTATGAATGTTGTTGTGTGGGAGTAAGGTGGACTTGACTTTGACATCAGTACGTGCAACTGTATCATTTACTATCTCCATACCCTCAAGGATTTGTGTGGTTCTGGTGTCACTACTCCTTTCATCCCTGTCCTGTTCAAGCTCAAACATGGTGATCAGTGTATCCACATCACTGATATTAGGGTTGGTATCAGTCCCACTATTTATGTTACTGCTGGTGTGATTTTGTCTAAGTCCCTTAAGTTTGTGCCATTTTTTTGCTTCAATTTTCTAATATATTCAAAAAGATCAATTCTGGTGTTGGTATAGTTAAAGGAAGATTAGGGACAAAAAGAAAGTCCTAAACACAGTGTCCGCTTTTCTACATCACTCTTGAGTCTTTTGGAGAGGTTAACTACAGTTCTATTCACCATATTCATCTCCATCAATAATTCTTGTTGGAGCGTGTCTTGCGATTTCCCATTGCACCCCTTCCTCTGCCTGTGTTGACATCGTTGTTGGAGTCTCTTTTTTCTGTTTCAGCATTTCCTCGTCCCCTGCCTCTTCCTCGACCTCGTCCCTGTGGTCTCGGTGGTGGATTGTCCTTTAGTATTTGTCGACCTCGTCGTAGGACCCGAAACTCTTCTAAAAAATTGACCAGTCTGGGGTGTACGTGTGGATATGTATCATTTTTATTACATGTTCATGAACTATGTGTTTTCCAGTACATCATGGCAGCCATAGAGGCTCTACTTTGGCAAGTGGAGTCCCTTTTCACTGTTGATGACTTTCTGTAAACTTTATTAGTTACCCAACTCGCTGTGCACATTACACGTGAACATGGCTGTGCCTACAGTTGAAACGCGTTGTGTAATAAACACTTGCATCATATATTGGTGACCTGTTTATTTGTCCTGAGAGCGTACGTCATTGGTGCCCTTTTGTGGAATATTGTTTGGCGGTACGCTCTGCCGGCGTGTACTCACTCTTCACGGGTCCCCCGCTCTGAAAAGAGCAACATTGGGATGGCCGAAACGCGTTATGACTACCTGTCTAATGGCTAAATAAAATAAGAATGCTGAAAAAAGATGGTCCTTGCCTCGTGTTTCGCTAAGGAAGCGCCGCTGCTGCGAAGTATTTGCAGATATATATATATATATAGATATATATATTACCTACTGGCGGTCGCCAGTAGGTAGTTATAGTTAGGATTGTTTTCTATAGGAAATCCGCAGCATTCTATTGGGAATAACTTTGGCGCCGATTGAGAGATCTGCCTGTAATTTTCCTGAAATTTGCCTCGCTCCTTCCCTGAAAGTTTGGGGGGGGATTCGTCAAGCGGGGGCCGAGATAAAAGGGGGGTCCCAAAACGTGTTTTCCCTATGTTAATTTCCATAGGGCGGTTGGACTCACTTTTAGCCCGAACGGCTGAATGGATTTCCACCAAACTTGGCAAAATAGTAGGGACTGGTAGCCCGATGTGCCTTTGCTATGTCTCAAGATATGTGCTCCAGTGGATCTTGAGTAATTTAGGTTAAAAAAAATATATATATCTATAGGCGCGCCCCGGTACGCGAACCGGGGCGTGCTCCAGCACGCCACGCGAGTTTGCGAGCGGAAAGCAGATTGGCTCTCGGGTGTCTGTCAACATCTCAAACAGTCCGGAGCGGCCGCCATCTTGTGTCTCGGTAGGATTGAGACACAAGAGGTGGCAAAAACACAGGGGGAAATGACCAAAAGGGGGCAGGGTAGAACCCCACTGACCCCCTAGGTATGATGTGGGGGCCATAAAAGGGCCCAGTGGGGCAAACATTTTTTTTATTTTTTGGGACTTGCGCGGGGGGAGCGCCCGGTACGCACACGTGGAGCGTACCGGGGAGCGTACCATGGGGAGAAAGGAATGACAGAGTTTTTAAAAAATGTAGCATTTTTTTTATAAATTGGAGGTAGTTCTAAAAAGAACTGTTTTTTTATTCTTTTTGTTGTTTTATTTTTTTTATTGTTTTTTGGAACATGTTTTACTTTTTTGGGCTTTTATGAACAATTTTATATTTTTTTGTAATTTTTATGGGGACAAACAAAAAACAGGGAATTGTTAACGGCTCAACTGGAGCAAAAAAAAAACAGGAAAAAATTAAGGTTTGTTTTTGCACTTGTGGTTGTCTCCAGCACGGTAAATCAGTTTAATACTTTGCTCTCCATAGCAAATTGTAGTCCCGCAAAATTTACAAACTATTTTAAAATCTCCAAACTGGGTTTGGATATTTGGGACCATCTCCCTTGTCTCTGGACACGATGGAGTGGGTTGTTTACTTTGGGAGGTGCTGGGAGAAGATTGGGGAGGGTTTCTGGTCAGTTCTCTGACCTCTGCCGCAGCATAGTTGTTTGGGTGCCGGCGTTGCATGTGGCGAATCATGGTATTGTTGCCAAAAGAATACTTTTTGGCAGGGTTCCCCCATGAAAGTACAGTGCCACAGATCAGACATGTAACTTTCGGAGCATTAACTTTCTTCAGGCCCCTTGGGATTTAAAAAAACTCCCAGACAATGTGCTCCTTTGGCTTATAGGGGGTATTATCTTCAGGGAGGAACCGCCTCTCCTCCTCCTCCTCCTCCTCCTCATCCTCCTTTTCTTCTTCTCCACCACTGTGCTGTTGTGGTGGTCCTTGTGGTGGTGGTGGTGGTTGAGATGCTCCTGCTGCTGCTGCTACTGTAGCCATTTCTCACAAACAGGTCTTCCTCAGTCAAAGAACAAAGTGAGAATGAGGAAAAAAGGTGGGGGCTTTCATCATTTGGAAAATAAAACTGTTCTGAACCAATGAAAAGTGTTTTTTTCAGGTCACATGACCTGATGCGCTTACTCTACGCACCCCGGGACGCTTACGTAGCGCGATCGTATGCGCACGGGTGCTCATAAGTGCGCTTACGCCGTGCGTATCACGCGGACGCGGCTACGCGATACGTCACGATGATGTTTTCGTTCACGGCAATAGCGCTAACGGGACGCTCAACGGTACGCGCTCCGGGGCGCGCCGCAAGACTGCGCTTTCCGGTGCACACACCGGTACGTGCTCCAGGGCAAAAAAATCAACAACAAAAAAACATGAACAATATACATAAAAAAACTAGTATTACATAAATATACAATATAGGATTCATTATAAAAAATATTACATTTAATAGCTATAGAAATTTTCTTTTAAAAAACCTTTCATATTCACAGGAAAAAACATAGGTTTGAGGCCCTATATATAGTTAGGAATTAGCATTTAAAAAACCTATGAAATTCACTGAAAAAACCATAGGTTTCACACCAGTTATAGTTAGGAATTAGCATTTAAAAAACCTATTAAATTCACTGAAAAAACCATAGGTTTGACACCAGTTATAGTTAGCTGGAAATGTTACTGACATAAAACCATTGAAATTCCCACGTTATAGTTAGTTGGACTCACTATAACTTGCGCGCCTGCAATGCACTGCTGATGAAGTCACATATGAATTTTCCTTCCTGTTAATGTGGAAAAAACATTAACATCTTAATATTAACATTATTAATTGACATTAATATATATGTATTAAAAAATGCAAACAATTAAATATAGAAATAAAAAAGCAATAAAAATAAAAATAAAATTAACTTCCCTAACTACCAAAGAGAAGACGAAATAATTAGTAATATATTTAATTTCAATTAATACTTAAGAAATCATTCAAATATCAAATATTATAGCACAAAAAAGTTTAATACTTACAATAAAATTAAATGAAAATGCTTAAAAATCATTTATTTAAAGAACATATACATTAATTACTAAATAATAAATTACATATAAATATCAATTATTATTGAAAGAAATACTGATTTTCTTCAAAACAAATTCATCTATTAAAATAATAAAACACAACATTTAAAAATACATGAGTAATCCACAGATACATACTAAAATACATAGACAAAGTAATTAAACATTAGAACAACTACACAAGTATTCATAACTTCATTAATTTACATAGCTAGTTATCAAATAACATATATTGTAAAATTAAATAAAAACTAAATGAAATCACATTTAATTTTATGTAACTACTCACTCTATAAACCTACAACCACAGATCACCGCACCTACCATATAATTACCATAAATCAGTATTGAATATTTTACATAATTGATAATCAAATACATATTTAATAACAAATTGTTAATTAATTATTACTTAACAACCGTATACCTCTACAAACCCAGCATCACACACCTAAAATGTAACTAAGATCATTCATTACTAAACAATTTCTATAATTAATAATAACATAAATAATAAGTTAACATTTAATAATTCATTGTTAATTAAATATTGCTTAAGTAACTTTCCACATATCCCCCTTGACACCCAACAACCCGCTACAACACTATCAATTACTAATAACAGCTAAATAAACTATTCTGAATCACTTAAAATTAAAAATTATAATAAAAAAAGAAAAACAATTATACAAGCAATAGTAAAACAAAATAATATATTAACTAAAACTCATTAAAATAATTCAAAAATATATTTTTACAGCTATATTACTGAAAACAAAATTAAAAACAAAAATATTCTGAAAGGCAATATTACATACTCAAAAAATAATATTATAGCCAACAATATTTTTGTGTCATGATATTTTTGAATCACAATATTTTTTTCTGAAATTTCTGTCTTCTGATATTTTCATCTCCATATTTTGTCTAAATTCCACAAAACATAAGGCTTCTACGATGCCGGTCTGACTGACTTCCTTGGTCCTGTCGGAGGCAGTCGGACTGCCGCAGTCTTGTCGGAAGCGGTTGGTGTGACTGCCGGATTACAATGTATGTGTTGTGCACTTTCACTAACCGCTGAAAAAAACAGAATCACAGAATGTTGAGCATCCCTGTCGAGACTGGAACTCGGTTCCCCAGCTCAAAAGTCCACCGTCCTAGCCGTTCGACCACATTCCCTCCCCATGTTAATCTGCATAGCATATTTTATATTAGGCTGTTAGAAGCATACATGAACAAAGTGATTTAGACAAAATATCCAGCTATTTGCATAGCTGCAGACACTGAGATTAGAGTTCAAGCCATTGGGTCAAGCAGCAGCAACTCAACCAGTAGAAATTACATCTTGACCTCTGGAAATTTGTCATAAAACGAAAGCTGTAGGGCAATTATGGACCCTAATACACTCATCCTGCATTGAACCAGACTAGAGAGTAGGGCTATACACATATATTGCAGTGTGAGCTACTTTTTGATATCAATGAGGTAGCACATATCATTTTTTTAAATTAAAGAATAAATTCACTTCTTTGTTGTTAAGATGCGTGCACAGATATTTATCCCGGTTGACTGATGGAGAAGAGTTAACTTGTCATATTAGAGTCTTTCAATCCATGAATAAATTCTGCCCTATCTATCATGAGTATTTAATATATGAGTGTTATTGTACGTTGACTGGGGTATGAGCTCTAGTCAGGCAGCAACCATAAACCTAGGCAGAGTAAGAAGCAGGCAAATCCTAAATTAACCTGTGGTCATCCTCTGGCAATTTAGCACAGAGCAGTCAGGGTTAACAAGAAGACAATGTGTAAAGTGTTTGTGAAACACTCTAAACAATAAAAGAGTTAAAACACCACACACAACTTTTCCACACCATGTTAGGAAAATAGCTCTTAATTTAATAAACAAAACAAGATGAAAACAACAAAAATCCAATAAGTAAAACTTTAAATATTGAATATTAAAGTTTTCAGTGAAAATAGCATCTAAAAGCCAAAAGCACTATTTTGACCGGACAAAACAAAAGTTCAAGCTGACCGTGATGGAGATGGGGCTGGATATAGGGACCCAGCGATCCCCGCTGAACAAAAGTACCATAATCCTGGGTGCGTCGAGGATGCAAGATACAGTCAAGGCGATGTGCCAGTTCTGAACCACACAGCGGCGACGATGCGCTGGTCCTGAGCCATACAGCAGTAGTGATGCGTCAACTCCAATGAGCTGGAATGTGGAAGCTGTGGTATTGTCGTCAAGGCTGCGATTGACAGAGATGCGAGGAACTTCCGTTGGGAAGCACATAGCCATTGTAGGTTTGGAAGGCGATGCTTCAAGTCCATTCATGAAGCAGCAGCAATGCATTGATGCCAAACCACGCAGCTGAGGCGATGCGCCAATTCTGATCCACGCAGCAGAGGTGATGCATCGGTTCTGATCCGCGCAGCAGAGACAATGTGTCAGTTCGACAGCGGATGCGTCAGCTGCACTCTAACAAGCACCTCAGGCCAGCTTCTAATGGTCCAAGACTGGGGTGAGTCTACTTGGCAGACTCAAAGATGTCAGAGTCCAGGTGTGGAAACACGGTTTTTGGAAGTCTTTTATGTTCTTGAGACTTCCAATCTGGAGGTCAGCCAGCTAGCCCTTCGAACAATTCTGGGTTCAAGTGATACAGGTCCAGTCCTTTTCATCAAGGTGCAGGAACAGTAGGAATTAGGGAAGTACAGCAAGACAGGAGTCCAGCAAAGCAGCAGTCCATCAGAGTGGCAGTCCTTCAGCAGCACAACAGTCCTTCTTCCTAGCAGAGTCTCCACATATAAAAAAGTTTACTGAAGTGGTGATGTCAGAGGTTTAGTACTTACACCCAGTGGAGCCTTTGAAGTGGGGGAGACTTCAAAGGCATTCCTTTAAAGTGGATAGAGGTCCTCACTGCCTGGTCTGGCTTCAGACTCCCTACAAGGGGTATGTAGCTCTTTGTGTGGGGACAGGTCATAGACTATTCAGGTGTAATTGAGGCTGGGTTCAGCTTCTCCCTCCCATCTTGCCAGAATAGCACACAAGTCACACCTAAGCTCCCATTGTGTGGGGCTGTCTAGAGGGAATACACAAATGCCCATCCCAGACATGTGATCAAAGACTGCCAGCAGGCACCAAATGGCCAAAGTAAAAAATAATGCCAACTAACTAAAACTGGCATTTTCCGAATTGCAATTTAAATCTGAATTCACCATAAGTTTGGATTTCAAATTGTGATTTCAGAGACACCAAACTAGAAAAGTCAATCTCTTCATAATATGGAATTGCACTTAGAACATGGAATAAGGTAATCACAACGTTATCCTATTGGAGAGATAGGCCTTTCACTAGTGAAAAACGACTTTGAGAGTTGTTCACTACCAAGACATTTAAAACTTAAAAGTACATTTCCTGCCTTTTAAATGCATTGAATTTTGCTCTCTTGGTTGTCCAGGGTCTACCTTAGGGGTGACTGTATAAAAAGGGAGGGTTTGGGCCAGACAAGATTCAAGTGCCAGCTCAAAATGGCAGTATAAACTGCACACACAGTCTCTGCAATGGGAGGTTTGAGCCATGGTTAGAGAGCTTCTTAGGTGGGTGGCACAATAAGTGCTGTGGCCCACTAGCAGCATTCAATTTACAGGCCATGGGCACATAAAGTGCACTACCAGGGATTATAAGTAAACTAAATATGCCAACTGGGGATGAACCAATATTACCTTGTTTTAGGGAGAGAGTAAAGTGCACAAAATCTTAAAGCCAGCAAAAATGAGGTCGGAAAAAGTGGAGGAGGGTGTCGCAAAGTTTGGGGGTAGACCGCCCTAAGGCTGTCAGGTTTAATAATAAGACCAATAGAACAGTAATTTCACTAAAATATGACTAATTCCAGAGTGCCATTCTCGATATTCTGAGATCAAATCTATTGCAAAACAGTTTTCTATATTTATATTGTGGTAGAAGCTTTTTGAGAACTGAACATGTTTGCTCAAACTATTATAAAGGGGATAGAAGCTGATGTTTTTCAAAGAATGTATGTTAATTGAAATTAAGCTAATCACTAAAATAATGGTTTATTGAACACAATAATTCTTTTCTGCAGTTTCACTCCTCCTGCACCTTTTAAAAAATAATTAAGGACTATGGGCTTCTCAATGGCCTGGCCAGAAATTACAATAACTTCAGTCAACTGAGAATGTGGGAGGAATCAGCAGATGGAGTGAAGTCCATACCCAGGGCTGAAATTACCTTAAAATGGGCAGGAGGGCTCCAAGCTCTCCCCAAACCATTAAATACCATATCCCGCTAGGACATGGCAGTTTCCCTCCCCGCACTGGCGTGGGCAGGGAAAAGAGTGTTTTCTCCCATTTGGTGGAAGCATTTTTAATCTTCCGCAAAGTGGGAGCAAACACAAAATCTGGTCCGAACTGGCAGTAGCTTTGAAAATGCTCCTGCCAGCTGTGACCCGTTTTCGATCTGTTTCCCTGCCCACATTGACATGGGAAGAGAAACAGGGCAACATTTTACTCCCACCAGGAGGGAGCAGCCTTAGTAGCTTCTCCCTCTGGGCAGGAGCAATGCCTGCTCCCGCTGCACACAGGGAGCCGGCTGGGCTGCTGAGGCCCTGGGCCTACCTCTTCATTCCCAAGTGGCAGCTGCTGACTTTTAAAGTAGTGGGACATAAATGTGGGTATTATAAAGAGACTTACCTTGACAATGCAAGTACTCCGAGTCTTGAGGTTAATCCTGCAGCCTCGTACTGCCTGCTTGTAAAAAAGTAGCCTAGCCAAGAAAAATAAGCATGAGCTCCCCAGCCAATCCAAGCACTGCTCTTCTGCTGCATATAATACTAAACATCATAAGAGCAGTGCTAGGATTGGCTGCAGCATGCAAGCACAATGCTCCATTGAAAACCGTTAGGGCTGTGTCTTTGCGGATGCAGCTCCATGATAGCTTTTAATGTGGAAGTCTGAACTGCACATTTTAGTTTGGCCACAGCCAAAATACCATCGAATCTGACATGTGCCGCTCAGTTTCAGCCTCAGCTGCTGGTCCCACCCACATTGAGCTCAGCAGCCCTGCCCACAATGAAATACAATGAATGAAGGTAAGGCCATACAGGAGTAATTTAATTTGTCAAAAATAGCCTGGGACCATAGTGGCTCACAGCATTAGGGTGTCAATTCCCCTGTGCCCCTATGAAGGAATTACCACTGTTAGCTCCCAACAAGTGTATGGTGGGTGCCATGGGAGGGCACCAGGGCGGGCACCAGGGTACCCTACATGGTACATTACCCACTTTTCTACTAATAGACTTATAATACTGCCCATTGTAAGGTATTAGTTATGTAACAGAGCTTCAATATGTGGAGGAACTTCATCTTCCCTGAACAGTTATATACAGATTGAACATAGTGTGCAGGATAGGCTACCCGTTCATCTGTGGTTCTTAGTCAACATGAACTTGGCTACCCATGAAGTATATGATATAGGGTCAAGTTGCACATATCACAAACTTGCTTTACCTATGGGAATTTCATGTATGATAGCAGTAATAATGCTTCATATTATGCTGTCCAGTCCTGCTGAGGACTGGACCCATCTCACTTGAACGCAGAGTGACTCCAAGGACTTGCTGGCTTGCCCCTTTTCTGAAGTCTCAGGTCCATCAAAGCCTTCCTTCAACTCTGAAACAGCACCTGAACTCTGCTATATGACCTGCCAATTTAGTCCTAGACCCTTGAATGGTGGTTTCTACTGTGCAGAACCATAGAAATCGACACAATGATGACTTTGCCCCGATCGGAACCAACTGATTGCCTTTTGACGCCGACGCAGGAGCTGATCGAAGACATTGCTTTGATGGACTGCATGGATCGACGACAATGAACAGCATGGCTCCACAATGAATCAGCAACTGCATCGTAAAGCGGTTTAGCAATTCAGCCTTCATCATCTGTACGGATCAGAACCAATAGATCGAGTCTTCGATGTCAAAGCTTTCTCCATCCAAGGTACTTTTTCAGCAGTCCTGTAGCTGGGCTGCACTCTATCCCGGTTGGCCTGAACTTTAGATTTACACTGGTCCAGTGTGACCTCAAGTAACCCCTAAGCACTATTTGCTTCTAAGCATTACATTTTTATTTCATCTTTTAAATTGCATAATGTCTGGTCTACTTATTAGATTTTTGTTGTTTTTGGTCTTGTTTTACTCATACAAATATAATCCATTGTTCTAACCCAGTGGGGAGTATTTTTGTGGTGTGTTCATTGCTTTGCTTTATGTGTGTTGCATAAATACTTTACCTTGCTTCTTTAGATAAGCCTGACTGCTATGTGCCAGGCTACTAGAAGGCGAGCACAGTTTTTAAAATATGGATCTAGTTTACCCTGACTAGAGCAGTGGTTCTTGCTTGTACAGGGTGTTTACTCTCACACTGCCACACACAAAGTACTCCCCTGATCCACAATCACTAAATCTGAGATATTGAAGGTGGAATGTCCCTATTTGATCTAAGATAGTACTTCACCTAAGGGTGAGGAAGGAGGCAACTTGGATCTGACAAGGATATTAAGAAAGGGTCATGGAATAGGGTCTTATGGGATATTATGGTCCTAAGACCCTACTGCCAGCATGTTTCAGTCCACAAATGCCCCATAAAGGGTGCTGGACTTTCATATTTTGTCGTCACTCCATCCCAATTCGGGAGAGGCTCCACTTCACGCTGGACCTCAATTAGGGGAGTAGCCCTGTAGTCAGACAGCCATCAAGGGTCCTGCCCCACTGATCGACCTACTCTTTTTGGGTCCCAGGTGCTGGGATGGAGTGATGATTTTTTATAAGGAGAAGCTATCTGCCCTTACTGGTTCGAGTGTAGGGAAATCTCCATACCTCTAAAAAACTTCCAGGGGGTATAAGTCTCTGTCCTGAAGAAAGTCCAGCACCCTTTATGGGGCATTTGTGGAAACATGTTGGCAGTAGGGTCTTAGGACCATAATATGTGAACAGGTTGATTCTGAATTCAGTAATTCACTGTTATGACTAAAGAAAAATGGGTAGCAGAATGTGTTAACTACTGTTGCTATTCGATAATGGAATTCTTGGCTGTTCTGACTGGACTCCCAGAGAGTCTGTCAAAGCAGCAATAAAAGCAGGGAGCACAGTTCCTAGAGCAGAGGGAAGGCAGAGATCATGGTGGAGATGGTGGTTATGAATGGTTTGTTTTGTATGGCTCACCTATTACTCTTCTGTCTGTGCAGCAGTTAAAAGCAGGGGCAGATCATTTTGGGTGCCATACATAACATAAAATCATAGTTGGGAAAAAAGAGAATGACAGAGATGTTTTCACCTTAGGGTACTGAGTGACATCATAGACAACTCCCACTTCACTTGCGGTGTCTATTTGATGTCACACATAACCCCTCAGTAAAAAATATCCCTATAAGTCACTTTTATCCACCTATAATTCAATATGTTATCAATATGTTATCAATAAAGTATTGCTGGTGTGCTTGACCACTGGCACTGTAAATTAAATAATAAGCATCCATTTCCTGTGAATTGATAAACTTCATTCTACTCCTCTGATAAAGAACACTAACAAATCAACTGTATAGTGAGATATGGTTTAAATTATCCATTAGTCATGGCAATATGTCTTGAATAAAATTAGCCCTATTCTCAGAATATGTTATGTGCATCAATGACTGTAGTTATTAATTTCAGCATGAAGCAATTTAGATGCCGTATATTTCATACGGAATTTAAGCAACATTACTGTTTGATTAGGTAATTTTTTTTTGTAAAATATTTCAACTGTGCTGTACATATTATATCTATCTATCTATACATATATATATATATATATATATATATATAATATATATATATATTCTACTCCTCCTCACTTCAGAATGGAACTGCCGCCTGCCAGAATAGCGGGTGTCTCGTCAAAGAAAAGGATCTCTGAAGTCGGGTCCTGACAACACTTCACCTCTCAAGTAGTAAAACCACAGGTGACGAGACTGTGTGCTGACCATAGCAAAGGCATCAACAATCGCAAAATGACTTCAACATCCTATCACAACCTTACCTCTAATATTGGAGCATGCCCAAGGTTCCCAGGAATTGATATGGGGCGTAGCTTGGCTAGTAAGATTGATGGGGGTGTGTGAGCTTCAAATTTCCCAACAGCCATGCTGGCACATTTCGATAACATACATTGTTTACATACATTTTATGAGAAGCAGAATATGAGGGGGGCTTCAAGGGGAGGGAAATGGAAATCTTTACGTATCTTTCGTGGTTCTTAAAATAAAATAGTTTGTAAAATAACCAAAAAAGTTTTAAGAATCTCAAAACAGAGAGGAAAGAGAAAGTGTGTGTGTGTGTGTTCTAGTCTGTGTGTGCATTTAAACATCCTAGGTGAAATCCAGCATACATCTCACCATACCCAACTGAGAGCACCTGTTCCATATGATACATTTATTAGGGAGGGTGTAACACCCCAAACATCCCCCTGAACCTACGCCCCTGGAAATGCTTGGTTCAAACAGTTTGAAAATGGAAATATCTTGATTCTGATCTATTGTCATGTTCACATTTATTTTCTTTCTCTATTTTGACTCTAATTCTTTACTTTACTTCACTGTTCCAAATCTTATTCTATACCTAATTCTCGAGAGCTCTGACAACCACACATGTATGGCCCTTTATTATACAAAACCATGAAAATAAAATGGAGAAAGCATGTTTATCTTTTATCTACATGAACCTTAAGCTTAAAATGAAATAATCTACAACCTAAAACACTACAAGCTAGAAATGGATGTGCAAGCGAAGTGACTGAATCATTAAATTCACATTCAATCCTAATGAATAAAGATCATTTTTCCCAGGTCAATACTTTCCTTCTAATGTTTACACTCCTGAACTCACCCAACTCCGAGACCCAGTTATAATTTTTACAACTGAAATATCAATTAAAGCAATATAATGTATTGTCACCAGGGAAAGAAACATAATTAGACCTTCTCCTTGAAGGTGCCACTGTACTTGACAAATATAGGAAAATAGAACCATTACATTTGATTTTGTCTTAAGTTTCACCCTCTGCTAAATAATTTCCATCTAAAAGAAACTGAAGAAGACCAGGGAAACCACACTGTCTAAATATCCCCAATCAATGTTCTTTCCGAGGGGACATTATTACAAAACACATAACTTCACTGAACAAAACTCCTTCCTAAGAAACTCAATAACACTCATCATCAACCAATCTACAAGGTGAGAGAATTAGGAAGGGCAGTGACTACTACCACAACGTTCACACTATTTTTGTCAAGCTATATTGTTGTCTATTGTTCCTTACAAAGCAAAACACAATATGAATGAAGCATTTCATGGAAATACAAATGTGTAAAGATAACATTAATGTAGATTTAGTTCAATTGTTTTTTTCTCAGATACAAATATGCCCAGAAACCTTACACTGCAAGTGCAAATAAATGTGATTTCTAATAACTGTACTTAATTCACAATGTATCATTCATGAAAAAAGTAATGTTTACAAAGCTATCCCACTTGTTTTTACATCTGAGGGCACATAAATACAAGAATTCTCCTAATTAGTTGTACAGTCATAAAGGCAGCTATTCTGAATTGAGGTTATTTACAAAACCGAAACTTTCTTTTCTTAGAGAAAATGCAACATAATTAGTAGTTTCATTCACTTTGATATTTTATGCTTTGTAAGTATTCAAAGGACGCCATCTATTCCTAGAGTTAGTCAAAGTAATAAAACATACATATTCATGGATAAGTACTCTAGAAAATTAATAGGCTTACTCAAAATCAGCAAGAACCACTGAGACCAAATATGACCATTGTGAAGAACTGCAAACAATTTCATAAATAATGGTTGCTGATATTAAACATTCCAAACATGTGACGTAATATCTGGCACGATGGTACTCGAGCCTCATCAAACAATTCTTTCAAAGAGACATTTTGAAATTATGCCACATATTTCACATGTGTCTGTATGTAGGTATGTGTATATTTGTGCTTCCTATTAGCAAACCTAGTCAAAAGTCAGCGGAGCTCTGTACAGGAACAAAGACAAGTATACATTGAACAAGTGGTAGCAGAGATAGCTGTGTAGTCTATTAATGCATTGTGATGTAGTGTTTCTCAAAGATGGACTTTTTCAACTATTTCCTGAGTTGGAGCAGTGTTGGGGTGGTCCTGATGAATATGAGAATCGTGTCAGATTCTGCAGGAATAGACATAAAAGGCCTGTTGTCTTGTCATTTACTTGTTTACACTTCAAGGGCCTGTCTTAAAGTTTAGTGTACATGTTACTCCATCACAAACATGACAGATGTTCTGTCTGGCTTATTACAAGTTCAATAGGATATAATAAACTTTTAATAAAGCTAATGGGATAGCCATCACTTTGGTGATGGAGTAACCTACCCGCCAACCTCTAAACTATAGCCCTTAGTCTGCAGTCTAATGATTTGCTTATGGGTGTGTGTTCTAAGAACCAACAGAAATGGTGAACTTCTCTGCATGAAAAGGAGGGGTGCTGGTCGCAATGGTATTGTAAATGGTGTAGTCTGTTTGAAGGTGGTGAGCAAGGGGAGCCAATAGAGTTGCATCATATTGGAGGTGATGTCATTATTATTCTTTAGGCCCTGCATGAGATTTGCTGTGGCATGTAAGATGCCAGTGTGGAGTCTGGAAGGCCCTGGAGCAGGATGCTGGCACTATTCACATGCAAGAGTACAAATACTTGAACATCAGTTCTGATGTTGCATTTTCCTTGGACAAGTGCTGGTATCAGACTATCTTTATTTTTTGGTAATGTGTTTCTTGAGGGGGGGGGATTTCCAGGGAAAATCCAAGTAACGTGGCATTCAGTAAAATTTGGGAATCAAAGCCATCAAGGCTCATCTCATTGAGCCGAGTTTGTACTGTTTCTTGTACAGGATTTCTGTGTTGGTTCACAATATGCAATAATGGAGTCTTAACTGACCATTTTTAAAAGGGAGCCCAGGTCAACTTTCAAACACATTATTGAATGTTCAGCTGTAGACTTATCACCTAGAAGTTTCCATCTCCAAGAGCAGTAAAAGGGGAAGGACATTGCAGTTCCTAGTCAAGCAAACCCTTAAAAAAAAGAGTTGCTTTGAAGCTTCCAACCCCATCACCAGTCTGAACTCCATGAGAAATCTTTTCATGTCTATCAAGATAAAAACTAAAACAAGGAAAGCCAGTGGTAACTGAGCTCATATTTAGCTCCATAGCTTCCATAAAATAAAAAATCAACCTTCAAAAAGAATGACAGTGAAGATGAACATGTACAATATTGAAATCTCGTAGCTGATATACATGTTCATCTCCAGTCACAGAGCCCAGCACACTAACTATCAGAGCTAGAAGCATGTATTGTAATTTCAATATGTAATAAATGTAATTATTATTTGGGGTGGGTGAGTACCCACCTCAAGAAATATTCACAACCCTTGTCATGGTGAACCCTTAAAATTGTTATACTAACCTGAGATCAGCAATTAACACTAAAGCAATGGCAGCCCCAGGGGGAACTACTTCTTGGAACAATTGTTCCTAGAGGAACCATTTAAAACCTTTCACAGATTCCCTGCTGAATTTGGATTCCTAGACTCAGTTCATCGGTGATACCGTCAGCTATTCCACTGTATAAGCTATTGTCTAGGAAGCAACCTGACTTACCAACCTCCAACGTCATGCAATATCTTAAACTGTGAGGCCATTACCCTAGAATTGTATTGAGTTTGTGTGAGGTATTTGTGTCACTCTCTTAGCCAATTCAGACTGCTGAAGGTGAACACAAGAGGAATAGGAAAAAGAGAGAGTTACCCCGGTTAGACCAAAAGGGACCGGGTCATATCATAATAGTAAAAATAAAAATTCCTTTTTGTGTCGTAGTATACTTCCAGTGAGACTGTCTCTATTAGTTTACACTGAACCAAAAGATTACAATTAGTTATTATTCATCATCACACAACGTAATTGTAATCATAAATTCTTTTACTTTATTGTTTGCATTACAAGCCCAAATTTCAGAATTGGAGCACAATTAAATTAAATATACATTTATAAGCACATTGCTAAAAACTCTTTATACATGCTGGTTTTTCTTTCCAAAAAATTAGTTGTGTTGATTTGTTGTGCACGTCGAGACAGTATACAATAATGTAAGAGGCAAAAGGTAAAAGTGATCTCTTCTATATGGTGGCACAATGGTATTTGCATTGAGAATCCCTTGGGGCAGTTAACTAGGGATTATAGCCACATAAAAATAAATATGAAAATATGACTTGAGAATTATAAGAGTCATAAAGAGTCTAGTAATAGGGGCACACTAAGCAGTAGTGATGTGGATAGTGAATGTTAAAGAGAAGTAACACAAAGTAGTGATTTTAATAGACATCCATTTAGAAAAATTACAATTTAGCAATAACATGATATAGTGAGTGAGAACAATGAATGAAATAAAATGGGGATATCATAGCGGGTTCCCTTTTCTTCGCTCTATCGTTTAATATAGGAATACGAACCTGACCCAATTGACAAAAGGCGGTTGTATCCTTTCAACTGGAACATTACAAAACACTGTGACGGTTTTCTCTAAACAAAAAGTCCTGGAATTAACACAGGGGCTGTTTTTAAAGAAAAGGAAAATTTAGATAATGGTAAGTGTTTCTATAATGTATAAATAGAGTCAGAGATTATAATTAAATGATGATAGAAGATTTAATAATAGATATAATTTCATAAACAGGGATATGGAATGCAACATTATTGTTAATCCATCAGGAGCACGTGAAAGCAATAGCATGCTGAATCAGTAAGTATATGGGTAAAATAGCTATTTACAATTGATATATGAAAATTAAGGCTTTGTCTTAAATAATAAAAAGAAACACTACCCACAGGTGGTGTATCTTCGGTAAATCAGAAATAACTGAGGAGCCAAGATGAAGCAATAAATACAAATCCACCAACTCTATCATGATTCCCTTGTGAAGACATTTAAGGGTGAGATATTTAAACAACTGTTGCTTTATATTAACCTTTGGTTAAAGAGTAACTAAGTAATAGGTCACTTTTTTCTGTTCCCCAAATATAAAAATATGTCTAATTGTTATCTATTACCATGATTTCTTTACAATTAAAAATAAGCTTTAGGGTGCACTGAACCAAAATAATGAGATTATATTCGCACACGTAATGTTTGCATTTAATTGTATTTATTATTTATTTTTAGATATTTGGTCTGGTTTTATGGAAAAAGTCATGTTTTAATCTGAGTCCTGAAGAAGGTGTTTAAGAAATCACAAGATACACCGAAACGCGTCAATATGTGGACAAGATAATGTATTGTTTTTAACAGATTTGTATGTAGTATACACACTGGAGTATAATATACTATATGAAGAAGTGTATATAAAGTTTAGTGGTTGCGCTAACAATTTTTGAAATTACAGCATGAGAGTACCAAGATATTCTATGTCATAGAGTTCTCTATGCATGAAGTTTAGTAGAAATATCTGTTATGCATCCCACACAATAATTGTCAAATTAATATTTATTCTGTTTTAGGAAAGTGGCAAATGTTTTGAAAAATTGTGATTGCAAACCAACGTGTATAAAGAGTGATTGTGATCCAAAACTGATATTTGGGCTTGTAATGCGAACAATAAAGTAAAAGAATTTATGATTTTAATTACATTGTGTGATGTTGATTAATAACTAATTTTAATCTTTTGGTTCAGTGTAAACTAATAGAATCATTCTCACTAGAAGTATAGAAAGACACAAAAGGGAATTTTTATTTTCACTAGAAGACAAGACGAATGCCCTCCTATTCTGAAGAACTGGAAGGTGGTAGAGAACAGACTAATTAATTTGAGAAATACCCTTAGTCCCCTCACTGTGTACTTACCCATACCACATGACACATTCAAGTTCACAATCCTCTATAGACATGGTCATGGACTGGCGGCTAAGGCGCTAGCTACTGCCAAAGTGCTTAACCTGCCCTGCTGACATCAGTTCACTCTACCTGAAATGGATGAGTAACTACTAGAGCTTAGAATAATAGCCCACTGTGAACAAGTTATTTACTAGATTAATGACCAACTGGACATATATGAAAATATTTGGGGCATTGTCTGTTCTCAAAAGCCCAGGAGTGACTGTTCATATTTTAGTACTTTCCAGCTGAAAAGGGACGTCCGGTGACATGCACCTAGGAACTTTGGATGACAGATACATTTCCATTATTGCCACCTTATTCATGCTCAACTTAAAGCTATTATTTGTTGCTTAGTACGGACTTAGATAATGCTCAGGACTTGCAAGCAGGGAGACACACAAACAGCATCCGTATCTTTGAGCCCATGTTCCTGTCATCAGCTCCATCAACATTAGTGTCACCCTCTATACTCTGGACTGGTTCTCCTTTGTGCACCACGTGTCGTCCCACATTTCCCAATGGAGGTTCTGTTTCCCATTAGTCATGGTCTCACTGATTATTTCGTTCAGACTCTGTCACAAACTCTTTTCTTCCTACTTTATGTGAGTCACTTCTAGTTTTGTATTCTTTTCCTCTTACTCTTCCCTTGGACTCCTAAGACATGATTGAGCACCACTGACCCAAAGGTTTCTCATGAAAACTTCATCCTTCCCATATTTTTTACTGTTACTGTTTTATCATTGTACATTATTATTATTATAGTAATGACCTACTACGCTGCTCACAATCAGGTTTCCGTGCCGCATATTCCACTGAAACCGCCTTGCTCCTGCCCACAGAATCTCTAAGACAACAGGCAGATGAAGGACAAACAGCTGCACTGATCCTGTTGGACCTCAGTGCAGCATTTGATACAGTCTCCCATGGCCTCCTCCTACAGAGATTAGAATATTGTGGAATCAGGAGTATAGCTCTGAGCTGGATGAAATCCTACCTGGGAGAGAGGGGTTTCCAGATTACACAAGACACATTCACTTCCAAGAGATCTCCCCCATTACAAGGAGTTCCCCAGGCATCAATACTGAATCCCACATTGTTCAATCTATATATGGGACCCCTTGCTAATATAGTGGAAGACCGCAAAGTGTCCATTGTATCTTATGCTGATGATACTCAGCTTATCGTCACACTATTGCAAAACCCAGAACATAATGCACATCAATTTTCCCAATGTATGGAGGAATTAACAGTATGGATGGCAGACCACTGCTTATAACTTAATGGCAGTAAGACAGAAGTGATGGTAATGGGAAGAGTGCCTTCTATCTGGACATCAGCTTGGTGGCCGGAAGAACTTGGCCAGCTCCCAACCCCTAAAACCAAAGTCAAGAACCTTGGAGTATGGCTTGACCCCAACCTGACATATGAAAATCAAATCTGAAAAATAACAGGCAAATGTTTCGGAACGCTGAAAAGCCTACGGAAAGTCATTGATCTACCGCCGGTTCAAACCAGAAAAAATATAATACATGCAGTGGTCATCTCTCAGATTGACTACGGCAATGTTCTATACCTAGGTGTTGCAAAAAATAGGCTGATGAAGCTGCAATCAGTCCAAAACGCTGCTGCCCGGCTAGTGCTGAATCTACCTAGAAGATCGTCCAACACAAAGGCCCTGGCCAAATTACATTGGTTGCCTGTGGGCAAGAGGATCCTGTTCAAGGCAACGTGCTTCTGCCATCGTATTCTACCAAATAAAGGCCCAAGTTATCTACAAGACATGATTACACCCTACTTCCCCAATAGAAGCCTTAGATCTGAAGGAAAGTAATTGGTAATAGTACCCAGATTTAGAAAGGCCAGGCTAGGAGGCTGCTTATTCAAATTCCTGGCAGCAAAACATTGGAATTTATCACCAATGGATTTATGGAAAGAGCCATGTAAAGCTGCCTTTAGGAAAAGGCTGAACACTTGGTTTTTCCCCACCTATAAACCTGAATAGACCTTGAAACATTACAGCTAGGGCTCTCCTAACTTTCTCGTGTGATCTCTGAGTTTCTGTTCAGCGAGGGCACACATCATTGGTGTATCCAGGCGCTCTACAAATGCTGATGACGGTGATGATGAGTCCAATTCTCCTCAACTTTATAATGCTGTCACAAATGATCTGTTAGTTATGGTTCTCACTGATTGTATTAAAGACCATTGTTTAGGACATACATTGTACATACATAATGTAGTCTTAGCTATGGATTCTCAAAAATGTAGGTGTTCTCTGTTCGTACAAGATGTTGTTCATAACTGCCAATGAAAATGTTTGATTACTGTCTGATTACAGTGAACACTTTAGATGCCACTCTTTTGCAATGCAAAGTGTGACATTTAGAATAACACAAATCATGGCAGGGTCACTAACCCTGTTTATTGCTCATATTTATCACCCGACCAATGGTTATTTGCCATAATTGAATCAATCTCCAAGGACCTGATTCACAAAGCTAAACTTGCACATTTGTGTAAGTTTACAATTGTTTGCTAGTCGCAAAAGTAGTAGTATATTTACTGCTGTGGAGTCTCCACACATAAAAAGATAGTACTGACCAATTTTTGTATGTGTGTTGACTCCATAGATGTAAATATACAACTAGTAAAATACCTTCTAAATAGTAAACAATCATAAACTTACACAAAAGTGTAAGTGTACCTTTGTGAATCAGGCCCCATATGAATAAGAAAAACACCTAGATCCACCTTTGGATGGCAAAAGGAGAAACAAAGAATGACAACTTCACAGATTGTAAAGAGCACATCTACATTTCATGACTAACTAGTGCTCAGACCCAACCAATTTTATTTTTCTCTGGTTTACATGACAAATAATTAATAAACCTAAAAGATCTGGAACTAATCATCTGCTCCTTCTCCCTTTAAAAAAGTACCATATTCCCCCACATTTTTCAAATTAGATATGGAACTGTCAAATGAAGAATTAAGAAATCCATGTCTGATTGTGTATCGAATTAGCCGATGACAGTGAGCTTTATATAAGAATAAGTACTGAACAAGAGATTTATACTCTAAAAAAAAGTCCTCTTGAGGATATATTTGTGTCTTTCAAATATATCCTCAAGCTAAATCCCCAAAAGGCAGAGTTCCTTTCCTTTACACCAGTAACTAAAATATTGTTACACATAATCTGATGATTAACTCTGACTATTTCTGAAACAAGGCTAGGATTGTATATAACAAAGAATCTCCATTTTTTTACATTGGAAACTGTATCTGCAGGTTCACATAAGCTACTTATTCATAAATGCTCAGTGGAAGCATTTATGGTGTACTTACTAACAACTGAGGCTTTCTGCTGTATATAGGCCAGGCTACAGGACACTTCACCTTAAAGATTTCATCTTGTCTAGACTTGTGTTCCGTAACACAGTTCTGAGCTAGAAGTGATGGAAATCTCAAATACAAAAAATCCTGATTAAATCTAACATGTCCTAAACCATTAAACTGGCTTAAAAGATAGTCAATGCTTTCTTAGAAATGCATGCATCATATGCAAAGTAATAAAAAAAAATCTAGTACCTAGTACAGAAATGAAACATCCTAGGGAAAACACCTTTTGAAAAAAGAAACACTCTAGAAGTCCTTATTTTCAACAACAAAAACAATTCTCAGTTAATAATTATTTGCCTGAGGTACCAGGAATTTAGGTAAAGCTGCACCACAGCACTCAGAGCACAATCATGCACTGGCTTCAAGAAAGGGGCGAAAGAAATGTTTCTAAATAGTTCTTTATATTCCGGGTGTTATAACTTATGAAACCAAACAGAAACTGTCTAAATATCTACAAGAGCAGCAATACGATCAGAGGATTTTGAAAAGGTTTCTTCCTTCATTAAACTGGATTGTTGCATGTTGGCATTCACAAGGCCATTTTACTAGTGGCATCTTTACCTCTGTGCAATCGCTGTGCTTAATTAAAAACAAAAAGTGCAAGGGTCCTTGTCTGGAGACCACTAGAGTTTGCACAACCTATTGCCACTACCAGCCAGTGTCGGATTGGCCAGATGGGCAAACTGGCAGTACCCAATGGGCTGGTCCGACACGTGAGTATGTGGACCATTTATTGGGCTGTTTGTGGACCAGTTTTTGCATCTGATGGGCTAGTGTTTACAGCTGATTTCCTGGATAATAAGAAAAACTGTACCTGCAGCAAGATCAAATCCATGCAGTATTCCATGCCTTTCAAAACACTTATACAGCTTGTCTTTATCTATACAAGTTCAGTGCTGTCATATTTGCAAATCTGGGCAATTATCCAATTAACTAATAGGGGCTTTTATTTTAATTTTGGTGCCTGTGCCAATTTTCTGTCCCAGTCTGACCCTGCTGCCCGCGATGCCCATGATGGTACCAACACAACTACTAACTATCATACTTCTACAAGTGTGACTATTCCAGTTGAAGGTGAGTGACAGTTAGCCCTTTTTAATGTATATTGAATAATAAATGCCTGTTGTGCTAATTTCTAAATTAGACAGACAGCACCACCATGTTGCAGACTGTCATAAGTGCCTGTCCCGAGCACCGGAAGCCACCAGTTCATAATAAGTGCTGAAAAAGATATGACTGCCTTATGTATTTATTTGCGGAGACTTTGCAGTCGTAAAGATACTATTAGCAAAATACCTTTGAATCAGGCCCCTAGTGTATTAATCTGATATTGTAGTCAATGTGAATTTGCTCTGTGATTTTCTTCTCTTTTCTTGTATATATAGAGTCCGATTTACAAAGGTAAATTTACATGAAAGTAAATCTACACATGTATATTTACTTTCAAACATTAGTAGTAACTTTACTACTTTTGGCTATGCACCATTACTGAGTGCAGAGTTTCTACAAAGTGTACACATGTCTCCAATCTCCATCCCCTCAGATTAGGGGGGTAGAACTGTGTAAATATAATTTCTTACCATAAAGGTACTGTTGGAAATGGCCTTTTTTGCAGGGTTATCCCCAAACGTTTTGCCTCTTCCTCCCTTGTTTTTCCTGACCTGTGGTTGTTGGCAATAGGACTCTGGACACTTTACCACTGCTGATCAATGCTAAAGTGTATATGCTCTCTCTATAAATTGTTATTGTGGTTGGTTATCCATGATTGGCATATTTGTTTTACCTCTAAAGTCCCTAGTTAAGGGGAATGAGTGTGCCAGGGCTGGTAATTCAAATGCTACTAGTGGGCCCCAGCACTGATTGTGCCACCCACCTTAGTAGCCCTAAAATGGTGTCTCTGGCCTGCCACCGCAGTGCCTGTGCGCAGTCTGTGAACTGCCATGTTGTCCTGGCCAGTGTACACACTGACCATGCCTGACCCTTCCCTTTTCCTACATATTGGACACCCCTATGGTAGGCCCAAGGTACCCCCCTGGGCAGGGTGCAGCGTACGTGAAAGGTAGGACATGTACTAGTGTGAGTGACATGTCCTGATAGTGAAATACTGCCAATTTCGTGTTTCACTATTGAACGACCATCTTGCCCATAGGATAGAATGGGGAATGCTGTGTCCCATGTGTGCCTGCATATCTCCCCATTGGAGCAAGATGGGAAGCTGAAGTCTGGTATCCCTGAACTCAGAATTTGATAACGCATCTTTTTCAGAAAGATGGTTTTTAAATTCCGTGTTTGAAAATAGCACTTTTAGAAAGTGGCTATTTTCCTGTTCAACCTTTCTGTGTGCCTCTGCCTGTTTGTGTATTGACTGTCTGGTTTGTGAGTGACAGGGGCTGGGGCTGGCTCCAGGAGGCTGGATGAGTCAGCACTAAGCTGAATAGGCCCATCTACATGTAGAGTGGTGGGGAGGAGTAGCACCTGGGTCTGAATCGGGCTGTGCCAGCCTCCCACAATGCTGGCTCCACCTTGTGCGGTGCATCTGATAGCCCTGGCCCACACCCACAAATGAGGAAGACATTCCCTGGCAGGGGGCTCCTAGAACTGGTTTAAACTGGATCCAGGACCCCTCACACATGTAAGAACAAATACTTTTGGGGTATAAAATAAGAGCTGAAACCCCAGTAAAATTAGACTTCTACAATCAAGAGGGACCTCTGCCAGGAGAAGAGCAGCTGAAGAGACTGAGAAGGAAGACTGCCCTTGCTGTGTGCTCTGGGGCTGACATGCAGTTTGCTGTGTACACTGAAGGAGAGAAAAGGGGACTTTGCTGTGTGCTGTGCTCCCCCACCTGCTTGAAGACAAGACTTTTCCGTGTGCTGTGTCTTAAAGATTCTCCAAGTGCCTGAGAAGAGCTGGCCTCCTGTTGGGAATGCAGGGACCACCAGTTTCCCAAGAAAACATTTGTGCAAGGAGCTGTGTGCGTGTCTCTGTGCATAACCTGATTCAGGAGTTCTGTGTGCGATCAGCACACAGCGGGGCTAGGTGAGGTCAGCCGTGCATTTGCCTTCCTCATCCAGCCCCCTAGAGTCCGTGCCTGTGCACTACCTGAGGCTGGTGGTAAAAGGGGCCGAGATCACCGCTGCTGGCCCCGTACAACCCACGAGGGAAGTGCTGTGCCCCGAAGATTCCCTGGCCGAGATCACCGCAACAGAGAAGGGGTCCGTCACATCACCGTAGAGCCGCGCCGTGAATGGTCCCAGCGCGGTCCATCGCCTAGGTAGTGGAGGGCTTGCTGCCAGAAGGAGCCTCGCTGAAAGCAGGAAGGAGTGAAGCGTTGCCTAGGCAAGGAAGGGCTCGCCACCTAGGAGCCGCGCTGAAGCCCTGAAAGCGCGAGGCATCTTCCCGCAGCCCAACCCTGTTCTGGCGAACAGCTGTGACCTGAAACAGACGAACTGACGGCTCGGGACCGGCACCCCAGGTACACCGACCCCAGCCGCACTGTTGCATGAGTGTGCTGAGAGTGGGATGGGGGTCGGCAGGGCTGCCGGGGACTGCAAGGGAATTTGACAGTGGCAGCTTCAGCACAAAGGAATCGGTGCGGCCCTTACCGGCACCAGGAGAGCTGTGGTACAGAGGCCGTCGCCCTGTGGTATTTAGTGTAACTTCACGCTTTTCAGGGGCATAGTAGAGTAACGCTGATCACGGAGTCAGCTGGCTGAGTCATAAAAGGGCTCCAACTTAGAAGGGATATTGTCTGCTGTGCTGAAGCCACGCGTGCTGGGGAAACCTACGTGGTTACACGTGAGAGAGGACTATTGCCCAATAAGAAACACAGTACCAACAAGCCTATGTTTTGATCAAGAACACTACCAGGAAACCATTTGAAGAGGAAGCTCATTGTGTATGTGGGATTTATGTCGTTTTGATCTGACCTAAACTCTATAAAGATAACTTTTATTTTTATAACAACCTGTGTGGTTTACCTTTGTAGTGTTTCACAGTACTACTGTGTGTATTGGTGCAAATACTTTACACATTGCCTTGGGGATAAGCCTGTCTGCTCGTGCCAAGCTACCAAGGTGGTGAGCAGGAGTTATCAACAGTGTGTGTTTCCCCCTTACCCGGACTAGAGTGGTGGCTTCTGCCTGGCTTTGGCGCAAGCCTCAGGCAACCAGAAATCCCATTTCTAACAGGTACTACAAGTAAGTTTACCACCATAAGTTATGTTTCACACCTTTGACGGACACTCTGAAACTTGGGGCCCTGACCTCCACATGGAAGGGAGTAGGAGACCTTATACAGCTGAACCAAATCATGCACATCTGACACCCCTTCTGTTGCAACAACAAATGCTCACAATAGGATCAGTTTTTTTCCTCTTTATCTTTCTGCCATTGTATTCACCACATTCTGGTTGAACGATGCAGACCCCACTACTTAACAAGATTCAAATTTTACTGAAGAAGAGACAGCCCTTGTAGTTACAGATGGGTTTTTAGGGCAAATAGGGCACATACGATACAGTACCAGGTGTGAAAAGAGCACACCTTCTATTAAATATATGCAAAACAATACTTACAGAAAATAAATCCAGAATAATGATTGAAGTTTGCAACTTATGAAAGAAACCACAACACCCTTCAAATTAACACATACTAGCATATTGAGTTGGAAGGGATTTCAGTCCTTGGACATAAATGGGATGTATTGCAGACGTCAGAAGCCACTGCTGTAATGTAGCTTAAAAAGCCAATTGTCCCAAACTAGCTTTTCACTAAACTGCTTTGAATCAACATCGCAATCTTCATGACCATGAATATACATACAAAACTGAAATCTTTGAAAACCTATTGGGACTAAGAAAATGCATAAAAACAAATATAAGTATGCGTAACTGTTTGCAGTTCCTATACAAAGGAAGGTCAAGAATGCCTGAAGGATCAAGTCAGAAGGATCTGATCCTAGCAGATGAGCTTAAGCCGAGCTAAGGGTAGGTCGCACGCTGTCCGCGGTGATACTGAACCACGGGACGACACTCTTCTAGCATGACTTCACTTTTGCTCTTGGAGCATTGACTCCCCTTCTTCAGAGGTCAGTTTGCTTATCGATTGCACCAAAGTACATAATTTATCCACTTGCATTGAGAATGGTGCAGCACTAGGTAAAACCTGCAGCTCTGGCCGTCCTTCCTTCGAATAGTTTAGCTTTTTAATATTTTACAGTCCTGACAAATTGCCCAGTTCTTTTATGACATTACCGGCAAAAAACAAGTTGACCAATAATTGCACCTAGAGCCAAGGTGGACCATTATTTCCACTCTGGCCTATACTTGTTTTTAACATACTCTAGGGTCTTACACATTAAAATTTGATTTAAATCCCTTTGAGTTATTTTTAAAACCCACCACTTTACTCATTCAATGCACCCTCACCTTTACACTTATACTTCACAACAGCAGTTCAAAAGAACAGCAGCAAAAAGCCCCCCTCCGGGGCCTAATGGACTTTGCAGTGCCGGCCCAATGAGGACCTGACGTACGATTGTGGGAAGGCTCTTGCTCCTGAAGGATCAGATTCCTCTGACTTGATCCTTTAGACCTTCCTTTGTAGAAGAACTGCACACCTTTATGCATATATACATTCCTGGGGGCGCATGTGCTGGACCTTTATTTGCCATTGCCCTTCGTTATGATTATTAGCCTTTCAGAGAAAATGTTAAACTGTGCTTACAATCTCACACTTGGCAACTTTAACAGCTCTGTCTATAAATCTTGCATTCACTTCCTTTCTGGAGATGTGTGATGGGGCTGTGCAACCTCACTGTGTAATAAAGTCATAATTCCCTATCCGTCCAGCTCAGATTAGTTTGTAAAACCTTAGCCAAGTCCTGAGTAGCTGCGGATCAGAGCAGTCAGGCTTTATCAAAGGATGAATATAAAGCATTAAGAAGTTCCAAAACAGTTAAAAAAGAAGAAAACACAAACACAACACAATAAAATTCCAACACCAATTTATTAAAAAAAGGTTGTACTTTTATCTTTAAATAGAAAACTCAACAACAAAAATCCACCATAGGGTTCCGGATATATGAATTTTTATAAAAAAATAAATCACAGCTTGTCTCTTAGTGCAATAAATCATTACAATTAACCACAACTCCCGGTTTAGGGTTAGCCACAACATGTGAATAGCTATAGGGGCAATCTTTTGCAACCAACTCTGGCAGGAAGCCAGTCACAGAGACCAATAAGGTGCAATTGTACAGTTGCCTCACAGGAAAATCAGTCTACAGTCCAGTTCCAGGTCGATGGGAAACTGCCATAGGAATGAATGAAGTGGTCCTGATGCAAAGGATACAGGCTGCTGAAGATGCCCAAGGATGCTGAGGATGCTGGTGTCAGTGTCAAGGATCTTCCTGTGGCCACCTCTTGCTCCATGAACATGTAGAGGCAACTTTGGTCTTTTAGGTAAATGTCTTACAAAGTCCAGGTGAAGTCCAGTACAGATCTAATTGCCACTGGTCTACTGGTCTTCTGTTACATCAAAACCAATGGTTTCCTTTAGCATGCAGTAACTTCCATGTTGGGTAACCAAAATGCACTCCGGCAACTTTTCTGGGTACAGCATGCTTGAGTGCAACTTTTGAGGGCTGAGACTTGGTCTCCCCGCTTGTACCTCAATGTCCAGCGATGATCAGGGTTTTGGTCGCTGGGCTCTCAAAGGAACAGGCTTCTCAAAGTTTACAGCCCTGTGGCTGTAACAAGGAGGGATGACCATCCTGAAGTGGGACACTAAGGGCACAGTCGATTCTTTGCTAGTCCAAGAAGCAGTAGGTGCAGTTCAGTCTTTGGTGCAGCCTCTCTCTGCTTGGTCAAGGAACACCAGGGGAGTCCTTTTCCTGTTCTCTCTCCTATCCAGATGTGATCAGGGAGCTGGTGTCAGGGATTCTTTGTTTTTCCATTTTCCCCTTTTAAAATTTGTAGTCTGGTCCACAAAGATTGGTGGTCTTGGAAACAGGTGTCAGTGGACTTTTTGACAGACGCAGTCTTAAATCGCTTGGTGACATGTGGACAGAGTTTATCAGACTCACAACATTGGAAATATAATCAACGGGTACACTGCATGAAAGCTAAGCTAGGGCCCGTCCTGCTCTCTTCCTATTTCTCCTATCTGACAGTATTTCAGTATGTCAGTGTTTAGGTTTAATTTCAGGCTTAACCGGCAGGATAAACTTTAACTAATAACTATCTTCTCCCAAACCCCCACCTTTTTCCTCGAGAATCCTTACATATGCTGTGTAATACAGGGCTGCTCCCTTTCTTGACCCTACAGGGCATTGCTTCTTCTCTGTAGTCCCTTTCACGACGATGGAGCAACCCCTGTGGGCATACACACTTCAGGCCAGATTTATTCATGTTTCATGCAATTTAATGCTACACAGAAACCTGCTGTGCTGCCTTGCATAAAATGGAGAGAGCAGAAATGTACCATGTCTACTAAGATATGGCACACTTCTGCTCCATCCTAGCCCTAACGCACTGTGTGCAGAAAAACGCTAACAAATGCACTAGTGCGCCAGGGTGCCAGGGGGTCTGTATTAAGGGCCTGATGGTTTTTGAGCAGCAAGGGATGCCTCTCTGCATAAAAACAATCCTTAGAGGTGTATTCCTCTTTAAATGTGTGCTTTAAAATGCGCATATACCAAATGAGGAAATAATAATGAGAAGAAAACATTGATTTCTCTTTCTTATTCCTCTCTGTGGAAGAAACACCATTTTTGGGGCAATTACCAGTATACTAACTTCAGTTTCAGTTTTTTATAAGGTATCCTAGTTTCTATGTTCATGTTGGACAGAGGTTCTGCCTAGCTGCTCCTAATATTCAGAGATTGCTGAAATTTAATAAGAAATTTTATAAAATGACAATTCAGGATGGGATCATCAGAATGTAAATGTGGGATTGTGCCAAATTCAATGGGTGGAAGCACAGGAACTCCCATGCTCCAAATATGGAATGCCTACAACAATGAAATGTAACGGAACGCTTCTCAAGCCACTGTGTCGCATTATATTTCTTTGCAAAATCACACAATGCTGCACAATTCAAGCCTTGTGTGGCTTTCTATATCCCCTTTGAGGACTTGCTTTGCCTTGAGTCAATTTGCGCCACACAAGGGCAATGCAGGCCTTAATAAATATGCCCCTTTGTCTTTCGTCTTCTGGATTAGGGTGTCTATCTCGTGGTGTCTTCTTGCGTTCATTCACTCCCATGGGTTGCACACCTTTAAGAGAACATTTCATATTTAGTCCTGCTATCTCATGTTCAGCATGTTACCTACTGCTACCTCCCCCTTGCCGACTAGCTCATACCGGACTCTTTCCTTCTCCCTCTTCCAGCCGCGTTGGTAGTGGGAGTACCTGCCGGGCAGTGATGTGGGGAAGGGGAGGGGCAGGGTGGGGGGTAGTAAACTATGGAATAACAGAGGTTTACAGGTAAGTAAACATAAAAAATTAATAAAACGATTTTCGTTGCATGCACTACATCCCCAAATGCGATGCAGTGCGCGCAACAAAATTTGTTTTATTTTATTTATATGTTTACTTACCTGTAAACCTCCGTAATCCATTGTTTACTACCCCCCACCCTAACCCTCCCCCTCCCCATGTCACCGTCCGGCAGGTACTCCCACTACTGACCGCGGCTGCCCCCCTCCCTTTAGCATGATTTTATTACTGATCACATCCACGCGTCACAGTGAGCATGCTGTAATTTTTAGATTCCATCCAGTTGGTCTTGCATGTGCGAATTGCTGTAATTTAGCTGAAATACATTCACTGATGTACGCAGTTACGGGCCCAGTTGAAATGTTTTGATACCAAATTGTAATAATTAATTCAATACAAAGAGTGATGGTCGAAAATTAAAAAAAAGTAATAAACTGGATTTTAATAATGTTCACTGGAGATAACAACTCTGCAACTAATCAATTAAAAACAGTGCAGCGATAATGCAGTTACACAACAGAAAACAAGACATTTTAATATTACTGAAATCATTACAGTGTTTGTACCTCCCCAAAAGAACGTTTTGTCATTTTTTTTTACTTCAAGCTCTAATAATAGATTCATATTTTGAATCTCCCACAGAGAAGTATGTGTAAATATGAATCCCATTGGAGATCTTGTGGGCTTTTCTAAAATCACCTTAGGATCAACAGGGTCCTTCTTGATTGGCTCTCGGGATGTCCCCACACCCCAAACGTCAAGATCCTTCCGCACATGGACTTGATGGGCGGAATAAAGGAGTGCAACTGGTTTACTTTTATTTAGCTGCAGGAGCCAGTTCATATCATAATAGATATGCGCAACACGGACACATTAGGCAAATCTAAACTGAATCTAAATTTAGAAACCGTTTAAAAAGATAAAATTGGCAAGCAGTATATCAGCCAGGTAAAATTGACTCTTAAATAAATCCAGAATCAGAGGGAGTAGGAGAACAAGGTTCAGGTACAGATCAGCTGAGACATACATCTGCTGCTGCCACCCAGCGTGCGCGTGACATCGAGTGATAGAGTGCATTATGATTATGGTGGCAAGCAGACAGTTTTACTAGTGTCTGGGGAGAGTAGCACTGCATGATGGAAAAAGAAATCTTGATTAGAGTCAGCCCTCCTGCACTTGCTTTCAGTAATGTCGCCTATGATGCAGCAGGCAGACGGGAGCAATTCAGAGGCTGGATTGAATAAAGGAAGAGCATATGAAAGCTTACAATGCAGTTAGACAACATGACACAAGAGTGTAGCTGTCAGCTATTGTGCTTTAGGACAAATGCTGGAGAAAGTCAAAACATCCACTGAATATTTTTACAAATCCCTTCAGGACCAGGTCTGCCGTGTCATTCATCAGAATATATAGTATAACAATGCATTCTTATTACAACCTGATTGTTCAAAAGTGCTGGTTCGTAATATCTGTAAAACGAAGAAAATCTGATCTGCCTTAATCGGGTTTATTCTTTATGTAATCAAGTGTCCTAGCAACCTAATAGAACTGCTTAGTCACAGGTCACTGGTGGCAAGAATGCCTTGCAAGACAGTGCCTCATTGCCAGAGTAGTATGGTTGGTTTTACAATGTTGCAGAGTCTTTTCCCAGTGTTTAGAGCCAGCATGTAAAAGGCTTCTTAAATGAGGCAATGAGGCGCACTACTAAACCTTACAAATTAGTTGTTTATTTATTTATTCATTTATTTGAAAGTTTTATAGAGTGCGAACCAGACCTTTGCAGGCATCAGAGCGCTTTACAAGGTAAGTGTTTTAGTTACAAAAATACAGAGTAAATAACATAAGGTTCAATGCTGATCAATGAAAGTATAAACATCCTATCATAGAAACATTGGTGTAAGGTACATAACACAATGTTCAATGTATATCAAGCAAAATATAGATACAATATCCAGGAAACCTGGCTGAACAGTAGACATTATAAGAATCCATGTGGAAGATACGTTGGGTAGCATAATAACAGTCATCCATGCGCAAGTGAATTTAGCCTGAGAAGCGATTTTGCTTTTTTTTTAAAGATACCATAGTGGGATTAAGTCTAGTTTTTGGGGGTATAGCATTCCATATTCTGGGCGCCATCCCTGAAAAAGTTTGGTTACATGTTTTCCTCTTGTTGAATCTTTGCGGTTTCAGTAGAAGGTTTTTAGCACTTCTTGAGGATCTGACCCCACATGAGGGTGTCAGTTTCTGTGCCAAATAGCTAGGTGAGTTGTGGTGAATGGCTTTATGTGTCATACATGCTATTTTCAGATGAATTCTGGCTTCAAAAGGTAGCCAATTAAGGAATTTTAGGTCAGGAGATATGTGGGCGCTTCCTTTGGAGTCAGTGATAAATCTTGCTGCTGCGTTGATTGATGCTTTTAGAGGGGCCGTTGCAACTCTTGGCAAGCTGCAGAGAGAGACACTCCCATAGTCAATTCTTGGGATGACTAGAGCTTGTACTGCGAGTTTCAAGTCCTTTTCCGGCAGTAGAGGTTTCAGTTTTCTCAAAGTATGTATCTGAAAGCTTGGTCCTTTTGTTGCATTGCTTATATGTTTTTGCATATCAAGATTTCTGTCCAGTGTAATTCCCAGCTATTTCATTGAGTCAACGATGAGAGGTTGGCAGTTGAATGCAGTAAGGTGTTTAATCCAGTCTTTCATTATGGGTACTCGGGCGGGAGGAGCTATTAGGGCAAATTCGGTTTTGAGGGCAGCCAGGCGTGAGTTTTGCCTAGAGTTGTATTGAGCGCTTTGATGACTTTAAGGGTATGGATCTTAGGGTATAATTGTGTGTCATCCGCGTACATGTGATATTGCACGTTAGACGATTTGAGAATTTCAGTGTGAGGTTCCATGAATAAATTGAACAGTGTCGTAGAAAGGGAGGATCCTTGTGAGACTCCGAACGTGACCGGGACAGGTTCGGGCAATGAGTGGTTGACCTTAAATCGTTGCGATCTGTTTTGAAGGACTGAAGTGAACCAATTTAGAACTGATCCAGATACTCCCATTTTGTGTTTCAGAAGGTCTATCAAGTTGTCGTGTTTGATGGTATCAAAGGCCGAGGAAAGGTCTATCAAGATGAGTAAACAGGCTCAGTTCTGATGTAGGATTTGTAGAGTATCATCAATTATAGGTCGCTTTAGAATGGGGGACACCTGCCGGCTTTGAGGGTGTCAGGGATGTAACCTTGGTGTAAAGAGTTATTTATGATCTTAGTCCATGGAGGCAGCAGCAGCGGGGTGAAGTCTTTTACAAAGTTAGCCGGGAGAGGGTCCGTGAAGTGATTGGCCGGGTTCAGGGAAGTAATCATTTTGAGAATAGATTCTTCATTGTAGGTATTGAAAGAAGACCAAAAAGCATTATTTTTTAGGTCGAACTTTGATGAGTTTCGCTTTGGGGTATTTAGAGGGGAAGGTGAGGGGTTCTTATGTGAAACAGTGTGTGTGGTTAGAACATTGAAAAGGTCCTTCTTTATGCTGTCAGTCTTCTGAGTGAAGAAGGTAGAAAATTCTTCACAGCTGGGTCGTGGGCCACATTTATCTTGGGGGCGGTGAGGTGCATCCTTCAATTGGTTTTAATTAAGTCGAAAAGCGTTTTCGGATGATTTTTCCCTGGTCTAATTAGTGGGTGAAGAATACTGCTTTAGTGGGCTTGATCTTTCTGTAGTATGAGTTTCTCTTCTTTCTTAGTATCTTGAGATGAGTGTCGGTGGAGCTGATTTCCATCTGCATTTCGTTATTCTTAGGGATCGTCTGTCCTCGTTTAATCTTCCAACGTGCCAAGGCTTAGAATCTTTTGTGGAGACTCTCTTCAGTTGAAGAGGGGCTACCTCATTTAGTATCGTGTTCATGGAATTGACGTAGTGGCTGGTGAGACCATGAACATCGGATATCCCTTGGGGAGGAAGAAGTAAGTTGTAGCTGGGAGTAGTGCTTATGTTAGGGTCAATGTTTTTCATATCCCTCGTCAATATTTTAGGTCTTGAGGGTTGAACCGCGTTGAGTTTCACTGTTTCATTGATAAAAAAGGTGATGATGTGATGATCTGACCAATCTCATGAATGGATTGTTTCTAGTTAGATCGCATCAACTTTAGAGATTACTGAATCAAGGATTGATCCTTTATCATGTGTAGAGCTGTTGCAAATCTGGGTGAGGTTGAGGTCAGCGAGGATGTTTTTGAGACTAGTGACCACTGCATCATTGGGTTCGTTCCATTAGAGATTGAGATGTCCGAGAAATATTTGGGTATTTTGATGACCAGCATTAGTAGAAACGATGTCCATGAAGTGTTCGGTAAAAGTGAGGTTATCGCTTGGTGGGTGATAAAAGGTGTGAAGACAGCGTATTGGTTTGCCATTGCTATTAATGTTGAGGCGGATGTATTCGCAGGAAGGGAATACAGGGGATAGGGATTTGTTTACGGCAATATTATTCCGGTGTATTCAAGCAATACCACCCCCTGTTTTGGCAATTCTATCCAGTCCGATGATGTCATAGTTTGGGGGTAGTACTATGTCAATTATGGGTATAGAGGATTCCTTTAACCAAGTTTCGGTTAAAATGAGCAGATTTTGGAGGATTATCTGGAGGCATAGTGTTGTGATTTTGGTGTGAGGGCTCATAGGAATGGAGTGGAGCTCGTAAATCTTTCTCTGATAGTGGGTTAGTCCTACCAATTGAGCGGGTTGATGAGTTGTGCAAAGGAACTGATTTCCATTGGGGGGGTCGAAGATTTCGTAGTGACTCCTGAGTGAGTCGTGTGAAAGTTTGATTTAATCTGTTGTGCAAATCTAGTGTTCCAGGGTTTGCTCAGAAGAACCTCAGATAAAGCTTGAAGTTCTTCTTTGATTTGTCGTAGCAAGAGCATGATTTCGTCAAGTCTGGGGTCTGGTGAGGGTGGGAGCAAGATTGGTGAACGTATTATGGGTGTGGGAAGTGTACTTACATCCCGGGGGTGGTAAGAGTGAGACACATCTTCTAGGTTGCTGTTGTTATGGGGCGTCCTACATGATCCCTCTCCAGATCGGGGATAGGTGTACAGGAATGGAGAGTGGGTACAGGAGGCATAGAGGTGTGAGGAGGGGATGCGGTCATGAGAGTGATGGGTTTGCAATGGTTAGTGGTGCCAATGGGGGGATGGGGAGTGGATGTAGGAGGCGTAGTGGAGTTTTGTGGGGCTGCGGTCGTGGGAGTGCCGGTTTTGAATTGGGTAGTGGTAATGGTGGGAGGAGATAAGTTCGTTCTAGGGGAGGATGCTGAGTCTGTTAAGGGTGTAAATGTTGGTGCAGCAGTAAGGGGGAAGTGTATTATGGAGGAATCTGGTGGGGAGGGGAGCCTAATTGTAGCTAATGGTTGTGATAATGTGGTGGTGTGTGAGTCTGTGATGGGTGTAAATACTGGTGCAGAAGGAAGGGGGGAGTTGAGAGGGAAGGGGGGTTTTGGGTGTACATATTAGTCGGGATAATGGTGGAGCGTGGCTAGAGGTAGTATTTGGCGGTGTGCTAGATTGTGTGCTGGCGGTGTGCGTTGCTTGGGGAGGGGTTTGGGGTTTTATCACTTGTTCTTTGATAATGGGGAAGATATTATCCAATAGGTTTAAGCTGCGGTCTATTGAGTGCATGAGAATGGTTCAGTTATTATAGATGGTCATGGTTGCAGCCGCTTTGAACATTTGGGAGGCGGGGATAGAAATAATAGGATCATGCGCATCTCTTAAAAAAACAACACTTGCTCTTTGGCCTCTAAACTGAGATTAATGGCCTTGGCTCACATTACAAGTGACTTGGGATCGGTTACAAGTCAGGCGGTCGGACTGCCACAGCCCTGTTGCAGCTGCCAAAGAACCACTGCTCCCTGGTGGTGTTGCAGTGGTCAGGAGGCCCCAATATGATTAGTGGGACATCAGCGGTCCCACCAAGCATATTACAAGTTTCCTTACAAGGTGCTTCACGTTGTCATGGAAGTACCTCTTCCATGAACATCATGGGAGTTGCATACATGGGGATGCAAATGGGGGACACAACATGTGCCCCCTATGAGCATGCACCCCAGATCCTACACAGCATGGACTTTTCAGTCCATGCTGTGCAGGTATTGTTTTTGCTTACCCATTGTGGTGTCTATTTTCTGTGGCACCACTGTGGGAACACCAAAAAACAGCCCGCTAGACAGGAGGAAACTCCTAATGTGGCGGGTGGTCTGACCACAGCTTTGGTAGTGCACCGGCAGGGCGGACCCAGGAGCACACCACCAAAGTTGTAATCAGACCCGAGGTGTTTGGGTTGGTATTTATTGGACCTACTAAAATGTGACTGATCGGGTAGTAATTTATTATGTTTGATAAATAACTCCCTATTACAATTTAGTCCCTGACAATGAGGACTAGTAGTTAGATTTTGGTGCTTAATACACCAAAAATCTGCATACCCCCAGTAATTATAAGGCATTTGCCCTGATAAATTTGAGCAGGTTTCACCTGTCAAAATTAATCAGGGAATAGTGCCAAGGTGTGGTTTTGGCCGCTAAACTCTTTATTGCAATATATGTGGTAACAGTAGTAACCGCACATAACGCTATTTCAAGTAACACTTATAATGAGGGCCTTAGTTGCTAGAGTAGGATCTCATCCCGCAAAATTCAAGCAGAGGCAGATGGCAGTGATGAAAGGTTTTCAGAGGTAAAGAAATGGTAAATGCGGAATTGAACATGACCATTGACAATGCATTACCAATTTTGCAATGGAAAAATATATTGTAGACTATCAGAAGTGTTGGCTGCACTTCAAATCACTGACTTTATTGCACTATAGCCATTTACAGCACCAACATAACATGCTTTGAAAATTAATTTGAGGGGTGGCATATGGACACTTTCTATTAGGGCACCACCATTGGTAGAAGTTCCTTATCCTATAGACTAGCATGAGTAACAAGGCAGCCCGAGAAAAAATATATAACCATATTTTTCATAATTTAACTTTCACAAGATAAAAATATTTTTGGAAGATATAATCAGTTTGCAGTATAAGAGTATTAACATTGAGTTAAATATTTAAGTCACTGCATATGTAGTACAATTATTTTAATGCAGACTTCTTATCCAATCCCTCCACGAAGAACAAGCAAATAACATACAATAAATTTGATTTCAATTTAGAATAATGACATATCTGAATTCTCATAACATTTCTTAAAGCAACTTAACTTAAATAGCTGGTTCTGAAATACCAGTAAGCTACCAACCACACCAATGGGAGTTGTGGTGGTTGGGGGGAGTTGGGCAACATTTCAATAAAAGGCAATGCAAAGGGGGAGTTTACATTGTTTTGCTTTGCATTAGTTTTCTTTTACCTATAGATTGTATTCTCCATAAAAGTTTGTTACATTACTATGAATATAATTTTAATTTATGCCATATTTTCCAGTTTTTCTCTGTGTCACGTCTTACTGTTTTCCCCACTTTTTTCCCTCTTTTATTTATACAAAATGAACTACATATTTATTTCTTATTGTTGAATTAGGATTGTATCTTCTATTTCTTTAATGTTGAAACTTTTAGATTAAATGTTTCAATGTTATCTGGGTACATCTTGACAAATTGTACTGTTAATGTGTTAATTGAATATTATTTTTTTAAATTACAAAAATCGAAATTTTCATTATATTTTGCTAGAATAACTGCAATAAGTATGAGAGACACAAGCCATAATTTGCTAGCATTGTAATCAGTTGTTTTCGGTGTATTTTTGTTACAATTGGTCTGAAGCCTTACATTGCCTCGTTGTCTTCAAGGAGCTACTTGAGTTTCAACTATGCTTAAGGTTAAGTAAACCACTTTCAGTTGTTTTCTAAAGTAGAGGATCATTATTGGATTGGATATTTAACTTTTGTAAAATGTAAAGTTATATTGAGAATTTGTAAGCAAATTTTCTCTTTAACTTCTGAATATTAGGTCAGGTGCAGAAGATAATCTTATGGGTTGAACTATGACAATAAAAATAAAACAAGCCACAAAATTGTTTCAAACTTCAGTGGTCAATGAATCAGCTTTAGCAACCATTACACCCACCATCAGCCTATTTAATTTGCAAAGTACTAAATATATGAATATATAAAGTACAGTACTAATTATGGACCAACCCCCTAATGTGAAACATGATATATATCTAAACAACTGTGTTCTGATTCCTTTCCTTCAGAGACACTTTAGATAAGTATGCATGACCAAACTTCCATTCAAAACAGGGAGTGTTGCATACTTTTCCATGTGGCCTTCTAGATTTGATTTGGTCTATGTTACCAGTGTTCTATATAGCATCATCATCATACAGTCTTTATTTCAATTATAAAAACCATAAAAGACATTTACAAGCAATAAAAATGAAGTTATTAAGAATACATCAGTATAAATAATTAAGAAAAGGCAGTAATAAAACGTGCACAAAGTTATTGTTAAGATAAGTATTAAACTACAATTCAAGGCTCTTGATTAGGAGATAATTATTATGCAAAGAATAGTTAAAATTGAGTAGGGTGAGACATACAGCATCTTGCACTTTATGCAGATGAAGGAAAGTATAGGCAATTCATGCTACCCCACATCTGAACTCAATCTAGACAAAACAGATTAGTAACCCCTGAGTGTATTGGCCCGAATCCTCCATGCCCACCCTAGGAATTTGGCAGTAGCAATAACAATAGAATCCTCTGGACTTGTCTGTAAGATCCTCAGGTCTTCAATGGCAACTCTGGTTCCAAGTATAACTCAGATAGGTTTAAGCCATTTCCTCCTCTGTTGGCTGTAGACCGGGCAAACAAATAGCATATGGGGGATTGATTCTGGGTATACCAGACACAACTGGCATAGGTCTGTTGTAAGCTTATGCCATCTACTAGAGAAGGCTCTTGTTGGCAGGGAGTCTTCCCTAAACTGGTGATGAAGCTTCCTATCTGTTAGAACTGGGGGTCTCTAGTTGGCAGTAGTAGGTACAACTGTCCAAATAGGGACCCTTGCTTCTAGTCAGGGTAAGAAGGATACACTCTTTAGATAACCTCTGCTCACCCCCTTGGTAGCTTGGCACGAGCAGTCAGGCTTATCAAAGGCAATGTGCAAAGTATTTATACCAACACTCACAGTAACACAGTGAAAACACCACAAACTGACTCCACAACAGTTTAGAAAAATAAAGGTATTTTAATCTAAACTACACAAAATCAAAACGATGAAAATTCAACATGCACAGTTCAAGAATATTGTTTCAAATGAGTTCTTAAGGTTGCGTTAAAATAATCCACAGTGTGTCACGTTTTAGCCAACAGTACCTTTAGATGCGACAAAAGTTCCCAGTGAAAGCTGTAGCGTTGAAACGCAAGCGATGCATCACTCCTGAGACCCTGGGGAGGCAATGCGGCAACCTCACTAGATGCAGCGCACGTGTTGCGATGACTCCGGTCTGTATGGGGAGGGATGCAATACCTTGCGTGGATTCAGGTGCACAGGTTTTGGTGGAAGCGGCTCACAAGTACGATGCGACGATCTACGGGGTGGCGAGGATCTCCGGTGCGGCGACGGTGGGCGGCTCAGCGGCGATCTTCTCTTCTCGCGGCCCCTCGATGCAATGGCTCTGTGACGACTCTCGCAGCGACGTGAGGCGGTCCGCAAGGAAGCGGTGCGACGATCTCAACCTGTGACAACAGGCTCTGCGACGATACTCGCAGTGATGGTAATCTTCCTGCACCGGACTGATGCATCCCGCAAGCGAAAGATGCGACGACTCTGGCAGCGGCAACATGAACTCTGCCTTTGCGGCAGTAGGAATTTCCTCGTACTGACGGGGATGCGCTCCGCAAGCGAGCAATGTGTTATAACTTGCAGAAAGTCTTTAAAATCTTGGTTTCCAGCTTCCCAACACAGGTGCAACTTCCAGAGGGACCACAACTAGCCCAAGCACTCTAGGAAGGACGGAACTCTCTCAGCAGAGTTCAGGGAAGCTGGGGGTAAGGTCCTTTTGTTCCCGGGACTTCTTGACAGGGAGCCAGCTCTTCTCAGGCCCTTGGAGATTCCTTCAAGCAAGGGGACACAGCACAAAGCAAAGTCCTTCCCCTCTCCTTGGCAGCAAAGCAACTGCAGGTCAGTCCAGCAAATCAACAGCATGACAGTCTTCCTTCTTCAGTCTTCAGCTTTCCCCTTGGCAGAGGTTCCTTCTTGATTCCAGGATGATCTTATTTTCTGTAGTCTGAGGCCCTATACTTATACCCCTAAAAGTCTTTGTTCCCTTTGTGCAGGCGGGCTCTGAGCCCGGTCTGAACCAGTTCTGGGTGTTCCTTGAGCAATTTGTTTTCCTGGCTTCTCCTTTCCTTTCAGAGTGAGGGGTAGGGTCATCAGCCGCCCAGCAGGAGGTGGAGCCAGCATTGTAGAAGGCAGGCACAGCCCTATTCAGGCCTAGGTGCTATCCCCTCCCACCACTCAAGATGCAGATGCAATCATTCACCCTAGGGCTGACTCATCCAGCCTCCTGTGGGCTCCTCAGCCCCTGTCACTCTCAACCCAGACAGTCAAATCACAAACAGGCCAAGGAACACAGAAAGGTGAGACAAGAGAACAGCCACTTTCTAAAAGTGCTGTTCTCAAACACAGGATTTAAAAATCACCTTTCCTAAAAGATGTGTTATTAAATTCTGAGTTCAGGGATACTAGACTTTTATGTCCTATCTTGCTCCTATATGAAGATATGCTGGTAGCCACTGTAGCCAGCATTCCCCATGATAGCCTATGGTGCGAGATAGCCTTACAATAGTGAAAAACGAAAATGGCTGTAATTCACTACCAGAGCATGTCACCTGCTCTACCTTTCACATACACTGCACCCTTCCCAAGGGGTACCTTGGGCCTTCCCTAGGGGTGACCAATGTGCACATAAAGGGAAGGGTTAGGCCTGGTCAGTGGGGACACTGACCATGAGGACATGGCAGTTCACAGACTGCACACAGGCACTGCTGTGGCAGGCCTGAGACACCATTTTAAGGCTACTCATGTGGGTGCAACAATCAGTGCTGCAGGCCCACTAATAGCATTTGAATCACCAGCCCTGGCACACTCAGTGCACTTTACTAGGGACTTCTTGGTAATCCAAATATGCCAATCATGGATAACCAATCACTCTAACAATTTAAACAGGGAGCACTTGCACTTTGACACTGATCAACAGTGGCAAAGTGCCCAAAGCATCTAAACCAGCAAAAACTAAATCCAGCACAGCATCAAAAATACAGGAGGTAGAGGCAAAAAGACAGGGGAAACCATGCCAAGGATGCCAGGTCTAACACTAGCCAACGGTTTTAGAATGGAGTCCGAGTAGGGATTGAACACAGGCTTGTGTTTTATTATTAGGAAGTCACTAGTTAGGAAAGGCCCAATTATGGAAGAAAAACTCTTCGCCTTCACAAAATCAATGTAGGCAGCCTTGAACTCCTTTTTTGTGAGAAAAGGAGTTGATTTTGGATAGTCACACAAGTTGCCCATCCCCATTGCTGTCAGGGTATCCTTAATATACTGAAGCCATCTGATCTTACTTAGGGTCCCAACCCCCCAAAAGTCCAAAAGGGCTCTAGCATAAAGTGAAAGCTCAGGGGTGGCCCACAGCCTTCTCCAGAGGGTAAAGGCCTAAATCTAACTAAGTCCCCAATATGATGACATCCCAGGTCCAGCAATAAGGGCACCAATGGCGTGGATTGCGGCAGTCCTGTTCTCGCCCTCATTGAGTTTGAGTTTGAGTTTGAAATTATTTGTAAAAGCGCGCGTACACCAGCGGTTTCTTGGCGCTACAACTGACAGACCACAGAGGAGAAAAAGAAAAGGGAGAAGGGACCATTAGAAATTATTCAAAGGACTTCTTGAATAGGTGGGCCTTGAGTTGTTTCCGGAATTGTGAATACAAGGTGAGGGATCGAATTTCCAAGGGAAGAGAGTTCCACTGGGACGGGGCCAGAGTGGAAAATTTAGAGCCTCCCCACTTCTTTGTTCGAAAACGTGGAACCATAAGAAGGGCCTGGGAAGAGGAACGGAGCTCTCTACATGGAACATAAGGGGTAATCTCAGAAGAGATAAAAGCTGGGGCTAAACCTTGACGAGCAAGGAAGGCGATGGAGGCAATCTTAAATTGGACCCAAGCTCGTACAGGCAGCCAGTGTAGGGACTTCAAGAGGGGGGTAGAGTGATGAAATTTCGGGAGGTTAAAGACCAGGCGGGCCGCCTGGTTCTGTATAAGTTGGAGACGCCGTAAACTATATGCAGGAATCCCCGCATATAGGGCGTTACCATAATCCAGGCGGGACACCACCATGGCCAAAATAATAAGTTTAAGGGCAGAAAAGGAAAAGAAACGGGACACCCTGCGTATGGTACGCAGTGCAAGAAAAGAAGCAGAAACCACAGAACCAACCTGGGAGTGAAGGGACAGTTGGGAATTAATTTTTATGCCAAGGGTTTTAACTGAGGTAGCAGGAGACGGGAAGGGGCCAAGAGAAGGGGGCCAAAACATAGGAGTCCAGGGGCTGGATGAACCACCTGTCAACACCAACTCTGTCTTGTCAGGGTTGAGTTTAAGGTGGTTGTGGCTCATCCAGTCCCGGATATAAAGCATAATAGATTGAAAGTTAGAAACAGAGGAGGGAGAAGAAGACAGGTCAAAAACAAGCTGGAGATCGTCCGCGTAGTTAAACACGGCGACCTCCATTTGTTGCAGGGAAAAAATAAGAGGAGCAATATAAAGATTAAATAAAAGGGGAGAAAGAGAGGAGCCCTGAGGGACCCCGCACTGAACTCTATGAACGTCCGCTGTGAAATCACCCAGGCAAACAGCCTGGGTGCGGTCACTCAGGAAGGAGGAAAGCCAGACCAGGGCCGTCCTCCCGACCCCCGCCGCCCTGACACGGGAAAGTAAGATGGAATGATCCACCGTGTCAAAAGCGGCTGAGAGGTCAAGGAGCACCAGGGCCTGGCGCTGGTTAGTGTCCATACCCTCCCTGAGGCTGTCCAAGACCGAGATGACAACAGACTCCGTAGAGTGTGCGGGGCGAAAGCCGGCCTGACGGGGGGCGAGTGCTCCATGCATCTCCACAAAGGAGCTCAGGGCGCAGGTGACATGGCGCTCAAGCACCTTTGCCAGAAATGGCAAAAGGGAGATGGGGCGGAAATTGGCAGGGACAGATGGGTCCGAACCGGGTTTTTTCAAGATAGGTACGATGACCGCCGATTTCAACGGATCGGGTACCACACCTTGAGCAAGTGAACTGTTAAGGAGGTGAAGTGGAGGGTCAGGGCAGGAAGTGAAAATGTAACGGAGAACATGGGCGGGACAAGGATCCCGTGGAGAGCTGGACTTGACCAAGGGAACTATGGTGGACAAGGTTTCCCTAGTCAAGAGGGGAAAAGAAGTGAGTTCGCCCTTAGGAAGGGGACACAGGGGATCAACAAAGGAGGGGGAAGGGAGGGGAATATTGGCCTTGATGGTCACTATTTTATGAATAAAGTAGTCATTTAAAGAGCGACAAAGTTCATCGGACGGGGCAGGCTTAAGGGTGGATCTGTCCGAGAACGCCAGGTTATGAACAATTGCAAATATTTCTTTAGACTGGTTTTCAGCAGCCAATATTTTGGAGGAGAAATAGGTGGTTTTAGCCTCCAAGATATCTTTTTTGTACTGGGTCAAGATGGTGACATACTCCAGACGAGCAGTGGGGCTGTAGTTTCTCCTCCAGGCCCGCTCGGCGCGCCGTACCGCTAACTTGGTGGCCTTAAGCTCTTTACTGAACCAACGGTTAGCGTCTTTGTCGCGCTTGGAAGTAATACGCTTGAGCGGCGCCACAGAGTCACAACCTGAAGATAGCCACTGTTCTATGGCCATAACCTGGGAGAAGGTGGATAAACCCTGTAATGAGGGGAGGGAGGCGCTGAGCGAGGAGGAGAGATCCTGCAGGTTAGCTCGGCCCCAAGCTCGAACCCAGATGTTTTTAGGGTGGAGAGGTTTAGCAAGGGAGTGCACAGGGAGGGAGAATGAAATGATATAGTGGTCAGACCAAGTGCAAGGAGAGATTAAGAGAGATTCCACAGGACAGTTCAGTGACCAAATCTGGTCAAGTGAATGACCTTTAATGTGGGTGGGGGAATGAATATGTGAAATGAAACTGAGGGAATGAAGGGTTTCGGAAAACTCTTTAGAGGAGAGACATTCAGCGGGTCAAAGGGCCAAAAATTAAAATCACCAAGAAGCAAAATAGACGAGTTGTTAACAGTAATGGTGGCCAATACTTCCAGGAAATCAGGAAGAAACCGTAACGGGGATTGGGGAGGGCGATAAATAAGAAAACAAGTCAGGGAAGGGGTGGTGGCAGTAGTGCGAATAACCAAGTATTCAGAGGTCGAGATGCCGGGAAAAGATAAAATTTGGAAAGGGAGGTCAATACGAGCGATGACCGCTACACCGCCCCCAGTTCTGCCCGTAGAGCGATCTGCTCGTAAGGCATAATATTGGGCAGGTAGAGTGGCTAAAAGGGCGGGGAGAGAGTCATCGCAAAACCAGGTCTCCGTTAAAAAAAGGAGATCCGGTGCATGAAGGTCCAGCAGGACCGAGAGTTCATGCGCATGGGCAACAGCAGATCTAGTATTGAGATAGAGTGCCGTAAGGGCTTTGGGAGTTGCTAATGGGTTCATATCTTCAAACGAGTGTAAGGGAGCCGCTGTGGATGAGGAGATAAGAGGAGGAGAAGCTGGGGAAAGGCCAAGAAGGGAAATGCGAGAATGAGTAAGGGCTGGGATAGGCCACGGTCCCTGGAGGTGGTGGAGCTGGTCAGGGGAGTAGATGATGTGGGGGGCAGAGTGACATGCCCCTCGCCCCGGGCTGTCGCGGACGGGCGCAGACGGGCTTGCCTTTGGCAATAAATTAATTTATTTTAGGCGATGGCCAGAGGAGTGATGTCCTCGTGACCCCATAGTTCTGCGCCTTATAATACGGTGCTTACCACTTTGGTGTTATACATTTTGAGGGCAGGGGCTATAGGTTTAATGTGTGAGAGCCTGTGTTCTTTTACGAAGACCCCAGCAAGCTGTGCATGCTCCAGAACAAGCATGTCAATTTGCGGTTTCCAGTGCAGCTTCCTGTTTAAAGTTATCCCCAGGTAAGTAAACACATCAGTCTGCTCTAGAACAACATTCATGTCGACTTTGGCCCTTACAGCTTTTGATTTGTGGAGAACTATACATTTTCTAAAAAGGCTCCCCACATTTTTTTTATTGGGACCAAGTCAAATGCAGACTTTAAGTCAATAAATGCTGCATATAACGTGCCCCACCAACAATGACAACCCTCCAAGAAATCATCACAAACCTCAACACCTGGTCGATTGTGCTTGTATGGGGCAGAAATCTACCTGCAGGGGAGATACAATCTTGGCATCCTCTCTACATAGTTGGATCTGACTTAAAACTAATCTGTTCAAAAGGGGGTGGTGATGGACGGAGCATCCGAATCAATCAAACACTCACACCCAGTCAAAAGATCTGGGTTTAATCCATCACCGTTCTTTAGCCCACTCTGCCACCCCAGTTCAGACATGGCTATATGCAAATCAGTCTGACCCTGTGCCTCATGGGAACAGTTCAGCCCGAACTGCCAAGCCATGTCTTCCCTGGACCGGAAACAAGCTTCCGAGGACCGGTTTCTGGCATTCCAGCCGTCTTCAGGCCGGCTTGCTTGAATCCAGTGGCAAAGTGAGCAAGGGACTCACGTCTGAGCATACCCTGCCACACATATGGTGGCCAAAAGTGGTACAAAAGGGGGTAGTGATGGACGGAGCATCCGAATCAATCAAACACTCACACCCAGTCAAAAGATCTGGGTTTAATCCATCACCATTCTTTAGCCCACTCTGCCACCCCAGTTCAGACATGGCTATATGCAAATCAGTCTGACCCTGTGCCTCATGGGAACAGTCCAGCCTGAACTGCCAAGCCATGTCTTCCCTGGACCAGGAAACAAGCTTCCGAGGACCGGTTTCTGGCATTCCAGCCGTCTTCAGCCCGGCTTGCTTGAATCCAGTGGCAAAGTGAGCAAGGACTCACGTCTGAGCATCCCTGCAAGAGGGCCCCTTCCCCACAGGAGGCATAACCCCAGTTAGAACAGGGTGATATTGTCCCCTTACACCTAAGAAGTATCAATAAAATAAATATACATAAAGTTGCCCAGCCCCTACCAGTCTCGGACGGGCTCAGACAGACTAATGGTGTAACAATGGCCTATGTGAGCCACGTCTGAGCTTGTGCTCCACCAGGCAATAAATATTATTGATTCTAGCTCTCTATGTAATGTAACAAGCAGTACTACCAGGTATGTGAAGAAATAATACAACAATAACAGCAGTGCAACCATCTTAATCAGTACGATTTCAGTCATCACTGTCAATGGAAGTTTCTTCTAGAAGGTTGTGTTAACCCTTAGGGCCATTGGTGCTACCCATACACCGTCTACTATGACTTTGGTCTCCTTATCGTAAGCTTTTACCTCCATTACCTAAATGTATCTATCTGACTAATTTCCCATGGCAAACCCTTTCAAACACAATCGGGCACATATATTTACAGTTAATAGAAAGTGAAACATAGGGCCTGATTTTAATTATTGCCGATTAGGATACTCTGCCGCAACGGGGTATCCTTGCCTTCAAGAATGCAGTCTGCCTGCCAGATTTAATTGCGGGCAGACCTTAGAGTTAGTCACGGTGGAGTATACTCTATATCCGCCTTGATTAATCCTTATGATGGTACTGTGGAATAAGGGTCATCGGAGGCAGACATGTCATTCTGCCCACCTAATTTAGATGGGCACAATGACAAGTCAGTTTTCACTGCCTGTTATTTCCAGGAAAACCCTGGTGGTAAGAGGCAGTGAAAACTGCTAAATGCTCCCCTCGCCGTAGAAGGGAATTCCCATGGCGTTGGGAGCATTGCATTTTTTATTTTCAAAAGAAAATCTAATTTCGGGATTTTGTTTTTTAAAAATAGAAAATGGAACCAGTTTGGTCCAGGCTTTAGGCCACTGGTGGTGCAAAAAAATGCATTGATAGGAACCCCAGTGATTGCGGTTCTGGCCTTTGCAATATAAATGACCATCTTGGTACTTAATTTTAGCGATGATACATACCTTGCAAAAGCTACTACAGGGTTTAAAAAACAAATTTCACCCAAAATGAGAACTGAATTCTGTTTAGCGAAAGCTACTATGTGGTCTAAAAAACTGATTTCACCTGACAAGACAACCACATTCTGTATTGTGTAATACTGAAACTTCAAAAACAAAGGTAACTGTTGCTGTTTCGTATGTGATAAAAATAGAGGCAAATAGGTTTCCGGCTGTAAAACTTGACTGATCTTTTGTAGCTTAGCGTATCCTATGCAGCAAAGTCATCCCTTAGTGAACCTTTATGAAGTGGCTACATTTAATATTAATAGACTACAATACAATAATACATTTTTAAAAACTGCAATGACAACACCACGCAAGAAAGAAAAGTTCAATAAGTAAATTGAACCAAAAAATAAGAAATCAGTTAAGGAGACGATGTGAAAAATCGCAAAGGAAATGATCCTTTAATCAGTTTGACAGCAAATTGCTTAAATATCTTTTTTTTCAAAAGCCTTAAAAGAATTGTGTTTTGGGGTAATGGCCCCTTAACCATTAATGCATCTGGTGAATAGAAACAATAGAACATAAAACACCCAAAAAATGTCTGTTATCAAAAGCTGTCACTAAAGTGTACCAAGAATATTCGCTAAGAAAACATGTCCTAAAGGTGTTCATAGAGGTGGTATTGCTGAGTCACAACGATTTAGCTGGCATTTGCAAGTAACATCCCTTTGGGGGCTTAGTTGAGGGGGCAAGCTGACATTCTGGAACCATCAAGCCACTAAAAAGGCTCAAATTCTAGGAACCCAATATCCAAAAGCCTATTGACTGTAACGCCCTATGGTCAGACAAGCCCACTAGTTTGTCAAGGACACGTGCATGCATTGCCATTGTTAGCGCCATAAAGGATTTGGCCAAATGGTATTTAGGAATAAAAACCTGACTTACAGATTTCATCCTTTGGAAATCCTGATTGCGCTTGAGAAGTCAATGGACCTTTGTCACCGAGCTGGAGCTAAAGCCCAAACCATGCGTATATCACCAACTGCCAGATAAATAATGTTCAGTAATTGATGAGAGGTTGGATATGTTTTAAAAACCTTTTTTAATCTTAAAGGATTAGAATGGATTTGTCATCTTTATTCAGATTAGTTCATTCACAGAAATATTGACTAAAAGATAGATTAGTGACAGCATAAATCAAATATAGAGTGCTCCTTAAAGGATATTGTCATTTAACTAGCTAAGAGCTTAATCTACCCTCTGCAAAGAAACCCATAATGTGTTCCTTTTCAGAAAATAGCAAGATTTTGGAGCATAGATAGAACTACCCATAAAGAGTTATTCTGGAAACTCAGACGTGTACCCCACAGCTGCAGTAGCAGTCGTCAGAATTTCAGTGGAAGAGGATTGATCATTGTAGTATCATTGCTCAGGGAAAAGGAATAAGATTAAAGTCACCTTTAGCAATAGCTCTCGGCAACAAAGGGTAAGTGAGTCTTAGAGTGTGAATGGTGATCTCTCCTAACCAGCTAGGTACACTCATTAATATAAAATCACACAATAATGTAACAAAACATAGTAGGGTTTCGATATTCTCTCCCAATGGAACTGCTCATTCGATGGTGTCACCAACATCCGTTACTTCTTTCCCCGATTCCCATGGTAAACATTCATGCCAATACATAGTGAAACACTTTTTCAAATATAAGCAACATGGTGAAAAGTTCTCATGAGAACCTTCTTACCTAAGCTAGAAGCTGCTTTCAGTGTCAATTGTGAATATGATGCTAGTCAACTATGCAGAAACAAATATATCAATGATGTTCTAGTTGAGCACACATATTGTTCATTCTAACAGTCTATTCATTATGAATTATAAAAGGCTCATTGTTACACAAGTGATCTAATTTGGTGTGATGAAGCTAAGGAAACAAGCTTGAAATCAGCACCTTCTTTAGCATGATGCTGGTGCTAGCCAAAATGTCCTAAATAAATGTCTACTTAAGGGCCAATTCCGATTTCAGTTGGAAGAGCTCAGAACGATGGTAAGAGCCCTTCCGACCAAACCGGAACGTGTCGCACGGATTCCTTTCCAACCGAGCCATTCTGATGGGCTCATTCGGAAAGGAATCCAACTCGGATTTCTGGATTGCCGACGACAGGCTCAGAGAGCCTCTCCGCCATCCGGAAATCCCTCAGTCCTCCTCCGGCAGCCTCTTTGCGACTGAAGGAGTACGATGGCAGTTTTTCACTGCCTTTTCATGCCGGTCTTTCTGGCATGAAAAGATAGTCGGAAACAGTCTATGGGGGCCCCCAAAAGGGTCCCCATGGGTGTGAGGCTGCCGAATGGTGGCTTGGGGGCACATATGGTGCCCCTCCGTTGATCCCTGCACCCGGTGGCAGGCACCTTGGGGTGCCGGCCACAGGGTACAGGGATGAACTGCACCCCTGCATTTCACAATGGAGGCATGCATTCCGCTCGAATTGCATGCTCCCATTGTGAAGTATACGAGTGCGACCGAACCGTACTTGCAGGGCCGTAACCGACAACAGAAGGTCGGTCGGTTACGGCTCCTGACCGATGTCGGACGGACTCAGGTCCGTCTGACCTCGGAATCGGCCATCCTTAGCTGTGAGCAAGAGTAAAAATAAAAATGCTTTTGGGCCTAAATAGGTGAGCACATTTAAGATTCATAGCCTAGTGCAAAATATTTTTCATATACATTTAAAGCAGCACATTTTCACTGCGTGTTGTTTTCTTTGTGAAAAATTATGTTATAAAAGCTAAAATGCATTCTAAAAGGATTTCTTTTGCACGTTTATGCAGGCACATTTTTAATATGTGTCATTTTCTATGTGAAAACATTTCTGCAGCAGTTTACATTCTAAAAATGCAATTCTAATATGGTCTGTAAGTTAAAATTTATTTTTAAAACTTATTGCATACCTCATTACATTAGAGCATGAAAATCTATGGTATGTTTTGCTTGAAATGATGGATGGTGGAGGTTTCCACAAATCAATACAGTTTGTGCATGTGCAAACAGCAATCATGTGCACTTTTTGGAGATGTCAAATTGAGAACAGTTCAGCATATACATTTGGAAAAAGATGTACTCAAATGCATTGTCTTTGACAAATGTAGGCTGCATTCTCCATATCTACAGACAGATTTCGCAAGACTTTCTGCTATGCAGCATACTCAAAAGTGAGGCAAACTGTCTCAAAGAGGTGATTTCGATTTACTTTCCAGTGCGCATCTTGATTTCAATTGTAAAGTAGCCTAGAGTGATGTGACATAGCGATGTTAGCGAATGTGCGCTAATTTACATCAAAGGAGTGTTTATTAGGCAGTACCAGAGTATTCCTATGCAATGACCCATCGATTTTGATGCAAAGCTCAATATACAATAATTTGTGGGCAAGGCTTTGCATCAAAACCGTTACTTCTGCAACGTAGATGCAAAAGTTGAAGAACAATTTTTTCGAAAATGTTCAAACTTTGTATGTGTACTATATTGTACACCAGAAACACAAAGGTGGAGTTTAAACTATATATAAGCAAAGTGGTTTATACTGGAAAACTACCTTAACTATACAAAATCTAAGCTAGATATCAAGCAGACACCCTAGCTCTAAGGTGGCACAAGGAAGAGAGCGCAAAAGCACCATGTCTTAGTAGATATGACAACATACTACTCTCTTTCACACAATGCAATATTGCAACTTTGGTTGTCGAAGTGCATGCATGACTTTTAAGTTAATTTGGCCCCCGATTTTTGGTCCTTATTTCTATCATAGTGCAAGCATAAATTCAAAATCGTACACCATGACAGGAGGTGTCCAATACTTTCCCAATGTATATGAGCAGACATAAGAACTGAGTAGCTTGGTATAGCCTTTGAAGGGAAAATAAACGCATGTTTTGTAGAGACAGCAGTATAGTCACATTATAAGTTGCTTATTGCAATACATATTTGTTGTATTCTATGATTGTATGTATTTCTTTCCTATATGTTTCAGAAATTCAATGCATGTTAGATAGGAATGTATCTTTTAAGTCTCTATGTTGCTTAGCAGTTATGGAATGTTGGGCTTCAGCTCTTCAGTTGGAGACTGGAGCTGGACTGAGAAACACTTTGTTGGATCTGAGTGCTGTACTTATTCCATGATTAAATCTTTTTCTTTTCATAAATACTTTCTTTGTCATCCTTGGATGTAACAATATTCCATTATCCATTTCTTAGGAACTGATGTTTTTTTCAAGCCTTAAGAGGACATTTAAAATGGTTCTGATTTGTGATTCTGTTATCTGTTCAGTAAGAAAATGCCAATTCACATACAAATAAAAATACTGTTTACATGTCCATTTTTATGGAGGGGTGATTTAGAAGGGATCAAACATGAAATCTGACATGTGAAAATGAACCTGGGGGCTTATTTATGAGAGGATTATGTCATATTTGCTCCATGCAGCTTGGAATATGCGTGACACAAAACTTTAAGTGAGATTTTTGAATCTATGCAAAGCCACTTTGCGTGGTTCTGAGTGGATTAAAAAATACTGATTAAAGCAAAACAGCACACAATGCTGGGAGTTTTACTGGGTGTTACCATGCAACTCCCATGGATTTTTTATGCATACCCAAATTTACAAGAGCTTGTAAACCAGGGGATACATCAAAATCGCACACCTTCCCAGGGGAGGTGTAATGAGGAGAAATATCACTATTTCTCCTCGTTTCTTCATCTTTCTGTGTGTGCTTTAGAAAGAGAAATATGACTTGTGGGTTCTTCCAGCACAAAAACAATCCTGCAAGCAACACAGGCACCCTTGCCCTATGCCAAAAGGGCGCTGGCACAAGGGAAAGTGACATATTGCTTTAAATATTGTGCATTCCTTCCCTTACCCCTTCACACAATGCAGTGTAACAAGGTGACTTTCTGTGCTGTATTGTGTCACAAGCTCATAAATGAGCCCCCTGATATGTACACAACAGCACGCTCAACGTCACGTATGGATCGGTTTATTTTGTGACAAAATGTATTCACACATATTAAAAATCCTCCATAGTTTACTTGCTTACAACAGTGTGACAAAATAATTCAAACATGAACATATTTCCAGTTTAACACCTTTTGTATGTTAAATGTGATGTCTTAACCAACATATGTGATGTTGTTTAAGAAACCTCCCCACCCATCTATTTAACTGAGGGATCCAAAGGTAAACAGGATAATGTATTCCTGTATTTCAAGTGCAAGTAGGTTTGTGAAATTTCAAGATGTTTTTAATGGCCCACACAGAAAGAACAATTTATGACTAAAGCAAACAATTGAATGAAATCAGTGCTAAACAACAAAAAAATCAAAACAATAATTGGAGCAATGTTTATCTGCAAGAATTAAAATAACAATAATTCAGGTGTTTGTTGTCTGACTATGCTGAAAAACTTTATTAATAAGTTGCTGACCTTTATTTAATATCTCTGTAACTTCAGCATTAAATGTAGGGGACATCCGGATGCCTTCCAAAGCATTTTGCACAGTGTGCTAACATTCTGGCGCTGACCTTGCAGAACGTGAGACCATTACAATGACAACAGTGAAAATGATAGAGGCTTCATCCGGCTAGAGAGCCTCCTCCTGGTGTCTAAATAGGCAATATTGTTAAAGGAGTAGGTGGAAGCAAGGATAACGCCATTGTTTATTTCTAGAAAATGTGGACCAGTCAAAGAGAAATGTATTAAAAGAGAATAAAATCAAATGCAAAAAATAAGGGAATATTGAAAGAGGACTGATAGTACAGATCAGGGCCATAAAACTATTTACTTGCAACTCCCTAGTTGAGCGACTTTGGGATATTCATGTAAAAGTATGACATGTTCCTAATTTGCCCCAATTTGGTTCCGGTGAAATTCTCCATGTCACTGCAGACTGATGTGATGTTCAATGGTGATGGGCCATCAGGCTGCATAGACTTTTTCTATTCCATCCTGATCTTTTCTCAGATGCTGCGGGACTTAAGCGTTCCCTGGGATGACTTTATGCATCTGCAGAGAGTAAAGGAACAAAGAGGCATAGTTACAATGAAGCGACGGAGCGCAACATTAGCCTTCTTGACTTGCGTTGCAGAATGCAGCACATGTAAAAGTTGCAACTCATAATTTTTTTTAATGATTGTATATGTTCAGGAAGGGACACCTTCCTGCACATAAATAATCAATGACATTTTGCTGTTTCTAAGTGTGCTGCTCAACGCACCACACATAGAAACAGCAAGCATTAGGAGAAATAAAGCATTTCTCCGTGCTTTTCCAGTGTAAGACCAGGTTTTCCCTGGTCTTAATTTTGGGACTGCTGCATATTTACGCCACACTTGTATATATGGGGCAGCGTCAAAATCAATGGGTGTTACAACCAACTCCCACCGTAACTCCCATTGCCTACACGTTTCACGCCAAGTATAGTGTGAAAGAAGGGCCTTATTCACAAGGCGGTGTTAAGCCATGGTAAGTGGGTTAAGGCCACCTTGTGAATAAGGCGGAGCCCCGATCGGCACAGGGACATCACAAAATGAGAAGTTCCTGTGGCAGATTCTGGCTTGTAAATATGCCCCATAGTTCTTCCAAGTCAAGATAGTTGACTAGTGCTAAGGCCCTGCAATGCAGTGGGAAAGACCCTGCTGAAGAGCTTTCTCTGCAGTTGTTCTGTCTTTTTTGTTTTAGAAAAAGCTTTTACAGCTTTGTTGTATTTGACCTGGCAAACCATTTGCACTCACTGCAAAGACAATTTTCCTCGAATTACATATCTGTTCAATTGGAGGTGCAAAGAATCTGATTGTTAAACTGTGGAATAGCTAGACACGAGGAAAGACCACATTAAATGTGTTCTTGAAGTAGGCAAGAAAGATCCCTCAGCCTAAATTTACCACTGTAGACAATTTGTTATACTGGGGATTTTATTTGAGAGTAAATTGTGAATTAAGACCTGCCATTTGGGACTGAAGAGTGGGCCGTTTATGCCCCTGATCTTAGATTACAACTTGAATTCTATGTTGCAGATTCCTTATGTTGCATTACAGTCTATTTCGCTCTGCAATGCGTTCCTGAGGACTACTTCCAGAAGCTCGCCCTGCGTTTTTAAAAATAATGCACATAAAATTTAGAATTAAATACATGGCTAAGGGGCTTATTATCAATGCTCATTTTTACAAAACTATTGATACTGGATTATTCTTTTTTACATCAGCACACATTTTGTTCTCTAAGGAAGGTCATATTTTCTCTTTATTCTACGTATTTTGGAATTTTGTAGGATGTAAATTAGTGCAGCGTATTCAATTTGTGTTTGGGTGGTGCATAACATAAGCAGTGGGGAAATCAACGCTATACCACCAGAGCTATCTTATTTTGCCCTACTTACTTAATTGAAAAAATAATAACTAATTGAAAAAATAATTAACTGAGTACAAGGAATTCAGCACTAACGGAAAGATACCACAACCTTGGAAAAAGTCCTTCTTTGTTTAGACATAAAGAAACTCAAAGCTAAACTGGTTTACTGTGAGAGAAAGCTTGGTTACACTTTCTTAGTTTAGCCTATCCAAAAAGAGTATCCCAGCGGAACAATGCAGAACAATTCAACCAAACTTCAGTGTATAGAAGATAGAAGTCCAAGTCAAGTTTATTTTAAAAGATGTAAATTAGGGAGATGTTCCAAAAATTAAGAATTTTGCTTCTTTTAGAAGAAAGAACGAATAACTTTGCGGAGGTCGGTGGGCACAGTTGTTCAATGCTTGTCTTTATGTAAAATCAAGTAAGGTGCCTTCATTGAAGATTTACCAGGACATAGGGACCAATAGTGGCTGAACATAGAGTGAATGCATTTGTATTCATTGAGAAGGTTTGACACACCCAGTGCTGTTCATGTACTTGGGCAAAAATCAACCAAGTGGCATGAAGCTGGAGGTTGTATCCAAGATGGGCTACATGGTTATAGGCAAATTCAATAGAAGTTGTTGAACTGCCAAATACATCAGAAGTAAAAATCTGTAAGGGGTGAAGTAGTTTTGATGGCTGAGCCTTACTCCAGCTTGAAATAATATTTCACTGTATGCACCAAAGTTAACTAAATAAAGACACCAATAAGAGATATTCTGATTCAAAAGTAACATATCTGAGCAGAAAACACTTATATTGAGGTCAACAAAGTTGAGCATTCTGGGAAGAATTATTTCAGTTCCTCCCAGGCTTCTGAAACCAACAAGAACAAGGAGTCCTGCAAATTTGAGGTTTTCAATTAAAAAGCATTTTCTTCCTAACTCATTTAGCAGCTTTTTTCCATATTGATTCATATGAATCCTGTCCTCTTATCAAAATTAAGCCAAATCTTATCACAAATACACAGGTTTACAAAGTCTTATTTACTTTACTCGCCCAGATCCAGATAGCCAATTCTGAGAGCAGAGATTGAGACTAAATATTGGGCTAACACTGCATATTTTCATTCAACTAGCTAGCCCTTTATTCATTATCGGAAAAAATAGTAGAGTCAACCAATTTTTCCTTTTATCCGGTCTTCCTTCTATGACTCTGACTCTCTGACTTATCAGACACTCACCCCCAGTCACAGATCTGGTTTGAATCCATCATCGTTCGTTATCTCACTTCGCCACCCCAGTTCAGACCCTGCTATATGCAAATCACTCTTGACCCTGTGCTTCACTGGAAAAGTCCAGCCCGAATTGCTGAGCCAGATCTTCCCTGAACCTGGGGTTGAGTGTCTGAAAAATTTCTGAGCTCCGTCCATCATCTCCTTGTGTTTGCTTTGTTCACCCTTAGTTGGCAGGGTGTGCCCAGACCTGGGCCCCTTGCTCATTTTGCCACTGGATGCAAGCTAGCCTGGCTGATGAGGGTTGTTACCCTGAAACCAGTGACATAATGCTTGTTTGCAGTTCAGGGAAGACCTGGCTTGGCAGTTTGGGCTGGACTGTTCCTTTTTCGGCACAGGGTCAAGACTGATATGCATGTACATGGGTCGGAACTGAGGTGGTGAATTCACTGCAGTGGTAGGTCTGAGATACCTTTTTAGGGCTACTCATGAGGGTGGCACAGCTAGTGCTGCAGGCCCACTAGTAGCATTTGATTTACAAGCCCTGGCACACACAGTACACTCTACTAGGGATTTACCATTACATCAAATATGTGAATCAGGGAGAACCAATTGTAATAACAAGTTACACAGGGCGCACCTGCCCTTTGACACTGATCAGCAGTGGCAAAGTGCCCAAAGCATCTAAGCCAGCAAAAATGAAATCCAGCATAGCATCAACAATACAGGAGGTAGAGGGAAAACGTCAGGGGAAACAACGCCAAAGATGGCAAGACTAACAACCCATTCCAAAAGTTCTGCCCTTCTTTGAATGGGCTTACAACCAATTGCAAAATTGCCACCGAATGTGTGCATGCATGCTCACAAGAATAGCCATTTTTTTATTATTTTGTCAAATTTGATTACAAAATGTTTCAAAGACGTCAGACTATCTGTGTGCACACAATCAATGCACTGGTGACCATTTTTTACGTTTTTGTAAAACTTAATTACAAAAAAATTCAAAATGACATATTCATGTTCACTTTTATGCAGCCTTTTTTTAAAATAAATGTTTTGGTGATAAAGCTTTACAAAAAAACTTTGGCAAAACCAAGAAGCTGACAGCCAACACCAGACTTGTTGGCTTTGCCAATGCTTGTTTTCTGTCATCAGCAACAAGCTTTCAAGATTTGGCCTCTCCTTATTATAAAATGTGAAAGTCAAACGTATTTGCTGCCATTTTACTTTCATTGCCACTGGTGGTGTGTAGATAGATAGCTCACATGATTCAACATCCCAGTTCATGTTTTGGAATGGTCAAAGTCTGGCTGAGCAATGTAACATCTGGTTAAGGCAGAGATAACATGTACACACAGTCAAATCAATTAACTAAAAAAAAGTTGTTTATTATCTAAGGCATAGAGTTTTTCTAGCCCAAAATAAGGCCTTCCTTTCCTGCTGCCTTCATTTGTTTACTCTCCCAGGCAAACATTTGTCTATATTATGGTTTCTTTTTAAGAACAGGAAAATTCCATTTTAATTTTGCACGATGCTTCATCTTCCGCACACTAGGGAGTGTTGCTGCATGAACTAACATTTGCTTTCCCAGCTAAAAGTTAACATCAATCACATTATGTGCTTGGCAAGCCTGCAGAGTTTCATAATTCAAACTCATCGGTATGTTGCCTTTCATAACTTTATATTTATTGGGTTCCTTCAAAGAAATGCCAACGTCCCGGCTTCTTTTTTTTGTTGGGCAAGGAGCAGAATTATGTCATTGTCAGTCAATGTGTGAACTTGTGTAACACACTTTTGATTTGCTAAGTGATAAATGTTACTAGCGGCAATTTTTCAGATTCTGCACTTCTGTGAAAATCATGGCAGACTAAAACTTTCAGAGAAATACTTTACAATTGCAGTTGCACATCCAAAGCATACAAACTGTCAGTAGGGCCAAAAATGAGGTGGCAGATTTGGCTAAATTTCACGCAATACAGGGCAGTAAAGGTGCTATGCTGCGTTGCGTGAAAGCCACCATATGTACTAAAACATAACATGACGCATTTCTGCTGTCTCCTAACCCTGATATACTGTGCGATATCTAGCACCACCACAAGCAACCTTGCATCAAGGTGCAAGGGTGTCTGTGTTAAAGTTGTGAATTCTTTTGTGCAGTAAGGGACACCTTCCTGCACAAAAACAATCCTTGTAGACATCTGCAGGAAACTCGAAAGTGGCAAGGAGGAAAGAATATATACATTTCACTATTTAATAGGGGACTGTATATTCAATACAAAGTCCTATGTTTCATTGCACTCAATTTTAACAAGAAAAAAATCACATACCATGAACACATGATTACCAAATTTAATGATCGTAATCTTACTCATGTCATCATAATCTTCAGACTTTTTTTCCTTTTTTTCACCGACTTTTTCTCAACAGACTATATATATATATATACACATACAACAATTATATACAAATCACATTATATTCACAACAAATCATAGGTTCCTTACAGCCGATTTGTCGAAAAAGAAAAGTGTTTCCTTATTCCATACAGGGAATACACTTCGAGGTAGTCTTATCTACACAATTGGTTCTAAATTTCTCCAGAACTTTAATCTAACAATTGTGCACAAAATATTTCCAATATGAATCAAAACTAGTTCATCAGACTCCTCTTATCATCATCTGTCGACGCCGACGCGTTTCGGCCTATGCAGACATTTTGGCCTCCTCAAGACAAGGCTGAGGGAAACGACCTATACAAATATATAAAAAACACATATGATATCTATTCAAAACAAAAGCTATCTCAATCTCTGTGCCAGCTTCCGGAAACCCAACGTGCCACCACAAAAATAAAGTACCCAAGTGAATCATGAATCAGAGAAATATTAACGCCATAACTGCAGCGGTTTTTCAGCCGTGGTGCGGGCGTTCTGAAGAGTGGGCGGGGTGCCTTTGGCCGACAGCAGCACTAGGGAGGTAGTGCTGTCGTCGGCCGACGGCAGCACGCGAGGGGTTAAAAAAGAAATAATAAATCTATAACAGGTCCTAAGTGAAGAATACCACATATAAAGTGCTCAAAATCCTCACCAAAATTAAAAATACATTAACCAAAGAACCTCCATCAATATCATGTGTAAATAATAAACTAATTAAAATGCGATTATGTTCCGGATTCAAAATGAGAGCAGCACTCACTTATGGGCAACAATTTTGTATGACTAAAACTCCAGGCCAGGCTAAACAAAACCCAAATTCAGGGCATATAGCTGTAATACAGAAAGCATAACAATCGCTTAGTTTTCCTCGATGGGCAATCATCTCACAAGGTTTGGTTATTCATATTATTTTACCCTTCCTTAGTCTTACCTCAAATATATATAGTGATGTGCACATCCAAAGATTAATAATAAGTGAAAGCACTCCAGTCCACCGCTGGGTCACAATTTTGTTCTACCACTGTGAATCTAAAAAGAATGGAAAAGAGGGCCTCATTATAAAACTAGTCCCTATTCCACTCGCTCCCTATTTCACTCAGTCACTGCAGCCAACGTTCAAGACGAAGGCTATAAATCATACCTTTAAATAATCCAAGGACTTCCATGAACGTATCTCATCTTGCTCGTGTGAATCGGCAAAAATGCACAGGGCAAAGAGGTTATAGCGCAGTTTCAATAAAGACTGCATCTCGACGTCCCACGTGATCGAGACCCGAAGGAAATCAACCAAAAGGGAAGAAGGACTGCCCCACTACAACTCCTACTACAACTACACTAACAAGGGACTATAAATCTTAAGATACAAAGACAGCATGGTAGATGGTTTCAAACACTGCACAGAGGTTTTGCAGAATAGATGCTGCCAGGCTACCTTAATCCGTGATCCTCCTTTGTTGATCAGGAACAGATACACAAGCGAACTCCATACCATGCAGAGACTGAAACCCTGTTTGTGCTTGCTCAGAGATATTATTGATGTTAATGAAAGATTAGAGCTGGTGATTGCCCTCCTTTTAGATGACTTCAGCACGAAAAGGGATAAAGAAGTCGAGACAGTAATCACTAAGGCAATGAGGATTGCCTGAAAGTTTTGTGGCACCAAACTACCAAGATCTTATTTCAATTAGCATGGACCAAAGGCATAAATTAGAGAATGGGTGCAGAGGTTCAGTTTGGGAAGGGTAAGTGAGTATGAGGCCAGAACTAAAATGTAAGTTGAACAGGGATCTTGTGGAGATCCCAATGTAATTATGGGTATCAGTGACTTTATGGCTTCAAACGAGATGGGAGGGAAATTCATTGCCAAGCAGGCGGTGCCAAGAAGAGGAGCATTGTCAATAATGCTCTAGGAAAAATGTTATAATAGCAATGCATGATGGGAGAATATTCTTTTATAAATCTGTACAAAAATCTGAAAAGAATTACAAAGCTCATCTGACGGAGTGACAGATGAAGTGCAAGTATCTGGTTTGAAAAAATTCTGGAAACACAGAACAGCATATTTGAGGTTCAGTGCTGAGCTCTTTTGTATCCGCTCGAAAGGAGCTCTTTTGTATACTCTTGAAAGTTTGTTAGCCACTGATTCATTGCTTATTTTACTTGTTTCATTCAAGAGTGTCCCTACAAAGTCCTCAATATTTAAGGACATGGACTATAAAGAGTAGACAAAGTAGCACTTTGCAAATTACAACCCAGAATTCCATTACAGAAGTTCAGCTTCCATCATCATGATATTGATCTCCCCAGTCCCACACTATCACCATTTCAAGAGCATGTGGTCTCTGCTGTGGTCTTTGGTATGTAAAATGGAGTGCAAATCAGGAACTAACATTTTTAAAACAGATACAAAAAATGCTATTTTGCTGATTGGTCATTTCTTTTACCTTACCATCAGGGCCCTATTTGAGGTAATCTCCTTACTTCTAGTGCCCTCTTGTGGTAATTTCCTCCAACGGCCCTACCGTAGGTCAGTGGAGGAACTCACAACACTGCAGGAGTGGACAATAAGTTCCAGGGATAGAGACAACAATTTTCCAAAATATAAATAATCAAGTTGATCTTGTCGGTGTCTTTGAGACTGAGATGATGACATTGTGACTGTGTGCGCATATTATTGAATGTTAGTTATTACGATGAGCGCTGATCATACAGGAAGACAGGCTCACACATAGAAGAAATATGCTCCTCTTACAGTGGTCCAATATTCCCAAGGTTTATTTTTTTAGTTTTATATAGCGCAAACAAGACCCGAGACATCAGGTATCAGAGCGCCTTCCATGAGCACCAGTTTTGTTATGTAGAAAAAAGGTAGGGTCAATGAACCTTTTTAAATATTGCCCAGCGCTAACCGCCTCTCATACCACTTGAATCTGTCAAACAAAGAGGCAGGCGCTGGAGACTGGAAGGCAGGAAACAGAAGTTTATTCCGACGGAGCAGAACACGTCAATTCAGACAACAGGGTATCTTCTCGAGGTGCTCTAACCGCATCTCTGAGGCCTGGCCTCTTATACACAGGTTTATGGTCTTTATTACAGTTTATTACATGTGGCACATTCTTGCAAATACTTTGAAGTACGGAAAGACATCCTCGGAATCCCTGCTTCAAGCCCGTTCCCATACACATTTACAGTTGAAGTCCCCACAACAGGTGACGATTTATCGCGCAGCTGGGCATTCCGCCGATTCCCGGAATGCATGTGGTCGATCGGATCTCATGGGGTGGGGGCTTAAATCAGTTGTAGACCCTTTGATTGGGGTAAGCTTCCTACTGTATGGGGGCAATAAACAGCATCCGCAGGGCCAGGTGGCGGCCTGGGAACGAGCAGGACAATCGGGCACAGAGGAAAGGGGGGTTTATCAAAGGATACGGGATCATGAAAGGAATGGAGGGAGGTGTTGGGCTGAGAACAGGATGGGGTTCCGAGGCAGGGTTGCGCTGAAGAGGGTTTTATAGCCCAAGCATGTGAGAGCGGGGGCTGTCAGCGCACGGGGGATGCCTGCGAGGTTAGGAGAGAGAGACAGAGAGACGCGCTGGCTATCGGCAGTGGACAGAGAGGCCATGGCATTCAAAATGACTGCCACTTACGCGCACAAATGGGCCTAAAAAGGGACAAGATGGCACCGATAATGTTGAAGCTGCAAACTAGATTTTAACAGTCCTCCCTTTTCAACATATCTAGCCAGCTTGTCTAATCAACATCTATCTTCATCAAGTTCCTAACCTCAACATCGTACAATGCTCTCATGCGTTCTTTTTCAAAGTCCAGAGTCTTAGGGCATATACAGTTTGCACATAGTGAACACAGAGGCGGCAGGCATTGGATTCCTAAGCAGAAACCACATATCACAACAACAGGAATCAGGATAATCGTAAATAACCTCCACCCCCAGTTCTTCACAGTACTCCAGAACCAACCACCAAGCGACCATTCTTCTTGTTCCTGGTGAACTTCTGAGGAAAATCAGTGGAGGTGTTCAATGGCTTCGTATACTGAGGGTGAATTGTCCGGTATATATGTGCAGCAGCTGAACCCAATGATGCGGCATGCTCCTCCACGATCCGCTAGAACCACATCTAGAACAAGGCGGTTCTGGGGAGCCACCAGGCGGACCACTTGAAGTTCGGCTGTGTTGTTCGCAAGGATGCCAGCTGTAATGTTCATTGTCGTTTCGACTGCCTGGGTCAAATGTCGGATGGCACGGCTGTTCGCCATTGGACCCCAGAGTGGAACAAGTCCCTTCATTGCATCGAGGAATTGTGCTCCGGTGGAGTCGGCTTGTTCAATGTCCTTTGCTCGTTTCTGTCTGTGATGATTCGCTGGAGCCACATAGGTCGGAGGAAGGATGAAAGCGATATAACAGGTGCCCCCCCAGCCTTTGGGGAGCCAGGTGTAAGCCTTTGTACCACAAACAAAGTCCATGTTCGGAGAGGAGACAAAAGAGGGTGGATCAATGGAGTCCAAAGTTCTGATGATGCGGCAAGCGCTGCGGCCTACCAGCTGTGTCCCAAGCCCTTCGATGCACATAAGGCCTGTGACGTTGATGACGGATAGGGCCACAGTCAGGGTGGCAGCTGTTCGTTTCCGGAGGTAGGAGAAGGTGGGTCTGGTCGGATTGTTAAACACCTGCATTTCAATCCGTTCTTTGACAGGGATGTCCATGTGGATAGATTCATTGGAGGTCTGTGGGCAGAAGTGTGCAGCAGTTTTCTTCGTTTTGTTCTGCCAGACCTCATGAAAGAAATGTGTCACAGTTCTGCTGAAGGTGGCATTATCCCTGTAGCTTTCTTGCAAGAGCATCAGCCAAGCAAGGCAGGGGCCGTGAATCGAGAAGGGTGAAGGGATGAGGGTATAGAATGTCCAGTGGCGTGGGGAAGCAACCCACAGATCCAGCAGTTGGTGGCATTGGTGGCAAGGTTGTGCTGGTGCAGCAGTTGCACAAAGGAGTTGTTCCAAAACTCCTTACGTCTTTCTCAGAGTTGGGGTGAAAGATAAATCAGATAATGTTCTTTCATTGTGGTATGCTGTGCTGTGGTCAGGAATGTCTCATGAGATGGTGCGCTCTCTTCCACAATCCAGAGGGTGGTCATGAGGAGGAGGCAAAAGAGAAGGGCGATAAAAAGTGCAATAGTCTTTGAACTGTGTATTTTGTCAGTCTTTGGATTTCTGTAGTGAATCTTCAGATGTCCGGTTGCTTCCATCATCTTCTTATCGGGCGCTTCCATCATCTTCAAGGGAGCTCGGTTGCGGGCAGAACCACAAACTTCATCTGGATTCTCTCCTGACAGCCTCAGTAGTGTTAGGCCCCCGCTCTGAGAATTACGACTTAGTCAATGGGCTGCTTAGCCGAAACTCTCTCCTTTCGTCGCAGGTTATACCCTTCTCTGGACGGCACAGTGGGGTCAGGATATTTTGCTAATTCGAGTGTCTCTGTATCAGGATAACAGTTCAAGGATGGTCGGTCTTTGTTCAGGAGCTCTTCTTGGGTGGCCACGTCTTCGGTCGTCGTCAGAGTCGATGCGATTTTCTTACAATGGTGCGCATGCACCCAGTGGCGCTTTCCTTCCACTCAAAGAGTTGTTCGGGTGGTGAGTAGGACTTGCCAGGGGCCCGTCCACCGGGGTTCCAGACTCTTGGCACGCTGGAAGTTGCGGATTAGGACGAAATCCCCGGGTTGCAGGTTGTGTCCGGGGCCCCTGGAAGCGTCAGGAATGGCATGCAGCACCTGTTGGTGGATAACAGACAGGGTCACAGTCAATTTATACAAGTAATCAGGCATTAGGACGTCCGGGACGTCATGAATGGAAGTCGGTTTTGGTGCAGACCAGACGCTCATAGGCCGGCCGAAAACGACCTCGTAAGGTGTCAAGTGGTGTTTGGTGGGGGTTGGAACGCATCGATAGCAATGCCAGTGGGAGAGCGTCTGGCCATTTCAGTCCTGTGGTAGCCACTATCTTAGCCAGTTTTAGTTTCAGAGTGGCATTGTGTCGTTTAACTAGTCCAGCAGATTGGGGGTGGAAGACTGCGTGGAACTTCTGTTTTACACCCAACCCCTTCAAGATGAGTTGGATAACTTCGGCTACGAAGTGGGGGCCATTGTCGCTCCACAAAATTCGACAAAGGCCGTAACGAGGGAAGAATTCTTTCAGTAGTACTTTTGCAGTAGCAATGGCAGTGTTGTCACGGGTTGGATAGGCTTCCACCCACTTGCTAAATGCACACACCACAACAAGTACATACTTCAGGCCTTGGCATCTGTCTAGCTGGATGTAATCCATCTGCAGGACTTCAAACGGGTGATTGGGAACCCCAAACCCTCCCCGGGGTACTACAGTTCCCTTCCCAGGGTTGTGTTGCAGGCATATCAGACATTGTTGGACCAGACGTTTGGCGGAGTCTGCGATCTTGTCATTGTTCCAAACTTTGGAGACAAGCTCGGTCATAGGGGCTGATCCTATGTGTGCAGGGGAGTGTGCCATGGTCAGTATGGGAATCAGATATGAATCGGGTAGCAACCATTTGTTCGCGTCTTTTGTTCACCAGCAGCCTTCATCGTCCTTCAGTCCCACCCGTGCCCATTCGGTCAATTCGTGTTGTGAGCTGGCCATTTGGATGTCCCTTATAGTTTCCCTAGCGTCTGTCCATTTCTCGGCTTGTGACCTGGTCACGTACATGCGTGTTGTCGTCCTATTCTCAGCTGTGGTTCGGGCAGTCATGTCAGCTAGTGCATTCCCTTGTCCAATGATGTCTGTCACCTTTTTGTGTGCTTGACATTTTATTACTGCCAGTTGTTTGGGAAGAAGGACTGCTTCAGTTAGGGCGGAGACTAGATCTCCGTGTAAGATGGGGGTGCCGTGTGAGGTCAAGAATCCCCTCTCCTTCCAAAGGAGCCCAAAATGGTGAACCACCCGAAAGGCGTACTGGCTGTCGGTGTAAATGTTTGCTGTGGTTCCTGCTGCCAGGATGCATGCTCGTGTGAGGGCAATCAGTTCTGCTGCCTGTGCAGATCTTTGAGTGATGCGGGCTGTCTCTACTACAGTTCGGGCTGTGGTGACTGCATAAGCAGCCGAGGTGGTGTCATCAGGGAATTTGATGCAAGAACCGTCCACCCACAGCTCTCCGTCAGGGTCAGGAAAAGCTGTGTCTCTGAGGTCGACCCTGCTCCTAGTCTGTTCGTCCGTGAGGGTCACACAGTCATGTACAGGGGGCACATTGGGATTGTTCTCTGGTAGGGGTAACAAACTCGCTGGGTTCAGTGTGGTGCATCTTTTCAGGGTGATGTGGGGTGCAAGCAGAGTCAATTCGTATCCAGTCAGTCGTGCACTCGTCAGGTGTTGCGTCTTAGTCTGGTTCAGGAGGGTGTCAACCGCATGGGGTACTAACACCGTGAGGGAATTCGAGAGTACGATCCTCTCACTCTGTCGGATAGAGATAGCAGCGGCAGCTACAGCTCGAAGGCAGGCAGGCAAAGCTCTGGCTACGGGGTCGAGAGTGGCAGATAAGTAAGCGCATGGGCGTTGCTTTGGGCCAATGGACTGGGTCAAGACAGACAAAGCACATCCCTCCCTTTCGTGAGTGTAGAGGGAGAAGAGCTTCATGTAATCGGGTATTCCTAGGACAGGGGCTGAACAAAGGGCATCTCGTAGTTCTATGAAGGAGGATTGGCATTCAGGGGTCCAAGGGAGTGGGAAGGGGACATCTTTAGCTAGCAGAGAAAGCAGCGGTTTCACGATGAGGCTGAAATTCGGTAACCACTGTCGGCAGAAGGAAGTGAGGCCTAGTAGGGAGCGGACTTGTTTCTGAGTCTTAGGGACAGGGGTCTCTAGAATGGTTTGGATTCGGTCGGGAGTAAGTTTCCTTCCGTCTTTGGACAAAAGGTGGCCTAGGTAAGTGACCTGGGGTTGGCAGAATTGCAGCTTCTTTTTGGAGACCTTGTGGCCATTTTCCGCAAGGAAGTGCAGGAGTTGGATGGTGGGATGGTGGCTGTGACTGCAAGTGGAGTGGTGTCGGCCGCCAAAAGGATGTCATCGACGTATTGTATCAATACCACTCCATCTGGTAACTGGACTGCGTCCAGTTGTCTCTTGAGGGCCTGGCTGTAGATGCTGGGACTCTCAGTGTAGCCTTGGGGTGCTCGGCAGAATCTATATGAGCGGGCTTTTAGGGTGAAGCCAAAGAGGCATCGGCTGTCTGGGTGAATGGGGATAGAGAAGAAAGCATTCTTCAGATCAATGACAGTGAAGGTGGTGGCAGTGGAAGGAATCAGAGTCAGAATAGTGGTGATGTCAGAGACCACGGGGTACTGAGGAACAACTACTTTGTTGACCTCTCGAAGGTCGATGATGAAGCGGTACGCTTTTTCATCTCCCTCTCCTTGTTTCTTTATGATGGGTAGGATAGGGCTGTTGCAAACATTGCTAACTACTTCCTCTACCACTCCTGTGTCTATCAGGGACTGAATAATCTTTACCAATGCCTTCTCGCATTCGGGCGATATCCTATATTGTGGAAGTTTCGGGAGTATTGTGTCCTGTCGAACAGTTATGTGCACTGGGTCAATCATCATGCATCCTACGTCCGAGTCAGTCTTGGCCCACAGATACGGAGGCAGAGTGTCAAGTAGGGACGAGTCAGTGTCAGAAATGGAAAACATGCGTCGGGAAGGACAATGTCTGAGCAGAGCCGGGTTGTCGTACAGAAAGACCCGAACTCCATCTTGCGAACATCTAATAGTAGCTCGGAAATGTTTCAGCAAGTCAAGTCCCATAATGGCGTCAGGGGTATTGGAAGAAAGCAAAAACGTTGTGTCAATGGTGTTGTTCTCTAGGTCAAAGGAGATCGATGTGGACAAAGGGTTAGTGGAGGGCGTTCCATCGAAACCTATCGATGTTACAAGTGAGCCAAACAAGGGTGCCCTTGGAATCAGTCGTTCAGATAACGCACTACGAGTCGCGCCAGTGTCTACCAGAAATGGAGACTTCGTACCCAGGACCTTAGCGGTGACATAAGGACCTTGCTGGTCAACATAGAGCTCGACTGGATCCCTCCCTTGCCCTAGGCAGTCCTACGCAAAGTCGTGGGCATCGTCGCAGTCAGACTGTTGGTACTGGTTCTGTCGGGGATGGTCAAATGTATTCGGTCTGCCTGATCTGTCGTTATTCGCATCATTCGTGGACCCTCGTCCCTGTCCTCTATTTCTCGGTCCACCCTCTACGTCTTTGGGGTCCCTATTCTTATTCATCTCCAACAGAACCGGACACTGGGATTTCCAATGGCCGAATCCCTTGCAGAATGCACACTGGTCCTTGCTAATAACTTTACGTCCAACATAAGGTGCTGGAGTACGGTCTTTAGGGGGTGCGTTCCTAGGGGTATTTGTCTGGTAATTCCCTTTGTACTGTTCTCGTCCTTCAGTCACTCCTTGCAAGTGTGCAATCATCACCCTCTCCTTCAAGTCCTTCTTCTTTTTCTCTGTCGCCCTATCGTTTTCGTTTTTCTGATGCTCATAATATTGGGCCATCTGGAGGATAGCCGCGGGTTTGGAGGCTGCCCAACTACTCTCGCTGGCCTGCAGTTTCTGAGAGACCTCCTGCGACAGACCTTTGACATAGTTCTGGACAAACAGATGGTGTCCGGTTGCAGTGGTCATGTCCTGGCCGCTGTAATCGGAGAACACCGTTTCAAAGCGGGAGAAGTATTTCGATACGTCTTCCAGGGGTTTCTGACGACAGGCTGTTACTATCGACCAGTCCACTTTCTTTTCTGGGATCAGGGTTTTCAGTTTCTGCACAATTTTGTCTGGGAGTTCTAAAATGGATTTCAAAGGCTTCTGTCCAGGCTCTCGTTTCTATCTATGCCATCGAGTTGTGACCAGGTATGCCCAAACAGCTCAAGGTGGTCGACTTTCCGGATTTGCTTCCACACATCAGCTGGCAGACATAACCCGAAAAACAAGTCGATGTCGGCTAGGGTCATAATCGTTGAACCTAAGGCTGTACCTAATTCAGTGTAGAAGGCAGTGGGGTTTTTACGTAAATCGGGCAGAGATTTCCGGAACGTCAGAAAATCTTGCTGATCCCATGGTTGGTAGACCCAGTTATACACTACCCTCCCTCTTCCATCTTGGTGGTTGACGTCATTGTGTGTTCCCTGACCTCGTGGGGGGACCCAGTAGGGGGCAGCCTCTCTTATTGGCATCATGGCGCCAGCTTGCTCTATTCGTGGTTCGGTCGCTACAGAAGTCGTAGGTTTAGCTTCCAACCCTTGTTCAGTGAGGTCGCCCTCATCCCCAATACCCGCATATGAGTTGAACATATCCATGATGTGCTCCTCACTCTCCTTCCGTTCTACTAGTGTCCTGACTATCTTGTCAATCCCTGCTCGCTCATCTTTGCTTAACCTGTTCGTTCTCGTGGAATCTGTCTTTCGGACCTCAGGGTCATCTAACATTGTCGCTCGTGCAGTATCTAGTACAAGGGGTTCGGCCGGCGCGGAGGCCATGGGGACCGAAGCTCTGGTACTACTCTCGCCTGTGCTTGGGGGTAGCGGGTGCTGTGCTAAAGGTTGGGAAGGGGCATATTGAGGGGGCATGTAGATGATCGGAGGACCTAATAAAAGATCATCATTGGCTCGCTGTTTCGAGGGTAATTCAGGGTAGAGCATAGAGGTTGTTCTAACAGGACACTGACTTGATGTTTCGGATTCTTGTTTCCGTTTGGCTTCCTCTCTCTCCTTTATCTCTTCTTCTAATTTCCTAGCAGCTAGGTGGGCTGCCTTTCGTAGCTCTTTCTCTAATCTGATTTTGTTCCTCTTTTTACGTTGTTCTGTTTCTTTGCGCCACATGCTGAGACTATCAAGCATAGTGGGCGTTGTCTTATTGTTACAAAGGGCTGTTTCTAGCGCGCTTATTTTATCTTCATCGAAGGATCCTATCAGTGGCCACTGACTTTTCTGATCCTTTTTCGTATATTTATGTCATAGTTTGCTATAGGCTATGGCGATTAATCCATGCTTAATGAACATGTCCTTATTAGGGGTGCCTTCCAGTGGAGCCGGATGGTTCATCTCTAATAAGCGGTCCGGGCTGAACCAACTACCAATCAGTGGGGAAAAGATAGGCATGACGGATTACAACGGGGACAAAAGTCTGCACTACCTATCTTATCACTGCTTGCAAAGACTAGACAGAATATTTCTATTCTTCGTTATTTGCAGGCAGAGAATACCTCAAAAGAACCAATATCGAACAGTCAATGTTCGGTCAATCAAACAATCAATGGGGAGAAAGAATAGGCATGACGGATTACAACGGGGACAAAAGTCTGCGTTACCTACCCCTCACTATCTGCAAAGGAAGAGAGAATATTTCTATTCTTCCTCGTTTGTAGACAGAGAGAATCTCAAGAGAACAATCCTCGAACAACAATGTTCGGGCAAACAATCAATCAGTGGGGGAGAAAAATAGGCACAACAGGTTACAACGGGGGACAAAAGTCTGCGTTACCTACCCTTCACTACCTGCAAAGGAAGAGAGAATCTATTCTTCTCCGTTTGCAGACAGAGAATCTCCAAAAGAACCAACAATTCGAAGAGTAATACTAGTATTTTCCAAACAATCAAACAATCATTTCGCAATTTGTCGTGTTACACGACCTTACCCGGACCACATGGACAGTTTCTTGTCTTCCGAATCCAGCGCCCGATCGTCCTCTATTCTTCGTGACTGTCGCGGCACTCCTGATGGTTCCCAGTCAGAACCGTAGATCACTCGAGAGAGGTCTGCTCGGAACCAGTGAAGTTCGGATGATCGGCTGTCAGACGAGGGTCTATCGGACAGGAGCTCTCCCGATCGTTGCAGTCGTTCACTCTGTCGTCAGGACCTCTCCCACCGGATCCACGAGTCACTGATGGGCCCCACGTTTGGGACGCCAATTGTAGAAAAAAGGTAGGGTCAATGAACCTTTTTAAATATTGCCCGGCGCTAACCGCCTCTCATACCACTTGAATCTGTCAAACAAAGAGGCAGGCGCTGGAGACTGGAAGGCAGGAAACAGAAGTTTATTCCGACGGAGCAGAACACCTCAATTCAGACAACAGGGTATCTTCTCGAGGTGTTCTAACCGCATCTCTGAGGCCTGACCTCTTATACACAGGTTTATGGTCTTTATTACAGTTTATTACATGTGGCACATTCTTGCAAATACTTTGAAGTACGGAAAGACATCCTCGGAATCCCTGCTTCAAGCCCGTTCCCATACACATTTACAGTTGAAGTCCCCACCCCGGTCACAACAGGTGACGATTTGTCGCGCAGCTGGGCATTCCGCCGATTCCCGGAATGCATGTGGTCGATCGGATCTCATGGGGTGGGGGCTTTGATCAGTTGTAGACCCTTTGATGGGGGGAAGCTTCCTACTGTATGGGGGCAATAAACAGCATTCGCAGGGCCAGGTGGCGGCCTGGGAACGAGCAGGACAATCGGGCACAGAGGAAAGGGGGGTTTATCAAAGGATACGGGATCATGAAAGTAATGGAGGGAAGTGTTGGGCTGAGAACAGGATGGGGTTCCGAGGCAGGGTTGCGCTGAAGAGGGTTTTATAGTCCAAGCATGTGAGAGCGGGGGCTGTCAGCGCGCGGGGATGCCTGCGAGGTTAGGAGAGAGAGAGAGAGACGCGCTGGCTATCAGCAGTGGACAGAGAGGCCATGGTATTCAAAATGGCTGCCGCTTACATGCACGAATGGGCCTAAAAAGGGACAAGATGGCACCGATAATGTTGAAGCTGCAAACTAGATTTTAAAAGTTACAGATAGACACATTCATTTTTGTTATGCACAGGGAGATTAAGCGATTTGCCCAGAATCATAGGATGTTGAGTGTCGTTTCCGAGACTCGAACCCAGTTCCGCAGCTTCGAGGTCGACCGCTCTAGCTGTAAGGCTAAATCCTCTGCTCAAGTCTTTATCCATATTTTCCATTCAAGTAAGCACATCAATGTATATCCATAAATAAATCATATAATTATGGCCCTATTTAGCTCACATCACGAACATAAGAGCCTTTGAAGACATACCTGTATCGCGATTATGATAACTAGTAAATATTAAAGTTGTACATAGTCTCAAATCCTTGTAAATTCCCTCCCCCCTTTAGTCCACAAGAGATGTGGCCTATTTTCCATCAATACAGATGGCACAGTAATCAGCTCAGAGCACACTCTAGTTAAGTAGCAGGGATAAAATTAGATAAAGGTCCATGTAGTTCATCTTTCCGCTAATTATCATAATTATTTGGACAAGAAAAACCATTTAAAAAATATTCTGCAGGGAAAATATGATAATTCTTAATGAATGCGACTTCCCTGCATGCACCTACAGATTTGTTTGTTGCCCCTCCACAGTTTAAAAGAAACACTTTCACTTATCCACTGTCTTCTCCTGAGCCAGTTAGGAAGTCGATTCTGCTCTCAATAATGGTCAGGTGATATATGCAGTGCAAACATTATTAACCTATTTCGAACAACTGCATAATGCAGAGAAAACTTAGAAAGGTTTGCTGCTGTTTTGGTGGCTTATACATGGAGTATGCTTCTATGAAATGAGAGCCAATTCTCTTTATTTTTGCAAAAATGGTAGTCCTGACAGCAGATGTAAATTTTGTGCTACTGCAGACAATGCTGCAATTTTAGAATTTAAATTTCAAAACCTATTGTTTTTGAGCAAGAGGTAACAGTGCGGTGAGCTACCTTAGTAGGCTTAATACAGTTGACAGGGGTTTTTTTTTGCAGGGTTTATAAGTTCTCGTTCAATTTCAGTTTATTGATTTTTAAAGCTTCTCTCACCCAGTTAGAGCTCCATAAAACTCTTCACAAAAAACACAAACATTGCTCAGGAGATATATTCCGCATAATAAAATCTTAACAAGAAGCAGCAGGGCAATTGAGTTTTAGGGAGATTAGAATTTAGTAGGCATGCAAAGACCAACGTAAGCAGCAGATGATGGGAAGATGATTCATGGTGTGAGGGAAAAAGCACACGTGGAAGTCACAAAATGGCATTTTTTTTTAAAGAAGGGAGACCTTCCTGTACATAAACAATCCAAGGCTTTTTGCTTGTCCATGTGTGCTGCACAATGCAGCACACATGGAAAAAGCAAAAACGAGGAGAAATAATGCATTTCTCCTCATTTCACAAAATTAAGACCAGGTTTTCCCTGGTCTTAATTTCGGGGCTGCCTCCTATTTACACTGCCCTTGTAAATTAGGGGCAGCGTCAAAATAAATGAGTGTTTGATGGAACGCCCACTGCAACATCCACTGCCCACCCCTTTCACGCTAAGCATAGCGTGAAAGGGGGCCATATTTACAAGGCAGCGTTAAGCCACATTAAGTAATTAAGTCCCTATTACCTTGGAAACATCACAAAAAGTGACATTCCTGTGGCGATAGGGGCTTGTACATATGCCCCAGAGGACTTTCACTGTGTAATGGCATTGTGAATTGAAAAATCTTGCTTGGGTTAAATAGGCAGTAAAACATTTCACAAATATTTTACATTGTACATAAAAAGCTTGCAAAAAAGAAAAAATTCAGAAAAACAGGCTGCACACATTTTGCTGCTTTAGTAATTAATTTAGAGTGAAAATTGCCTTGCAATGTTAAAATATATATTGGCCTAGGTAAGTACAACTATAAAGAGGTAATCTTTGCAACCTTGAATTTAAAAAGAATGTACAAGGGAATCAGAACCTTTCACACCCCTTGTTGATTCCAACAGTGGGTCAAGAACTGTAACAGTGGGAGGTCAATAGCTTGCCAAATTATATGGTGTTTTATGGAGTCTTTTTTGGGAACATGGTGCCCACATGATCACTAGCTGATGAGACCTGATATCACTTCCGTGATCAGCCTCATGAAAAACTGCTTGGAATTTGACTCACTTTATCAGAATGACTATTAAGTGTTACAGGTATGGCTATAAGGCTGTGTAACAATATCACTTGAAACAGTTTATGCGAATGGTGGGGAAGTTGGGTCAAAGTGGTCCTCATCAGGGCCTGACTGGGAACCCAAAGCAGCCCAGGCAATTTTGCAAGACGAGACCCGGGATGGTGGGTTGGAAGTGTGAAGCCCTGCTGCTTTTGTTACTGGGGCTGATATTGCAGCACCTCTGCAAAACCATCCACCAACAACAAAAAACACCCCCCACTGCTGCAAAACGGGCCCCCACCCCTCCAAGCTCCCAGGAAAACACCTGATGCCCACTACAGCTAGTGCAGCCCTGGTCTTCATAGACAGAGACTGTGAGTGACACTGATAACATTTTCACATATTAGAAAATACTTCTGCTTAACACTATAGTCTGGGCTTGATTTATGGTCTCATTCTGAGTGCCACGTCATTGGGCGTAACATGCCACCAACGCCGTTCCCAGTGCTACCATTACTGTGGGAATTGCTAACTGGGTGTAAACGGATTATACAAATATGAGTTGCACCCCGATGGTACCCTCAGAAATGAGGGATTCCCCCCAAGTAATACTCATTTCTCTACAGGGTTTCACCCACAGATCTCACTTGTTTTCACCAGCTGAAATGTCTGGTAAAAATGCACTTGATCTGCGGTGTTCTTTTAAACCTTTTAATTCTGATGGGGCCAGTTCCTACTGTTACTGATCCCATCAGAATTACAGGATTTTCGATTGAAACCTTTAGTGATGCGTGGCAAAGGAATAGGACCCAGCCAAAAAATAAACATATTCATTGCTACATGCTAAACTATGTAATCCTCACATAAAAATGTTGGCACCACACAAAGAAAACAAGAACTAAATAGAAAGTGCACCAGAGAGAGAAAGTGAGTGAGAGATCAGGTGAAAGAAGGACAAATGAGAGAGTGAGAGCACCACTTTGCAATGCCAATTATAGAGAAACAGCCAGTGATGCTGAAAGAGAAGAGAAAGATCTGTACAGACTTCTAAACATACCAATGGATAAAGATTTTTGAGACAAATCATAGGAAATGCAACACTGCAAGTACATGTAGCAGACATGGTGCATATTTAAATTGCTTGATGCATTTATATGCAGAGATCCAGATTACATAAACTGCTGTGGGCTAGACAGGTCATGTCTCCTATGATGATCTCATTTGCTCATGATATGCAGCAAAGTCAGTCACTACATCCAGTGTTGCTGGAAAGTCCTCCTCCAAATAAAGTAATGCATCAGCTGTGCTGTGTCTCAATGCATATGCAGCTATTACACTCTTGCTGCCTCTGGTAGCAGACCTGGACTATTTGATTGATCTATTGGATTCTGACAGTCACCAGAAGCAGTGCTGGAGGTTGAATTTGTCAGCTTTAGGAAGGTCCAGGTTGCTATTACTGGTTTCTTCTTAATTTCTTCAATACCTGCCATCAACCTTTTGGATTTGCCCATTTAGTTTTTTTTTGTTGCACTCAGATGGTCACTAAGCATGCGTATGCAAGGGCTCTATCTTGTAATGCAAGTTCTTATGTTTTTTTGTAAAACCATTAACTAATGGTCACCAGGCATGTACATGAGTGCACTGCTTTGCATGCATAAGGGGATAGAATATGCGTATTTAAATATATTATGTACTTCAAAAGAAAAGGAAAGTTAAAGTAGAACTTATGTTAAAATACTTAGAGACGATTCGCTAAACTTGTTACATGATTTACTCCAACATCCTTGGGGGATGTCATGATCAATTACACATGTGCAACATATTCATTTTCCAGTTAAAACATCCTATTTAAATAGGTGAAAACTCAGGAAGTTAAAAATTAAAGATTCATATTTACTCACGTAATATGCAATTGTCTAAGGAGTTAATAGATGTGAAAGGGTAGAATTTCCTTTGAATGCATACTTAAAAGAAGGTAGCATCAAAGGAGTAAGAATGGATATTTAATACACATAGACTTTAAAAGTGAATTTTTCAATAGCTTTGCATCTAGAGTAAATGTGGGCATTGGAGGGTAATGGAATGAAGAGTGACAATATTTTTACAGCTGTGCAAGATATGTGTATTATGAGAAAATCTCCTTTTGCCTGATCACCACATTTTATTTGCTGACTGTTATTGCTGGTTTTTGTAATCTGCACTCTGGAACACTGCTATTTATTGCCCAGTGTGTGAGCTCTCAGTACTAAAACATGGTAAAATTGGCTAATCCCCAACTGGCATATTCAACTTGCCAGTAAGTTGGTTCTATATAGTACACAAAAATACACCAGTGTCTTGAAAAGTTAAATGTCACCTTTGGACTGTAACAATTATAGTGCCATCAACTAGGTTGACAAACATGCCTTTAGGTCAAAATCAGTAGACTGCTTCTATAGCTTTCGATATGGGTCAAAATAATCAGAGCAACATAATTGATCCAACCACTGCTTTTAATATTTATTAAAAATACAATTTGGTGGTGAAGTCAAATTTTGATAAATATACAGGAAAAGCATTTTTTTAAAGATACACTTGCCTGCCTGATGCTTCAGTAGGCTAATGAGCATAATCCTGGCAGCAGCTACCCCTGTAAGTGTTTCCCCTTTAGGAAATGTGAAAACTGCCCCCAGAGCAGAAACAATGCTTCAAGCAGAAATAATTGGGTGTGAGGTATCTGACTCCGCTCAGCTCAGGACGTCCAGTTAGGGAGGGTTCAGGAACCTATTTGTTAGAGACTAGGGTTAAGTCTCTCAGTTCATAATAATTTATGAAGAGAGGGCTTGGCAGCAATACAATGGGAGGGGAAACTGGGCCCATCACCCCTGGCTTTGACACAAGCCACCTCCAAAATGATGGTATTGACCTCCCTAGAGTAGGAGGTTGTTCTATTCCTGCCTTGCTCTATGCAGACGATACAGTTTGAATGGCACATACTGCTAAAAGCCTGCAAAAGCTGCTTACCCATTTTATTATTTTATGAATAGACTTCTCTGGGCAATCAAGAAGCAAGGATATAATGAGGAAATTCAAATTAAACATTTATTGGATAAGAAGGCCAACTCAAAGTAATATACACAGGGGGAGGGGGTTTAAAGTCAATGATAAAGTCTGTTCTTTTCTTCCTCGCACAGTCTTTTAATTAATAAGTCTATTATTGACTGAGTATAGTAGGGACGTCACATTCATCGGCTTGGATTTCCGCTCCGCACAATCTGTGTAATGCATGTAAATAAAGCACACAAAAAAAAATGTTAGGGCGATACTCTGTCTGAATTCAACTGGTCCTGGGAAGGGTAGTGAGGGAGTCATAAAGCACCAACCGTCACCCGTGCATTCCGTATTAGCTCAAGAGATTACTGTGGCGTTTGAGAACCTCCTTTCGCCCGTTTCGCAGGGTTCCCACCTCTGTGGAACACACTCCGAAGGCGGGCACGTACCTACTGTAGCCACGCTCCTTCTGGAGCATGGCTCGTCTCTTCACAGTGCTGAATCGGGTCCTGCACACTCTTGGAATGGAGTTTTCCTGCTTCGGTCGTCGCGTCGTCCGTTTCTCCTCCGGCACGAGTTGGTTCGGTTGCAGGTAGGGCGAGAAGACTGCCTGGTGGTTCTGGGTCCTTCTCTTGGCGGCGGACGACTTCTTCCTCTTCTGGCCTCACTCTCATACCGGAGGTTTGTAGTGTAGAACTAATGGGACGCAGAGTTCTGGGAAGGTGGGCGGGTTTAGGATCTTGTAGTTTTAGATCCTTAAAGGTCCACAGGACCTCGGAAGCTGCTGTTTCGGACTGTAAAGAAAGGAGAGGTGAAAGATAACGGGGAACTTCATCAACGTCATCCTCCTTCAGTATATCGATAGTTGGCACCTCGTGACAACTTCTTAAAATCACACGTTGTGAACCTTGGACCATCAAATACAAAAACTATGAAATATGTGATAGATGGCCAACAAATTAGACTGGTAGATACGTTTAAGTACTTGGGGCTACAACTGAACTCTGAGCTTCATTGGCATTCCCTTAGAGATCAGAATGTTTTATCTTTTAATAGGGTGATATTTAGCATGGGAGATTTTTCACGCTGATTGAGGTGTACTCATATTCAATCTGTTTTGTAAATCTACAGGGCTAAATGTATCCCCTAGTGTGCTATGGCAGTGGAATTCAAGGGAGATGGCCAGGTTGTTCCACTCCAAGCTGCTAGAAACAAGTTTTAAGGAGCCTTTTGGGAGTTTGTCAAAGTATACCCTATGAAATTGTCCACAAAGAACTAGGTATAGATTTTTTAATTGACCGACTCCGCCCATTACATCTTTGAAATTCAATTTGGACAAAGGAGGACTGATTTTCCAGGATTGCCTTCAATTAGAAATGTCTGTACAGATCCCTTGGCTGGCGTAAGTGGCGCGTAATTTGCAAGCCCAAGGGAGGCCAGATATGTTTGTTAACACCTCAAACATAACTAGTGCTGATGGCAAATAGATCTAAACCACTTTTAGGGACAAGCTGACATCAGAACGTGAGGATGTTTCTTTAACGAAACACTCTATGAAAACGTGAGGATGTTCCTTTAACGAAACACTCTATGCAACATGCAATATTGGTGAAAACAGTTAGAAATATTGAACCATGCTTGACTTGGAACATGTCTCGCCACCAACGCTGATTGCGGACTTATTTTAGACTAAATTTATTTCCCCATTTGGTCCCTTTTAATTGTGGTTGTTTTAAGTATTCAGATTTGCCCCTTTGCAACTGTGACAACAATTGCAATTTAGAGTATGCATTGGAGTTTCAAAGTAGTAAACTTTTTATACTCAAAAAAGGCTGTTATGAATAGGCTTCAAAATGTTTATAAACATTAAAGTGACAATATGTGATAATCAGGTAGGTCACGGCAAAAGGGGACTAGTTTGAAACTGACTTTGATAATATTTCACCAACCCCCTCCCATTAAGTGCTGGGCATGAACATAGATAGAGAAGAAGGCTCAGTACCAGGAACTCAGCAAAAGGAAAATATGGTAAGGGAGACAGATAGTGGCAACAGTGCTGCAGCACCAAGTCTACTGGATTCCAGCAGGTAGGTCTTTGCAGACAGTAGGTGTACATCAGACAGTAGAAATCCCATGCTGTAGGTGTGTGTCATTGACAAATCCAGACAGTACTGGGAGACCCTTTCCAAGTTCAGTGGCACAGGAGAAAAATAGCAAGAAAGGAATACTAGTTGGTTTTGGAAAAGGGGGTGGTGATGGACAGAGTTTCTGAATGATGCAGAATACTCCTACCCAGTCAAGAGATCAGGGCTTAATCAATCATCATTTTTTAGCTCACTGCACCATCCCAGATCAGAACCTGGCTACATGCAAATTAGTCTGACCCTGTCCCAGTGCATCATGGGAACAGGGCAAACCAAACTACCAAGCCAATTCTTATACTGGAAAGGAAACAAGCTTCCGGGGACCGGTTTCTGGCATTACAGCCGTCGTCGGCACGGCTTGCTTGAATCCTGATGGTGCAATGAGCAAGGGACTCACGTCTGAGTATACCCTCCACACTTAGTGTGGACAAAATCGATTTTGGAAAAGGGGGTGGTGATGGACAGAGTTTCTGAATGATGCAGAATACTCCTACCCAGTCAAGAGATCAGGGCTTAATCCATCACCGTTTTTTAGCTCACTGCACCATCCCAGCTCAGAACCTGGCTTCATGCAAATTAGTCTGTCCCTGTCCCAGTGCATCATGGGAACAGGGCAAACCAAACTACCAAGCCAATTCTTATACTGGAAAGGAAACAAGCTTCCGGAGACCGGTTTCTGGCATTACAGCCGTCGTCGGCCCGGCTTGCTTGAATCCTGATGGAGCAATGAGCAAGGGAATACTAGTTGGTAAATGTCACAAAATGTGTCACAAAACCTTCTATGGCAATCACAAAGAAGGAAGGGCAAAAACCAAAAATATGCAGGACCTCTAACAGTGAGATAAAGACTGACTTCCACTGCTGCTCTTACACTCATGTAGAAGTACCGACCCTTGATTCATTCTAGGTTTCAAGTTGTCCTGCAGTATTTCCTTTTCTGCTTCCACAGGCCCGCCGTCTCTTCTATTCACCCCACATTCTGTATTACCTGCGTGTTAATGTCTTTTTATAAGTTAGTCCCTTCCTTCGGTTGCTCATCTCAGACATGCTAACTATAAACCTCCTGACATGATCCTAATAATTCTGATGTAACGAAAATGTTGCAAGATCACTGTGGAGAAATACAAAGTTTTGATACAGTCTTATCATTGTCAACCCATCAGTATGATGATGTACTAAAATACTAGCTTACCCGTCGCGCGTTGCTGCGATCTCAGAAGAAAGAAAATTCAAGGAAACTCGTTATGATACCATCAAATTTACATTGTGTCATTGTTATTGAAACGTATTCATTTTATTTTTGAAAACATTTCTAAGGGTGACTTGAGCAGTGCGTCCCTGATTGGCTTCCTATCTTGATTCTGGTTGCTTGTTCGTTTGAGAAGAACGGGCTTGAGCAGTGCGTACTCGATCGGCTTCCAATCTTGATTCTCATTGCTCGTTCGTTTGAGAATTACGGGCTTGAGCAGTTTTTTTTCGAACGGCTTCTAATCTTGCTTCTCATTGCTCGTCTGTTTCTGAAGCTCGTAATGCCTTTTTCTTTCATGCTTCTGATGTAGATTGACCAATCGATTTACGTTTGGGGGTCATAACTGTCAACGATGCTCGCAAATTCGCTATTTCAGTATTCGAAAGATTATGAGGGCCCTGGGGGGCCGATTTAAAAAAAAAAAATTGACAGAAACCTACTCAACAACTTCCCAAAATTTCATGCCGATCGGATGAATGGTGTAGTGATGCATAAAGGAAAAACAGACAGACAGACATACTTTAGTTTTTATATATATATAGATTATGTATCCTTGGTATTTAGATTAATGCCAGTAAGGGCCATCAACACAATCATCCTGCTCCAAGCTACAAAATTGTGCAGTTTCACCTGCCAGGAGTATGATTTGAATGCTTAGGCTGAGATTTACTAAGGACTTGAGTTGTCCTAAATCCTTAAATGGTATTTACAAAACCCACACAAGGGGCTATTTGTCCGCCTTATGTGGCTTTGTGAAGAAATTTACCATAATGCTGTGGCAAGCACTGATTAACATTTTGTTATGGTAGGTATTGCGACATTGAACATGGAAATCTGCCATGGAATTTTATGCAGTCCCAGATTTACTAAAGGTAGTTAACTAGGGACTAGACAAAAAGGATGCACCTACAACAGAGAGACGTAACAAGAAGAAATATCTTAATTTCTCCTTGTTATTTCCTCTTTCCTTGTGTGCAGCATTCTGCAGCACACATAGGAGGAGGAAATGGCCTCTAAGGATATTAATTGTGCAGGAAAATATTCCTTCCTGCACAAAAACAATGCTGGCCAGGACATAGACACCCTTGCAGTACAGCACAATGGTGCCTATTTTGGAGCTGGGCTGCATCCAGTGTGTGAGCCATAGAAGGGAACAGAAGTGCACCAAATATTAGTAGATGTGGTGCATTTCTGCTCTCCCAGTTTCATGGAACATGGCATCAAATCTTTGCTTGTTGCCCTGCGTTGCATGAAACATTAGTAAATATACCCCACAATAACTAGAAATATTCTTTCAAAAATCAGTATAGATGGCCCAGATGGATGATAAATGAACTGGCTGTTTTTACCATGGGGAAAATAATTTCTGATACAGCTACTTGATTTAGACAAAAGCAAGGGGTTACACATGTTGGATATGAGAATTACTGTGGTAACTAGACACTACAGAATATTTCTTCACTTGAATAAAGATGCCAGAAAAAACATCTGACTTCTGTGGCCACTGCTCCTTGGTATCAACTATAGTTGTTTTTTTTTTGCGAGTTAATGTAGAATGAACCAAGAATATGGGGTGTTTTAGCCTTTACAGAGCAGTAAGAGACTTGAAGTCAAAAAGGTAAAGAAGAGAGTAAATATAGACACACTTTCACATGTACACACAGTTAAAAGTTGAAATCAAACAAAAAGTGAGCAGAAGACGTGACAATAGTCACAGTTTGCATACACTGTCTTTTAAGCTTATAGACACTAGAGAACTATCATGGTAGTCTAACAAATAGAAACATAAAATGTAGAAACATACCGTTGCCAATGATTCAGAAAATATTAACGACAACTGTCACAAAACTTATGTGAGTAAATAAATATTTTTTTTCAGTTGACCGCAATGACTAGGATATAGGAACAGATAAACATTTTAGAAAGGTAGGAAGCTTTGTGTAGAAGAATAGGTAGAAAAACAAGCATTTTGGACCAAATTTACCAAGCCTTTGCTTTGTCCTTGCACCATGGATTTTGGTGCATTCCCAGATTTACTTAAACTAGTAAACCTGGGAATGTGTCAAAATGCTACACCTTCCCCAGAGAGGTGTAAGGAGGAGAAATATCTGTATTTCTGCTTGTTATTTCCCCCTTCCAGGTCTGCTGCATTCTGCACCACACATAGAAAGAGGAAAATGCCTATAAGGACTGTTTTTGAGCAGTAAGGTGTCCATTACTAAACAACAGCAATCCCGCCTGTAACACAGGCAGCCTTGCACTATGGGGCATGGGTGCCTGCATTGGCGCTTGGCAGCACACAGTGTGCCAGTAGAAGTAGAGAGTAGAAATGCTCTATATCTTTGTAAATAAGGAGTATTTCTGCTCTCTCACTTTCATGCAATGCAGCACTGCAACTTTGCTTGCTGCTCTGCATTGTGTGAAAGATCAGTAAATATACCCCATTGTGTGGAAGAATGGAAATGTCAATTGAGTAGAATATCTTTTTAATCTTTATTGATTGTTTAAAAGAAGGCATTGGTTCCTAGAGCCATGGGCAAAGAACCCAAGATTCCGGAGTACAGCTTAGAATTGTTTATACATTGTTTTCTTAATATCAGGAATGGGGTAGGTGTATTTTGTGAATTGCAATTGCTTTACTCTTAAGCAGGTATTTGTTTTGTATTAACATGTCCATCTCTACCCCCTTCTTTAATTTTCCTTAGCTCCTCTGTGTGAAAGTATATCATTACTTAGGGTGAATGGTAGTTCATGACAAGTTATAATTTTTAAATCTACTCCAACCGTTAATGCCGATGCTAGTCCGTTCCAATCAATCTGGATTTATTCCAGACATGTCCACATCACACAATCTGCTAACAACTTTCACAATGTTCCATATACTTGACACTAAGCTGCAGGTGGCGGCAGTGATGTTAGACGCAGCCAAGGCTTTTGACTCTATTGAATGGGGTTATATGTTTCAAATGCTAAAGGGCATAGGGTTCCATGATTTTTTTAAATAAATAGATACGGCTACTATACACTAATCCTACAGCACATGTCTGGGTAGACAGACTAACGTCGGATGCGATTCGAATATGTAGGGGCACCAGGCAGGGATGCCCTCTCTCGCCATTGCTTTGCTCCCTCATGCTAGAACCACTGGCTTGCATCATAAGGCAGAGGCATAAAGAAGCAGCCCTTCGATTTGTACACGTCCCATCAGCATATCACTTTATGGTGATGACATGATGCTTTTTGTAAGGGAACCACAGACGGTCTTGGCTCCAATTCTGTGTGAATACATTGGTTTGGGCTTTTCTCTGGAATCAGCATCAACTGGAATAAATCAGTGAGCGTATCTCTGACCACAATCACTGGCCTCATGCTTTAGAGTTTCCTCTTGAGTGCACAACTGAGGTTCACCGCGACCCGGAAATAGTCATTAGGAATAACTATGGCGCTTCCTGCACAGTATTAGAACAACAGTTAGACAGGTGGTCAAGGATTCCACTATCATTGACTGCATGGCCCTTATCAAGATGATTGTCCTGCTAAAATTTCGGTATCTATTTAGCAAAATACCCATAAAATTGTCCCAACCAATTTTTTAAAACTATACGCTTGTTACATGTGAGGCTAGTATGGGGAGGCAAGCAACCCAGAGTGTGCTGGGATACACTCATCCTGCATTACGGCAAAGGTGGCTTTAGCATCCCAGACATGTATCTGTACTATCTATGCACTCAGGCGCAATATGCATATTACTGGTACCAACATCATGAATTCATTCCTCACGTAGCGGTCGAGGATGGGAATGCACATCTGATAGGGCTTAGGTGTATTCTGTCATATTCACGCAGAAGCACCCCAAAACAGGAAATTAATACAGTAGACACCACAACTGCAGCCTGGCAGGCAGTAGGCCGGATGGCGACCAATCTCCAGTTATATTCCCCCCTGCTTCCATTAGATCAACATTCAGCACTATCGGTCACGCAAGAGGCAGGAACCATGCACACCCTGAAATCAGTAGGTATACGTAAAATGCAGGACCTTTACCCAAAAGGTTGCTTCATCAAGGTAGACGACCCACAATACATACATAACAAGTTGCCTTTATTTCTGTTTCAATTTCACAGACTCAAGAAAGCGATGCAGGCACACTACCACACCTTTACTGATTAACCGCTGACACTGCAAGCCTTGCAGACGCTCCTAATAAGCCCCACACACATAAGCCTATTACCAGGTTATACAGGGCAGCAAGAGATGAGACAGTAAGTAGTACAAACAGAAGCCTCGATCGATGGATTACTAGACTCCACCATCAGCTCACTCAAAAGGAGGGGGAAAACTGCTGTCAGTTAACCAGTGCATCCACGTCCAATGGTAACTTTTGCATTAATCACTTTAAGTTTTTGCACCAAGTATTCCATACACCACTCAAATTGCACAAATATGGCCTTTAGGATAATGATACCTGTAAAAGATGTTGGGCGGAGTGGGCTAATTTCTGGCATCTGGCTTGGGAAAGCAATCAGGTAGCTGGATTCTGGGTGGAGGTGATACACAGATTACGAACCATGACGACTATTCCCCTGCAGTGCACTCCACAGGTCTCTTTGCTGTGCTACACACCCTCTTTGAAAGGAGCATCTGGCAAATTTACTAGAATTGCTTTACTGCTGGCGAAGAGGAGGGTGGCGATGAGGTGGGACAGTCCGGCTCCTTCACTCCAGGTCAACTGGATAACGGACCTTGTTTATTGTAGGGAGAACCTAGAACTGTATGCAGAAGAACTCCCAGCTCCCTCTCGACCTAAGGACATTTGGGAGTCACTGTTGCAATATCTGAGATCTAAAAGCAGGACACACTATCAGACTGTGATGATGTATAATACTGTCAATGGGCATGTATCAGTCAAACATCTGCACCGATAAATTTGATTGTACGGGAGGGCAATTAGGTAACAAGACTGGATGGCCACGGGTTGTTTGTTTGCACAGAATTGTACAAAATGTGGATTGCTGATTTTGTTTGCAATACGTATATCTGGAAACTAATAAAAAAACAACAAAAAAAGTAATCATTTTAAAATGTCGGACCTCATCCTCTCCCACATTATTTGTTTGCATTTGGTCTGGAGTCTGAGTGCGGGAACTTATTCGGCATTAATATACTTGTGGTACATGAAACATAATGCCAAGTCTGCCCTGTCTTGAAATTCATTCCTGGAATAAATTCCACTCGGATTTCACAACACAAGGAAACGTTAGAATTGGACAGGTTCTCGTACTTTTTACTCAACCAAATATTTGCCTAGCTCAATTGGAGGATGATGAAAATTATGTGATCAATACATAGGCTATCTGAGACTAGCCTTGCTTTAGTATGACAGAACACTTTCAGGTTAGGTAGATGAATTGTGGGGATTCAGGTGACTGCAAACATCCGGTGTGTCAAGATTGGGCACAACTAGATATTGAAGCACTATTTTTAGGCTTGTTTCCAGGATATAACATCTTAAGCAATGCAGAAGTCTCAGTTCAGTTTGCACATTTTAGTCATGGATGTCTATGCAAGTTTATATAAAAAATGTGCTTGTTCAGAATGAAGTTTAAGTGTTTAGGGTGCTCAATGATCACTGATTTGCAGTTCTGGATACTAAGAAAGTTTAACTGTGAATGAAAAGGAATATCAGAGCAGGAAGCAGAAATTAGAAAATACTCTTACATTTTTTAAGAGGATTGGATATCAGGTGATGGTAAGTAATCCAGGCCCGGGTTTTTCTTAGGGTCAGATCTAATAGAGAGATTTTCTCTGAGAAAGAGACCTTCAGGTATATCTGTGTAATATCTGTATAATGGTCCTGTGCATTTTGAAATAGGGAGCCAAGATGTCGGTGAAAAAGTGTGGGAGCTAGAGTACAACCTGAGGGTATGAGAGGAACAGAGGTAGCAAGAGAGTGGCACCATTGTATCTCTATTGTGATCTGTTCGTTTAGTTAATAGCAATATAAAATGTGCACATGCATTCTTTAGAATAATAAGTAGGAATTTGTGGTTTAACATGTCAAATGCCAACTAGAAATCTAATACAACCAAGAAGAAGTGTTCCACCTTTGATAAGAACGTGTGCAACATCCATCGAAAACTGTAAGTGCAGTGGTTTTATTTCAGCACAGTGTTTTATTATTGTGAGCACTATAGTCTTAGCATGGCTAGGATGTTATCTGCCCCATTTTAAACAGCCTACCGGGGTGAAATATCTTAGCTAATGGCTACATGTACAACCGGATAAAGGAGGCACCCAGGGGACACTAAAGGTCACAGGCTAACAGTCAAAGGAGTGAAGTAGAAGAGGTGTAGATAATCAAGGTATCCTAAATTCATAAATGACTGTCACCACGAACATGACATGTTTCTGGTGCTGCTTTTGCAATTTGAAGTGGCAGAATTGAGGGGTTGAAGGTATGCAAGGCTTCAGAATTATAGAAAAGGACCAGTGCTTCTACATTGGGTATAGCTGCCTCCATTTACAGGCTAATTCTACAACAGACACACTCTCTCTACCTGGGTACAGCCTGAACGGCTCTACCAGACTGCAAAGGCAGGCATCCTTAAAACTCGTATTTATCTACAACAAGAGCTACAGATGGTACATAAATGACAACCTATTACACATATGAGCTTTTGGAACTCTTAATCAATTCCCTTTTGTCAGAAAAAACATATAGTTCAAAAGAACTTTCATGATTCAATTGGTCTACTATGCCTACAGCTCCCACTGTTAACTGGGGACACTACTTTTTGCCAGATTAACTATTTCTCTTGCTTCCCTTCTTTAGTTCCTAGTCTCAGAGCACTAACCCTGCCTCCCAATATTGTACATGTTTTAAAATCTGAGAAAAAAAATTGATCCAGGAGCGTATAAGCCTGCACATGTGACTAAATTGGATCATTAGCTACCTTTTCCAGCTCTTCTGTTGGGTATGGAAAGTCAGTTGCAGCCTTACTAAAAAAAGGCCACCAAATACCCTGAAGTATTATTCAAAAGTGGGATACTACACCTTTTCCTAAAATGTTGGGGGACAGTATCTGATGACAACAATGAGTCTAAATCTGCAAAAATAATTGGCCAATATAGGTTGAAATCCCTTGGGAATGCAGGGATGAAATGGAAATCACAATATTTTCTTATAGACACAAATTACCCATCCATGGACATATTCAGACTGAAGAACAAATCCAAATGTGAGGTACTGTAGTAGGGCAGCAGATCACATATCTGGTCTGAAGGATATGTTCTGGTTCTAATCTTAGAGGAATTGACTGAACAAGTTATCTGAATTCTATTGATGAAATAGGATGTCAAATTTAACTAACTGTGCATGAGAGAAATTTATGGATTTGCTAACTGTTTGGTTTCTCATTAAATTAATGATCTTAACTGAAGCCTCAAAGTTATTTGCATGTATATTGCATTTTGCATGTTAGAAGGGGAACTTACATTCCTTGCCATATTAAAAAATACTACCTTGCTCACCTCTGGTGAAGTTTTTATCCGCTCGCTGTCATAGTTTCTCATGGATTTGGTACTCATGAAGTATTTAAGTGGTAACTAAACAGACAATATCATAAAGCATTTGAATTAGAAAAACAGAGAGTATTTGGGATTGGAAGGATTCAACAAGGAACTCTGTAGTAAAGCTAGTATTTAAATTTCAGTTGTAACCATAAGAAGTGTTTCCATATTGAAAGATTATCATCCAAAGCAAATAACAAATTCTGGCTCTTGGTAAAAATGTAGTAATACAAAAAGAACCTCAGGATGTTCACACAGTATTAGCGAAAAGTGATATAAAAGTCATACGGCCCTATTATGATGTTGGTCAGAAAGCCTTCGACCGCAGGTTGGAGGCTTTCCAACCGGCATCTCTGGTTTGACTTCGGACCTCCAAATTACAATGTAGGAGGTTGGGCATCAAACTGGCTGGTCCTTCCGTTTGGCTAATGATGGGCTCAAGGAGTCTGTTGGCCAGTCAGAACCAGAACGTAATCCCCTAAGGACGGCGTTTCAGCAGTCAGAATTAAGATGTCAGTTTCACACAGCCTTTCCATACCAGCCTTTCTAACATGGAAAGGCTGCCGGAAAGTGACTTTAGTTCCCCTAGCATAGCTCCCTTGCTTCGTGGCCTATGGTTGTGGGCCTGTGCCACCCTGTAAATCCTTAGAACCTGTGCCACAGGGTGCACAGATTTATCTAAACTCCCTTTTCTCTATGGGAGCTTGTGCAGCGGCCGGTTTCTGACCACACCATAAGCTTCAATAGGGAATTGGGACTGTGCCACCGCACCATGTGCGGTCACATCATAATAATGTGGTCTGGACAGCTGACCAGATGTCGGTCGGTCCCGATTGTGCGGCGATGCCGCTCGCAGGTAACTTCAAACGACATCGTAATCATGCCCATAGTATCATTTACAGGGAGGTAGTCTGCAGTGCTTCTGTAAAAGTAGTTAGCTCTAATATGGATGGATTGTGAGAAATTCCAGTGGCCTCATCCACTTTCAGTGATATAAACCTTGTCCACTAGCACCTTCTGTCTTTCATTGTTTTACAGTTTTCTAATCAGTTTCTTTCCCTTTGACTTTGCACCAACACTTGAAAGTTAAAATGTGAATCTTCTTTGCAGAATATTATCAAGGGCTTTCTGGAAACCAAAGTAGACCATATCTATCAGTACTGTCTTGGGTTACTCAGTACACCATCATAGAAAAATACATCAGGTTTATGTGGTACGAGGCTGTGATCTCATGCTGTCATATACCTGTAATAAAATGCCTTCAGGCATTTTCCAATATTTTAGGTCTGGATACGGATATGTTTTGCTGTTTTGAAGACCTTTAGGTTACTCGGTACACCACCATAGAAAAATCCATCAGGTTTATGTGGTATGACGCTATGATCTCATGCTGTCATATACCTATAATAAAATGCCTTCAGGCATTTTCTAACATTTTATGTCTGGATACGGATATGTTTTGCTGTTCTGAAGACCTTTGAATCACAAAGAGCAGGCAGAGGATGGGATTTGGGTCAAATTATTTTCAGCCATTGGCTTTCATGTGTTTTCATGATTTGTCATTGCTTTGATGAGGTGTCCATGAATCTCAAGGCATTTGAAGGATGGTTACATTGTTTAGTTTATAGTCTCTTTATGTTTTGATGATAGGCTATTAAATGGTAATTTTGTTAGAATACATGTGGGGATATGAGAGCTGTTGTGTCTTAATGTATTTGCTTTGCCAATATGAAGATGTTTTAATTGCTTCCAGCATTTTTGATTATAATTTGCATGCTGTTTTGATGGCCTTAGCCCAAAATTAAAATGCCATGCTAATGACTAATTGCCCCTATATTTTCTTTTTTGTCTTGATAAAAGCATGTTGTATTTATGTTTTTGGCTCAAAAAGTAAAGACTCATGCCGGCATTGGTTTTCTTAAAGTTGTAGCAAAAATACTGGCCCTTTATCTAACGTACGTACCATGATTATTTTGCTATGTGTTCCTTTAAGTTCACCACTTACAATACCAACTCCCACTACTGATACCATTTAATAGTATTCTTATTACAGGGTACAAATTAGCAATGTGCTGCAGTCTGTTCATCTAATTGAACACATTGAAGTTTATTGAAGCAGCTTGTTAAAGATGCTGGTTCAATGTGCACTTTTGCTACTAGGACAAATGGGTGCAATAGATGAATAATCACCCACTATTACTAAACACTTCCCCAAACTAACAAAAAGTCAGACCTGTTGTCTTTGCTAATGTTTGCTTATAGGTTTCTGACACTGCCATTCGGCAAGCATAACTATGTCTTATAGCTTCCAACCTGCAGCTCCCTAATCTGTGCAAAAGCCATGTTAGCTGTGTCTACAACCCACTAATGCATGCAAATATCAGAAAGAAATCTATTAACTATTAAATCATGTGTACCTGGTTATGGCATCAATTGTAATTTGAAACACTATATCAGGTTTTGGTTTAAAAATAATACTGATTAGGTTAATGTCCAACTTCAACAGAATTTTGGGTTATCCTTTGTTTGTATTTGAGACCCCTATAACTTTTCTAATGGCCCTAACCTCAGGACAATCTCAGTATTCAGATGAGCCTTCTTACGATCGCAGTACCCTTGAAAAAGAACTAAGGTTGTAACTCTATGCACCACCCATTCCACAGAAATCAAGAAGGGACTAAGGGCCAGTTGTACGACCATGTCATTTAGCGACTCACAAATTGTGCTCAATGGCGAGTCGCAATTTGTGAGTCCCTAAATGACATGTACAACAGTGTGTGAGACACTGTTAGTGATTCCTAATAGGGTCACAAATTGCATAACACATGCATATTAATGAGGCACTCGCAATTTGTGACCCCGTTAGGAATGGCTGGCCCTCCCAAATATGATGGCCTGCTGGGATCAGCAGACCTCCATGTCTGGGACTGCTTTAAAATAAAGCAGTGTTTTTTTTAATGCAGCCAATTTTCCTTAAATGAAAACGGGATGCATTTAAAAAAAGAAAAATGAAACGTTTTTGTTTCATTTTGTAAGGGCAGGTAGTGGTTCCTGGGACCACTGCCTATCCCTAAAAAATACTTTCCCCTGCATTCGCAAAGGGAAAGGGGTCCCCTGGGGACTCCTTTCCATTTGCAAGTATTTTACCACCATCTTGAGGAGGGCAGTAAACTGCAAGTGTTTTGCAACCCCAATTGCCGTCACAAAACATTCTTACATAGGCCTCTGACTCGCTATTAGGAAGGGAGGCCCTTGGAATGCCCCTTCCTAATACCGATTCGCAATTCCTATTTAGCAAGTCACAAACAAATTGTGACTCGCTAAATAGGGATTGGATATGGCCCTATTAGATTTTGCTTGTGCAAACGGGTCACAAGCACGTTTGAGCATGCAAAATAGGGTCGTTCATCTGGCCCTAATTCTGTACATTATTATAGCTCAGTAACATGGCAGGGGGGTTGTTTAAGGATCAGTTGCAGCTGCCTCTTGTGCTTGTTCTGTATCTTCTTTTGAAATATTTTGGAATTACTTGTTTGTAAATGCTGCATTTTGCCACTTCATGTGGTGGCACTGGAACTAAATGTCACATTGAGTCACTTCCGATGGTGTCATCAGCGGAGAATGGATTTGTGATCTCATTTCCCCTACTTGTGTGGTTTTAGGAAAATGCTATCAGTAAATATTGCCTTTAGCATTAAACAAAGTAGGCTCCATACTAGGGCATGGTGTCATACTGGCGAGACCCCAGAGATTGAATTAAAAAAGGTGTGTGCTTGATTTCGTCATGGGAGAATGCGATAAATAAATAAAGATGTAGAATCCTTTAAAGTAAATAAACACAGAATGACACTAAATAGTTTTGACAGGCTTATTTCTCTCTATTGACTTTGTTCGTTACACCAGTGAAATATTTTCCATGTAAATGCAAACTAAGATGACTTTGCCAAAACTACATGTGAGATGACTGTACAATATCATTTCTGCTTTTATTAGTTTTCACAAACTCTCCAAGTTCACATTTCCTTTTCCATCACAATATACATTTCCATACACATAAATGAGGAGACTGGCAATTGTGTTCCCCTTCTCATTTGAAAGAGGCAAAGAAACAATATGGCATTCTGCATGCAAATGTGTAAGTAGACTGGACATTTCATTCTAAAACATATTTATATTTGGTTTATATTACACCTTCCATTTAGACCAAAAAGATTGAACATAGAAAGTAACAGAAAATAAACATGTATATTTTTAGATTTAGATGTAGATGCAGCTGAAGAGATTCTGGCCGACTCTGTCTGTGAAAATAAACAGGGTTAAACTAACATAATATTGAAGCATCGAATCTGAAGGAGGAAATTTCTTTTAAGTTTCAAGTAGGTCAAACTTGCTTCCAAAAAATGTTATCAGTGGAACTCACAAGGATTCAATTTGAATATCTTGATATCTGTATACAAGATACCTTATTTTAATGAATACATTATAAGGCACTTTATTAAACAGGTTAAAACTGGAAAATGTCACTATTATGAAAAGCTAGTATAACTCTCGTTTTGGTGTAAAGTTACTTGGAACCAGATGTTCAAACAATTTTATCATTCGTAAACCCTCTGATTTGGTAAATCAGATGGTTTGTGAAGGTCCATTTAATCATTTTAAAAAAGGTTTTCTGTATCATTACATAGGTTTAGAAAACCATACTGAATCGATAATTGGAAGGGGTGTATTTAGAGCATCTGTTCTAAATACCATTCCTTATGAAATGTATTCATGTTCTGCGACAGAGATACGGTCACAAATAACTGACTGCAAAAAGCTACTGGCAACCACTTTCCCTTTTTGAAGGTTGAAAAATAATTTTTTTAACACCTTAGGTGCTGCGCACGTTCGGCGGCCGACAGCACCACTACCTCGGGAGTGCTGCCGTCGGCCATTGAACGTTCGAATTGCACCTGCGCAATGGAACGTCCAGCACTGGAGCTGGACGTTCCATAGCTGCTAAGGTGTTAAAGAGGAGATAGAGGTCCATGGGGCCACTGCTTACTCGTAAAACGTGTTTGTTAAACTTCAAATATTTTTGGAGCACATCCAGAAAAACGAACTGCATTACAAAAATAATAATAAAGGTTTGCTTTATTTAAAAGCAATCACAGACATTGTGGTCTGCTGACCTCATTGAGCCTCATTCATGTGACGCCAAATAATGAATATGTATGAGATAGGTCGTATACTGACCACTACACTTAAGAACCAAACTATTAGTGCATAGGCCGGTTCATTAAAATCTTTCCGGGTCGCAAATCTTTACTAGTGAGAGCTATAGTAGTACATATGGCCCATTGTCTTTTAATTCTCTTTTTGATTGTAAAACAAATGAATCATAATCAATCCTAAAACAAACACAAAGTTGGTATTTCAGCTGAGTACTTTTTCATAATAATCTACTTTCTTAATGGTAAACACAACTCAGAACATAAAGCAATCATATTTCTGTCAAAGCACGTTTTTGCACATTGCAGTATTTTATTTGTATTTTTAAGCTTTGAGAACTGTAGCCTCTAATAATAATGCCCTGAAAATAGTGCTAAATTCTCCTATGTTTGATTTTCACAGAAATGGTCTCTAAAGACTTTTTGATTTTACTAAAATATTCTACATAATATATACTTACATATAGGGGCTTTCTGGCAGCCATGTTCATCCATTGGTCTGTTTTTGTGTCATTCACATTTTTCTCACACTCACTACAGCATACAACTTGGGGCAAGGGCCAGCCCACTTCATCCACTTGCTAACTTCCCTTTGTGTGAGGGCATGTTGCCCTTTCACAATGAGCACATACACACACAAAGTAGCATCCTTTTCTGACAGGGACTTGTGAACGTGTGTGAAAGTTTTCATTATTTCTTTTATCCAAATGGACACATGATATTGCTTTCCAATATTAAAATGCCCGTTGGATTCATGATTCCTTTTAAACATTTTATTTATTGGGCTCAGCAAAGTGTCTGCATGTGATGCGCCCTCTGCGTTCGAGAGCCATCATGTAATTAATTGTGTCACCCAAGACGTATTCCACATGGCTACATGCATAGAAAGAGAGCACCATTTTCTTTAGCCCTCATAAAATTGTTTGTAATCTCTGTCCTTTGTGTTTTTTTGTTTACCATTCACGTAACGCACATTGTGGAGCACAGAGCCATCTGGCCTGCACTGGTGTTACTATACACACATTTCACAAGGCTGTGAGCACGTAGCTTTTTGTTTTACAGAGCTAAAGGTTATATAAAACTTTGTTTAAAAATAACTTATGGGTTAAAAGCACACACTGCATAGATCCTTTGGTGTCCAACAGTTTTCAGGCAACAATAAAAATGTCAAGATAACTCTTGTGATTATTGTTCTTGATTGAGAGAAATCGGAGTTTTGTCTAGTGGCAGTTTTGACTCATCATAAAGTAGAGTGGAGGGTCAATGTGCCTGCTGCAAAGAATGTGTACCATGCGGACCACAAAACTAAGTGTGAGAGAACGAAGAGTATTGCTATGAAAGAAAATAAATGCATGTCAGAAAGGAGCTAGGGAAAGATAAGGGGCAATGTTGGAGGGGGGTAGAGAGGGATTCAGTGGTGGAAAAGGAGGTCATTGGTGGGGCTCCAAAAAAGACTGTTGCACTGGGGGCCTTTCGAGCTTAAGCCAGCCCTGGTCCCAGCACACTTCTGTACTGTATCTCCTACCGAGCAATGCCATCAGGCTGCTGTGGATATATTTACCAAAGGGAACACATGATTATTCCTGGTCATCCTGTCTTCTCGTCTGTGTTGAAAGGATGATCTAAGCATTCTTTCTAGTCAATTTCCGTTTCCCAGTCTTAGAAAATAATTGAAGATGAAGGGGAAAATGGAATTTCTCTGGTCAACATGGTGACTTTCTTGCCACTGTGCGATCAAAGAGAACTGTTTCATGGGTAGATGTTACAAGACTCGTTGCTTCATTATTTTTAATAGCTCCTCTCAGTAAAGGCTTATTTTCTTTGCATCCATAGCTAGAAAAGCAGCAGTCTTCTTGTTTTGTATTAATCAGAGATGCATCTCTTGTCCTCTCACTAGGAGTCTGGTGTGTCTTCACCATCAATGTCCCAGGGTGAACACTCATTTATTAGCCTCAGGACCCACACCCTTAACAAATTAGGAAGTCTCACACTGAACCCACCAGTCTCTCATTTGTCACAAATTAGCACTCACACACTGCAAGAGCTACTCATGCCCATCCCATACTAGCAAACACTTTTGACAATATTCTGACAGCCTTCAGATTAGTAGTATGACAATATCAACAACAGTCACACACCCTCAGCAGACTAACACAACATCCAACGCACTCTCTTACCCCTTAAAGACCAGCAGTCACACACTACCAAAAACACGCTAACACCCCTCAAACAGTAAAAGTCACACTACCGACAGATATCTCATTTGACCAACAATGTTCTCGCATTCTGCACACTTGCAGTTTGACATTAACAGCAGTTTCCCATCCCTCACACACAAGATATCAGACACTGCCGGCAATCCACCCTCAATAGGATTCTCAGAGTTCCAGCAGTGCTCTCACACAGCTGTCCAACACTGACAGCACTCTCACACTGCTCACACACTGTCACACATGACCAAAAACATTCCCACAATCCTCACAGTCTAGCAGCAAAGTCAATATGTCTGAGCTTGTAATAGGAAGTACTTCTTCTTCAATGGATGAGTTTATGAGTGAGGTGTTGTGAATGGGCAAGTGGATGAGAAGCTGTTTGCTAGTAAGGATAATTGCCTGCCCTATTTTCTATAACAAACAGAAAGGGCAGTGAGAATGACGGATTTCTACTCCTTCAGGAGAAGCTCTTCCATACCAAAAGTAGTTCCTTTTAATTCTAGGGACTACTATCGCAAAGCATGATAATTTAAATTTTAAAAAACATTTTTGCTTTTAGGAAATGTTTTTTTTAATACAGTTGAGTGCCCAGCAGCGTACTCAAAAATAAAGCTTTTTAAAAAACATGCCAAATCAAAACAAGCTTTGACAAAGCCAAATGGCTGGGGCCACAGCCAAACCTATTAGCTTTGTCAATGCTTGGTAGAGGATTGCAAGAAATCACCCTTCTCTAAATCAAACCTTAAGCTTGTTTTGACAATATTGTTGTATGTCTCACTGATTCATTTCTTTGATTTATGATTTAAAGTTCTCAACAGGGTGGAAGAGTTTATTCTAAAGAGCATCCAGTTTTGGACACCAGTGTCACCACTTCACACATTTGGCATTGAGAGCAATCTGACAGTTTTTCTAAGTAAAATATATGTAAATATCCTAAACCCCAGTGATGTACACAGACAGGAATATTTGATTCCAGTTGTACTCTTACAGAAGTATATAGTGTTCTACTGATTATTCATTTAGTTGAAATCAGTTCTAACTTCTGGTATTTATTTTTGGGCTGAGCTGTCAACAGTCCTCTAATTCACAAAGGTAATTAGCTTCACAGTTGAAACGTGACGTTTTGCCTGATGATGGTGCTGTATGAACACTCTTCAAGTTCAAAGCACAACTTTAACCAGAACATATGTTTGTGGTTCATCGGAATAGTCTTGCAAATATATGCTAATAAACCATATCAGAGTGTATTAGTAGGTTACAAACCCTTTAACACTTCATATCTACCTTGACGAAAGGAGTAATACGCGCTGGCACTGTCTTGCTTCAGCTGATTTTCATTGTGGTGGATGATAAAATACCATTACACAATGGTTTCTTAGGGAGTTGATATAAATTTACTTGTTCTCTCAAATATCACAGATTTAAGTGTTGGACCTTTTATTATTATCTGTCTTGTCAGTGGTTTATTCAAGGAATTTATATATTTCCTTACTTCTCTCACTCTTATTGTGGAGATGTCCCACACTGATGTGTGATGATGAGGAAAAAATTGAATTAAAGGTTGTAGATGTAAACTAGTGGCAACACAACTGATTACCAACCCTATAATAATTTGTTTTGCTGAATTAGGGTGAGAAAAATGTGAAACATCACTGATTCAATTCATAAAACTTATGGATACATTTAACTCCCTGTATTATTTATTATTTTATTTATGTGCTTATATAGCGCAAGACTCGACCCCCTGAGGGATATCTCCGCGCTTATGTTCTTCCAGGGTGTCTAAGCCAGAAGCATAAGATGCGCAAATTTTAGGGTGTCAAGAACAGGTGTGTCTTTAGAGATTTCCTAAAAGCCTGGAGGTTGGTGTTTTGCCTCAAAGTAAGGCGCAGAGTATTCCAGAGGGTGGGACCCTTGTATGACAATGCTAAACCACCCTGTCTTGCCCTCTTGACATGTGGAATCTGAAGCAACAGTTGGTTACTAGAGCGCAGGAGGCGGCCAGGTTTATAGAGATTACATTTTTCTGCCAAATATTTGGGACCTGAGCCAAAAAGGCTTTTATGTATTATGCAGCAGACTTTGAATTTGACCCGCAGCCGAATGGGCAGCCAGTGAAGTTTGTTCAGGAGGGGGCGTGAAGGAGACCTGGCTGGGGTATTAAGAACCAGTCTGGCCGCCGTGTTCTGGGCTACCTACAATCTACTAAGCTGTTCTTCATTGGCTGATATAAAAAGCCCGTTGCAGTAATCTAGCCTACTGACCACAAGTGTCTGAACCAGTGTTTTTCTGTAGCTGTCGGCTAGAAGCGGGAACAGGGGCCTCAGGAGTCCGATAACCCGAAGGCAAGATTTTGTGCAGAATGCAATATTGTTTCTTTGCCTCTTTCAAATGAGAAGGGTAACACAATTGCCAGTCGCCTCATTTATGTGTATGGAAATGTATCTTGTGATGGAAAAGGAAATGTGAACTTGGAGAGTTTGTGAAAACTAATAAAAGCAGAAATTATATTGTACAGTCATCTCACATGTAGTTTTGGCAAAGTCATCTTAGTTTGCATTTTACATGGAAAATAATTCATTGGTGTAACGAACAAAGTCAATAGACAGAAATAAATCCTGATTTGCGTGCTCCTTTAATAGCAGCGCCTGGTCAAGTCGTACCCCTAGGTTCTTCACTATCTGTTTAGGGCAGGGAGCTGGTCCTAAGTCCGGAGGCCACCATTCAGGTGACCACAGGAGGGGGGCCTCCCCAAAGAGCATGATCTCCGTTTTGCCCACATTGCATTGTAAGCATTTGGAGGCCATCCAATCGGACACCGCTCTCATACCTGCGGCAAATGCATGTTTGATTGCCAGTGTGAGGGTCTGGAATGGGAACAAAAGCTGAGTATCGTCAGCATTCGATACTGGAGTGAACCCATATTCTCTCACAATGTCAGCCAGGGGGGCCACATACACATTAAAAATTGTAGGGCTTAAGCATGAGCCTTGTGGGTCTCCCTTGGCGAGCTCCCTAGAGATGGAATGATGGGAACCCAACCGGACACTTTGTGAGCGGCCCGAGAGAAAACTCTCAAGCCAGGACTAAGCCAAACTGCCTATCCCCACCTTCTGCAGACGACCGAGAAGAATATCATGTGACACCGTGTCAAAGGCAGCGGACAGATCTAACAGCACCAGAATCATAGAGCCCCCACTATCCTGTGCCATCCTGATGTTATCTGTCACCGAGAGGATGGCTGATTCGGTGCTGTAGGTAGGTCTAAACCCAGATTGAGAGTGGTCAAGGCCTCCCGCTGCCTCGATGAAATTAGACAGGTGGGTGTTCACATGTTTCTCGGTCATCTTGCTTAAATATGGCAGAAGGGAAATGGGGCGGAGGTTGGAAAGGTCTGACCCTGGCAGGGCTACGTTCTTCCGAATAGGGTTCACTACCGCTTTTTCCATTCTCAGGGCACTTGCCCTTCCTTAAGGGAGAGATTGATCACGGTTTGAATACCAGGCAGAAGCAGATTACCTAAAGAGGCAACCATTTTCACAGGCAGAAAATCCGTAGGGGATCCAGTTTTAATATGACTAATCAGAGAGGTGACATCAGACTGGTTGACCTACGGAAACACAGTCAATTGGCCACTTTTATGCGTTGGTGACATTGGGGGGGGGGGTTCTAGTGCCATTGCTCCTGAATTTCGCTGCCTTTGTAATTTTTCCATAGATTAACTCTATTTTGTTCTCGAAAAACAAGGAGATCTCATCACACAGAGTTTGGGAAAAGTTATCAGGGCTCTCACAGAACACAGGTTTCACAAAGGACTGTAGGATCTTATAAAGTTCTCTGGAGGAGTTGCCTGCTTCAGCCAGCTGTAAGGTGAGACAGTTCTTCCTGGCCAACTTAATATTTTTATGATAGGTGGCCAAAGCATCTGAGTACACTTTCTTGCTTTCTTCCGTGTGGGACTTTCTCCAGGTTTTTTCGAGCTTTCTGCACCCCTGTTTCTCCACTCTGAGCTCTTCAGTATACCACACCTCTTGTTTAGATGTGGGGTACTGTTTGTGTAACTTCAAGTGAGCCAGCAGTTCAACTGCCTCTGAGAGGGCTATGTTAAACTTAGTTAGACCAGACTCCACATTGTCTGTCCCTAAGATAGTGGGTTCCTTCCATACCCTCTGTAGCTTGTCCAATGTCACTTTGTGCCACTGTCTTTGCAAAACGGCAGGAAGGGGTTTTTGATTTGGCTTATCAAGGCCTAGAAGAGAGAATTTGACCATAAAATGGTCTGACCAACACACTTGGGTCGTTAACCGGCATTTAATTTTGGGACAGTTAGAGAAAATTAAATCCAGAGTGTGTCTCCCTATATGTGTGTGGCCACTGTTCTGTATTGCTAGCCCCAACAATGAAAGGTCGGAAAGCAGGGACAATGTATCTGGATGATTGGGGAGGTCTATGTGGATGTTAAAATCTCCGAGAAGAATGAAATCTTCTTCATCTTTAAAGTGTGGAGCCAGTGATTCCATTAAGGAAAGTGATAAGCCCGCACTCGGTCCCGGAGGACGATAAACTAGTGCTCCCTTCCAGTGAGTTTTCGAGGAGGAACTGATCTTAAAAATCATCATTTCCATCATAGAACAGCTTCTTTGTTAAAGTAAAGAGATCTTCAGACCCTCTTTGTAAACCAAGGCAATACCGCCTCCCGTTTTAATTGGACGGTCAAGTTTGAGAACCTTGTATCCCAAGGGGACCCCCAGCGTGATAACAGGAACTGTATGTGGCTTCAACCAGGTTTACGTAAGGAAACAAATGTCTGGTTTCACTGTATTTACCAAGTCCCAGAATTCAAGATGATGTTTGGGTAGAGAGCGGATATTTAGAAGAAAACTTTTTAGGCCATTGGGTACTACGCTTTTTCCTGTTTTGCTGCCAATAGAAGGAATAGTAATAGATGCCTGAAAGTGACAGCGAATGCATGAAAAAGGGCCTTCGGGGCAGGAGCTCTGAGCACAACCTACCAAAGGCACTGGCTGCAGATCTTTTAATGCTTGGGCTGAGTACCGGATATCAGGGGTTAAGGTGAGTGACCAACTTCTCGGACAGAAGGCCCACATTTTAAAGTAAATGCCATCAGCGCGAGCCACAAAAAAAGGCTCTCTGGAAAAATCTCATCTGGCTTGAAGCCTCACCTGACAATAGCCTTAGCCCTCCAAATGCTAATCGAATGTCCATTCCAATGCTTTGGAGCTAAAATGTGCTGTAGCCTTAGTCAATTTTAATCTACCACATCCACAGATCAAAGCAGCCTTAAATACAAAGGTTCCAATGGAATCTTTCGTATCAGACCAGCAAAAGAGATCATGCTGCCTTAATTCTAGCCAGCTATACTCAAAGAGGGTTACAAAAATACGTCACAGAACCATACTTGTTGTACCATAAAGTCAAGTTTTGCCAATTTAGGATGGGCTGTTTCTCATCGTTAGATCTACTGCCACCATGGGTATGTCAGCCAGCTTCTAAAACATGCCGTTTATGCAGCCTTTTTCAGGAATCCTTAGCACATCTGCTATACATATGTCCTGCTCTAATTGATAAATGCAGAAAATTCCTCTGGCATTTGTTGATTAAACAAGGGACAGACAATTCCAGCAGCTTTTAAATTTCTTCTGAACAATGCCCACCCGCAAGTCATTACTAGACATAGAAGTTTTGGATGGAGCAGATAAATCACTAAGGAGCAAAAAGTTCACTCACATACAGCTGCTGCTCGTAAAACCTAACCCATAGTGGAAACACAATGGCAGGCTACTAGGTGAAGGGAGAATGCATATGAGCTCAACTGATATACCATCACATCACAGATTAACTTCATCTATCCTGCCTATACTCGATCCCGCCGCCCCTTCTCTGCTTTGTGCAGCACCCTCAGAAGATCTGAAGTGGACCTTTGAAACCAATAGTAACTCACTGTTGAGATCAATCTATATTGTCCTATTATGAAATTGCACTGACCATTATGTCATGACATCAACTTCTCACTATAAGAGGCTCAATAAAATGAATTAAATGCCAAAACGTTCTCTCCTATACAGCATCAGAAACACACATGTTTTAAGCTACTATCTGTTATAAGCTGCAACAAGTTTTTATATCATAGAAAGTGCATGACTGAGAAGCTGCAGTCTTTTATCAATTGTTATCTCATTGTGTTTAAATCTCTGCTATGTGATGCTGTTTTTATTTGCACTTTAATGGAATTGATTGTCTAAAGTACTTTTGATTTGATATTAACCTGGACATTTGAAACCAGCAAAATACCTGTATTTTATGATTGTCCTCTAGGAAAAACTTTGAGAAGTGTGTCAAGCAAAGTAAAACTTCCAATTCTCTCAACCTCCTACTTCCCATGCAAATTCACAAAAACATTGCCTTGGACCACCAGGGTGCTTCTAGCATGTCTTAATTACTTAATTCATGGCTGCCTTCACTGCTAGGTCACCTGAGCATGAAAAAGGTAATAGTGACGACATTGTTCATAATTTCTACTTTACACCTCAGGAGCTTTCACCCTAAAACATAAGTTCCATACTCCTTAGGTTCCTTACTCCTTAAAACATCTGCAATGCAAAATGAATCAACAAGCATAGACCTCCTTAAAACATCTGCAATGCAAAATGAATCAACAAGTGTAGACCCTTGCCAAAAATAATAACTTGCCTGACCCAGACTGGTGGGGTTTCTGAGGTAGGGGCATTTGCTGTAGAGAGCAGTGGTGGTTAACATCAGAGTGACAATGTGGATTGTTTTATACCAACGTTAATCGTCAACTGTTCCAAAATGACTATGCACTTTTGACTTCATAGAAAATGGTTAAGCCAAGAATTGTTGTCACGCTGACTACTCATCGTGCTCCTCCTAATATTATTCTTTGAACCTAGACAAACGAGTTGTGGCATGTCCTTTTGGTATGCACTGTATCGGACATTATTTAATATCTATTTACAGTGTTTAAACAGACTGATCACTTTTTAATAAAAATTAGTTATGTGCATCCATGAAATTCTTATTTCTGTGTTAAAAAGCGGCCAGTGAATCCTATCAACTTGATGCTCACCAGTGACAAATGTATGGACCAAAACCAGTTGAAAATTAACATGTTTGACACAGTTCTAGGGATGGTGATTTCAAATTTGACTGCGACTTGCATTGCCTCAGTTCTACACCTTTGGTGGCGTGAGTAAAACGTCCCGTCTTTGAAAACCATCTTGAAGTATGGATGGACTGCGATTTAAGAATGGGGCTATTAGATCTCCTAACTATTCAAGAATGAGTATTAGCATATATATCATCAGAATAATTGAAAGGATTTTTCACGTTTTGACATATCCACCTATAATGCAGATAGTAATGCTAATGCTGTTGCAGACTGAGCTGAAGAGATAGAAAGGTGCCAGCAGCTAGAATCATCACATACTCCCCATTGCTATCACATCTCTCTTACCCTGGTGATTCTCCATTTGATGCTTTCTCGAAGATGGTTCAATTCAATTCCATATGTCTAAACCACTGGAGATACTATTGATGTTCAAAATGTTTTTATTGAAGTTTACGCAACACAAGAAAACACAAGTACAGTACAGAAAGAATAATTCCTACATATGTAAATGAGCAATTGAGCATTAGAGAACGCAATAATTCAAAAAATGAAAAGGAAGGGAAAGGGGGGAGAGAGGAAGGGAGAAAGGGGGGAAGAACATATCCTAGAATTATAAAATCAGAGCATATAGAGTTACCAATTAGTTGAATATAACCAAGAAGGTAATAAAGAAAAAATAATCATCAAGAGACACAAAAACACACTAAGCATATCATTGCAAAACATACGAATCAATAGGAGACCAAAAAGCTTGAAATGACTGTGAATTGTGAGTAACACCTTTAAGAGATAGTTGAGCTCCTCTTCTGGTAAAGGTAATCCAAGACCACCAAGCATGAACTGAAAGAGAAGAAGCGTCTTTCCAACAAAAAGAAATGGATTTTAAAGCAGCTGTTTTAAAAAATTAAATAACTTTGTCTCTGAATCACTAAGAGGATGGGATAGGGCAACCGATTTGCATATTAACACAGCATAGGAAATATCATCATGTACAGGCACATTTTTCAAAATGGCATTCCAAACATTTAACCAAAATGTCATAATAACTGTACATTCAAATAACATATGACAAAGTGATCCAGAGGTTAACTTGCAGTGCCAACAAACATCAGATGGTATCAATTTAGCATGACTTAATCGAGATGGGGTCCATAAAGCATTAAATAAGATATAAGCGTTAGTCTGATAAAGGGACACTGGAAGCCAACCGGAGATGCTGTTGAGCCATATTGAGGACCATGAGTCATCTGATGGGGAAATGGAATGTTCATCGTTCCAAAATGATGATATTGCACTAACATTAGAGCCCTGGAAAGTAGAATTTTTTTTATAAAAAACAGAGACAGCTTTGGAGGTTAACGTAACAGCCTGAAGGTAAATCAAAAGGTCGTTGGTGGTGGAAGAAGGAATACCATCTGGAACGGAGTCTAAAATAGAATTACATAAAGACTGGTATTTTGAAAAATCAAAAACCGGGATATCGAACTGTAATTGCATTTGCTCAAAAGAGATAAAGGCATTGTTAGAAAAGACATCTTTAAGATTTCAAATTCCTTTTGAAATCCATGAGGACCAAAAATTAATGTTCCTGTTTAGTTTAAGTAGAGCACTATGCCATAAAGACAAGTGGACTGTAGAGAGTAAGGGTAATTCAAAATTAGAGTCTAAGTCATTAAGTATTAATCTTGAAGATTTAATTATAGATGACCGATGAACTACCTTAGAGGCAGAGGACATTGACAATAAAGAGAGTAAAGTAAAGGGGCGTACAATTGAGGTTTCAATATCTATCCAAATTGGAGGCTTGACTATAGGTGAATTTGAAAACCATAAAGAACTTTGTTGTAAGATAAAAGCTTTATGATAAAGGTAAAAGTCTGGAAGGGCAAATCCTACCTGGGACTTGGGGAGTTTTAATTTTCTGTAAGCAATACGAGGAACTTTGTTGGACCAAAGGAATTTAGATAGGAGTTTATCAACATCTTTATAGAATTTTAGAGGAAATTGAATGGGAATCATAGCCAAAGAATAAAAGATTTTTGGTGCAATATTCATTTTTATAGCCTCCATTCTTCCCCACCAGGTGAGATGAAGGGGAGACCATTTGGACGTTTTGCCTTTGATATAATCAAGTATAAAATCTGTATTTAATTTTAATGTAGCATGCAATGAAGAGGCAAATAGAATACCCAAGTACTTAAGCTTAATGTTCTGCCAAAGAATGTTAGCGTGTGTTAGCATATCCGGTGTACAAAAAGCATTTAAAGGAAAAAATTCAGTTTTACTTACATTTAACTTGTAACCTGAAATTACAGAATAATGAGTAATAATGTCTAGGAGGGAGGGAACAGAGGAGAGAGGATTGCTAATAAATAATAACACATCATCTGCATATGCTAAAGTTTTAACAGTGACATCATTAATCGCAACACCTTGAATAGTATCACAGCAGCGAACATAATTAAGAAAAGGCTCAATTCCTAATAAAAATAACAGTGGGGATGGGGACAACCCTGCCTAGCACCTCTAAAGAGTGGAAACTGAGCAGAAATTTGACCATTAATAAACAGACGAGCAGTAGGGGCAAAATATAAAGCAGAAATCATACGAATAAACTGGGTACCAAAATTAAAAGACATTAAAGTTTTAAACAAAAATTGCCAATGAATTTTGTCAAATGCTTTTTCTGCATCTAAAGCTATCACTCCCTCAGGAGAAGTAAGGTGAGAGCTCTGGTCAATAACATGTAAAAGCGTTCTGGTATTATTCGCAGAGTATCTATTTTTCATGAAGCCAGATTGATCTGGATGAATGATGAAATGAAGGATAGGAGCCAATCTAGTAGCAAGGATTTTAGCATAAAGTTTACAATCTTGGTTTATTAGAGAAATGGGACGATAATTAGAAACCAGGGTGGGATCCTAATCAGGTTTTGGCAAAACAACGATTAAAGCATCCGTAAAGGAGCCCGAAATAGTACCAGAGGAACCAAAATGGGAGAAAAGGGCACTTAAATAAGGTAAAAGGAGAGAATTAAATTCTTTATAAAATTCAGCAGGGATACCATCCGGGCCAGGGGATTTATTCTTAGGAAGTGAATTAATAGCAAGTAAGATCTCATCACAAGTAATTGGGGAATCTAAAGTTAATCTATCGGATGGAGAAACTTGAGGCAAATTACATTTATTTAAGAAGGAATCAATTAAAGAATCATCACAGGTATAAGGTTTGCTATATAAGGTAGAGTAAAAAGTTAAAAATTCTTGGACAATATCATTATGGGAAATAGCTACTTGGCCATTAGTACCACGTATCGAAGTTATTTGGGTCTTATCCCTCATGATTCCCAAATAATTTGCAAGGAGTTTCCCAGACCTATTGGTAATAAAGCGAAATTTAGCATTAGATTTTGCGAGTTGAACCCCTGCTCTAGTACTAAGTAGAGCATTAAATTCATAACGAAGCTTTTGTAGTGTAAATTTGTGTTGAGGGTCATTAGAAGTAATAAATAAACGCTCATATTTGGCAATTTGCTTGTCCAAAATTGAATTTTGGAGTTGAATTGCTTGTTTGCATGGGCCATAATAGAAATTGTGGTACCTCTAATATAGGCCTTAAACGCATCCCATCTATTAACAAGTGAAGTTGAGCCTTCAGGGTTAAACAGAAAATAGTCCTGGATAGCTTGTAATATTTTAGGCTTATGCGTGTCATTGAGTACAACATTCGTGTTCATACGCCATCTATTTTGTTTTGTAAACATAGAAGAGATATTTAAAACAAAGGAAATTAAGGCATGGTCCGAGATATCAATATTACCTACAACAGGATTGTCAGCTGATTGGAGTAAAGAAGGAGAAAGCAAAAAGTAATCAATCCGTGAATGAGAATTATGGGAATTAGAGAAAAAGGAAAACCATTTATCAGTAGAGAAGTGTATCCTCCAAATATCAGCCAACTTGGTGGTTCGAAGGAAAGATTTAGAGGCATAAAAAACTTTAGGAGGGCGGAATATGTAGAGGAAAGTCTATCTAACAACGGATCAATAATCACATTAAAATCCCCTCCAACAATCAAAGGAACTTGTCCTAACTTCAGAACTTCAGTAGTAATAGCAGACCAGAATGAAGGGTCATTAGCTGTAGGGCCATAAATATTAAGCAAATAGAAGGTAGAGTCATACATTTGAACCTTAACTACAATATATCTACCTTCTGTGTCAATAAACTTACTGAGAATTTGACAATGTAACCTTTTCGCAAAGAAAATTGCAACTCCATTTTTCTTTCCCAACGCAGGTGAGGAAACAATATTATCAACCCATTTTTTCTTCATATAATCTTATCATCAACGTGCGTTTCTTGAAGAAAACAAATATCAGCTTTGCATGCACCCAGGTAGTCCAAGATTTTTGTACGTTTTACTGGATGCCGCAGGCCCTTGACATTAAGTGAAACAAGTTTAATAGAATGAATATTAGCCATTAGGACTTAGAAGGAAGAGGATAGGAAAAGATTCAAAGGAAGAGGAACTGAAAAACAGCCATATAGAAAGAGTAACTCTACGCAAAGAGTAATAAAAGGAAGGACACAAAAGGTAGAAACACAAAGGAAGGGAAAAAGAACAAACAAGAAACAGAAACATATATAAGAAGACAGACACGCACACGCGTTCCTCAAGCATGGCCAGATAAACCGTTGGAGCCCGTGAAGAGAAAAATATAGATGTCAGGATAAATCAAAATAGACGTCTTCAAGTAACAGGGGCATTAGTGTCCATTAACGGTGAAACTTGATGTTCCAGAAAGAGTCTTGAATCTTCAGGACGATTAAAAGATTTAGAAAAAGTGTCCTTCCAGATTCTCATCGTAGAGGGATCAAATAGACCATACTTAAAACCAAGGCTTCGCAATTGTGGACGAAAAGAGGAAAATTCCTTGCGAATAGCAACCGTTTCCTTAGCAAAATCTTGATGGATAAAGATTTTACAGCCATTTACTAAGAGGGAGGGAATGTCTCTTGCTGCTTTCCTGATAAGGACCAAATGATGGTGTCGCAGAACCGTAAAAATAATTTGACGGGGTTTAGTATTGCGGAGATTCCTGTGTGATGGAACTCTGTGAGCTTTATCCATTTCAAATTTTTCAGGAAATTTGATATTCAGGAGACCCGGAAGCAAAGACTCTAGATATAATCGACAATCAGATCCCTCAACCTCTTCAGGAAGATTGAAAATACGAAGATTGTATTGTCTATTACGGTTTTCCAATTCCAGTAATTGATTATGCATTGGTACTATTTGAGTCACCAAAGGAGTAAAAGCGTTCAATTTAGTTTTATTGTCCTGAATTTTGATAGTGTTATCAGACACTTTCATGGAGATAGATGCCATATCTTTGCGTATATTCTTGACTTCAGTGGCAATAGTGTCAGTATTCAGACGGAGCGCTTGAAGTTCTTCAAAAATCAGAGCAAGGGAAGGCTCAGAAGATTCAACAACCTTAGACTTAGTTGGAGGAGGTGAAATCTGCTGTTTCCTTTTATTAGTAGGTAAATTTTTATTTTCCATCCTGAGGTGAAAAAATAACCCTTTGTGTCAAAAAACAGCAAAAAAAAAAACAAAAATCACCTCAAATTTTTAATAAATATGTGGGAAAAAGCATGTAAAGTCCCCAAAAGTACTGTAAAAGGGCTGGTGCAGCAGCTATACAGGGTCGTGGGTGTGGCCAGGCCAAAGCCAGGCCCTTTCTTTATTTTCACTCCGCCCCCAAGCAGAGCAAGCCGGCAGACACAGATGCAGAGGCAGAGGAGAGGACGAAGGATCGAGCAAAAGCAGTTTCCCTCGACGAAATCGCCCAGAATTAGAGCCACAGGTAGGGGACAGTGAGGAAATGCAAGCGCCGCTAGTAAAATTCGGGTCCTGACAGAAAAATCGTCGTTTTCCGGCTAATTGGGCCGGTTGACTTACGGAGCTCCGGCGGTGGCGGCCATCTTGGTCAACGCGCTCGCGCGAACCCCACTGGAGATACTATTAAAATGGCTCCAACCTCCTCGGTGAGACATTGCAAACTAACTGGTAGAATATTCTTAGATTGTCTGAGTCTGTGTTGCAGGGATTTTTAGAAGCACAAGTAAGAAGTGGTTACATATTGTTCTCTGCCCAGGCTTCAGTTCTCTGGAAGGAATGGTCTTAAAACAATCGCTAACCACCAGAAATAGCTATTCTGCCTCTACAGCCAAACAATAACCCCTTATGACCGTTTTATAGTGCCATGAGAACATTAGTTGGTCACTACAAAATACACTATAGCATTGTTAAAGTAAAGCAGTCAAAAATGAACAAAAGATAACTACATACAGGAAGATATTTATGCTTGCCCATATAAAGTAAATCCTACCTCCAATATGAATAATACATTAGATACAGGCATCTCCACCCTCACATCACTGGGTCATTTCATCATATTTTCTCTTAACATTGTTTAGAGAAATGCAATTGGTTAGCCAACAACCAATCAGAACCCTTCCTTTGAGGGATTATAACTACAACCATAGACCCACTCAGGGAGTATTCTTTGGTAGCAAAAGATTGCCCCAACCCTTATATAGGACAGTAGTAGTCCTTAGAGAAGACCCCTCACTCACCAACCTGGTTGGTGACATGCTTCATCATTGGGGTCCCACCCCATAGGCCGAGTGCCCATAGGGTGTGCTGCGACACCTGGTTACAGTGGAGCGGGATTCTTTGTTTTTATATGTGCAAAGGGTTACTGTGAAAAGTGTGTTAAAAAGGGCCAAGTCTGCTCACACCAAGAGTTTATTCTGGAGTGCTTGAGCCCTGTTAAAATATATATGTGGCACCAGTGCCTATTTAGGAAGGTTTTGGTGCCTCGAGACGTGTGAAAAAAATTTAAAAATAGCCAAGTGTGCTATGTGAGTTAGTTAAAAGTAGGTCTACATGTTTCAACCATCTGTAAAATTTTTTGGTTTTCGTCAGGACCGTGTATCTTGAACGGGGTGGTCCACACACGCTAAGGCGTGTCCAGCCCTCGTTCAAAAACAGACCATAAATAGTGGTATGGTGTAAAAAAGTGCTTTTACCTGGGTCAGGAGAAAAACCTGTAATAGAAAAACATATAGAGGGTTGGGTATACGTACTGGGGATGACAAAACAAGGGTATGTACTTTGACATATACTGTGCTAGGTGAATACACCAACACTTAGGTGATTGTAGAGCACCTAACATATCAGGTCGTACCCGTGGTCTGTCTAAGGAACCAGACAGTGGTGCTCAGTCGGAGATTACCGGAGCGTAGATGTGTTAAAAATGAATCCAGCATCTAGTTAGTACACTACTTGATGGGACACGTGAAAAGGGAAGTGGGAGGTGTGGGAGAGCAATCGCCACTAACTAGTGCGGCGTCACAACACGCCCAGGCATTACTGGAAGTGAACGGTATCTAAGTTTTGTACCGAAGGGAGTAGTCATGTTCTGTGAAAAACATAGTACATAAACCGATGCTTACACTGGAAGCGGTAATTTAGCGCTTCATGGGCATCGAGTTGGCCAAGACGGCAAGTATCCGTCACCTGAAAATTATGAAGTAGATTGTTTGCTACTTCCTGGATGGGCGTGGCTCCAATCGGTGGATCCCAGTGGACCAATCGGAGCGCGGCTCAGGGGCGGGACCCGCTACTTCTCGGCGTCGCTACCACATCGGATCATTCCATGGGGCAGTACAGAGTAAGAACCAAGTAGGTTTATACGCCAGACGAGCAGAAGCCGCAAGTAAGTGCCCATTGATTAGATTTAAGACGCTGAGTATACGTCTTGGACCTAGACGCATCCACCTTAGGCAACTGGTTAATTGGATGCGCGCCTTTCACTTTGTCATAATTTTCAGGTGACGGATACTTGCCGTCTTGGCCAACTCGATGCCCATGAAGCGCTAAATTACCGCTTCCAGTGTAAGCATCGGTTTATGTACTATGTTTTTCACAGAACATGACTACTCCCTTCGGTACAAAACTTAGATACCGTTCACTTCCAGTAATGCCTGGGCGTGTTGTGACGCCGCACTAGTTAGTGGCCATTGCTCTCCCACACCTCCCACTTCCCTTTTCACGTGTCCCATCAAGTAGTGTACTAACTAGATGCTGGATTCATTTTTAACACATCTACGCTCCGGTAATCTCCGACTGAGCACCACTGTCTGGTTCCTTAGACAGACCACGGGTACGACCTGATATGTTAGGTGCTCTACAATCACCTAAGTGTTGGTGTATTCACCTAGCACAGTATTTGTCAAAGTACATACCCTTGTTTTGTCATCCCCAGTACGTATACCCAACCCTCTATATGTTTTTCTATTACAGGTTTTTCTCCTGACCCAGGAAAAAGCACTTTTTTACACCAGACCACTATTTATGGTCTGTTTTTGAACGAGGGCTGGACACGCCTTAGCGTGTGTGGACCACCCCGTTCAAGATACACGGTCCTGACGAAAACCAAAAAATTTTACAGATGGTTGAAACATGTAGACCTACTTTTAACTAACTCACATAGCACACTTGGCTATTTTTAAATTTTTTTCACACGTCTCGAGGCACCAAAACCTTCCTAAATAGGCACTGGTGCCACATATATATTTTAACAGGGCTCAGGCACTCCAGAATAAACTCTTGGTGTGAGCAGACTTGGCCCTTTTTAACACACTTTTCACAGTAACCCTTTGCACATATAAAAACAAAGAATCCCGCTCCACTGTAACCAGGTGTCGCAGCACACCCTTTGGGCACTCGGCCTATGGGGTGGGACCCCAATGATGAAGCATGTCACCAACCAGGTTGGTGAGTGAGGGGTCTTCTCTAAGGACTACTACTGTCCTATATAAGGGTTGGGGCAATCTTTTGCTAACCAGAGCCTTAAGCTCCTGATACAGAAGGATTTTCTTCTTTGTATTTTGTTCGCTCACAGGGGGTACTCCTCCATTGTTGTTTAACTATACCTTAGGGGACCAGGAGTTCCCACCACACATAGACTGTGCAAACCTCCCTTACTCTCTCCTTTGTTATACACACAATATTCTTTGGTAGCCAGCTCCCCTTGCCTCCTATGAGCTGATGTTTATCGCTGTTGGTAACCCACTCCCACAGTTTTGGACTTGAGTGACAGAGGGTGCATAATATGAGAGCGATAACTAACCACTGTGATTGCCTATAGGTGCAGGTAACAAGCATGAATATGGTTCTGATGTGCACATTAATTTACCACCTTCCCCTAGGATCCGTTTTCACAGTGCCACACAGAGTTAACAATTCTGAACTGTATGCATTAGTTTAATTGTGTAAGTGAGATCCAATTATATAGTTGTTTCAATTATTACTGTCTTTGGGTGCGGATTCATTACCTCCCTTATATTAATGAGCCGTTTTGTAGGATGATCAGAACACAGCAGGCCTCTCGGAAGGAGTCATGTGACTTGAACAGCTTTAAGGGACTGCAGAAGATAATAAAAGGCAGGATGCAAGTGATAATTGTTGTGAATATTTAAATTGGATCTCTGCTGCTGTTGTTTGCATATGCCCCTGGAGGAAGTTGTCATGACTCAGTATTGGGGCTTGTTGTATCGGCTGATGTGCTGTCATCCCCTTGGATACAGCAGTTTACTGCGTTGATTAATTAAGGGAATTCGAACCTTCCCTGTTTGCTGCTGAATTTGTATGTTTAGTGCTGCTTGGAAACCCACATCTTCCTGTCATGGAAGCTCCCTTCTGGGGCCTCCACCACAGGCAGAGTTGAGGTATGCCTTAACATAAAAGGCTTCAGCTTTACTTGCAGGATGCTAATCCTCCCATTTCCGTTGCTTTTTGCATTATTGTACAAAATGTAGATCTAACATTAAATAAACTTTAGTGGGTGTAAAAAAAAGAAAGTTAAAATGGAGAACCATGATAATGAAAAAGAGTAGATCTTAGCTGGATACTCAAATGTTAACACATCGCCCTCTTGGTGAAACAAATGTTAACGCTTTAAAGATGTTTGAATATTTGAGAAATGAACCATACATTCGTCCTTTAAGTGCAGAGGGCCTCATTTATGAGAAATGACGCATCGCTGCGTGAAAGCAGCGATGCGTCACTTCTCAGTGCGCAATTCGTGCGACATTCCTGATGCGTCATATTTGATGTATGACGCATCATGTCGCATGGAGTTACAGATACGTCAGTATTTCTGATGTATCTGTAATCGCAAAAGTGGCGCATTGCTGGAGTGTGTCACAAAAGTGACGCAACTCCAGCAATGCGTCCTTTCACATGGGGCAAGCCCCATGTGAAAGGGCCTGCGTCAGTCTTACGCCTGCTGTGAGGCAGGCGCAAGATTTTGATGCAACGGCGTCCTAAAAGTGACGCAGTGAAATCTCATAGATTTCACTGCGTCACTTCTACGACCCTTCCTTGCGGCAATACGCCCCCCTTGCATACATTATACCTGGCGCAGGTATAATGTGGCGCAGGGGTTTACAAAGTGACGCATCTACCTAGATGCATCACTTTGTAAATATGGCGCAACAAGGCGCATTTTTTACGCACCGGCGGCGTAAAAGTGACGCACGGCCTCATAAATGAGGCCCATAGAATCTGTTGCCTCTCAATTCTCACTTCCCCATCAATCATTGAAAAGTCGACAGTGTGTATTCTAGGGATCTGATACAGCTCTGCTTCACTTCATATGACCTACTGACAGAGTGAAACACCTCTTCTTACTTTGATTCCGGTTTCGTGAGATCAAAATCAATATTTTGCAGTTCATCCATTGACTGTTTTTAGGATGTCGCTACGTTTTATTTTTATGACAATGGCTCTCTTCACAAGTGTTCAAAGGCCCGGGCGATGCTTTATTGTTTCATGAAATACGGCAGTAAAACATCTCTAGTTTCACTTCTGAATAAAGAAGGGGGAAAAACAAGCATTGGCAGAGTCAATAGTTCTGGACACTTTAAAGGACAAATCACTGACCTTTGATTTATTGTTGTCCAGCTCTCATGTGCAACGCGCAAGAACAGCTACCAATTCTTCAATGGTTTTCTATTAGAGAAACCCTATTTCATGATGGCTGGCTATGGATCATAACGCAAGCCTGTGTGGTGATGCGTGCTTTTTCATACACAGTGCGGTAAAGTGGCTATTGGAGTTGTGTTGCAAGCACGACACAACTTCAGCAATGCTCAGGAAGACCTATACCTATTGTATTGCATCACTCCTTACGCCTGCTGGCATCGTAGAAGTAGGGCAGAGAAATCGTGTACATTTCAAGGAGTAACTTTTATGAGGCTTTCTTCAATCAGAACGCCCACCCTGCATACATTATACCTGATGCAGGTGTAATGTGGCATAGGGCTTTACAACAAGACACATCTCCCTAAATGCGTCACATTGTAAATGTGTCGCAAAGTGGTGCATTGTTTATGCTGCCGCTGCGTCACAAAAGTGACACAACGGCAGCGAAAAAGTAACAAAAGGGGCTTGTAAATCTGCCCCTAAGTATATTATATGTATTTGAAACAAAACCCCTACATAGAGACAACCAAGGCTGCCTGTAGAAGAGATCTAACAATGCAATATTTGTCTCTACTTTTATAAAAGCAACTACACCTCTCTGCCCCATATCTGTTTCTGATACAAAGCCCCTCACTCTGACACCAAGCTCTTCCCATATCAGGATACTGATTATGCCCTTAAGGACAGTACAGAGCTTCAGCTCCGCTAACTGCTAACCTGAACTCACCATGTTGCCTGAAGAGCGGGACATCAAATACGAATAGAGTCATTTGACCAAAGTATATAGAGTCAAGATGGAAGAGGGAAGAGAATTTGGAACTACAATATTATTCTAATGAGGGTGTGTTAACCTCTGAGGGCCTCATTTATGAGGCCCTTGCACCATCAGAACGTCACTTTTTGTGACGTTCCTTGGCACAGGAGCCTGCTCCATATTTATGAGGCAGCACTAAGCCACTTTTTTGGGCTTATTGCTGTCTCGTAAATATTGTCCCCTTTAACGCAGTTTTCTGCGTTAAAGGGGAGTGCAGTGGGTGTTGCTGGAGGTGTTCCCAGCAACATCCATGGCATTTTCACACTGCCCCAGATGTAAGAGAAATCATAAATCTAAGGCAGCGCCAAAAATGTACGCCTCCCCAGGGGAGGATAAAGGGAGGTACAACGATATTTCTCCTAAGTTTTCCTTTTTCTATGTGTGCTGCATTCTACAGCACACATAGAAAGAGGAATACAACTCTTGAGATTGTTTTTGTGCAGGAAGGTGTACCTTCCTGCACAAAAACAATCATCTCCCCAACACAGGCATCGTTGCACCATGGTGCAAAGGTGCCTGCGTTGGCGCATGGCAGCCTAATGTGCGCCGGAGCAGGGAAAAGGACAGGCATGCGCCATATCTCATAGATACATCGCATTCCTGCCCTTTCCTTTTGCCGTAGGACAGTGCAGCAGGAAGGCCTGCTGTGCTGCCCTATAGCAAAAACACAGAAATGAGAGCCTGAGGTACTAACATATTATTTCTCCAACCCACAAAAAAAGATCTAAGGATGTCCAATCTGGCTTACTATCTTTTTGGCCTTTGTAGAAATACCTACAGTCTTCCATTTATATGTTATGTTACTAAATGCATGCTAACATTTTTGAGGTAGCCCAAGTGTTATCCACGCTAAAACAGACACCAGTGCACACTGCTCGAAGCAAATACAACAGCACAACAGAATTCAAGCTTCTGATGGTCACTTGAAGCCAGGAGCGGCCCGTGCAGGTAGGAGCGGTGGGGCTGGGTGGGGGAGGACTTGACAGATGATGAAAAGGTAAAATTGATTATGTATTTCATTTTCCTTTGTCATCGCCTGCCGAGTCCCTTCCCTACTCCGTCCCACAGCTCTTACCTGAACAGACCACTCCTGCTTGAATACCTACCTCTCCTTCCTATTGATCTAATGATGACCACATTGGAATGAAGAGGTTCTATGCATGAATTACACCTCTCAAGAGTCTATTTTAACTACAACACTTTTGCAAAGTGGGATTTCTACGTCAAAGACACAACGTTAAAAAAGGACAACGTTCAATTATATTGCTGTTCTTGTCCTCTTCACCCATTTCCTCTTGGCTCTGGTCCAGCTCCTGTGGTGCTTTAGTTGCTCGCTCTAGGTTCATGTGGTTGAGTGGCTTCAAGTGCCTATAGCTTGGTCACCTGAGCCCCAAGCTTCTCAGTCTCACAGGGAGCAGAATGGGTCTTGGGTGCTCCAGGAAGAAGTTGTAGCAGCTAAGAAATGTGTTTGTTCACACCTAAGAGCAACAATGTGTTTCTGGATTTTATGGTGTCTGATGATGAGAACCTGGGAGCAACTGTAAGGAGCATGTGCTACTTCATAAACACTTGTTCCTATTGAGAACGAAATGTGCAGACTTATAATGGCATGGCTTGGTAGTTCAGGCTGGACTGTTCCCATGAGGCACAGATCAGGCTGATTTGCATATGGCCATGTCTGAACTGGGGTGGCAGAGTGGGCTAAAGAACGGTGATGGATTAAACCCAGATCTGTTGACTGGGTGTGAGTGTTTGATTGGTTCAGATGCTCCGTCCATCACCACCCCCTTTTGTACGACTTATAATGATAAACACAGTTTTTTTGTGTCACCCTGAAAGTAAATGCATATGCATTATGCACATGCTACTCCTCTCAAATGCCACGGTCTAATCATCCATTGTCTAGGACTGACAAACTGTCACATTAACAATTGCTGCAAGCAACATTCCTTGTAGTTTTCATTTTATAGTCACTCTGTTCTTTCCATATTGACATTGGCATGTCTAGGTCCTTTTCATTTAATCAAAGCAATTGTACCTGACTCAGACATGGCTAACTTTTAACTGCAAAATGCTGCCAGTGTCTGTACCAATCATACAGGGATGCAGGAGAAGCACACGAATGTCAAGAACGGAGGCATAGTAAATAGTACTGGAACATAAAGCAGTCATACATTTCTGCATGTGTGACGATGCAGAGGCATAAATGCAGTCACTTTGAAAATGACTTGTCTAATAAAGAAAAACAATTCCAAGATAGCTGTGAGGATCAAAATGCATGCACATGCAGATTTTACGACACTTGCATTGTGACACATACATTGGCATGCGTCATGATGATGGCAGCCATTTTTTATTTACCAATCTAAGATGTCAGATGTGAATGGTATATCAATAAGTTTATATATACTCAAAAAAGAATAGAAAAAGTCACGAAAAGCATCAAAAAGATGTCAGCAGAAATTCAGTGTTTTACATATGCCAAGTCCTCTTCAACAAAGTAATATACCAAAAACTCACATAGGGATATGTGGTCAGCAGCAGGGTGCTGGAGTGTAGAGGAGGAAAAGAGTGCACAAGCAGTGGGGGTGGTAAGCCATTCAATAAAAAATAGTGGGAAGGGGAGGGGTGGAGGAAGTAAGTGGAGAACAGAATGAGGTAAAGTTCAAAACTTGGGAATCCATACAGAAGGAGAGGTGAAGGAGAGCAAAAAAGCTCATGCATTCCCATGGGGTGCTTACCAAAAGAGTAAAAAGTAGTTACTTGCATGCAATAAGTAAGATCAGCAGTGGAAACATATAAGTCAGCGAATCAGAACACTGTGAGATCGAAATGCCCCTGGCTCAGACATACACCTGATTTGGGAGGAAAACCAATAAATCAGGCACAGAAAAGGGTGATATAAAACAAAATCATCCAGCCCTGAGTAAGGGACTAATCGGAAGCCAACTATATGTATATTGTAAACCCAAAGGGCCCGATTCACAGAACTAACTTAAGACAAATTCCTAAACTTACTACCATTTTGGTATTCACAGAAGGCACTTACTCATTTCGGTATTCACAGAAGTTATGAGTCCTAACTTTAGGACTCTTAAATGCCTTCTGTGAATACCGAAAGTCTTAAAGTTAGGATTGTTCTCAGTTTAGGAGTAGTGAAGTTAGGACTCCTAAATGCCTTCTGTGAATACTGAAAGTCTTAGAGTTAGGATTTTTCTCAGTTTAGGAGTAGTAAAGTTAGGGCTACTAACTTTAGGGCTCCTAAATGCCTTCTGCGAATACCAAAAGTCTTAAAGTTAGGGTATTTCTCAGTTTAGGAGTAGTAAAGTTAGGACTCCTAAATGCCTTCTGTGAATACCGAAAGTCTTAGAGTTAGGATTTTTCTCAGTTTAGGAGTAGTAAAGTTAGGACTACTAACTTTAGGACTCCTAAATGCCTTCTGTGAATACCGAAAGTCCTAAAGTTAGGATTTTCTCAGTTTAGGAGTAGTAAAGGTAGGAGTCAAGTCAAGTCAAAAGATCTTTATTCGGAATAAAACATCCATAAAAGTACAAACAATATACGATACAAACATTTCAGTACAATATGACATCTGGAAAATAAATCAGAGAACAATCAGACATAATCAGATTTCAGTTTCAATTTCATATCTACACGCAATTTGTCCCTTCATAATGTAAAGACGGCTTTATACGCAATTTAAAAACACAATTTAAAAACACACAATTAGAAATGGATGGGTAATAGCGACATCGTAAGTATATCCACATAAAAAACTCTTACAAAGAAGGAGAATGTGCGAGTAAGAGATTCTCTAAAGTGCATAAGAAAAAGTGCAGTGTGCAATGATTATACCTCAGTATAAAGAGTGGCTCGTGATCTGACGGCAGCTTTAAGGAAGCAGCTCACCCTGAATATAACTTCATCTGATCCCAGTAATAAAAAAGACCTCAGTGCTAATTTAAAACTAGTCAATTCATGTTTTCTGCAATAAGGCATTAAATAATGAACGGAAAGCTTTTTGTAAAAACCACAAAAGAACAAGAAATGCATAAGGCTCTGTTTCATGTTGGGGTTACATGGACAATTTAAAGTTTCAAGGTGTTTATTGTAACCCAAAGGGAAGTTTAGTAAGTTTACTATACTCCCATCTCGGAAGCGAAACAGTAAACCCCTATCCCATCTGCCAAGATGCAAACGTAAATACCTGTATGGTGGGCCAGGATTTTTAATGTGGGGTTCAGAGTAGCCCAAATATTTTGTAACAGTGCATTTAGTCAAGTTCTTTCTTTCCCGCTCTTCTCTGTACAAATCATATAATGCCCTAAAAATAATGGTCTTATGGGAACGATTTATTAAACTTGGTGTGGTGAACAAAGAACCCAGCCCTACGCTTTCAAGGCAATCTTTTACCGCTTTCAACCATGGTATATGGTGTGCCCTATCGCATTTTAAACAGTCCAAAATGATTTCACGGGTCAAGGTGGCAGCCGTGTTATTCCATATCTTTATCCAGAAGAGTGCTGGTCTGGATCTTACAAAGTCTTCTATGTATGAAATATTTAATTCATTGTGGCATACATAGTTGGGGGAACAAATGACCCCGCCCAGCACCTTCCGGCAAAACCTGTTTTCTTCCGTTTGGATATGGGAACAGTTTGTATAACCCCAAACCTCGGCGCCATAAGTGCCGGTTGGCATACATTGGGTTTGATAGATCTTAACTAGTGGTGTAATTACATCAGCGTAGTTGGGTTGTCTCAAAGAAGTGACATAATTTATAGCTTTCCCCAACTTATTCCTAGCATAAGATACATGTGCATGCCATGAACCAGTGTTTGAAAATAGCAACCCTAAATAGGGGAAAGTACTAGTGCTTTTCAAGACATTTGACCCTGATTTGATCTCGGCAATTTTATAATTTTTAGGACCACAACTCATGATTAGGGATTTTTTTAAATTAGTTGTCAGGCCTAAATCGGCCATAAAAAGAACAAATCCTGAGATTAAAGTGCGGAGTGCCTTTGAAGTGCGGCCCATCAGGACCGCATCATCAGCGTAAAGAAGGGTAGGTATGGGAACTCCATTTACATGGGGTACATCTCTAGTTAAAGTACTCAGAGAGCCACTTAAATTATTGATGTACAAAATAAACAGGAGGGGGGCCAGCACACACCCTTGTCTGACCCCCCTACAGATGCTGATATCGTCAGAAACTTCACCAGATTGATTTACACGCACACGTGCTTTTAAATCACGATGTAAAAAGGCTAAAAAGTGGACCAAATAATCATCTAAACCATACTCGAGAAGGGTGGACCATAGGCGGGAACGGTTAACAAAATCAAAAGCTGAGCTCAAATCCATAAAACCAAAATATAAAGGGGATTTCTTGGCAGTGTTATATTTTGCCATAATCAGGTTCAGGTTTAAGCATTGTTCCACCGTTCCAACGCTACTGCGGAAACCAAGCTGGCTGGGATGTACGATATTATTCTCATCTGCCCAAGTTCTGATCCTTTTGAATATAATCCGCCCCAAAACTTTCAAGGTGTTATCGATTAATGAAATGGGGCGGTAACACCCAGGGTCCAGCCTATCACCCTTCTTAAAAATGGGAACAATTATGCTACAGGACCATGTTTCTGGAATTTGCCCGTTTGTTAAGTTATTAAAAACATTGCAAAGCAATGGAGCCCAAAAATCGGGCTCACACTTTAACTGGTCAATTGAGAGCCCATCAGGGCCGGGCGCTTTATTCCCAGCACTTTCTAATATGGCATCCACTACCTCAGATACAGAAATATTAAGTGGGTTTAAGGGGAGTAGAGTTAAAGGAGGGTTGTCTGGTGTTGCGTAAATTTTTGCAAAGTGTTCAACCCAGATAGGACCGGTGATGTTACAATTAATTTCGGTTAAATTGGAGCCTATAGATCTTATCTCCTTTACCTCCTTCCAAAACCCAGTGGTATCTTTCAGGTCGGCTGAGCGTGCCAGGGAATCCCAGTGAGTTTTAAGCAGTTCATTTGATCTAGTACGTAGGGTACATTTGTACTCTGCTCTGAGCAACCTTATTCGTGGTGTAGGGTAGGAGTCTAAAGCTGTCTGTTGCTGAGACCGAGAATGCCACAAAATACAATAATATGTACATTTTACCAAGACTTCTTCATGAAGGCATACCCACAAAATCCGATAAAGTTTTACAAGGTGGAAACATTTTGTATAACCTGTAGCAAAACCATTCCACAGATTAAATGCTTGTTTTTGTGGAATGTTTTGCACAACACAACTATGTTAATATATGTAAAAATATAGTATTGATTTTCCTTCCCTAAATTGCTCAGTTCGGCAATTTATACTCTTCCCAAAGAGTCTGTACTTCTGCAACACCACATTCACTGTCTCTAATTGATATAAAAAGACATAAATTACATTTCAAAGGAGGTTTAGTTTTATACTTTATTTTAGATGCATAATTTACCCACATTATATTTGGCTGGAAGCCCATTTTTATAAATAAGGAATAAAAATAAGGAATGCACATATTTGGATATTGCTAAAAAAAGAAACCTATGGAGCACAAACGGTATGTATCTGTCCACAACAACTCTTTATTTACCTGAATACCCTTTAAAAAAAGAACTGTTTTTTTCAGTATGAGGCAGCTTCCTTTAAGGAAAACTTGCTGCATTTAACAAAATAAGCTCGCTTTATTTAAAAGCAATCACAGACATGATGGTCTTCAGATGCCAGCCTCCAGTCATATTATGTTACAATTTTTGGCCTACTTAACTAATATTCATGAGACAGGTCAGGCCGGAACCCACTATGATTCCGAATTTTAGGAACTGACCTATTAGTATTAGCAAATTCTGTCCAATATTTTGCGACCAGTAGAGAGTACATCTGGCCCATGATTTCTAATGTTGTTACGTCTTTGATAGTCATACAGGGTTTTGGTGAGGGCTATGTATCAAGACTGGGCTATAATCCAAAGTTTTTGAATGTTTGCTTTTAAAGCGATTACTGCATGAAATATATTGAACCACAGTGACATAAGTGAAACACAACAACAAGTCCTCTTCTCACAAAAGGGCTGAATTATTTCAGGTAGCTAGTTTGCCTGCACATAATTGAATTTTGATTCAGAAGCAGCTCACACTGTGGGTGGATGGATGGATCCTGGATGGATCCTGAGGTTTGAGCTAGGCAAAGGACGCACAGGGACGTAGATACCATTGGTGCAGCAGATGCAGTGACACCAGGTCCTAGTGTCCTGAGGGGCCCTAGGAAACCTGAAAATTGCAGTATTTTCCTACCACAACAGCCATCAAAGGGGACATGTTCATTGCTTGCAGCAGGGCCATGACATACTTCCTATGCTACTGGATAAAGATACTTTTGTGTTTTTCGTATGCCTACATCGTTTGCAGAACGTTCTCATACTAGGCTTTTGGAGCATAAACGTCTTAGGAGGACTGGATGAGTTCTGTGTCTTTTTCACTTCTCAAACATCCTTTAAGGTAACTTGCAAGCATTTGCTTCATGGGTACACATTACTGGAACCTTTTTCCCTGCTTGCACATACACAACATTTTCTGGGTAGGAGGATGTTCTGTTACGGCTGTGGGCTGTATACATACGTTTTAAACAAGTGCTTTAATCGTTAAACAGCAAACTTGCAAAAATGTAGCAAAAGGTATAAATTAGATAGAGTCGGGCTTACAATGTGTCATTGTCCTTTATTTGATCTATGTATGAATTGTGTTTCAACGATTGTCTATTTTGATCAAGAAGCAAGCTCCACTGATATATGGCTTTCTGTAAGAGAGGCTGATAATAAATGGGTCAGTACTGGACCAAAGTTTTCCTTGGGAGTAAGCCTGAGGTTTTAGTTGCAGGAATATTGGTTCAGCACCGTGCATGGCCTGGTAGGTGATGAAGCGAATGTGGAGGGACGCGGAGGTGTGGATTTGCATGTGAAGTTGGAAGAGTTATTTGCCTTTTGAATATGCATGTGTCTGCTGAAGAGGTAAAGTAGAGACACAAGGTTTAGTCTTTGGCTTAGTCTAGGTGGTACTGGACCAAGACAATGATGGATTGCAGTCTGTGAGGGTTTCCCAGATGTGGAAGGTTTATCAAAGTATCTGCATCATGCAGTTTGGCAACTCAGTTTGCCTGCGAGGAAAGGAATAGGTGGTGAGGAGGTAATCTTCACTTCAATGGATGCTGCTGGTCAGCATTTCATTTCCTGGAGTCAGATGGAGTGAGGAGGGTACAATTCCACGTTCTCACATATGAAATCTCTGTTTTAATCAGTTCAGCTGAGGTATTTGAGGAGTGTTGAGTATTTGACTACTAGCTGGCATTGCCTAGGGAGCAGGAGTTGAGTTCTGAGGGGTGTTAAACTTTTCGATCAATTGGGTGCAGATTGAATAGTTGTAGAGGATTAGGTTGAAAGATTTGATTACATGTGGGGAAGGGTTGAGGCGGGAGTTGAGAAGGAGTGGAGAAATGAAGAAACAATGTGAAAGAGATACAATGTTGTATTTTTGGAGAGACAGGAAGAGATCTAGACCTCAGATTCCGGTGTTAATATTAAATACTTAAACATCTTTGATGCATTGTTTGAGATTACAGTTCATGAGGAAGCCATGCCAATGCTATTTGAACTGCGTTTCTGAGATAACAGCTGAACAATTAAATGATTGACTGCAAATCATTACAAGGTGCAGTTGCCTAGTTTGAAAATAACCAGACAGTTCCTGTGGTGCCTTGCAATTGACTTTGCTAATGCAAAGTCTAACATTTGGCATGTATTTTAATAGATACATTACAACTGAAGGCCACTATATAAAAAAATAAATAAAGGTTTTGATTTAGAATTTTAACAAATTCTGATTCCTTTTTTAGCAGACAGGTACTCCCCTCCTAACCTAGATAGTAATTTCACCAAAAGGCCAAGGATGAAACAGCTTTAGCTCTGACGTCACTCTCACCAGACATTTGAAGCAGTGGCTCTAACATTGCATCCTGTTGATCAGCCAGATGCAGTAGTAGTATTCCATGCCCCCTTGTCTTGTTTAATTTAGAGGGAAAAATCCCCAAAACATATGATTAACCGCCCTCTTTAACATAGCGGCTAAATTCCTCACACGTTCTTCCAACCATTTCATTAGATACAACTTCTGAATTACTTTCTCATTTGATAGCAATGTGTTTGATTCACAGGACAGTATGAATCGATTATTCTTAAGCGGAACCTATGTATTCTGCAACAATATATAGTTCCCCATATGTTGGTACCATTATTTCATGCTGGGCTGACATGCTCAATGACTATTTTGAAAAGGTGTTCAACTATTGCTCACATGTCCTGTCATAGTTTCCATTTGGTGCAAGAGCCATGTTGCATGCCCATCCGGTAATAGTGATATTTCACACATTGTTTTTCTATAAACAACACCTTGAAAGGACGGATAGTGCTGGTTGAATGAGCAGTTGTAACTGCACCCTCAAAGATTGTCCATGAATTCTCCACAGGCAGTGCCTTTTAAGGCAGTGATGGCATTTTTTCCAGAACTGATAAATGCCAAGGTTAGATGAGCCATTTTCTGTGAATAACTCCATTCTTTAAAGAGCTAATATTTAATGATCAACTATTTTAAATACTACACCTTGAATATATATTTCTCAGCTTTCTAGGCTCTGATCAAGATAACATATCCGCATGGTTTCTATAATAAATGCAAGTGGTGCACACATTCTTAAATAATGCATTTTATCTAGTTATCTGAAGGGTATTGAGTGCTCTGGACTATACCACGGACCACAAATTACCAGAATTGAAGGCTGAACAGATATTCTGTGAGAGGCTTTTGAATTATGCTGTAAGGATTTGGTGTGGGTTCCAGACAAGGAGTTCTTGGTGTGGTGGTTGGGTAAGGAGAGACTATGAAGAACTGAAGTATCTCCAGCTGCTGAGCTGCCAAGTGGAGGTGGTCTCTAAAATTCAGATGTTTCAGCAGCACGTGTTCATCCTATATTTCCATCTATCTACAGCCCATTGATTGGCTATTTCTTCAGTGTGTTGTTTTTCAAACTAAAATATTGGATTGAAAAAGCCAACCACAGTTTTGTTCATTATTCTTCTCACCCCAATTTGCAACAATCAAAGCACATGACCCAAGTGGGTGGGGTCGGAGGTAGAAGGTTGGCGACTTTGTTCATGCCTGGAGACTCAGGGGCATATTACCAAGCAATACCGATAATTATCGCTATTGCTTGGTTAGAGACAATAATTTAACGCTGAGCTGTGGCGATTTTTATTGCAGATAAACCTTGGTATTAGCAAGGTTTATCGCAAATGCGATAAAAATCGGCCGCAATGCATGAATATCGCTGAAAAGTCAGCGATATTCATGCATTACCGAGCTAATGCTCTTAGCCATGTTATCCACCTCCCATTGGATAACATGGCTAAGAACTGCTCAGGGCAGGTGTTAGCTTTTGGAGATATTCGCGCTTAGCGCGAATATCTCCAAAAGTTGGTAATAGGAGATAGCGATGTTAGCGACTGTTTCCAGTCGCTAACATCTTGGCACGCCCTCTTTGCATGTCATTAGTGATAAATATCACTGACATACAAAGTGGGGCCCAAGATGGTCGCTATCTCCTACTAGCTGTCGCTACCTGGTGTTAGCGACAGCTAGGTAATAGGGAGATAATTTTATCTCCGCTTTCTTGGTTTTTAAAGCCAAAAAAGCGGAGATAAACCCCCTTGATAATATGCCCCTCAGTTTTCAAAATGAGGATTTGTCATCCATTGTGCCCTAACTTCAGCTTAAAGGCAAGTCAGGAAAAAAAAGTTCTTTATTTTGATATTCAGTTATCAGGCACTTCCTTGAATTTCTACCTTTCGACAGTGTGTAGAAGCTAAAATAGTAACACACCTTTATCTGCCCTCCTGTGCCCTCAGTCTCATATTTCCAGAGGGTTTTACTTTGATGAAGCGAAAAGAATATTCGCCCTGTGATAGCTGCGCTGCGCCTCATTAATGAGGAGCGCAACAACTGTACCCTCAGCATAGCAGAAGCCACTCGAACTCTCGCGCGCTTTAATTGTGAAAATGAATCCGAACGGTTTGAAGATACTCTCATTTAAATCAACCCGGCCACTTATTCCTGCTCTTTGTCTGGTACATTATTAATTACCTCTTCATGTGAATCAGCTGCGCGGCTTTGGCTGTGTGAACCTCAATGCCGCAGGCTGTGATAAAAGTTCCATTTGCGGAATTCTGCTGAAATTAAACTTTTAGGGGCCTACATTTCTTTTAGTGGAATCAAATGTAACTGTAATGGCAACCCGATTCCATATATCATTTCCCTTTATCCTCTTATATAGCTGAGATAAATATAATAATGTATTGTTTCGCACGTGCACATTGGCTCGAACAAAATGGCTGCCTGCTGATTTCCCATATTTTTTTTAATTAATTGCTCGGGAAGCAGTGTCTATTTTTTAGTTGAAATGTTTTTTATTATGAATGGTAGACAAGGTACAAGCGAAATAATATCAGTATACAAATACACAATACAATCATAGGACATTAAACATTTATCTGTGACAGACATACGAATAGTTGTCTCTACCTCATTTGGGAGAAAAAAAATACATGAAAAACATCAAACTGAGAAATCACACAGTTGAAACTCCATTTTGATGGATTTTCAAAACGAGGAAAACAAAAAACATGGGGAAACTCCAAAAGGAAACAGAAGAAAGGAGGACCACAGAGCTGGTAATGGTGAAAAGGGACAGACGCAAATGGAGAAAAAAGTGTAAAGTTTCGAGAATAGCAGTAGGGGTAGACTGGACTTTAAGTAGTAATAGATGTACACTAACCTATTTAAGAAATGGAGTAGAATAGGGGAAGAGGTGCTAGGGTGCAATTACTGTTAATTAGGCTGATGTAGAGGTGCTAAGATATAGAAAAAACAGCTATTGTATCGGTACCGATAGGGAAACTAGCATATGGGAAGGGGGACATAGATTCAGAACTAAAAGCATATAGGTGACAGTTGAACCTCTTCAACTGAAAAAAAGTGAAAACATTTCTTCCAGATAATGAATTCAGAACTACAGTTCAATACCTCATGCTCCTGTATCTCGTTGTGGTAACGACCTCCTAGAGTCCATCCTCCCCCTTTTAACGGAAGCCTACATGCCCGAGAAGGTCTCATCCAGGGCCTGATGAAATATGATCACACCACCCCCACCATGATGGAATCCAATTGGTTCCACTTGGTGGCCCACACCATCATCAACACCAGCTGCATCATTTACAAAGCCATCACGACCAGCACCCCGGCTTAAATTGCAGAGAAGCTCTTCAATGGCTCTTGGCACATGCAGGACACCTTCAGACTGGCGACTAGCAGTGCAGAAAAAAAGGTAGCAGGAATTTTGTTAATCCATGCACCTGAAACAACATCCCCATATCCAATAGGATCACCATAAGGCTGGTTGCATTTAAGGGAGAGTTTAAGATTCACCTCCTTAAAGAACACTATGTCACAATGCAGTGACAGCACAATTCTATTCACAGAAACCTGCTACCTCTCCTATCCCTCATTGACTGTATCCTTGCCTTTGTCCCCGTACAGCAGTCCTCAGTCAACTTAGCTAGCTTCACCCTACCTACATACATACATAAATACATACATACAATACATACATACATAGGGGCTTATTTACAAGCCACTTGCGCCACCGGTGCGTCACTATTTCACATATTAAATGTGACACAACGGTGGCTAAAGGGGCTTGTAAATAAGCCACACAGTTTCTAAGATATAGGTAGAGAATGATACATTAATGTATAGGTGAGGAGTGAGGCACTAGCATATAGGAAGAGAGGTGCTAGGATATAAGTGCTGCTGTATAGGAGGAGAACTTACGTTTTGGGTAGAGGTCAATTTAAGAGGAAATCAGTAGAGTACTAGGGTATATGTATGTGTGGAGGTGCTAGGGTATTAGTTTGGCATAGGAATTAGGGTATACTCAAGATAAGTGGTACTCTGGCATAAGCAGAAGTAGATGTGTAAGGGTATAGGTAGGCATAAATTAGAAGGGTAGGGACAGGGTTGATGTACTACTGTATTGGTCAGTAATCACATAACAATGATATGGGAAGTTTTACAGGTGGGCCCAGGAGGGAATTGAGGTTCTATGATATAAGTAGGGGCATAATATTTAGGTCATTGGTGGGGTAGATGCACTAGGTTTCGGCAGGGTTACAGATACCAGGGTAAAAGTCGGTAGAGGGACACATTTATGGGATAATGCAGTTTAATATGGGTAGGGTTACATGTGGGTATAGTGAGGAGTGAAGTACTAGAATTAGGGAAATTCATAGTGCACAATGTAGTGGAGAGGGAGACACATTAAGAGCAGTAAAAATAAAGGAAACTGAGGGCAACAAGAGAGGAGATTGAAGCAGAGCATATAGGCTATCCCTATAAAGGTCAACAAGAGATCTATCGGCTAAAAATAACTGGAAGTATTTCTTGCCATGCTACCAATATAGGTAGGCACATAAAGTTACCATATTATATATCATTGTTTGCAATCAATTTGAGACAGTAGATGTCTAAAGATAGAGCATTTACTTCTAATTGATCTGAAGAGGCAGAACTCCGTCAGTAGGCTTGATCTGATTTGCTTCCTACCAGATGCCACTCAGAATAGAACAATTTCTTAAAGATTGTAGTAATAAAGCCAAAATTAGCAATACATATGGACCTGGCCTCAATCTAGGACGAGGGCTGAAGGAAAGTGCCACATCCTCACAGGAATCGGCCATTGCATTACAATGTAGATTTATTTAGCTAAAAGATTTATATCATTCTTACCTCACATATGATAGACCATGGAAGATGGGCATGATAATCTTCCTGCTCGGTTTAAGATGTGTACTATGAACGGGGACCTCATTCATACAAATTTGATTTGTAAGGGAAATGATCCCTTCTGGGAGGGTGTGCTCTCAGCCTTAAGTGAGATGTTGCGATTGGAGCTACCCACATAACCTAAAATGGCTAGTCTACATAATAATTTTGACTTAGATTTAAACAGGTCCAAAATTGTACTGTTATGGACAGGACTCCTTACAACTAAGAGAGGCACTGCTACTCTTTGGAAAGAGACGGGCACCCATCACTGGAGGGATGCAAAATGGATTTGACTATTGCATAAGCCTCGAGAAGCCCATTCACTTGGGTAGAGGGTGTTCACGATCAATTCCCAGGTCTATTAGCGGAAGTAGTTGCTTATAGAGCTGTGAACATTTTGTCATAAAAGTCATTAAAAATAGGGTTGTGTAGAGTTTATGCTTTCATAGTGGGAACTGTCAAGATTTCCTTCCGCCAAATATTTATTTTCCTGTATGTGCAAAAACCAATTAAATGTTTTATGATAAAAAATAGCAATACGTTTTTTAGCATTAGTCAAGTTTATGACATCACTTGCCAATTTGGTCTAAAGGGATTTGACAAAGGTTTGCAGAATTCATCTTCACAGTAAGTCACCTACCATGAAAACCATTACAGTTCTGTACCATGAGTGGAGATAGAGTTTAGCATTTGTTCTCTTGACAATATAATGAGATGTTCTGGACAGTTACATAAGAAGTGCCTGACAGTTCTTGGGTGTATCTAGAAGGAATTCCATCCATGTACCATCTGGTTCTCTTGATAAGACCTTGACAAATACAGAACAAAAGCAGTCTCTTCAAGAGGCGTTCAATAGGCAGGAACCAGTGTGGGACTACAGTTTACCTACTGCTTGGCCTGAGTTGATTGCAGGGATTGATTCCAGCCACTGCTTAGATTATAGTATTTTTTCTCAAAAATTATAATCAAATGGCCACTCTGTAAATCAGTTAGATGTGTTTATTGAAAGGATGCATAGTGCATGTTTACTTCTCATTGATTTTTTAAATATTTATTATTTTTTTCTTAACTTTATGTTGTGTTGTTTATGTACCAATAGCTTTCCATCACTTGAAAGGAGAATAACAGTATTTAATGTACTATCAAAAAGGCAACCATAGAAACTGTAAAAACCCAATCTCCTCTATGTTTGTTCACATCTTGCTGTATGGTTTAGATCAGTTCATCCAACTCCTATTAACTGGTCCGGGTCCTCACCAATTATCCCTCATATTAAGTGCCCAAAACATTTCGACAATGTATGAAAGACCCTACATGCAGAATTTGGCTGTCAGCTTAATAGACCAAAGGCCCACCTTTTATTTAAAAGGGCCCTCACTCAGACATGCTTCATCATAGATCCTCTCCGGTATCCAGGTATTGGGGAGTGCTGGGACACTTAAATACAAGGCAGCCTGATTACAAGAGTGATGGATCAAGAGGGAAGGGATCATCAAGGAAAGGTGAGTAATTTTAAAATTGCCTTTACAGTAAACTGGAATTCCCTTTATTCTTGGGTTCTGTTTTAGCCCGATTCTCCTGTGGCATACTATGTGGGCAAAACTGAATGCAGCTTTAAATGGGGAGACAGGAAAGGATTGTTCAGCCCCTGATTCAGCAAGAGATATTCCATGGCTGGAGTACATCAAGGCGATGTGCCGTTAGATGGTTTGAGCAAGTATTTTAATGACCCAGACTCACTCCAGTTAGTAAATGCAATTTTAAGGATGTTCTTACTCAACATAAAACTAATATATTAAGTACCTGGGAGGAGAACAAGTTGACTGTCTTGGGATTCATGGGTTCTGCGGCTGCTGCTACCGAGGATCCTGCCCCCGACCCGACCCGGCTGAGCAACTGCACCGCACCACACTCGGCAACCAGAGGGTCTGAGCTCCAACTCCCCAAGGCCCCTGTGGACCCACTCACTGCCCGCCCTGCCTGCCGGTGTTGCTATTCCCACACTCTTCCCACCCACTCTCAAGGTCTGAGAAGGTTTGGTGGGTCCCGGGGTGGCTCCCCAAGCCCTGTCTGTAGGACACTTCCTTTGGTGCTGTCAGGGTCAGGGGCTCAGACTGGGATCATAGGGCTCACCTACTACCAGGTTGGCTCACCTTGAAAGACTCTACAACAGTTAATGTATGACTTTATAAATAAAAAAAGGCCAAAACAACAAAACTCCAAAGTTGAGATATTGAGTTTTAAAGAAATAAATGACTTAAAGCACTTACAAGCAAGCATCCCTGAAAAGGTCACTTTGGTCATGCTGTACCGGGTTAAAGTCAAAGTTTGGGCTGACCACAATGAAGTGCTGACTGGCTACAGGACCCATGCATTCCCTGGTAAACAAAATACTTTTCCTGGCTGCAAGCAGTCAGATGGGTTGATCTTCTCCCCGCAGTGAGTGCGATTCGTCAACTCCAAAGATGAGTGCCGGAGTAGAGAGGCATTGAGCGATGCATTGGTTTCTGCCATGCAGTCAAGAGAATGTGCCGATTTAACCAATCTGCAGTGGTGGCGATATGTTGTCCGATGCACCGATCTCTAGACGCCAAGCCCTGGTTCTGAAGCGATATGCCAATTTTACTCCCGCAACCAGCGCAATGAGGTGGTTCTGCTACTCTCAGGCAGGAGATGTGTGGAAATTTATGTTGCAAGTACCTGGGCCACTTCCAGTGAGCCTGGCACAGGAGCAGGGGTAGAGACTTTGAGATGCCTGAGACTCAAGCAGCTTGAGGCAAGTCAACAAATCCCTTGAGATCATTTGGAAGAAGGCAAAGTCAGAGAGCACCAGGCAGCAGGGTAACAGACAGAAAAGCAGGCCTTCCAAACCAGCAGTCCAGTTGAGTCATTTGAGCAGCACAGCAGATCCTTCTGACAGAGGTCCAGAGGTGTCTGATTTGTTGGGGTAAGAGACCTAGCACTTATACCTTAAAGTGGGGGAGACTTCAAAGAAAGGCTGTTAAGTGCACCAGTGTCCTTTTCAACCCAGTTCTGTCCATCAGGCTATCGGTGAGGGGTAATCAGTCCTTTGTGTGGGGTCAGACCACTACCCTTTAAAGTGTAAATGTGAGTCCCTTCCTATCCGGGAAAAGCCATCAGAATGCAGATGTATGTAGATGGGTATTCAGCCACACTTAGCCTTCTTGTGTTTGTGGCTGTCTGGAGGGAATGCACAAAGTGTGACTATTACCCTGCCCATTCATGTATTGAAGCAAGGCTGCAAGGCACAGAGAGCAGTAAGAGCAGAGAAATGTCCACTTTCTTAAAGTGGCATTTCCAAAATAGTATTGTTAAATCTGACTTAACTAGTAAAGAAGATTTATCATTACCTTTCCAAAGATACGAAACATGATGCAACTACTTCTTTCTAATCAGGAATTACAGCTTAAAGGTCTTTTAAGGAATTTACAATGTTAGCCGATGAGAGGAGTAGGCCTCACAGTAGTGAAAAATTAATTTTGCTGTTTGTTACTGTCAGGGCATACAACATATAGAAGTACATGTCTTATCATTTAGTTACAAAGCACCCCAGCCTTAGGGTTGACTTATGTGCAATAAAGGCATTTTAAGGCTTGGCAAGGGATTTTAAATGCCACATCAACATGGCAGTGAACTGCACACACAGGCCCAGCAGTGGCAGGCCTGAGCCATGGTTAAAGAGCTACTTAGGTGGGTGAGACAGGCAGTGCTTCCTGCCCGCTAGTACTATTTAGTTTACAGGTCCTGGGCACATGTAGTGTACTTGGCTCAGGACCTATGAGTAAACTAAATATGCAAATTGGATATGTGCCAATGTTACCATGGTTTAGGGATAGAACATATGAACTTTAGAACTGGTTAGTAGTGCTAAAGTGTGCAGAGTCCTAAAGCCAGCAAAAATGAATATAGAAAAATGGGAGGAGTAAGATAAAAAAACGTTTAGGGTAGACTATGCAGAAAGGGCCAGGTCCAACACAACCACCCACTAGTCTAAAGCCAGGGTAGACTAATGAATACCTTGATGGACTATCCTACTTAGTGTGATAGAACGTGGACAATTACCCACTACTGCATGGGCACTTGCTAGGTCTATGCTTTTCTAAACTAATTTCCCTCTATCTATACTCTCTGGGACCACTGAACGTACCCACCTGTGGACCCCATTTGTGAAGCACCTAGCTTTAATTTGCTCACAGATGCATCCCAGTAGGTAGACAGTACCACCATGGCCAACAAAGTGATTTGGATCATTCCAATCATTGGGTCTGACGTCTGTCCCCAACCTAGGGACAACTCTGTCCACAAGGAGAGTAACCAACAGACGTCACTGATAGCTGTCAGTGTCGTAGGCCAGGCCCCATACCCTCCACTGCTAAGTGGAAGCCCAAAGCAGGGCCATTGGGTAAGCTTCCCTTTCAGCCTTTGGGCTGGCAAGGAATTCACTATGGGCTCATGAGGTTTCCCTGACCTCTGAGGTGTCTTAAAGTGGGGGGCTGTAGCCCCAGATGTTTTGCACCCTACTTCAACACTACCTCCCTCCAGTTCAAGGGCGGTACCCTAAAACTGGTCCTTCAGCCCATGGTCTACACCCTCAAGTTGAACAGGAGTCAGGGGTGAGCCCTTCCTTTTACTGCCACTCCATTTAAGAGGGCTACCCCCAGAAAAATTTACTTCCAGGGTGCATATGGTGGCCAGCCCTCCCAGTTCTTCTGACGCTGAGGGCAACTGGTTCCCCAGAACGTTTTCTATGGGCATCTGGGGACTAACTATGACCCTCCTCTGGGTCACTTCCACTCCCCACTCTAGGGATAATAGGACAGAAAAAAGTCCTGCCTCTGGTGTCTCCCTACACACCTGGCCGGTGTACAGGTCTGGAAAGACAATCCACTCTACCATCATGGTGTGGCTAGCCCCAGTGTCCCTCAGGCCATAGACTGGTACCTCATTCACTTTAACCTGGTGGAAGTGATGGCTACCAACCTCAGGGATCACCAACTTACCCTCTAAGTCTATCTCCCAGCTGAGGGAGATCATTGCATGGACTATAACCTGCCCCTGGGGTCTACTTTACCCTAAGACTACATTGGTCACCCCCATGGAGTTTTCACAAGTGGGTAGTTTCTTTTGACAGACAGAGTCTTCCACTTGTTTCCTAACTAGAAGCACTCACAGCAGCAGGGTTGGAAATCTGGCACCTGGGCCACCGTCCACCAGAATTACCCCCTTTTTTCTCAGATGAGGCTCGGGAATCCTTTCCTCCTCCCTTACTCTGGGATCTGTCTGGGTCATATTTAACCTCCTCCTATCTCTGTTGAGGGGAGCCGGAACCAACCTTCTTGAGATCACTCTCAGGTACATTTATAGACACTCTGGTGCTAGCCCAGAGGTTCACTTCCTCATCAAGGTCCCTGGGGTTAGTCACCTTACTGTAAACCAGATGCTGGTGCAACGCTGGAAAGCAAATACTGAGCATGTGCTCTCATGATCAAATTGTAACATAGTCATTTAATTTGCTGCCCCTCACCCAGCCATTCAGTGCCTTACTTGAGTAATCAACACAATATAGCCAGGTCTGGTTGGGGAGATTCAGGCTGTCTCTTAAGCCTTGTAAACCATTCTCCTAAGGAGTCAGCCCAAACCTGGCAATTAAAATGGCATTCATGGGAGTGTACTTGGTTTGGCCCTCAACCTCTAAGGTGAGAAGTGTGTCTCTCCCCTGTGTAGGCTCCTAAGGAACCCTGTGTACCATCACTGCAACTTCATAAGCAGAAAACTGCATATCAATATTATGCTAAGTTACGGTAACACAATTTGTAGAGCGCTCGTATACCATGAGGTGTCTTGGTCCTGAAGCCAACATTAAAATGACTGGAGGAAATTATTAATTTTAAACATCTATATTTTGAGATCCTTCCTAAAGGAGATTAGCAGGGACAGAGCTCTAGTGTAGGGGGAACATTCAACAACTTTGTTGTTCCAGTGACAAAGCCCCTTCCATCCCAGTTCATTTTACAGAGTCTGGGTGTCACAATTTGCTTAGGTCCAGCAGAGCACAGGAGTCTGGTGGGCTGGTATCATTTAAAGAGATGCCTCAAAAGAAAATCTGGGCCTGTGTTATACAGGGCTTTATAGGCTATTCAGAAAGCTTTAAATGTGTTATAGCCTCTTACTGGAAGCCAATGTAGTCTGTTGATTTTTTCGGGAAACCGACTAGAATTTAGTTATTCCTAATAATAGTCTTGTGGCTGCATTTTGATCCATCTGTAGTGTATTTATGTTTAGTGCCTAAATATTCACATAGAGTTTATTGCAATAATCCAGCTTCAATAACACTAAAGCCTTAATAACAGTCCCTTTAGTGATAGCTGGAATAAAAGGAAATATTTTCTTAATCATCCGTATTGTAAAAAAGGTGGAAACCATAGTATTAATTTGATTTCCAATGGTCAATTGTTGTCATTCAAGACAACTAAGTTTCTGGCCTTTGTTACAGAGTTGGGTAGAGAGCCTAATTCTCCAGGTCATCAGGGAGAGGCCAAAGTTGGGGAAAGGCTTCCAAAGAGTACCACTTATGTTTTTTTTAGAATTGCGTTTCAGACAGTGTTTGCTCATCTATGAGCTGGTGGGCACTAAACAGTCATTGAAAGGTCAGGGAAAGGTGAAAAGATAGATGGTTCATTGCTGAAAGCTGACACACCAATTTGTGTGTTGTCAGCAAAGGAGGTCAAAGAGAAGCCTAGGTTGTATTAAAGGTAGCCAGCTCAGTCACATAAATGTTAAATAATGTCAGACTGAGCCCGGATCCCTGTGGGACCCCACAGGGAACACAGAAAGAGGCAGATTCAAACCGTTACAGAGCTATTGATTGATTTCTCCTAGATAGGAATGAGTAAAGCCAGGGCTGTGTCCTTAATTCCTAAGTCTCCCAGCCGTTTGATCAGCAACTTATGGTCCACCTTATGAAACGCTACTGATAGGTCAGGGAAAATAATGGCTGCCACACCACGTCTATCCAACACAGCCCTTATCTACTTGGTGGCTATGATTAGAGATGGCTCTTTACTATGCTCCAGTCAGAACCCAAATTGTATGGGTTCTAAAAGGCAGTTCTCTTGAATGAATTGGGCCAGCTGGAAATTCAAAATTTTCTCCACAATTTTCACAGGGAACGGGAGACAGGAAATAGGCTACGGCGTTCCGACTAGGCTTTTTTTCATTGTTTGGGAAAAATACATGTAATAAACATCAAGTTGAAAATGGCCGAGAGATTTACACCTCACAGATTGGAAATTGATTTTGAAACCAGTGGAGGGAAGGGGCCTTGGGGGAATCCCGACTTAGCTGGTGAAATCCTATTTTCAACCTACTCAGAGGTAACTGGAGAAAACTCTGAAAAGGAAATTTGTGTATGGTTAACTTGAGAAAGACTCTCAGATGTATCAAAGTTGTATGAGGCCTCAAAATTGGTGTAGATTTTATTTACTTTGTAACTAAAACCATGCACCAGACTATCGCACAAAGGTGCGCCACTAATGATTGCCTCACTGCTTGATATGGCGGATAGAGCATATTTATACCCGAAAAAACTCTTTTTGTAGAATTCTTTGCAGAGTCAATGTGCTTGGTGAAATAATCAAGTTTTTCTTTAATCAGTAAACTTTTGCACTTTAATAATGCCGGTTTATAGCATTCTTTCTCATAGTAGTCATAGTGAGACCTCCGTCTTTCTTGTTTTCCACAATTTGTTTTTCGGATCTGCGTGCTTCGGAAAACCACCGTGCAGATGGAGATGTCATCTCCCATCACATAGCTGAGCACAAAGTCCTTGTGTATACGAACCTTCCTGTCTCCATCAGGTACTGTATGTATTTATTTTGAAGGGTTGTATAGCGCAAAGAAGGCTCTTGCGAGTATCAGAGCGCTTTACATGTCATAAGTAGAAGGCAGGATATAGTATACAATGATCTGTGTGAGCATGTTATACATAGTTCTAAATCAAAAGAAAACAGTACTAAGCTAGCGCAAAAAACAGGAGGACTAATATGGAGCGCAAGAATACAACAAATAATAGAATACAGTGAATAGTCATTGAGTTCACATGAATTTTGCCATGAGGATATCTTTCACTTCTCTTTTGAAGGAAGCAGTGGAAGGGTTCATTCTTGATACACTGGGCAAAGAGTCTTGGTGCTCCTAGAGGTTCTGCTGCCCACAGAGAGCACCAGTTTCTGAGCTAGGTATTGTGGGGCGTTGTGGTAGAGGGCCTTGTGCGTCATACAAGTGATTTATAGATGAATTCTGGCTTCAAGCGGTAGCCAGTTGAGGGCTCTCAGGTCTAGGGATATGTGAGCGTTTCTCTTAAAACCTGTGATGAGCTTCGCAGCTGAGTTGACCGTGGCTCTTAGCGAGGCTGTCAATGACCTTGGGAGGCCACATAAGGTTACTGCTCCATATTGCACGCGGGGGATTACTAGGGCTTACACTGCTTGTTTGAAATCGTAGGCGGGCATAAAGGGTTTCAGTTTTCGCAGAGTCTTTAGGTGGAAGTTGGCTCCTTTAGTTGAGGCGCTGATGTGTTTCTGCATCTTTAGGTTACTGTCCAGCGTTACTCCTAGAGATGTTGCTAAGTCAATTATGAGCGGTTGTCCACTGAGAGCTGTTAGGTGCTTTATCCAATCCAGGATAGTATGAGTTTTGTTAGAGGGAGCGATTAAAAGGAACTCTGTTTTGAGGGAGTTAAGTTTCAAGTGGTTTTCGGCCAGCCAAGTTTGGGTTTTTTGTAGTGTGGTGTTGAGCGATTTGATGTCATCAAGTGAGTGGATCTTGAAGTATATTTGGGTGTAGTCTGCTTACATGTGGAAGTGTATCTTGGTGAGGCTGAGAAGATCAGTAAGAGGGTCCATAAAAAGGTTGAACAGGGTGGGTGAGAGGGAGGAGCCTTGTGGAACTCCTAATGTGACTGGCATGGGGTGGGTTCGGCTGTGAGGGGGATTCTAGTGAGGTTATTTTCAACAATTCCTCTGGGATTGAGTCTGGTGGCTCTGTGTGTGTTGATCGGAATAGATTGTATTTGGGAGTCTAAATGAGGGCTAACTGGAAGTCCAGCGCTATGTGGAGGGTGATGTATCTCGTAAGAGCGGAGGAGGGCCCCTAGATGTAAGTCAGATAGAGGGTTTAACCCCCTGATATGGCGGGATATGGCATTAGGGTGTGGGACTGTGCTCCAACGTGGAAACACCTGAGATTGGGATTTTGCAGGAAGATGTTGGATGCGACTGTAGTTCTTGGGGTGTGGGGACGGACTGTATTCCGGTTTAGTGCAAGTGGACTTGAGTTGTAGTAAAATAAGGTTGTGTAGGGTTCGGATGTCCGATTTGACTTGTTGAAGGGCTGATAATATCTGGTCAAGTCTGGTGTCAGGCGTGATAGTTTCCTTATTGGATGGGTGGACAAAGGGAGTAGATGGTGTAGTAGTTTCTTTAGATAAGGCTGTGTCAAGAGTAGCGGGGGTATGGGTGGGGCTGATGGGCCTATGGGAGGAACTGTGAGTAACAAAGAGGGGGAGGGTAAGATATGTAGAGCAGGTTGAGTGGATTGAGGGGTGTCACTGCTGGAATCAGGCTATCTGTCCTTTATCTCCAGCTCCTTTAGTCTCAGTTCATGACTCAAAAAACGTTTCTTTTCAGCTAAGGCTCTTTCAGTCTCAACCTGTTTGGCTTCCCTTTCAGCCTTTTTCCTCTCTGCCTCCATCTTTACCTTTGCCAGGTATAGCTTGAATTCTCTCTTCTCCCCACTCTCAGTCAGTTCTTCTGAAGATAGGCCATGGGAAGAGATACTGCGCCCTGCTCTCACAGGGAACTCAAATCCAGGGCCGTCCCCCTCAGCCACTGCAGGTAGTTCCTTAGAAGAGCCAATCCCTGACTCTCTAAATCCATCATTCTCTTTGGTGTGGGCTTCTGCCCAGGCCCTCGGAGCATTTGAAAATCCACCTTTTTGGTGGATCATCGGGCAGGTACCCCCCATCTCCTTGTAAAACTTTTTGACTAACTGTATAATCTCTAACTTGGACAGCTCAAAATCCATGGCTCCACTTACAGACCCAAGCAGAATCAGGATATACAGGATGGCTCAACGATGCAAAGCAGGGAAAAATGAATAAAAATCGAAATGGTCATTTATGTAAATGGTAGTGTACACCAAATTTCTGCTAGGTACTGCTCAAACTGGAAGTCCTAGCCTTACCGCTGATCATCATTGTTAGAAATTAGGCTTCTTTCTTTCTAAGTAAAGACCACACTTCTAGTCAGGGTAAGTCACATCACAACCTAAATTATCCTGTGCTCACCGTCTGGTAGCTTGGCACAGGAGGCAGGCTGAACTTAGAAGGCATTGTGTAAAGTATTTGTGCAATAACTCATACAGTAACACAGACACAAATGACAAAAATCCAATGTGAAGAAGTTGAGGTATTGAAATTTAAAGAAATAAATGCAGCAAAGCACATAGAAGCAAGTAGCGATAAAACGGTTACTTTAGATTGTGCTGGACTGGGCAAAGTCAGAGTTTGGGACAACTGTGATGGAGTGCTGACTGACTACAACACCCACGCAGGCCCCAGAGAATAAAATATTTTTCCTGGTCGCAAGCATAGAGATGTATTGATCTTCTCCACGCAGAGAGGGTAATGCATCCGTTCCCAAGATGGGTGCTGGAGTCGAGAGGCATCGAGCGATGTGCTGGTTTCCACCATGCAGTCGAGGGGATGTGTTGAACTCACCAAGCTGCAGCGGTGGTGATACCCTGTCCAATGTGTCGATCTTTGGAGGCAAAGCACTGGTTCTGAAGTGATGTGCCGATTTAACTCCAGCAACTGGTTCGATGCACTGAATCTGCTGCAGGCAAACAGTAGATGCGTCGAAATCCATGTCCAACAGGAGGAAAGACAACAAGCCCTTGGAGATCAGTTGGAAAAGGGCAAAGTCAGACTCTCCTTCAGCAGAGTCAGAAAGCAGCAGGCAGCAGGTCAACAAACAGAAAAGCAGGCCTTCCAGATCAGCAGTCTAGTTGAGGCCATTGAGCAGCACATCAGTTCTTCTGACAGAGGTTCAGGTGTAGATCCAAAAGGATCTGGTTTACTGGGAAAAGAATTGCAGTACTTATACCCAAATATGCCTTTGAAGTGAGGGAGACTTCAAAGAATGGCTTTGAAGTACCCCAGTATCCCTTTCAGTCCAATCCTGTCTGCCAGGCTGTCTTTAGGAGGTAAGCCGTCCTTTGTGTTGGGTCAGGCCACTACCCTTTGAAGTGCAAGTGTGAGCCCCTTCCTCCCTTTCTCCCCAGGAAGGGTCATCAGAAAGCAGATGTCTGCAGATGGGTACTCAGATATACCTAGCCTTCCTGTGTTTGTGGCACAAAGTGTGACTGTCACCCTGCCCAGACGTGTATTGGAGACATGCTTCAAGGCACAAAGAGCAGTAAGAGCAGGGAAATGTCAACTTCTAAAGCGGCTTTTCCAAAATAGCAATGTCAAATTCAACTTTACCAGTAAAGACGATCCATTATTACTATTCCAAAAATATGAAATATGATGCAGCTACTCCTTTCTAGTCAGGAATTAGAGCTTAAATGTATTTTAAGGAATTCCCAATGTTAGCCTATGAGAGGAGTAGGCCTCACAGCAGTTTAAGGTGGATGCAGCTTTTTGTCACTACCAGGACAGGCAAACCATAAAAGTACATGCCCTAGCTTTTAGTTACAGAACACCCTGCCCTTTGGGGTGACTTGTGTATAATCAAAAGGGAGTTTAAGACTGGGGAATGGATTTTAAATGCCAAGTCAAAGTGGAAGTGAACAGCACACATAGGCTCTGTTGTGACAGGCCTGAGACATGGTTTAGGGCTACTATCGTGGCTGGCACAAGTAGTGTTGCACTCCTACTAGTAGTATTTAATTTGCAGGCCCTGGGCACATGTAGTGCAATTCACTAGGGAATTATAGGTATATTAAATATACCAGTTTTATATGAGCCAATGTTACCATGCTTTAGGGAGAGAGCACATTCACTTTAACTCTGGTTACCAGTGGTAAAGTGTGCAGAGTCCTAGAACCAGCAAAAACAAGTACATGAAAATGGGAGGAGGAAGGAAAAATGTTTGGTGGGTGGTCCTGCAGAATGGGCCAGGTCAAACACCATCCCACCCCAATCTACCCAAATATCCATTTTCTCTTGCTTGTCTGGGATTTCAGTAGACTGCAACGGCGAAGACGGCACAACAGAGTTGAAGGTGAGTGAGGGAAGAAAGAGTAGGGAGAGATGTTAAGCAGTTCTAGCAAGCAGCTAGCAGCACTGAGGAGAAGGGGCCACAACTGGTGCCTTTGATTTTACATCCAGCTTGGTAGCTGAATTGCCCCTGAAGAAACTCCGAAGAATAGCAGAGGAAAAGAGGACTACATCAGTCAAAGGAATTTAAGAAAGCATACCCAAAGGAAAATGCAGTCTCGGAAAAAAGATCACGCAGACGGACCCCTCTCACTGCCTGCACCATTATCGCCCCTGTATCATCTATATGTCCTATTCTAGAGGATGGAGATCTGGGCTTGAGGCGGATGCACCAAAGCAGAACATCCATGACTAAAACACCTGCCCCAACTGGTTCGATGAGGGAGTTCCACCACACAATTACTGATCATGCATTGCTAGGGTCAGCCATTACCACCACACAGTCCCAGGCTCACCTACACATGAATCCTTACACCATTAGCCATGACGTCCCACCTCCCGTGGGGCAATAGGCTGGCCGGTCACTCTCCTGCCCAAGTCTGAGACTGAGAAGTAAAAATCATGCAGCTTCCACACTTCCCCTAACCCCAAGAAAAAAACGAGAATCACAAATGGGAAATCACCAATGAAAGCCAACTATGAACTGATAGCATTGCTTCCATCAGCCCATTTTTCATAGCCGCCTCAGAGGCAGAAATCAGACAAAAAAAGTCTGGTAGTTGCCTAAGTCCACACAAAGCCAACCTGGCCTCCTGGTCAATCACAGAGTACAAGACCATTATGTCCCTCACAGCAACTTCACCACCGTCCGTTAGGAGGTAAAGCATAAAAGATCAAGAACTGGGCAAACTCCCTGACTGCTTTCTCTCCACAATTGACGCCCATATTGAAAAGACATAGGCCCAAACCCCCATCTTTGCCAGAGATTAAACAGACATGGTTACTAGCCTAACTCAGCTCCCTATGTACCCCATTAGTAGCCCCACTCTAGTTTCCATCAATGACTCGCAGGACACGATTGCCAGGGTGCTCCCCTGGCAAATAAAAAAGATGGAGCTGCAGATAGACCTAATACAATCACTGGCTTATTAAACTCTCCGGAGGAGCAATTTGGGGCCTTCATGAAGAAAAGACCATTCCCCTGCTCATCCATGGTAGATAAATTAAGGTCTGGGCCAGAGATGTAAGGCATTTCGGTGGAAAGAGGAAAGAAAAATGCACGAACGGGTGGAACAAACAACTAGAAAGCAACCCCAATTGCGAACTGTCCTGGTAACAAATCAGACTGCCGTACAGCACAACCAAATTTCTCAGTGGTGCCATTTGGTTTAGTGAGGGAGACTGATACCTTGCCCACAACCTCTTTCTGCCTCATGGAGCATCTGGGAATGCTGTACGTCACTAGGCTCCTGCGAACTGTGTCCCTTCTTCTCTGATAAATACAATTATTCACAGGAAAGCAAAAAAGCGATTGAAAAAGCAGTCAAATAAACAGTGTATCTTAAAAAGAGATATCAGACCTTAGAGGCAGCTGACATCTCTGTGATGCAAAACCTTTTCCCCAAATGAGTCCCACAAACAAAGCTAAACATTATGGCCCCACATGGAAAGACCCTAAGTGAGGGGATCCATGAAGTAAAACAAATTAACGGTGTCATTGAGAATGCCACAGCTGTATTGACTTCCGACTCAGAGGCCATGAGAACACTAGTTAGAGCTCCATCAAATAGCCTAATGTCTGAACAGGGTAACAAAGGGAAACACTAGAACACAGACAATTCTGAGGGACTTGCAGATGGCCCAACAGTCTCTACAAGTTCCTGGGAAATGGAAATAATAAATTGGCCTCACAGCCTGTAATTCAATCTAACAAGTAAGCCCCAACACAGCTAACAGACTAGGTGGTCATCACTGAACCCAACCACTGTAGTGTCTTTTTTCAACAGATGGAGACACCAAAATGGTCAAATGACTAATGGCCACCTACAGAGCTCGCCCACCACTGAGCCTCATTCAGACAACAAAAGATACATTCCATCCGATACTAGGGCATCAGAGCCTCTACACCAAAGAAACCCAGAGCCCTCACTGCCTTCACTGGGCGGAGCCAACAATGAGGGATCCAAAGAGGCTTTGAGCTGGCTTTCATTCCTCACTAACGCTCCAAGGGCACTAGTGACACACTTAGCATAGGAGATATCCTATAGCTATTCCATCATATCCCCTTAATGAAAAATCTTACATCGGAAGAACTAGCTTGAGTAAAGTTCGTAGCCACACCTTCAAGTAGAAACATGGAAGCCAACCTGACAGTTTGGAAGAGGGATGACCACAGAGATGCCATCCTGGCTGAAAAGAAAGCATTTGATGATTGGGGAATAGAGCTCCTAAAGTATTAGCTGCCAAAATATCCAAACGTGCTATTACCATGTGTGCTATCTAGAACAAATAAGAGTATATTGTGGGGTGCGACCTGCGGCAACCATGATACGTCCCCAAGAGTTATCAAAAACTCAAACACCTTAATAAAATCATGCTGGTAAAATTAGAGGCCCGTACTCTATGATAGAACAAGCAAGGAAGACCGTGACTGTGGGTGGCTAGCACCCTCACTAACTGGGGGACTGGAGCTTCATTCCTAGCACCACAAAAGACTATTGACACCGAACTTCGAAGACAAATGCTGTGTCACATCTCACAATCACATCATGGAATGTGGCTTGCCTTAAGAGCATCGGAACAAGTAAGCCAGCATTAGCATATCCGGGGGGTTTGTGCAAAGCAGAGCAGAGCGGAGCGGGGACGCGGGGCAGCCGAGACCGAAACCAGGGCTGCGGCCCCTACGCGGCACTCTGACGACGGCCCTGCTGAGGACGTTACAACAAGCCAGCGGCGGAGAAGTGATTCAGGGGCAGACTAGGACAGGCTAGCGGGGGGGCACAATGCATTCAGGGGGGAGCTAGGTCTTGGTCTTAAGGGCGGCTCAGGGGGCTCGCCTTGACTCTGAGCTATTGCAACCAAACCATAGCTGTATACCACCACCGCTCACCGCCACTCACTTGGGAAACTTACTTGGTCCTGTCTTCACCGCGTCACCGCGTCCTCCTCCACTTCCACAACGGGTCCACAACGGGTCACAACGGCTCACAGCGGCTCACAGCCTGCACCTCGGCCTCGGCCCGCCACAGCCCCCACGCCGCACCACTATCTCACTCGCTCGGCTCCTCCCACTAGCCGTGACCTCGCCCGCGTCAGCACGCTCTGCAATCCTCCGTCAGTCAGTGGTTCGCGGCCTCCACAAATTGTTGGAGATGACTGGAGTAATTTCAGTGCAATAAGGGTAATACAAAATGATTCACACTCTAAATTCTGTCTGAGGAAGCCAAACTCTAGACAGGTCTATGCTTGTTAGGTGTATTTTTACAGGTGAAAAATACGGCTATATGTTGTACATTGTAGTCTATCAAGTAACTGAGTGAATTTAGAGTGTAAAGGACGATGACTATAAGTGCCTGATGGAATTAATTTGACTTTATTTACTCCTAATATTGCTTCAGAAGTCGCTTGCTGGCTTTTTCCTGTATATTATTCCTGTGGATGGTAGATGTACGGGTACAAGCCAACCATACACATAAGTTCTGATCTAGTGGTGTGTACCCTATCTTCAGTTGACCCAGGTACTAGTGCTGGGTTGGCTTATTCTATAGTTTTCCAAATACCATCAGCATCTGCAGTTTTAAGTGGTGACCTGTCCAGGCATTCCACATTATTGTCCAGATTTACTAAAGACTTGCATTGTCCTTGAGTCACACAAGGCAGCACAAGTCCTTAAGTGATCTTTACTAAGCCACTTATGGGGCACTTTGCACCGCCTTGCATGACTTTCTGAAGAAATGTAATGCAATGCAGCAGCTTGCACTGCGTTGCACTACATTTTGTAGTGGGAGGCATTCCATAGGTGGTGCATGGGCGTTCCCGTGCATCTACCTATGGAATTTGATGAAATCTCAGATTTACTAAAAATCAGTAAACTTGAGATAGCTCCCAATTGTTACACCTCCCAACAATGGAATAAGGAGGGGAAATATTTGTTATTTATCCCTGTTAGTTTCTCTCTTTATGCATTATTCATTCCTCGAAACACATAGAAAGGGATAATTGCAGGCATTTCTTCCTGCATTAAAACAATCCTAGAATGGAACAAAGAGGAGTTGCTGGACTGTTCCTAAGGAGAACTAGGGAGGATTAAACTGGCGTGACCGAAGGTGTAGGAGTAACACCCTGGGGCATCCATTTTGTTGGATGGATTTGCCTCACACACCCAGAAGGGTGTCATGCTTCATCATCGGTGGTTGCTCCTCGTCGGGGAGGCGGTGCAATCCCCGACGGGCTCACCTCAAAGAGGGGCTCTTTGGCGGAGATCTTTTTATCCAACAGCCTTATGGTGAGGTGTGGGTGTGTGGGCGGGATGGTGTGTTTAAAAGTGGATGGGATATTAAAAATGTAGCTAGGGGTACTGGAATTAACTTTATTCTGGGGGTCCCCTGGCTGCGATTAAAAGCAAGGGGCTAGCTCACTAGGTGTCAACAAGTTAGGTCAGGTGACCGTAGATGAGACTAGGAGTGAAGATGGTCGACATGTTTCTCGCAGTGGGTAATAGTAGCCCGCGATTCATCAGGACCTTCAAAGGGTGAAAAAACAACATGCCAGTGTCATGTGTGTGGTGTGGTGGTGTATGTTACCTCTGTGGGTTGTCCTATGCCTATACATAGGGGAGAGATAAACAGACAATGGTTAAAAACAAGATTGCTATCTGGAGAACAAGTCACGCCATATATGAGATCTGTGAACAGTGTGGCATGCTAATGGTATTTTGGGGCATGAAACAAAACCACGGCATGCTTTGTCCGTTGCGTGTGTAAAGTGTGAGAGTTGGAGCACACACAACAACCACTGAGCTGGTGAGGAGGTTTGTGGAGTGAGGGAAGGTTAAAAAGGTTAAAACAAAGGTAGAAGTATAAAGGTGTACAGCAGCTAACCAGGCTAGAGACACTAACCACCTGGGTTCTTAACATGAGCAGGTATTTGTAAAAATGCAAAGAGAAACACCATTTGTAGCTTAATGTGGCTAAGTGCAAACACACACACACTATGTGACTAGAGATGCTCAAGGAATGTAAGCCTCGTATTCCCTACTCACCTACTGGTCAAGAACTAAAGGCCACATGAGGGGTCGGCGGGACAGAACATCAGGGATGAGCCCTTGGGTTGTAGCTGAATTTGGGACATAAATAGCGCCAAACAGAGGATTAACTTATTGTTAAATAACCCATTTAAGCCACAGGGGTCCTATCTGCCCATCCTTCGTATAGCGCTCTTGCTCTCACCTCATATCTCCAGTGTCCGCGCTAGGTGACCTACCCTTCTCCGCCGAGCTCGAGTAGATGTGTGAGCTCGGCGGTCGGGGTTATTTAAACACAACAAAACGCTTAGGCGTCTGACACGCGTCTCCGCCCCTGTGGCGAGTCACGTGATTACGGCCGATCTGGTGGCGGCCATCTTGGAATGGTGCACCCGCGTATGCGAGGCTGTTCTCTTGAAGTTGTTGACCCTGGTTTGAGGAATAATTGCCATGAAATCAGGAGGCCTGACAGGTGGTTAAGCGTCCACTATCTACCATTAGCACAACATTACTATTCTCTTGTGCGGTGAGACAGTATGTAGCCCAGCTAGATCGGCGTTAGAGACGCGTCGTAGTCCATAGCGCCGTATCACGTGGTATGGCTGGTGTAGTGGCGGCCATGTTGAACTGGTGTATCGGCGCCTGTGACACTCAGCTCATATCTATTATGCCAAGTATTACTGGAGAACTGCACTTAGACTCCCTGAGTAGGTTGGGTTTGCCGCCCTGAATGGGAAGATTGTGTAGGTGAGTGGCAATGAGTTTGGTCATGGTGTCCATGCAGCTGGAGAACCATGTACAGTGTGTGTGTGTGGTGTCCACTTGGCGATGTGGTTCCAGTGGGGGTTGGTATTCGATAAGAGTTGGGATTCTGAGTATGTGCCCCAGATGGATATAGGGCAATCATGCCGTGGTGGCAACAGTACAAAGATAGGGACTAGATGGCTCAAAGTGAGTGCCAGGGAATGTCTTCGTTGAGACCCTGCTTATCCGAAGACAACCGATGGACAAATCTCTGTTCCTTCCGGAACAGAGAGGGCGTGAAAAGCATCCCTTCTTACATCCAAGACACCACAGATATACTACGCATTCTGGACACTATCCAGAATACAGGAGAGATTGACTTATTGATTACCCTAGATGTAGAGGCCCTCTACACGAACATTCCGCAGAGGGCGACTCTAGAGGTAGTTGAGGAGAGACTGGGGTTGGAGACTTGGAACTCAAACACTCCACTGACTTTCATCATGGAGTGCGCAACCCTAGCGCTGACTGAAAACTATTTTGGATATAGGGGCAAGTACTACCACCAGACCCAAGGCACCTCTATGGGCAGTACCTTCGCCCCTTCGGTGGCCTGTCTGTATATGGCAAAGTTTGAAGGTCTACACATACACCATGAGTCTAATCCGTTTCGGGATAACATCATAATGTGGAAACGCTTCATTGATGACATCCTGATCCTATGGAAAGGCCCCCCAACCTCACATGAAGCTTTCCTAGAGTGGGTTAACACATTGAACCCCCATTTAAATTTCACCATGGCCGCCTCACCCAAGGAGATTGCCTTTCTGGATCTAACGATAAGACTGGATGAAGGGTCCATAAGCACAACCATGTATCGCAAACCCACCAACCGCAACAGTCTCCTACACTACAAAAGCCACCATCCAAGGGCCTTACGCACCAACTTGCCTTTCGGCCAATTTCTGCGGATAAGGCGTAATTGTAGTGCTGTGTCTGATTATAAAAAGGAGTCCACAATCCTTTCTAGGAACCTACTCGACAGGGGCTACCCTAAAAATGACGTCTTGAAAGCCAGAAAACGGGCCAGGAACAACAACCGTGAGGCACTGCTCGAGCGGCAGGAAAGGGTTCCGGTTGAGAACCAACCCATCACTTGTGTGACCACATTTACCCCATTGTCCAACCAAATTAGGAACACGATCAGACAACACTGGGACATACTAAACACAGGTGAGATGACCCTGGAAGAACCAAGGTTCGCCTTTAAAAGATCGCAAAATCTGAAGGATATCCTGATTAGCACCAGACCTAAGAGAGTCAGAAGAGAAACCCAATAAACATTGTGGCATTTACCACCGGTCACGGGCCATTACCCCTGTGGAATGTGCGGTGTCTGTAGATACACCATGACAGTCAAAACCATACAGCTATCTGAGACCTTCATATGGGAGATCAGACACCACACAAACTGTAACACCTCGCACTGTATATACCTGCTCACATGTCCTTGTGGATTACAATACATCGGGATGACGACCCGTCCTGTGAAAACCCGAATCATTGAACATCGCAGCAACTTCCGCTGCAAGAAGACTCACACAAAAATGTGCAAACATTATGTAGACCACAACCATGATGAAGAATCTATGAAGTGGGTAGTATTAGAATCTAGCCCAAACTGCCCAAAAAATGCCCTCTTCCGGAAGGAACAGAGATGGGTCCATCGGTTGTCTTCGGATAAGCAGGGTCTCAACGAAGACATTCCCTGGCACTCACTTTGAGCCATCTAGTCCCTATCTTTGTACTGTTGCCACCACGGCATGATTGCCCTATATCCATCTGGGGCACATACTCAGAATCCCAACTCTTATCGAATACCAACCCCCACTGGAACCACATCGCCAAGTGGACACCACACACACACACTGTACATGGTTCTCCAGCTGCATGGACACCATGACCAAACTCATTGCCACTCACCTACACAATCTTCCCATTCAGGGCGGCAAACCCAACCTGATCAGGGAGTCTAAGTGCAGTTCTCCAGTAATACTTGGCATAATAGATATGAGCTGAGTGTCACAGGCGCCGATACACCAGTTCAACATGGCCACCACTACACCAGTCCATACCACGTGATACGGCGCTATGGACTACGACGCGTCTCTAACGCCGATCTAGCTGGGCTACATACTGTCTCACCGCACAAGAGAATAGTAATGTTGTGCTAATGGTAGATAGTGAACGCTTAACCACCTGTCAGGCCTCCTGATTTCATGGCAATTATTCCTCAAACCAGGGTCAACCACTTCAAGAGAACAGCCTCGCATACGCGGGTGCACCATTCCAAGATGGCCACCACCAGATCGGCCGTAATCACGTGACTCGCCACAGGGGCGGAGACGCGTGTCAGACGCCTAAGCGTTTTGTTGTGTTTAAATAACCCCGACCGCCGAGCTCAAACATCTACTCGAGCTCGGCGGAGAAGGGTAGGTCACCTAGCGCGGACACTGGAGATATGAGGTGAGAGCAAGAGCGCTATACGAAGGATGAGCAGATAGGACCCCTGTGGCTTAAATGGGTTATTTAACAATAAGTTAATCCTCTGTTTGGCGCTATTTATGTCCCAAATTCAGCTACAACCCAAGGGCTCATCCCTGATGTTCTGTCCCGCCGACCCCTCATGTGGCCTTTAGTTCTTGACCAGTAGGTGAGTAGGGAATACGAGGCTTACATTCCTTGAGCATCTCTAGTCACATAGTGTGTGTGTGTTTGCACTTAGCCACATTAAGCTACAAATGGTGTTTCTCTTTGCATTTTTACAAATACCTGCTCATGTTAAGAACCCAGGTGGTTAGTGTCTCTAGCCTGGTTAGCTGCTGTACACCTTTATACTTCTACCTTTGTTTTAACCTTTTTAACCTTCCCTCACTCCACAAACCTCCTCACCAGCTCAGTGGTTGTTGTGTGTGCTCCAACTCTCACACTTTACACACGCAACGGACAAAGCATGCAGTGGTTTTGTTTCATGCCCCAAAATACCATTAGCATGCCACACTGTTCACAGATCTCATATATGGCGTGACTTGTTCTCCTGATAGCAAGCTTGTTTTTAACCATTGTCTGTTTATCTCTACCCTATGTATAGGCATAGGACAACCCACAGAGGTAACATACACCACCACACCACACACATGACACTGGCATGTTGTTTTTTCACCCTTTGAAGGTCCTGATGAATCGCGGGCTACTATTACCCACTGCGAGAAACATGTCGACCATCTTCACTCCTAGTCTCATCTAGGGTCACCTGACCTAACTTGTTGACACCTAGTGAGCTAGCCCCTTGCTTTTAATCGCAGCCAGGGGACCCCCAGAATAAAGTTAATTCCGGTACCCCTAGCTACATTTTTAATATCCCATCCACTTTTAAACACACCATCCCGCCCACACACCCACACCTCACCATAAGGCTGTTGGATAAAAAGATCTCCGCCAAAGAGCCCCTCTTTGAGGTGAGCCCGTCGGGGATTGCACCGCCTCCCCGACGAGGAGCAACCGCCGATGATGAAGCATGACACCCTTCTGGGTGTGTGAGGCAAATCCATCCAACAAAATGGATGCCCCAGGGTGTTACTCCTACACCTTCGGTCACGCCAGTTTAATCCTCCCTAGTTCTCCTTAGGAACAGTCCAGCAACTCCTCTTTGTTCCATTCTAAGATTTGGACACACGCTGTGACTGGACCTTCCACCTTCCTGAGTGGTAAATAGTGTCTGTCGATCAATTGATCACTTTTTCTTCCTCCCTCCTTTTGATAATAACTTGAGCACGGTTTCACCGTGGGAGTTCCCCCTTGGTGGGTTAGTCTGTTCAAATCCCCCAACATTAGTTGACCCCATACCAAATTGGTGGGTCACACACGGTCCATAGCCTATCACGGCATTGGAACCGTCCCCTACCTCCCTTGAGTCCTCCCCTTCCCCCGCTTCCCTACCTTCTGTGAAGGACTCTACCCTACCGAGACCAGCCACCCTTGAACCCTCTGTCATGGAGGGCCAAGGACTGAGTTTTGGCGAGGAGGATGCAGCAGCTATCATGAGGACACCTTCTTTGTTTGGCATCGATGTGGAACCTGCCACGGGGAGCAACTCAACTGAGTGGCAATCCCTGTCAGACTTGAAACGAGAATGGATAAGGATAACAATCCACGGGACAATGATGGCACAATATTTCAAAGCCAAAATAGCACCGAATGGACTGATCGTGAAAAACTTCCCCAGGATTTTCTGGGAAGACGGACAATTTAAAGTTGAATAGTCACAGGTGTCGTGGAAGTGCACCCACGACCTCCTCATCCTAATAGTCAATACAGCTAAAAGATTAGCAGATGCACTTCTGGTTAAAATACAAGCAGCCGAGGCTGCCTTGAAAACCGCGGTACAAAATCCAGGCTTCAAAACAAAATTGGCTGAGATTAATAAAGAGATGGCGGAACATAAGGAATATCTTATGAACCAAAAGGTAGCTAAACTACAAAAGGACATTAAGAAATTCTCAAAGGAGAAAGTCTATCCATACTTAAGGGATGACTATGTACCCCCAGGGACTAGCTACAATTCAGACTCCAGCACGAATTCCTCCAGAAGGGGCTCCAACAGTGGCTCTGATAGTAGCGGGGACAACGTCCCAGCACAGATACCCCCAAGGGCCAGAAGAGGAAGGGGACGTGGACAACAAAACTTCGCCAATTACCCAAATCAGGGACCACCAACAGGGCCCCCCTTTTGGCAATACCCACAACTCCCCCACTTCCAACCCCCGTTTGCCCCACAATATCCCCCATTTTACCCCCCTCAGAACCCTACACACCCTCCTTTTTTAGGCAGAGGTTGGGGCAGAGGGCGAGGGCGAAAAAGAGGGAACGCACCAGAAAAGAGGGTACAATGGGAGGATGCACGCCCACAAGGGATGGACACGAGGAGCACGAGCCGGTCAGGACCACAATAAGCCTGGTGGTTAACCTCTCTGACCGCCTCCTCACACAGAGAGAGGAAGAAGTCTTACAGAAGGGTTTGGGTTTTGTACCCACACCCAAAATTGATGCATTCCAACAAACCAGAGAGCTAAAATCATTTTTCAGGAAGATAAGGTTGAAAGCCTTCTTTGAAGGAAAACCCTGTGAACCCATGGATGACTCTGGACTACACAATCCATCAACCTTCACACCGCATAACGGAATGGTCCCACATGAGGTTCTCACCTTTGAGCAAGCTGTACTGAAAGACATCTCTAAACTAGACCGACAAACACCACATTGCAACATCTCTAGAAACGAGATGGCTGTACTGAGATCACTGGCGGATGACCCGCTGATTACAATAAAACAAGCAGACAAAGGTGGTGCCACGGTCCTAATGAATACTAAGGACTACGAGTTGGAATGCAACAGGCAACTGAGCAACCAAAAATACTACACACCCATCGCTAATGATCCAACCCAACGCCTGCAGACCACGATCACAAGCTTGGTGACAAGCGCCGAGTGTGACCAATTGATCACAAGGAGAGAGGCGGATTTTCTTGTAAAAAAGGACCCAAGGGTACCATATTTTTACATCTTGCCGAAGATCCATAAAGCAACCAGACCGGTACCAGGGAGACCAATTGTCTCAGGGATAGACTCCGTCTTGGAGCCCCTCTCACAATTTTGTGACCACTTCCTGCAACCCCTCGTGAAAAGCATCCCTTCTTACATCCAAGACACCGAAGATATACTACGCATTCTGGATACTATCCAGAATACAGGAGAGATTGACTTATTGATTACCCTAGATATAGAGGCCCTCTACACGAACATTCCGCAGAGGGCGACTCTAGAGGTAGTTGAGGAGAGACTGGGGTTGGAGACTTGGAACTCAAACACTCCACAGACTTTCATCATGGAGTGCGCAACCCTAGCGCTGACTGAAAACTATTTTGAATATAGGGGCAAGTACTACCACCAGACCCAAGGCACCTCTATGGGCAGTACCTTTGCCCCTTCGGTGGCCTGTCTGTATATGGCAAAGTTTGAAGGTCTACACATACACCATGAGTCTAATCCGTTTCGGGATAACATCATAATGTGGAAACGCTTCATTGATGACATCCTGATCCTATGGAAAGGCCCCCCAACCTCACATGAAGCTTTCCTAGAGTGGTTTAACACATTGAACCCCCATTTAAATTTCACCATGGCCGCCTCACCCAAGGAGATTGCCTTTCTGGATCTAACGATAAGACTGGATGAAGGGTCCATAAGCACAACCATGTATCGCAAACCCACCGACCGCAACAGTCTCCTACACTACAAAAGCCACCATCCAAGGGCCTTACGCACCAACTTGCCTTTCGGCCAATTTCTGCGGATAAGGCGTAATTGTAGTGCTGTGTCTGATTATAAAAAGGAGTCCACAATCCTTTCTAGGAACCTACTCGACAGGGGCTACCCTAAAAATGACGTCTTGAAAGCCAGAAAACGGGCCAGGAACAACAACCGTGAGGCACTGCTCGAGCGGCAGGAAAGGGTTCCGGTTGAGAACCAACCCATCACTTGTGTGACCACATTTACCTCATTGTCCAACCAAATTAGGAACACGATCAGACAACACTGGGACATACTAAACACAGGTGAGATGACCCTGGAAGAACCAAGGTTCGCCTTTAAAAGATCGCAAAATCTGAAGGATATCCTGATTAGCACCAGACCTAAGAGAGTCAGAAGAGAAACCCAACAAACATTGTGGTATTTACCACCGGTCACGGACCATTACCCCTGTGGAATGTGCGGTGTCTGTAGATACACCATGACAGTCAAAACCATACAGCTATCTGAGACCTTCATATGGGAGATCAGACACCACACAAACTGTAACACCTCGCACTGTATATACCTGCTCACATGTCCTTGTGGATTACAATACATCGGGATGACGACCCGTCCTGTGAAAACCCGAATCATTGAACATCGCAGCAACTTCAGCTGCAAGAAGACTCACACAAAAATGTGCAAACATTATGTAGACCACAACCATGATGAAGAATCTATGAAGTGGGTAGTATTAGAATCTAGCCCAAACTGCCCAAAAAATGCCCTCTTCCGGAAGGAACAGAGATGGGTCCATCGGTTGTCTTCGGATAAGCAGGGTCTCAACGAAGACATTCCCTGGCACTCACTTTGAGCCATCTAGTCCCTATCTTTGTACTGTTGCCACCACGGCATGATTGCCCTATATCCATCTGGGGCACATACTCAGAATCCCAACTCTTATCGAATACCAACCCCCACTGGAACCACATCGCCAAGTGGACACCACACACACACACTGTACATGGTTCTCCAGCTGCATGGACACCATGACCAAACTCATTGCCACTCACCTACACAATCTTCCCATTCAGGGCGGCAAACCCAACCTGATCAGGGAGTCTAAGTGCAGTTCTCCAGTAATACTTGGCATAATAGATATGAGCTGAGTGTCACAGGCGCCGATACACCAGTTCAACATGGCCGCCACTACACCAGTCCATACCACGTGATACGGCGCTATGGACTACGACGCGTCTCTAACGCCGATCTAGCTGGGCTACAAACTGTCTCACCGCACAAGAGAATAGTAATGTTGTGCTAATGGTAGATAGTGGACGCTTAACCACCTGTCAGGCCTCCTGATTTCATGGCAATTATTCCTCAAACCAGGGTCAACCACTTCAAGAGAACAGCCTCGCATACGCGGGTGCACCATTCCAAGATGGCCGCCACCAGATCGGCCGTAATCACGTGACTCGCCACAGGGGCGGAGAGGCGTGTCAGACGCCTAAGCGTTTTGTTGTGTTTAAATAACCCCGACCGCCGAGCTCACACATCTACTCGAGCTCGGCGGAGAAGGGTAGGTCACCTAGCGCGGACACTGGAGATATGAGGTGAGAGCAAGAGCGCTATACGAAGGATGGGCAGATAGGACCCCTGTGGCTTAAATGGGTTATTTAACAATAAGTTAATCCTCTGTTTGGCGCTATTTATGTCCCAAATTCAGCTACAACCCAAGGGCTCATCCCTGATGTTCTGTCCCGCCGACCCCTCATGTGGCCTTTAGTTCTTGACCAGTAGGTGAGTAGGGAATACGAGGCTTACATTCCTTGAGCATCTCTAGTCACATAGTGTGTGTGTGTTTTCACTTAGCCACATTAAGCTACAAATGGTGTTTCTCTTTGCATTTCTACAAATACCTGCTCATGTTAAGAACCCAGGTGGTTAGTGTCTCTAGCCTGGTTAGCTGCTGTACACCTTTATACTTCTACCTTTGTTTTAACCTTTTTAACCTTCTCTCACTCCACAAACCTCCTCACCAGCTCAGTGGTTGTTGTGTGTGCTCCAACTCTCACACTTTACACACGCAACGGACAAAGCATGCAGTGGTTTTGTTTCATGCCCCAAAATACCATTAGCATGCCACACTGTTCACAGATCTCATATATGGCGTGACTTGTTCTCCTGATAGCAAGCTTGTTTTTAACCATTGTCTGTTTATCTCTCCCCTATGTATAGGCGGTGTGTTACCGCTACAACGCATCTTTTACAACGTAATGCTGTTACAACGCAGCTATTACATCGCAAATACCATTACAATGCATGCCATTACAACGCATGGCATTACATAGCAGATGGTATTACAACGCATACCATTACATCGTAAGTATTGGTAAGTATTTAATTTTTATTTTTATTTTATTTAATATGTTATTATTGATTTAATTATTATTAATTATAAAAAAATATTTATTTCGTTTTTAAATATTATAAATTAAATATATTAATTTAAGTATTTTTTAAAATAAGTATGAGTATAGGAGTATATGTTTTGGGGTACTGATGTATATGTTTTGGGGTGTTTGGGTATTTTTAGGTTTTAGGGCAGTGTTTGGGTTTTGGGGTACAGGGGTGTTTTTAGGTTTTAGGGCAGGGTTTGGGTTTTGGGGTACAGGGGTGTTTTTAGGTTTTAGGGTAGGGTTTGGGTTTTGGGGTACAGGGGTGTTTTTAGGTTTTAGGGTAGGGTTTGGGTTTTGGGGTACAGGGGTGTTTTTAGGTTTTAGGGCAGGGTTTGGGTTTTGGGGTACAGGGGTGTTTTTAGGTTTTAGGGCAGGGTTTGGGTTTTGGGGTACAGGGGTGTTTTTAGGTTTTAGGGCAGTGTTTGGGTTTTGGGGTACAGGGGTATTACGACTTTATATAAATTAAATTAATTAAATTAATTTTATTTAATTTAATTAAATTAATAACAATATTTACAAATATTAATTTAATTGTATTAATTTACGATTACAATTAAATTATATTATTTAAAAAAGTTTAATTAATTAAATTCTTTTAATTTTATTAAATATAATTATATTATGTATTATTTATAACTTAATTAAATTATAATTATATTTATTGTAATTAATTGCATTATATTATTTTCTATTTATAAATTTTTTATATATCATTAATTATATTATTTAAAATATATTAAATTAATATATTATTAATTTAATTGTATTAATAAACGATTATAATTAAATTATATTATTTAAAAATGTTTAATTAATTAAATTCTTTTAATTTTATTAATTATAATTATATTATGTATTATTTATAACTTAATTAAATTATAATTATATTTATTGTAATTAATTACATTATATTATTTTCTATTTATACATTTTTTATATATCATTAATTATATTATTGTAAATTACTATAATTAAATTAATTACTGTTTTAAAAATGTTATATTATTTTTATTATTTTAAATTAATTTAATTAACTTTATTACATTTTTTTAAAAAAAGATATACTTACCAATACTTACGATGTAATGGTATGCGTTGTAATACCATCTGCTATGTAATGCCATGCGTTGTAATGGCATGCATTGTAATGGTATTTGCGATGTAAAAATCGCGTTGTAACGGAACGCGTTGTAAAACATCGCGTTGTACTGACACCAATCCGTATAGGCATAGGACAACCCACAGAGGTAACATACACCACCACACCACACACATGACACTGGCATGTTGTTTTTTCACCCTTTGAAGGTCCTGATGAATCGCTGGGCTACTATTACCCACTGCGAGAAACATGTCGACCATCTTCACTCCTAGTCTCATCTAGGGTCACCTGACCTAACTTGTTGACACCTAGTGAGCTAGCCCCTTGCTTTTAATCGCAGCCAGGGGACCCCCAGAATAAAGTTAATTCCGGTACCCCTAGCTACATTTTTAATATCCCATCCACTTTTAAACACACCATCCCGCCCACACACCCACACCTCACCATAAGGCTGTTGGATAAAAAGATCTCCGCCAAAGAGCCCCTCTTTGAGGTGAGCCCGTCGGGGATTGCACTATAGTGCAAGTGTGTCTGCTTTGGTGCTAGGCAGCACACAGTGCACCAGCGCAAGGAAGGAGCGGAAGTGCACCCTATCTTAGTAGATATGGCACATTCTGGGGGGCGCTAGAGGGCGCACTGCTGCATGGCCGCACTTGCGTGAGGCTCCAGCAGCCTGGCACCAATATCCGTGATTTATCCTTCCTTCCTGCACGCACCCGCCTGAAAATCCCCACGGAGGGGCGGATGGCCACTTTTCACACTCGGTGAAAATTTGGAGGTTCTACTCCCAGGGACTTCGGAGTTGTGGCATGCGGAGTCCCCCTGGCTGACCTGGACCTGCGGCGACGGTGCCCGCTGTCGGCCCCCTGATCTAGGCAAGCCCGGGGATCACCACGAGGCGGCTAGGCCTCCGGAACATCGTAAACGCCGCGCTTGGGACTGACACTGCAGCGGATGGTGGTCGGAGGCTGAAGGTACGGGCGCCACGACTTCATCAGACTGTGGGGGCTGGGAAGGCAGGACGCTCCCGCTGAGCGGCCGAAATCTGCCACTACTGGTTTAGGCGGGTCTTCGTGGCGCTACGACGGAATGGCAGAGGGACACAAGTAGGAAGCCTGAGAAGCCCAGCGGCCTGCCTTGCAGGCTCACCACACGACCTCGAGGCCTGCCTGATGCCGGTGCCACCGCAAGCGGACGGCTTGTAACACCAGGCGCGTTTGCCGCCAACTTGTAGGCGCTACTTCAGTGGGCTGCCCTTCCTGCGCTGTGAGGCCTGTCTGCTACAGCACTGCACTCCCTCTCCCGGGTGACACCCGCGAACGACGGCTAACTTTGCCCAGGGGTCGACGCATCGGCTGCGTGATCAGCTTTGCTGCACAGCGCTACACAGGGTGAGATCGCCTCATCCTCTACCAGCCTCCCGCCAACAGTGGTGCAGACGGCACTTAGGCGCAGTTGATCCATACTCATCTTGCCATCATGGGAAAGCCGGACAGTCGCCAACCCAAATTGCAGTTTGAAACCGCGGCGCAGAAGAAGGCGACAAGAAACACTGGAGACGTAGCGCCACCCCGGAGCCCGGCACCTGAGGCCTCGACGTCGACCCAGCTGACCCCTGATATGACCGCGATCCTGCAAGAAATGCGGCAGGGATTTGCGACGGTGGTCGACAAAGTAGATAGACTCACGTCCAGGATGGACGGCATAGCCCAGAAGATAGACGTCCATGAAGAACGCATATCTGAGGCGGAACGCAGAATATCGGCACATGATGACACTACCGCAGCTCAGGACACTCGCCTGGCCAGGATGGACAACGTCCTGAGGGTAATCGCTGCCAAGAACGAGGAATTGGAAGCGAGGAGCCGACGGAACAACATTCGAGTCACGGGCATTCCGGAATCGACCAACACGGGGAGGATGGAATTATATGTCGAGGCACTGCTGTCAGCAACTGTCGGGGCAGATGCTCTTTCCGCTCACTTTATTGTAGAGCGTGCACATCGCTCTCTCGGGCCACAACCCAAGCCGGGGGCCCCACCGCGACCCATAATTGCTCGCCTCCTGAATTACCGAGATCGCGATGCGGCACTTAGGGCAGCCAGAGCAAATCAAAATCTGACATATAACGGCGTGCCCTTCTCGATATACCCTGACTTTACCCCGATGGTCCAGGAACAGAGACGGAAATTTCTCGTTGTGAAGCGGAAACTCAGGGATTTGAACATTGACTATGCTCTCTTATACCCGGCCAAGCTTCGGGTCACGCACCAGGGTACGCAGCATTTCTTTCTCAACCCACAACAGGTCGATGACTACATTAAATCCTTGCCCAAAAGACCCAGGCGACCTGCGGACGCTGAGGACTTAAATGAATCTGGCCCTGAGTAGGGGGCGTCTGGCACTCTTCGGATACATCCTTTCTGCAAGTGGTGGGCTTGACCTCACTCCCCTAGCTGCTGGGGGAAATCCATTCGACTAGGAGATGGCTGCCGCTGCCCCTGGGGCACCATGGACGGGTGCTGCATCGTAGGTGGTAATGTATGCCAGGCCCCACCCCCCCCTCGTCCCTCTCTGCTCCACGAGTGACCCTAGGAATGGACATGCACGGAGTGGGATGGCTGGGGGTGGTGGACCGTGCACCTCTGATGACCCCTAATGGGTGTTCCCCAATGACATTGACTTTGTTGCTTGTTTGTTGGTTGCTATCTAGCACTGTTTTGGGTAACGGGTGGGGGGTGGGACAAGGGCACTGGCAAGTTGGGGTGGCTTCAGTGGGTGGGGGGTGGTGGGGAGAATGTCCGGTAAAACGGCCTTACACTGGGCGATGTGGAACTTACACTGGAGTTGCTGATCTGCCTCGCTATTTTTGGTTGCATACTGTGGACCGTTTGTCCCTTTTTCAACTAGGCCTGATGCCTGGAGGTATCCGGGGGGATTTGGGGGGAGGGGACTGCTGGGGTTATTGTTGGGTTTCAAGTTTTGACATGTGCATGTGGTGGTCTGAACTCGTACATTTGCCCTTTGGAGGGCTCCGTAATTGTGGTCGGGGGGTGGGGGGGCGGGATGGGTGGGTTGCGCACTATGTGCGGTGGGGGCGGGACGGAGGACTGGGGGGTGATTCGATTCTACTTCGATATCTGCTTTCGTTTGAGGATGTAGAACTGGTCCGAAAGTATAGTGTTTTGCTTGTTGGGGGGATGGGAATGGCAGCCTGCCGTGCTCTGATCCCGCAGTTATGGTATTACGTATACACATGGATAACACACGCCTGAATGTGATTACTTGGAATGTGAGAGGGCTGGGAGATCATAGGAAGAGGAGACAGGTATTGAGCTACCTGGATCGCCATAATGTTCACATTGCTTTCCTACAGGAGACGCATTTTGCGCCCCACAGATCGCGAGCCTTTGGGAGCAGGTGGGCTTCTCACTCGTTCTTTGCTAACTACTCCTCCTATGCCCGGGGTACGGCCATACTGATTAAGAGATCCACGCCCTTTCGTTTGGCGGGCTCCAGGGTAGATCCGCAGGGGAGGTACTGTGTGGTGTGGGGTAGGCTGGGACACATGTCAGTGACACTTGTCTGTTGCTACGGGCCCAACACGGATGACCCGCAATTCTTTACCTCACTGTGGGCGGCGATAGTGGAGACGGGGCCACAACACCTCATATGGGGTGGAGATTTCAACATTACCCTACACCCCCCCCTGGATAGATCACACCCAGCCCCACACCACTATACCAACGGGCGCGAAGTCCTTAGAGCGACCATTGATGGCAACCATCTCATTGACGCCTGGCGATCACACTGCGGGACTAGGGAGGAGGGTACTCACTTTACTGCGCAAGCTAAGTCATGGGCAAGACTTGATTATTTCCTTCTGACCTCACAACTGTACACAGCACTAATACATGCATCGCATCTCCCAAGGACTTACTCTGATCACTCACCCGTTTTGATCACATTGGCTGGTTCTGAACTAGGCCCCCCAGTAACGGCGTGGCGCATGCAGCCCGCTATGTTATTAGACACGATATTCCAGGAGGAGCTCCGTGAAGAATGCCTAGACTTCTTCAAACGCAACAAGGACTCCGTCCAGGACGTTGAGACCATATGGGACGCCTTTAAGGCCACGCTCCGAGGCTTATGTATATCGAAGGGCTCGGGAGTGCTTAAGAGCATACTCACTCGATTACGCAGCATAGAAGCTGAATTACGCAGTGCTGAAAGCCGTCTTAGAGCACACCCTGACCAGGAAACCCTCGCTAACATCCGCGATAAATTGACTGAATTCTCGGAAGAGGCTGCCCGTGAGGTAAAGTTTCGGAATAAGTACTGGGTGGCCAGAAGGTATGGAGAGGGGGAGAGGCCTGGGAAAGCTCTAGCGGCAACGGTCAAACTGATGCGGTCACCGACGATAATATTAGAACTTGAGACGGCAGAGGGGCTGGTACTTAGAGACACCACCCAAATCCTTAACGAATTTGTGCGACATTACAGTACATTATACTCCACTAGCAGACGCCATGACCTTACGTTGGATGACTATCTGGCCGATGTCTCCTTGGGGTGGCTGAGTGATGCGCAGAGAAACTTCTTGAATGCCCCTTTTGAGCTGGATGAGGTCAGGGAGGCCATAATGGGCATGAAATCGGGCAAGGCCACTGGTTTAGATGGCGTACCTGTAGAATTCTACAAGACCTTCATTGACTTCATGGCTCCGGTGTTGCGGGAGGTCTTTGAGGACGCATTGGAGGTGGGCCATCTCCCTCCCTCCATGAGAGTCGCCCTCATTACGTCGCTGCTTAAGCCTGGGAAACCCGCCTCCAGCTGCGACTCTTACAGACCTCTGTCCCTGTTAAACTGCGACGTTAAAATACTTGCGAAACTGATTGCGACGCGCATAAGCCTCCTCCTGCCTGCTCTTATCCTTCCGGACCAGTCTGGATTTGTCCCTGGACGGGCGACGTCGCATAATCTCCGTACCTTTTTTTCGGTATACGACTCCGTCCATGAGGATCTTCCTATGGCAGCCATTTTTTTAGACGCCACTAAGGCGTTTGATTCGCTCGAATGGGACTATGTGTTTAAGGTTCTGGAGCGAATGGGTTTCCCGCCTCTCTTCATTTCCTGGATTAAACTATTGTATACACATCCAACTGCCAGAGTGCTCATCAATGGGAAATTGTCGTCGGAGTTCCCGATCACCAGGGGGACGAGACAGGGGTGCCCCCTGTCCCCCCTTCTATTTGCCATAGCCACTGAACCCCTGGCGGCTAAATTGCGACAGCATCATCAGGACAGGGCAATGCGTTGCTTTCAGAGACAATTGCTCGTCTCTATGTATGCTGACGATATCACCCTCTATGTTCGCCACCCGAGTGATAACTTACATCCTATCCTCCGTGAATTCATTCGGTTTGGTGCCCTCTCGGGGGTTCAAATCAACTGGAAGAAATCGTGTATATTCCCCCTTACTGCCTCGACAGTTCCTTTCCCACTGGAATTCCCGCTTGCCTGGAGCACGGGAGATTTTAAATACCTGGGAATACATGTAGAAAAGAGTAGGGAAGAACTGATGCGTGCAAATTATGGCACAGTGATGAATAAATTGAGCGACAATGTGTCTCGGTGGATCACGCTCCCTCTTTCTATGGCGGGACGTGCCTCATTGGTCAAGATGGTCATCCTCCCTCAACTTCTATATCTATTCTTGAACATACCGTACCACCCAGGGTCCTATTTTTTTCGTCTACTACGTTCAGAACTGCTCCGACTAGTGTGGGGTGGTAAAACGCCCAGACTCAAGTGGGAGGTCCTTGTCCGGCCATTTGCGCAAGGAGGATTTGGCATCCCTGACTTCGAACTTTATTATCGGGCTGCTCAGGCTCATTATGCGTACTTTTGGGTCCGCCAACAAAGATACATGCCTCAACTGGCGGCTGAGCACTGGTTGGCACACCCGATCCCCATTGAAGGAGCGCTCTACTCCCAGGTGGAGGGTAGGGATAGGACCCCTTCCACTGTGTCGAGCACTGTGACGGCATGGCACTCTATTGTGTCCAAGCTGGACTTGCACTTCTTATACGCACCAAAACTGCCGCTGGCCTACCACCCACAGCTGCCGCTCCTGCAGGAGATTGGCTTTCAGAGACTATTGAAAAAGATTGGTGTCACTACGTGGGGGGACTTATACCTGGATGGCGTCTTCCGAACCAGGGAACATTTATATGAGGGCATCCACCCGACCCCTCTGGACTTATTTTACTATGTCAGACTCAGACACGGCCTACAAGCTATCACGCCTGATTTCCCCTGCGAACCCCCGGTGCTACCCCCCTTGCAAAACATGCTACTTCACGATCAGCCTCTTAAACTAGTATCTACACTCTATAAATCCATACGGGCCAACACGACGTACACTGCTCTGCCCGCCAGACAGAAGTGGGACCGTGATCTAACCCCGACTCTCACGGACACTCAATGGGAATTTTGCCTGCAGCAAACTGAGCGCATTTCCTCTAACAGCCGTTATAGAATAATCCACTATAAATTTCTGCACAGGCTATACCACACTCCAGCGCGTCTGCACAGATTCAAGCTTAGGCCGACGGATGCCTGTGACAGGTGTGGGGCCCCAGGAGCTGACTTCCTTCACCTTGCATGGGGATGTCCCGCAGTAAATGAATATTGGGTGCAGGTATTTCAGGCCCTCTCCAAGATGATACACAGGACGATAAATCCATCACCATTGATGGCCCTTCTGGGGTATGTTGCATCTCTTCAGGCGGCTCACCGCAAATATGTGGCACTGGCTATGCTTCTGGCTAAACGCAGGGTGGCCTGTAGATGGGGGAGGGGAAGGGCACCCAAATTCAAGGATTGGTTGAGTGATATGGTGTACTGCCAGGAACAGTTGCATACTTATGCTGAACTTCTGCCGCCTACTTCCAGGCCTACTGACATATGGGCCCCGCTACAATGCTATCTGATAACTGATTCGCCCGAAGATGACAGCGATTGAGGGTGGGCGGTGGAGTTTCTTGAATGATGTGTCCTGATCTCGCGATATAACAGCTGACTGCTAGACATGGCTTGGTATGTTTGCTGCCTCTCCCCGTTTCCCTCCCCCCCCCCCCTTCTTCCCCCTCCCCATTCCCCCCCCCCCCTCATTCCCCCCCCCTCCCCTTCTCTGCCCCCCCCCTCCCTGCCCCCCCCCCCCTTTTCGAGACCCTGTGTGAAGAGCCTCATCCTAAGCGACATCCCGGGATGCCTTTATGCCCACCACTTCCGATACTGCGGCTCAGCCGCCCCTCTTCTTCTGTGGTTTTCATGACTCTGCCACTCTGATAACACCGTGCTCACCGAGAGTGGATATGCCCGCCAGGATGCCTGTGAGCGCCCCCCTCCTCTTCCCCGCCCCCCCCCCCCACCCGCATCATTTCCGAGTTTGTATGGACACTGCACATGTCAATGGTTATATAAAAATTCACAAAATCGAGACCTAGTTATTTGACTGTAAGACGCGGCACTTGTCACTTAGATAGAACTGTTGGCAATACTGTTTTTAACGCACATGCATATCAAAAGTGATGTACATTTCTATATGCACTGATAGCGGCCGGCCTCCGGGTTGTTGGCGAGACGCTGTGTATTCTTGACAATGCTCAATAAATGTCTTGAACCAAAAAAAAAAAAAAAAAAAAAAAAAAGATATGGCACATTCTGCTCGTCTCTGTTTCAAGCAACAGAATACAGCGTAGCAAGTTTCATTTTAGTGTTATGTTGCTTGAAACTTAAGCAAATCTAGCACCAGATTCAAAGTGAGTCATGAAACCTATTATGAACGTTGACTTAATAGAATAAGTAAGATGGAGCCAAGACTATTTTTTTATGAAATAAACATATATTCTGGTTTATTTTTATTGATATGGTATTGAGCAAGGTAAGATGGTGTGTTAGAACTGTTACTCTTGAATTGGTATTCCCCCAAACCTTTTGTCTTACTCCTCCATTTTTGCTGATCTATTTTTTGTTGGCTTTTGGACTCTGTGCACTTTGCCATTGCTGACCAATGCTAAAGTGAAGTGTGTGTGCTCACTACCTAAAACATGGTAAGCAGTTTTAAACTACCAAAATGTAGACTTGGTGCACAATTGCGATGAGTGGAAATCTGGACATGCCGGAGGTCGACGTGGCAACTGCATCGATTTCTTTGGCCACCGTCCAACAATGCATCAATCTTCTCAGCCGCACAGCAGGGCCTGCGTCTGAGTCAGTGTGGTGTTCTCGGACTTCGAGGACATGGTGCACTTAACTCGGGCTGCAGCAGTTTCTTCAGCCGCAGGCAATTTCTTCTGCTGCACGCGATGGTGGGTGGAAATGTCTCCTGCACGATGGTGCTGCATCAGAAAAAGAGGCGCAGGAAGGGTGATGCATGAATTTTCAAACCCAGAAGCAGCAGAACCCCCTCTAAGGGGCCGGAACTTGAATTGGCACCACTTTGCCAGTGAGAACTTCCAGTGGGGGAATTCAGGGATGCTGCAGATAATGTCTTTGATGCCCCTGAGACTTCTTAACAGGAGGCAAGCACACAAAGGCTCTTAGAGAATCTTGTTAAGCAGGATAACAAATCAAAGTCCAGTCCTTGTCCTCTTCAAGACTGAATCAACCAGCAAAGGGGCAGTACTCCTCCTGACAGCACTCCAGTTCTTCCTCTTGGCAGAGTTTCTTCCTGATCCAGAAGTGTTCTATAAGTCTGGGGTTTTATGTCCAATACTTATACTCTTTTTGGCCTTTGAAGTAGGCATTCTTCAAAGTATTGTCTTTGCAGTGCACAAGTCCTTGGCTCTAGTCACATTCTAGGGGAGTGAAGACAGCATTGTGAGAAGCCAGGCACAGCCCTATTCAGATGTATGTGGCAACTCCTCCCACCACTCTAACTCAGCAAGGCCCATCAGCCTGGTGATGGGCAATCAGGATATGCATGGCACACCTCAACTCCCTTGGTGTAACTGTCTAGAGTGAATGCACAAACAACCCAGCTGTCAGTCTAAACCAGACATTGATTCCACAGGCAGGCGGAAGCAGAGGATGATAAAGCAAGAAAATGCCTACTTTCTATAAGTGGCATTTACAAACACACAATTTAAAAACCAACTTTTCTAAAATATGTGTTTTTTACATTTTGAGCTCAAAGAGCCCAATCTCCATGGGGTGAATTCACAAAGGTAACTGATATGAAATTCTAACTTTACCACTTTCGGTATTCACAAAGGGCATTTACGACTAGTAAAGTTAGACTTTTGTGTTAGTTAAACTTAAGTTTTGAGCTTAAGTTAAACTAAGGACAAAACAGAGATAAAAGTCCAACTTTACTACTCGTAAACATCCTTTGTGATTACTGAAAGTTGTAAAGTTAGACTTTGGTCACAGTTTACCTTTGTGAATCATGTCCCAAGTCTCTAGCTTTTCCCAAGTGAAAGTTACTCTTGTAAAATGTTACAAGGCAGCTCCAATGATAGCCCATGAGAGAGCTAGTTCTTGCAATAGTATAAACGAAGTTGGTAGTATTTCACTATCAGGACAGTAAAACACATCAGTACATGTCCTACCTTTCGCATACACTGCACCCTGCCCATAGAGCTACATTGGCCTACCTTAGGGGTGCTTTAAATGCATAGAAAGGCTTGGGCCTGAAAAGTGGGTGCACTTGCCAGGTCAATTTGGCAGTTTAAAACTGAACTCACTGTCACTGCAATTGCATGCCTGAGACATTTTGCAGGAATACTCATTTGGGTGGCACAGTCAGTGATGCCGGCCCACTAGTAGCATTTGATGTACAGACTCTGGCACAAACAATGCACTTTACTAGAGACTTACCGGAAAATAAATTATGCTAATCATGAATAACCAATTACAATCACAATTCACACAGAGAGGATATGCACTTTATCACTAATTAGTAGTGGTGAAGTGTCCAGACTTCTAAAGGCATCATAAAGAATGTCAGAAGAATAGGAGGCAAAAGGCGAAAAGTCAAGGGATAAACCTGCAAAAAGGGGCAGGCCCAACAGCCTCTAAGTTAAGACTGACTGCTTTTGTGGCAAGCTGCAAGAGGGTTAAGCACAGGTTCATTTGAGGTTTGGGTGAGAATTCACCATATAGGGAGTTGGGGTCGTTGCTTGAGTTGGGTTTCAACCCTACCAAACAGTATCCCAGTTTCCTGCATTGCATTTGGAATTTTTCTCAGCTAGTGCTTTCCTAAAGTAAAATCAATAAATGCAGTATATATCTCACTGTTCCATTTTTGGCCTTGGAACAGCCACACTTCATCACGATCGAACTAAATGTACAATGAGGCAATATCTCCTTTCTGAAGAAGGTAGTACTGGTGATGGATTTCGGAGGATAAATCAAAAGGAAAAGTTGATCCACCAACATCATTGCAGAAGTCTACATCTCTCAAAGCCACATTTTTGTTAAAATATTTAGCAAAGCTTGCAAACGGCAAGAAAGAAGCAAAGCATGTTGTACGTCTTTAAAACTAATTCAATCATTTAATAAAAAAGCCATATTATCCAGAGCGAAGTCAACGTATAAAGAAGACTCATGGGGCAAGTCTGCATACAGCAATGTATTATATTTCTACAAGCATTGCTAAAGCAAACTCTGCATGCAGCCTATTACAAAGTATTTGAAAATGTCACCGATTCATTACTGAGTTCTTAAAAACCTCTCTGAGCGGTGGGGTACAACAGGGTTAATTGGTGCACTATTAACATGCAGCAAGAGATTGTTCACAGTTTCCATGTGCTTTCTCAACAATAGCAGTGCGTCAGTGTTATGTTATATTTTCATACTTCTAAGAAGTGCATCAGTCTCTACAGCTCTCCTGCTAATTTTTGTATAGTTTACGTTTTTTTCATAATTCCAATGGCTAGCTTTGGTCCATCTGAGATTTTAGCACAGCACTGGAGACAATGTTACATCTAATTTCCTGTGTGTTGTAGTGCCACTGATTTTTGATCAGAAAACGTTTTTTTTCAACACAGAGACAAGACTACAGCGATACATAACGCTTCTACCTTTTGTCCGACAAACAATACGATACCAAAGGAAATCAGGACCTTCAAAAATCCCATTTTAACTGAAATTGATAATCTTTTTCAATCCTACCCCACACGAAATACTATTTTTCTCAACACAGAGCCCTTCAAAATCTTCAGACATTACCTGATGTAAATATAAAACCAGCTGATAAGGGTGGGGGAATTGTCCTTATGGATAAAATCTCATTCAATGGAAGAACTACTGAAACAACTCGAAGTTGCAGAACGTTACAAAAAACTTCCAAAGAACTTTACTGGAGAAATTTGTAAAAAAAAAGAATTTACTCTGAGGGTTTTGAAGAAGGCTGGTTGAGCAAGAACGAATCTGCTTTTCTGATCAATACAGACCTTATGACCCTGGCAATATACATCTTGCCAAAAGAATATAAAAATCCAGTGAACCCTCCAGTTTGTCCAATCATCTCAGGATGTAATCTATATCACAAACCTTTGGTACAATATGCAGATTTTTCCTTAGACCTTTTGCCATTAATAATCTGACTTACATTAGAGATACTACAGCAGTTTTTAACTCAATTGACCATCATCTATTTGATCCTACAGCAGAAAGGTCAGTCAATATGGACATAGAACGTTTGTATACAAACATACCCCAATAAGAGGTTTTAAAACTGTTAAAAGAACATTTGGAGACAAGATCGTACCCACAGAATGGTATGTAACGGGGACACAGAAAGTCTCCTTAACTTTAATGAATGGATCAACAGACTTAATCCAAATATAAGATTCACAATATAATACAAACACTTGAGTATGAACTTTTTGGACATTATAATCAAAAAGGGAAATAACAAACTCTACACTATCTTATTCACTAAATTGACTGCCAGAAATACACTTTTAAAGTATGACAGTCACCATCCCCAGACTTTATAATAGAATTTACCATTTGGCTAATGTCTTCATTTACAACAAAATTGCTTCCAAAAAGACGATTATTTTTGGGAAACACACAAACTAAAGGAGAAACAAAAATCCTGGGGCTACACCTCCAAGCTATTGAGAAAGTCTATTAAACGGTCATCGTACAACAATAGGGAGCCCTTCTAGAGGTTAAGGAATGACCAAAAGAATCTATGCTAGAATGTGTATTGACATACAGTACTTTGTCTAACAAGATTAAAAGATAATATATCAACACTGGAGTCTCTTAAAAGGGTTCCAAACATTTAATGACATACCGCTTTTTGCTTTTAAGAGGGATCTAATCTTAAGAATAGACTTGATTGAGCATGGGAGGAACCCATACCTTTAACTATTCAACTAATTCATTACCTCATGCCTTTGGTTGGTCACTTTAAATGCAACAGTTGTGGTGTGTGTAACACAACCAAAATAATAGAGAGTTTCAACATTAATTGGCAGCAATTTGAAGTGAAAAGCCTCTCAAATTGCAATACAAATAAAATCATATACTTTATTGAATTCCCTGTTGCTTGCCATATATTGGTAAGTCAATTCAACCGAAACGTAAACGTATAGTACAGCATCAATCTACAATTAGATGAAAGGTGGAACATGCTCCACTAGCTTACCATTAAATACAACTCAAGCATTCAGAAAGAGAAATGACTAGGGGTAGGCGGCAAACTCAGCTCCACCAGTGAAGTTTGCAGAGTTTTGTAACTCCACACTCCAGAGGAAATGACTAGGAGTGGGCGGCAAACTCAGCTCCACCGGTTGAGTAGAATTTTTAAACTATGTGCTGCACTTGGAGCACAGACTTCCACAAAAAAACTCAATCACTCACTGGCATAGTGGAGTTTACTGGCACGTTCGGTGTTTTGGGATTCAGAAGCTGTGTTGAGTAAAGTTGTAGAGACTTTGGTGGACCTTTGCCTGCGGAAGTGGGATTTGCTCAGTGGACTAGATCAGTGTACCTGACTCCTGGGAAGACGTAGACTCTCTGTCTCTAGATACAGTAATGCGCTTCACTGTTTTCTATCGATCAAGACTATAAGTTAGTGCGTCTGTTTCATGAGTACCATAGAGAAAGAAGATAGAATTAAATACTAGCAAGAACAGCTTGAACAAACAACCAGGGGAGGCCATCTTATTTGAGGGTAAATTATTCAGCTGCCTAGGGGAATATATGTGGATGTGTTTATTTATTTTACTTAAAACCATCCAGTCAGGGTGTGCAGTCTAGTTGCTACCCTACTTGCTTCTCGCAACGTCACTACCAAGTTCGCTGGTGAATGACACCGGGGGTTGGCAGCTCTTTGCACTCTGCAGTCGTATTGGCCTGCCGTGGATTTTCCAATGAATAAAGCAACAATATCTCAATAGGATTCACTTGATCAACAGATACATTTGCATGTACAAGACATTACAAAGGATCGGGACATAAAGGAAGAGAGACTAAGAATGTTGTTTTTTCAAAAGTGCATATAGCATCATATATTAAAGGGTATTTTTTTCAAAACAGTCAAAAGCAATTTGGAGACACAGCAGTTGAAGCAAATAATGCGGTGGCAACCCAAGGGGGCTTTGTGCACTACGTGATAGTGAGACAAACGGTGACAGTGCAAGTGACATACGGGTGAAAACAGCAATAGGCACAAATTGGAACAAATTAAAACAATATATGCAAAATTGTGGGTTCCTCCTTAGTAAATCGGTCAATGCTGTTAGTTTGAAAACCAAAGACGGTAAGGCCCGATGAGTTGCGCTGAAATGTGGGTCGACAATGTTTCGATCCTATTGATTTAGGATCTTCATCAGGACCGGATTTCCGATTAACGGGAGTGGTACGTGGGAGAGAAGGGCGCGTGGATGGAGCCCCGTCATGGCCAAAGTGTAGGAACTGTCTATGAGAGCCGGTCCAGTTGCTGGGTAGGGAAATCACGAGCATTCAATCAGTCGTGGGACGGCAATGGAACTGAGCCCTGTTCCGGCAGGGTGGTCGATTAAAAGTAGCAGGGTCAAATGATCCACCGTCTAGTCCCTGTGGGTTAACCTTGGAAGGTTATCTAAATGCCGTTGAAATCCGGCAGTCTGAACATGGTCAGTGGTCTGATGAGTAGACCTGGATCCTTGGTGTAATCTGCAGTCGTATTGGCCTGCCGTGGATTGCCCAAGACATCACCATGGCCCCCATGGGCATCCGCCTGTCGACACAATGTGTGTTAGCAGCACTGGTAGCTTTGGGCATGCTATACAATTTATATTAAAGTTTCCTGGAATGCCACCTATCTGCTCTCCTTCTGACCACAGGAGATTGGGGAATGAAGGAGCTGAGACGTTACATTCAACACACTGACCTGTGTCTCTGCTAGCGGTGACGCGTGGTGGAGACAGATAAGGTACGAGAAGTGCATGGGTGCGTGGGTGGGAAAAACAAAGGCACCAAGCCCCGTGAAGGAACCGGCAACAAGATCACAGATGACGACCTGCTGTCTGACCAGTAATCCACAAACTGTCCCCAACCTCCAGGTATAGCTCTTTGGGACCAGGTGCTGGCAGTAGCCGGTGCTCATGTGTGTGCGCATGAGAGAAAGATTGTGCCCTTGCAAGTCGAGTCTGGCACGCTACTGTTTGGCAGTGGACACATCCTGATTCCCTACCACAAGATTCTGCCTTTATTTATACAATAAGTCCATTTAAACAATGCCTCTACTCACTAACCATCTTTCCTTCATTGGGAAATCAGCAGTTTTACTGGCATATCCTCCTTAGGTGGCCGCTGAGCACTACTCCGCTTGGTCAGTGGCAGTGGTCCTCCTTGATCTCAGTGCGGCATTCGACACGGTCAGTCATGCCACCTTACTGAACCGTCTTTCGAATGTCGGCATTGTGGACAAGGCATGGCTCTGGTTAAAATCTTTTTTGAGCGACAGGTCATTCCAAGTGTTTGATGGACAGACAGTGTCTTCTAGCATTCCCCTGAAGTGCGGAGTCCCGCAGGGCTCCTCATTAAGCCCCGCGCTTTTCAACATCTATATGAGGCCACTGGCTGAGGTAGTTCGTCCGTATGGAGTTAAGATCATATCCTATGCGGACGATACCCAGCTGGTGGTCTCATTAGCGCAGGAGGCTCTTCAACCACGATCAGGGGGACTTACCAAATGTCTGGAGGAGGTGAAGACCTGGATGACTCAGTCATCATTAAAACTTAATGGTAACAAAATGGAGCTCATGCTCCTGGGCCCTGCCGACCCCACATTTTTCAACTCATTGTGGCCCCCCTGTCTAGGTCCCCCCCCCGGCCCCGAAGGATAACATCAAAAGCCTAGGGGTATGGCTGGACAGGAGTCTCTCACTCAACACCCAGGCCACAAAGCTTTCAGCCACCTGCTTTGGAATACTCAGGACACTGAAGAAAGTTCTTCCTTTGCTCCCAATGGAGGCAAAGCAGATAGCCATACAGGGCCTGATACAATCACGGCTGGACTCCAACAACGTCCTATATCTGGGTGCACCAGAATACACCTTAAAGAGACTACAGCTGGTACAAAACTGTGCCGCGCGTACGCTGCTGCAGATTCCTCGCAGATTGTCAGTAAAGGCGGCTCTGACCAATCTTCACTGGCTCCCAGTGCGTAAGAGAGTCTTTTTTAAAGCAATGTGTATTGCCCATCAACCCTTCTGGGATTCGGGTCCTCCAATCACCCGTGACCTAGTAAGCCAGTATCACCCAGGTAGAAATTTGCGCTCTAGTCAGGCCTTCATGGCAGCAGTCCCCAGAGTCAAAAGGTCTAGAACTGGCGGAAGGATGTACGCCTTCAACGCCGCCAAGATCTGGAACTCCCTCCCATTTCACCTGAGATCCAATTCTGATCTCGTTTCCTTCCGTAAACAATTAAAAACACACCTATTCAATTCTGTTTAACTTAACTCAGTTCTTTTTCCCTCTTCTTCTGGTTCTCAACCTCTTTATCCTTCACTGGTTCCTTTTTTAGCGCTTGGACGCCTCAGGGCAGCAATCGCGCTGTTTATAAATTCACTTTCATTCATTCATTCGTGAAACTCCACTGAATTGGGTGACGTTTTTTGGTAACTCTGCGAAATTCTGTGGAGTGAAACTCCACAGGCTCTGCTCCTTTGATATGTGATATGGTTATGCCTATACATAGAAAATGAAATATTGACAACTATTGCTGTTATTTCACCTATTGTTTCTTTGACCATTCACTAATATAACTTGGCTATGTCTATACATTTAAAATGAAATTGTGACTATCATTGTGATTGTTACTCTTCTTGACTCTTTGACCACTTACTATCAAAGTGCAACATTTCTTATTACCCGCTTTAACGGATGTTGGTTTAAGCTGTAAACTTCTTCGATGAACACTGGAACTTTTTAATTTTGGTTTGTATATAGACTACCACTAAAACACACTAGATCAATGAAAGAAATTGCCACATAGCTTGTTTCCATACTCTATTGATGTGCAATAAACCTCACGTCAAAGAAGGCCGACAGTCAAACACCTCACTTGACAGTGGTTATATTAATGCATCATTTTTATTCATCTCAACGTCTTCTAACTGCAGTGCAACGCTGTATGAGACCTCTGAGAGTGGCCGTGCGATGGAATCTGAAAAAAAGAGCTTGCCTTGTATGTTTAACAAAATATGACTGATTTACAAGTTAGATGCTCTAGATTGGTAAAAGCCTGCAGTGCCACACAATACCATTTGTACAATATCTTGTAGCAGTCTGGTTTAATGACCGTCATGTTTGATGTTGCTCGATGTGGTCTTCTCGACACAGACTGTGGTAACTACACCTAGACAGTAATAGAAGTGGAGCTCTAGGTCAGCGATTTCATGTGAACTTTTAATCGCATCTGCATTTGTAAACACAAACTGTTGTACTTTGAGCACTATTTGTCTGGTCCAAGAAAAGACATGGCTTGGCAGTTTGGACTGGACTGTCCCCTTGAGGCACAGAGTCAAGACTGATTTGCCTATAGCTGTGTCTGAACTGGGGTGGCAAAGTTAGCTAAAGAATGATGATGGATTCAACCCAGATCTGTGACTGGGGGTGAGTGTTTGAAATGTTTCAGCACTCCGTTCATTATCTCCTTGTGTTTGCTTTATTCACCCTAAGTTGGCAGGGTATGCCCAGACGTGGGTCCCTTGCTCATTTTGCCACTGGATTCAAGCCAGCCTGGCTGATGAGGGATGTTACCCTGAAACCGGTCCCATGATGCTTGTTTCTGGTCCAGGGAAGACATGAAATGGCAGTTCAGGCTGGACTGTTCCCATAAGGCACAGAGTCAAGACTGATTTGCATATAGCTGTATTTGAATGGGGGTGGTGAAGTGAGCTAAAGAATGATAATGGATTCAACCCAGATCTGTGACTGGTGGTGAGTGTCTGAAAAGTTTCAGCACTCCATCCATCATCTCCTAGTGTTTGCTTTAGTGGTTGCAATAGACAAAAGGTGCAGAAGCAGCTAATCAGATTAAACTTTGAAACATTTTACAATCTCTACAAAGCAGGTGAGTTCAGAACTCTGGATCAGTTTAAGGAAAGTGGGGGGACATCGCCACTGGGTGTATAACCTATGTCTTAGACTTCGCTATTCAATGTGTAAGCGATATCCAACATTTCCATCAGAATTACAGCAATTTAAAGCTCTGACATATCTACAACAGCCAACTTGGTCTTGTGTCCAAAATGTATATAGCAATATTGGAGAACAAACAAATAGCCGCCATAAGAGCTACAATGAAGTGGGTGATAGGCATAGGTAATGAAATGCCTGATAAAATGTGTCTTTAATGTTGTTCCCAGACATTGGAAATATTCTGGAATAGTAGGGTGTTTGAACTGGGATTCCTGGTTGGCTAAGGTATTCACCCAGGCCAGGCAGGTACCACCACTCTAGTCAGGGTAAGCTACGTACACTCTAAAAGATAACCTGTGCTAACACTCTGGTAGATTGGCACAGAGCAGTTAGTCTTATCTAGAGAGGCAATGTGTAAAGTATTTGTGCAACAGACACACACAGTACCACAATGAATAAACCACAAAAAAAACTCCACACGGGTTTATAAAAACTGATTATTATATTATGTACAAAATAAGACTGAAATGGCAAAGATTCAATGTATAGAAGTTGAGATATACATTTTAAAAGTATAAGTAAAAAATAGCACTTAGAAGCTAAGAGCACTTTAGGGGTTACTTTAGGTCACACTGGATTATGGGAAACTCAAAGTTAGAGTTGACTGCGATGGAGCGCCGGACAGCTACAGGACCCACCCTGACTAAGGTGAACAATGTATCCTTTCCTGGTCACAACTGTGAGATGAGTCAGGAGATGCATCAATGTCGATCCCAGATGTCGAGGATGCGTTGATTCTTCTCCAAGTAGTGATGGCGATGGGTCCGTTATAAATGCGAGATGCTGAAATGCATTGGCTCCATAGGGTGATCTACCGAGTTTATCAACGCAATCGAGGGACGTGTCTGTCTCTCCGAGCTGCTATGACAGTAATGTACAGTTCTAATGCACCGGGCTTTCGAGGCGCTGCATTGGTTCCTTGATGGAAGCATTTATTTTACCTATGCAACTGGGTTGATGCGCCAGTTCTGCTACACACAGACAAGAGATGTGTCAATGTCCATATTGCAAGCGTCTGGATCCAGTGAACCAGGCACCGAAGCAGGGGTAGAGACTTTGATATTCCTAAGTCTCACGCAACAGGAGGCAAGTCAACAAGACCATGGAGCACTCTTGGAGAAAAGGCACAGTCCTGCTCTCCTTGAGCAAAATAAGAGTGCAGCGGCAGCAGGACAACACACAGAAGAGCACTCCTTCCAGTCCAGTTGAGTCATTTAAGCAGCACAGCAGTTCCTTCTGGCAGAGCATCAGTTACAAGTCCAGTAGTGTCTGATTTTAGAGGGTCAGCGACCCAGTACTCATACTCAAAAGTTTCTTAGGAGTGGGAGTGACTTCAAAGAGTGGTCTTTGAAGTACACAAGTATCCATTCAATCAAGCCATCTCTGCCAGTCTATCTATTGGGGAGGGCATAAATCAGCACTTTGTGTGGAACAGTACACTACCTAATCAGTGAAGTGTTAGCTCCTCTCTTCCATCCTGGCCAGACAGGGCCATCAGAATGCAGACGTATGTAGATGGATACTCAGACACCCCTAGCCTTCCTGGGTTTGTGGCTGTCTAGAGGGAATACAGAAAGTGTAGCTGCCACTCACCCCAAATGTGTATTGGAGGCAGGTTGCAAAGCACACAGAGCAGTAAGTGCAGATAAATGTCCTCTTTCTAAAAGTCGCATTCCTAAAACAATAATGTTAAATCCAACTTTACCAGTAAGAAGGACTTAAAATTACCATTCCAAATGTATAGAAAATGAACTGGCTATTCCTCTCTGACCAGGAATTATGACTTAAAAGTACATTCATGAATGTCTAATGTTAACCTATGTGAGTTAGACCTCACAGTAGAAAAAAATGAATGTAGTTGTTCATCACAACCAGGACAAGCAAAATATAAAAGTATATGACCTACCTTTTACTTTCATAACACCCTGCCCTTAGGGCTAACTAGGTACTACCTTAGGGGAGGACTAGGTGTAAAAAAGGGGGAGTTTTAAATACCAAGTTGAAAGGGCAGTAGACTTCAGACACAGGCACTGCAGTGGAAGGGTTGAGACAGGTTTGAAAGGCCATTTCTGTGGGTGGCCCAATCAGCACAGCAAGCTCACTAGTAGCATTTAACTTACAATACCTGGATATAAGATATACACTTTACAAAGTACTTACAAATAAATTAAATAGGGCAATCATGTATACACCAATTACACACATATTTGGGGATGAAGCAAATGCACTTTATTACTGGTCAGCAATGGTAAAGTGCTCAGAGACCTACGTTCAACAAAATGATTCAGCAAAACGTGGAGGCAAAAAGCAAAATGTTTGGGGAAAGAACACCCTAAGGATGACAGTTCTAACACAGGCACAGACGTTTCCAGTTTAAATTCATGTACAGATGTAATTACTTTCCTGCCAGTCTGTCATCAATGGGTCTGGATATGAACCCGAAATGCTCTTGATGGTGTCATAGTGATGCATATTATACATAACTGGTGTGTCTATGTCATTACATTGCAGAGTTTTAGACTCAAGTGTTTGAGACTCTTCATGTAATAATTGACTTTCAACTTGCTCCCTCTGTACTTATAGGGCTTTTGGGGTATGTTAAAGGGATATGTAAAAAGGTGAGGAGATACAAAGGGATTGCCTACTTGCTTGGCAAAAGAAGAGTGGTGATGGCTCAAGCACAAACATTGCATTGCTTATTTAATATACTGCAATTCTGCAATTCTGAGGCTGGTACATACACTCATACTTTACTTACTATTTCATTAGCATATTTGTGAGCCTCTCAGGCAATATTTGATCAATCACAATTCAAATGCTCATGTGGATAGAACTTTTGTGGACCACTAAGTGACAGTTGGTATGGGCTTGCTCACAGTAAGTTAAAGTGTACGTGGTGTTTCCATTAACTTTTAATGTAAGCCATTGTGGTACTCCATTGCGGTGATACCGGTCCTTTGAGCCTTGCCATGGACGGGTATATTGATACAGAATCACCTAATCCTCCTAGAAGATTATTAACATCTTGCATCACTGTATCTTTTGAGAAAGAGGTTCCTAATATGTTCTAAAATGTGAAGATACGTTCTATGTTTGGGGTTGGTGGTGCTATATATACAAAAAAAACGAAAGTTTCCACCCATCTTCTTTTTTTAATTGGCTTGCTGAATCTATGGACTTGATTTCTATTATTGACAAACGAAGAAATATATTCTATTCCAGCATTGAGGTATTTGTCCACATAATTGTTCTGCCGTACATTAGTCTTATTCTATGAATTATAATAAATGTTAATAAATGGAAAGTAAATGTCAAATGGATTAACTCTTGCATTTCAAGGGGTAAAATAGTTTTTATTTGTTTGTCATTTAGAATGATTGCTGATGAAAGGAGAATGTTTTTAATCTCATTAGATATTTAAATGTATGGTGTGGATCAATGTATTCACTTCTAGAGGTAGGCGAATATTGTTTGAGAATCAAAAATAAACTCTCAATAAATGGTTTAATGAACCAGCAATATTTGCTTGGCTCTTCAAAAAATATGAAACAAGATTAGACACATGATCAATGCTGATATATAGAGTATGCGCCTTGATGCCCCTGGGCAAAGTTCTGCGCAATACAAATCTATTTTCATTCATTCATTCATAGTTTAACTGTGATGCATATAAGAGGCTAGAATACAATTTCCCTAGTGTAAGCCCCTAGATTTCTGGGCCTAACTGTACCTTCATTTAGATACCGCTCACCTCCATGAATGCTGCCTCAAATTTAACCTCAGCATTGCTATGTGTCTGCTGCACTGATCCAAACATTTGTCCCAGCTCCAACCTCATTTTTTTTAAAGATTGACCCTAGGCACAAACTAAGCTTGCAAGTGTAATTTTATTTTGAGATGCACCACTGATTATGCTTTTTATGAACATTACACAAGTTACCTACCAGGGACTCTTCAAATTTAAATGTCATTACAGAAATTCTTCTCACACAATTTCCATGTTCCTTGTGTGTCATGTCAGCCAGCATTCTTACACAGCGGGCCTGCAGGCGTTGTGTCATTCAATCTATACACTAAATTCAGATGCTGATTCAAAAAGGGCGTTCACACTTAGGATGGAGGCTCCACATTCGTGGAGGGTGGCCTGCACTCATGGCAGGTGCCCTGCACTCATTGCCGGACTTCTGCAATCACAAACTGCAGTGCAGAGGTCCCACCATGATCTCTCAGCCCCCGGCCCCCGCCACGACAGCATCTCCATCATGAGGGTGGTGGTCCTTTGTGAATTCACCCCTCAGTCTGTTTTCAAGACCTTTCTCTTGGCACATCCTATTTTTACAATTCAGCTGGGTAGTTTGAAATTGAAAAGAATCAATTCATAATAAATTGGCCTTTTTGACATAACTTTCAAGATAAAGTGTGCAAATTACACGTCACCAGGTTAACCCAATATACCAGAGACATTGATCACAGTATCCAGAAAGTAGTATACTCCTGAATGAAAGTACCTTCATTCTTTGTCTGAAACATGCGACTAAGTATCTGAAAAGACCTCAAGAAGGCCCTCCATATTGACAATATGCTGGCTTTGGAGAGGAGCAACCTGATAATGAAGCATGCCACTGTGATGATCAAGCATGCCAGCAAGTTTTTTAGGGTGAAACATTAGTCACTTTTGCTTTGGATACAAGTCATTTAGGAAGATACACACTCTCTTGTTTCTCATGAGGCTTAGGTAACATTTTCAGTAGTTTAAAACTTATTGGGAGGATTTACTGTTGCCCTTGCAAATTGCTTCCTTCTTACCATGCTGTATTCTATACTGTGTTAGGGGCTGTTTTTCTCCTTTCATTTCTTTTGCAGGGTAAAAAAAATATGTGTTGTATTTTGCACATAGGACGTGTAATGCTTTCTGCTTTAAGCATGATTAGGAACTTTTCTGAATTCAGAGTTAAAGAATATGTGAAAAACTGTGGGGTTCACTTGATATGGATGTCGTTTCTCCAAAACACAAATGAATACCCCAGTCCCGCTCAGTCCCCATCAAAAACACTTCTCACCTGGGAGTCATATGTTCCAAAAATGTATCAAGCAAAAATTGCCAAAGCACTGAGTCGGGCACCATGTCAAAGGGTCCTGTTTCGCCCAACTGCTGCCCGCACATTTCTAAGGTCATCTGCTGAAACATACAAATATGGGGGCTTATTTACAAGCCTCTTGCGCTGCCATGCATCACTTTTTCCCATATTAAAAATAACGCAAGGGGCTTGTAAATAAGCCTGCATGGTGTTCAATAGCCTTAATATGCAACAGTCAACAAAGCACAATTCAAGGAAATGTATTAACCGCGACATACCCAAGTGCAATGTAACCTGTAGACTTTCCCTTTGCTCACACATGCCACAGTTGGTTGATATTTTAAAAGGACTGAAAATATTTCGTACTAATCCCTAAAAAGAGGAGGGCCTTAATTTGTTATTGTCAAACAGATTTCTGTATTTTATCTGAACTCTAATTTTTAAGTTTGTCAAAATTATTTTATATTGTGATGTTTATGAACTTTAATGGCGTAACACTGCTTAAAGTTTTTGCAAATCTGAATCTGATTTGTGATCTTGATATTCAAAAATCATTGATGGTTTGTTGCGGTCAGATTACATAAGAGGGCAACTTTCATGGATTGGCAAATTAAAAAAAGTAGAATCTTTTCCAATACATGCATGGGCACCAACTAATAGTAACCAGCAGTATTAGCTTTTACCACTGACTTGTACTATGTCACAGATGGTCAGTGGCGGCTGGTGACTTTTGAAAGTGGTGGGCAAAAAAGTTGGGGCTGAGTGCTTTGCCGTGAGGGTGTGTGATTGGTACAACATTCTAGTTCATTGAAGAAACAGACAGTGCCAGGGTTTCCACCCTTCTCAGAGAAAAAATATATGCTTTGCTGGGAAAATTCTGGCTACAGGCAGCCCTGGACACATCACAACTGCTAGATGTCTATTAGTCTGCGCAATGCATATTTAGGACTAGTTTGGAAACGGCCGCTTCGGCATTCACTAAAGTGTTCTTTTGAAGGTCTGTGTTCAGGAGGCATGGTTTTGGTCAGTAGTGGAAAAGAGGGCAACTTGTTCCCCCTAACTGGAAGTCACTGGCTCACCAAATAAGGGTCAACTTGTGCCAGGGAATGGATTGTAAGAGGGGAGACAAGAAGTGCCACCGGCGGAGTCCATGCAGGGCTCCTGTGACTCCCGGACTCAGTCCTTGCATTACGCACTTCTTACACATTCTGAAGGCCGCCCACGCGTGTGATTGATCATCAGATGAAGACACACGGACGGACAGACCGACTCCTAATGATGTAACCATGCGGGTATCTAAAGAAGTGCCACAAATCAAACGTGGTTAACTGCCCAGGCGCTCTTCTGACATATGCTATGCACAGTGTAAAGCGGCCTTCAATCACTCTGCATGCGGGACGATGGACACATATAGCTGCCCTAGAGGGAGGCCACCTTTTCCACTGATCGGACCCCAACAACGCTATTGCCATATGAAGCTTTCTCCAGACGAAGATATACAAAAAAACAAAAGTAAAGTTGTTTGAACTCACCGTTCTGGAGACTCCACGACTCCCGCCGTCCTCTTTTTCAAGTCCTGCAGCAGTGCACCGCACGTCATCACTCATCACGGAAGGCGGCAGGCAGCCTCCCACCCCTCCAACGCAGCCAGCGCAGCACTGTGATTGGTCCGGCCGCTGCCCCACCAGCGTCATTTTCTCTCTGTATGCTGCAGCATAAAGAGAGAACAGGGAGAGTGGGCGGTGTTTCTCGAGGGCAGGGGGGAGTGACTTGCCCACTGTTCTTCATACTGACTGCTTGGGCGACCTCAGGCTGCCCAAGCAGTCAGTATGAAGAACAGTGGGCAAGCCACTCCCCCCTGCCCTCGAGAAACTAGGCTCCACTCTCAACCAGGAACTTCAGCTTTCTCGCCGTGCGAGAAGGCAGAAACAAATGGTAGTTATTACGGTATTAACTACCCTTTGTTTCTACCTTCTCGCACGGTGAGAAAGCAGGGGGGCGGCGCCCAAACGCCCCCATAGAGAAACCGCAACTGCAGATGTTGCTGCCTTTGCTACTCCTGTCCCAGGTGTCAGGGAAGGACTAGGCCTTCTCTGCAGGTGTTCGGCTAGATGGACCATCCAAACAGGACTTGGGGGCGCTGCTGTGCATAGCCCTACTTGTTATTCAAATATACTGCCTCATCTCACTCACACAGAACTTCATACTAGCCTATTGTGCTCCCAGACAGACTAGGAACAGGGCAGAAAGACAGGAAATTCCAGACACTTCTGTGGGGGGAAACTATAGAGGTTTTTAACTTCAAAGCAGGCATCAGGTATTAAAATAGAACCCTCAGACCCACTCTTCTATACACTCCTAGACCTGTGGATACTAAGGAAGAAAGACTGCCCAGCTGACATGCTGCACTGGACCTGCCTGGTCCTGCAACTGGATCTGTTTGAAGACCACCCTGATGTCTGAGAAGGAAGACTGGACCTGCTCCCTTCATCCCAGACTGAAGTGACTACAAAGACCTTATCTGTTTTATGTTTTTTTTTGCTTTTATGGCCTATATTGGTCTGGAAAAACATATTGAATGTACATAGTAGTCCAGTTTGAGGCTTTCAATATAATAACAACAGAGAGATGGCTCGAGATTTAAAGTGCGATGAAATGTAAAACCTAATATATATCTACAATCCTGATGAAAGCTGTATTTTTCTTGTTGATGTTCCTATGAATCCAGTGACTTGAGGACCATTACATATAAGACTTGCTGCTTGTTCAGTTTTTTGCAGAGAGAATTCTTGCTTGATCATGTCCAGTAAACAAAATGAAAGCTTTCTAGTTCCTTCAAGTCCTAGTGAGAGGACACACCACCTTCAAGAGGTAATTCTATATTTTCGAGCAACCCACTGAATAGTAAAATCTAGGTAGGTTTTCAGATTCATCAAATAAACATTCACAGTGAAATTCATAAAAGGTAAAAAAAAAAACACGAATACTATTTGAGGATATCCTGAAAATCTGGCAGATTTGGGCAATTTGGAAGCTGGGCGTGCCCAACCTCGGTATTTTCAAAATGGCATTGTTCCCAAGACTGTGAGCCAAATCATACACAACCTCTGTTTTTGCAGATGACTGCTTGGAACTATAAATATAATGTTCAAAATGCAAATTTACTTGGGATTCTTTTTTTTTTCAAATCGATGGTTCGGGAACGTTACTATTGTTTGTTTGAGGGCTGATGGAGGAAGAAGAATAGGACTGATTTAACGAATCGCGTTTAAAAAACGAAATGTGTGTTTACCACTTGTAACATGTTCCTTTAACAGATGGTATCTTTGTGATTGTTGTGACACTAGATTGTTGCTGCTGGCAGATGACTCACCGGTGGAGAATCCCAGCGCACACATTAGTGGCGAAAAAAAATGCAACTGTTCGGTTTTCTTTGCTCCATTTAATTTTCCAGCAGAATTTCGACAGATGTGACAATTGAGCTGATATGTTGTCAAAATAATAGCAACACGCCGACAAATCCAATCTGGCTGCAGCCAATCCCCCCGACGCGGCGCTCCTCCACCCCAGAGTGGCAGGGGGTTCGTGTCACTGTCATCCGTGACAACTTGATCACTTCTGATCGTACATTATCAGGTTTTTGGCCATCCCTCACGGCTCGCAGTGCAGCCTTTGAGCTATTCAACCCCGTGTAGTTTGCAAATAATTAGGGCCGCGGGACAGGGCACTGGATCAGGCCTCGAGTCGACAAAAAAAAAGAATTAAAATGGAGGCGTAAAGGCAAAATCAGAAAAGTGGTTAGAGAACGCGACTGCCTCCAACGTTACAGTTTTTATTCATCACTTTCTTCGTCTGCCTAACTTTGTCTGGATACCGCGGGATTACAAAGGCAGGTCCCTTAGCAATTTGGTGTCATTAAATTTGAAAATGCCAGACAACACGCGTCGACCTTGGAACACGCCGCCTGCCTAAACGCATCCAAGCAAATAAGGTCACAGAAGGTCTGCGCATCCAGCGGAGATAAAAGTGACAAGACTGTAAGTTGTGGACTCTCTAAAATCAAACTATGGGGCGTCAGTGTTGTGATTTTCGAAACAGAGGCATAGGCGGTGTGCGGGTTAACCTGTGTTTAACTGTTTTCACCTTGAGAGCCGTCGTCTATTTCTACACTGCTCGAGAGAATTACGAGAAGAGCAAAGGTGTCGGCCGCAATAATATGCAACCTATTAGTTTTCTTTGGAAATATGCTTAATCAAGTGCTCAGTGAGGCAGCGGTGGCGGCGTATATCACTGGCACGGAGGTCGTTCACAAAGTTGCCATGCTTGAGAGGCTCTTTGTTTTATCGGATTGGCAATGATTGGCATTATGCTGATGTTATGAATAGTAATCACGGGCAGGGGAGCACAAATAAAGTGTTTTCTGTCCACCAAAAAAGAAAGTGATGCATGCATGAAGGCCAGGGTGGGGCGAGGCAGGGGGAGAGAGGCTGGCTGGAATCTTTTGTAGAGACCATTATTGTTGACTGTAACAAACTTAGGGCCCGATTCACAAAGGTAAAATAAAGAAAAAAAAGTCTAACTTTATGGCTTTTGGTATTCACAAAAATGCATTTACGAGCAGTCATGTCTTCAGACTTCAATTACCAGTGAAACAGCCGTGGCCGCTGCAGGTGAGCGGTGGGGCTGGGTGGGAGGGGATTTTGAGAGACGACCATGAGGATCCCCCCCAACCGGCCCCACCGCCCCATTGCTCTTCCCTGCAGCTGCCCTGGCTGCGATTAAATGTCGCCAGTGTCTCCTCCCAACTCATCTAGTTGTTTCTGTCTCCTCCTGGAGGTGTCTACCAGAGGTCAAGTTACAGTCCTAACCCTTTCAAGCCCATGCACTCACCCAAACAAAAGCCGGAAGTGATGTTAACTAGGGGATGCCACATGCTTTCCAACTCAGGGACTAAAGTTGTGAAGTATGTTGCCGCAGGACATTCGATCTTACACTCTACAATGAAAACCTACGAGGCCTCATTTCTAAACAGAACTTCCCATAGTCTCTCATTTTTTAGGTGATTTGTTCTGAGCTTGCAGGGGTGTAACAAAAGCCCCTGTAGCTTCTGTAACACAGGGACCCCCAAGCCTTCAGAGGCTGACCTTTTACACCCCCACCCGCCAACTACGATCGTCCAATCAAGCCCTCGCCGCGATTCCACGCATCCAAAGAGCCACCATGGGAGGAAGATCCTTCTCCTACTTAGCGACCGAAACCTGGATTTCTCTCCCCACCCACCTCCGCCTTACACAGAACCACCTCTCCTTTTGAAAACAACTCAAAACTTGGCTATTTGATAAGTAACGGAGACCCTCTGGGTGAGTAGTGCGCTATACACATTTTTGACTTGACTTGACTTGAACCCTTCAGGGGAACTCCATAGTGCCCAATGTCGATGAAAGGAGGAGATATGAGAGACTCAGGAGCCCCTCATCATAATCTGCAGGTGGCCTTATCATTATTCGTTACACCTCTGTCGTCGCAAAGCCAATTCCTTGATCAATATCACATTTTTGTGCTTTCTCTTTTCACTAACTCAAACATCATAGATTTTACCTGATAGCTTTCTCTCTATTTTCAACTATTTTATGATTTTATTCACCACAACATGCAAAGAGTCACCAGCCCCTTCTAGTTCAAGCCTAAACCGTTTATTTATTTTATCAGCAGTCCAAATGATTTCCAAATTAAATGCGATCAACTTCAAAATGACTTCATTGCAAAATATATTTAATACTCTCATAAGCGATCATGCATAACATCGGTATATACTCTCCCTTCATGTACTTTTTCCTTATATGCAGCCAAAAAAGAATTACTAGCCAGCGCTTGTGTGGCGTCATTTTTATCATTTACAAATGTACCCCTTGTGACACTAAAAGTAGTGGTAAAAGATATCCCCTTGTGAATTCAAATCTCTTTGTCATGCGCTCAATAGAAGTAGTAGCAATTTTCCCACTGTCATTTTCAATCTTTTTGAAAGAACGAAAGCACTAAAAAGGTATCAATCTCACATACAGTTCACTGCATTACAGTCATTAAGCATTAACATTAAATCACACATTTTGCTGTTATGCTGTTTCTTTTCAATAAAAAGTTTGTCTTAACTCATGATTTTTCATGATGATTTAGTAAATAATTGATGTATAAGGTTACAGCCGCCACAAGGTTTCATTTTTGTCCGAGTGTACCTCAGAGCTTTTTAACACAGTTAATTTTGTGGTAAGTGCATTCCCCTGCCTGCATCTCGGTTTTACTGTGTGCCCCTTTCTGGGTACCCCTCTGTCTAATATGCTATTGTTAACCCACATTTACATTTAAGTTTGGTTTATTTAAAAGTGCCCCTACTTCATTGCCTATATTTCAGCCAAGAGTGGGCGAAGTTGCTCCCTCACTTTCTCATGATTTATTCTATATCATGACACTGTATCCACTTACACACAACACTATCCACACACTGAATTAGGTGTAAAATTCTTTATTTGTTTACAAAATATTTAAACCTTTTAAAATTGGGATGCATTGGTCTCACTAACGTGGCTTTGAACTTTACGTTTAACTGGCACATCGTCGACCTTGGGCATGAGCCTCTTACTTGTTGTGCAGTACCAAGACTGTGTTGCCAATTTCTATGTTCTGTTTTGGCACTCAGATGCTTTGGGAAGAGTGTGATTACATTCTGGTTAAACCTTATTTGCCATGTCACACAGATGTTACCACAAGCAGGGTACCCCCGGCAGTGGGTCTGCTGGCACAGGATTTTAATTAATTTACTCTTTGGTGCCCATAACAGCTTATTATCTTCTGAGGAACTTTCCCAAATGAATCCTATTTGTGATCAACCCATATGGGACGGTTGTATGACGTTACAACGCATGCTTTTACCGTGCATGCCGATTCAATGGCTTTTTTTACCCCGACTTGCTGTCGGGGGTGTGCTGGATGTTGGAATAGTATAATTTACTATTCTAACTCCAGTCTGTGCAACAGTAGGGAAGGTGTTGGAGTTAAATCCAACACCTTCTTCCCCCTACAGCAAGCCTTTTTCGTTGCAAGAGCATGCAGGGTAGAAGCATGCATTGTAATGAATGCAGTGTAAAAAAATGTTTCCGATATGGGACACATCAACAATGAAACGTATATGGCACCTCTACATATTCATTACTTATTTAGAACATATTTGACTGGGGCCTTAGTTGTCAAAGTGTGTCTGACTACTCAAATGCAACCTCTCCCTCCTTGCTCTATGCCAGCGAAGCCAACATGCCACAGTCCTTGGACCTGGCTGAGTTCTAATCCCTTTCAACTTCTTAAGTCCCTTTTTGGGCATTACTCCTGCCCAACAACACATATATCAGTGGTTCTGTGGGCCCCTTATGAGTCATTATTTAGTCTCTGCCCCCATGTGGCATACCGTTTCTTCCTCATTGAAGTTTCTGTGGAAAATAGATCTCATCTTCAAGCTGAAGCAGAAAACCTTACTTTTCAAAACCATGTAGATAGGGGTTCTTTGGACTGACCTGTTGGTTTTACTCAGTCACTAGTGTCACCGGTGTCAGCTTCAGGGATCCTCCTCAAGCAGTAGCACCTAGTTGGATGTGTTTGGCAGGTCATTTGTCTTCCTCAAGCTCATTACACCAACTTCACAGCTTGTGATTAGAGACCATCAACCCATCCTGAACATTGTATTCATGATGATCTGTGATGCTGGTTATCATGATCTCATGCATACTGCAAACACCATCCAGTTATACACAATTGAAACAAATAATAATAGGTCATCAGACTTGCTGAAGCCCTTATAAGAAAATACCAACACTAAACTGTGAATAACCAACACTAAACTATGGATCACCAACACTAAACTGTGCTCATCAACACTAAACTGTGGATCACAGTAGGTTGCAGAATGTTGTTGCTTAAAGTAGAAGAAAAAAATGAGGAAGACAAAATATGTACTATTGTTTATCTAAACTCTGTTTTTACATTATAAAAAAATTATTTTGGCAAACAGGATGCTCGCCAAACACATCCCAATTTCTGGCTAGTGTACGGATATCAAATGTCAAGTTCAGTCTAATCGGAGGTTTTGGATAATAACATTTCAGCGATTCAACTACGAATACATTTTTTGATGATTACAGTGGACTGGTTATAGCGGACCTGCAGAGGAGGAAATAACTGGTGTTTGTTATTTTATTTTTAGGACTAGTAGTGTATTTGAAAGGATATTACTGAGTTAATTACAACAGACAGTTATTACATAACTAACTCTTAAACATTGATGAAGTGGCACCTTAGGATGCATGAGGTATTCCCTTTCACTTTCTTGTATCATTGTAAGTGGTTATCTGCAGGTCACAAGGGTGACTCCCAGCAAGGCCCACTAACCTTTCCATCCTTTCGAGGTCAGGAGATTGAGTCCCATCAAATAGGCTAATATTACACATTTTTTTAGAGTGTTTGGAAAGGATAAAAGTGTGGTTTAAGGCATCAGTTATTTTAGGTAAAGGAGAAAAAAAATGTTATAACTTCACTCTCTTCCAGTGTGTGGAGACACCGGATTAAAGCAGATTTGCCCTCTTTTTCTATATGGCTAGGTCATGTGGCATAAGTATAACAGCAGCCTCGCTGGAATGTTGAGTTTGGGCCAGCCAATCACAAGTCTTAGAATGTATGTATTTATAGAAAATGCCCTCTACTGAGATTGTTAACATATGATAACTGCCCATGCTGTAGTGTTTTCTGGGCCAATAGATTGGGTGCAAAATGTAGAAGAAGGGCAATTATTTAAGACATAAAGGGTACGCTTTGTACAATAAAACTACTAGCACCTGTCCTCCTCAAACATAGGCAGATACACAAATCCACTACCCCGCCTTTAACATCTAGACTTCACACTGTGACTAATCACCAAATGAGGGCTAATAACATCAGTTGTCAGCTTTCTATGCTTTTTGACTGGCTGAGCTGAGCACAGCATTCAATAATTTATACTGATAAACGAAATGTGACTGCTTTCTAGTGTAACTGAAACTGCCAACAAGGTGTTTGAAATCAGAAGATATAGTAGGTGTGTGCCTGTGTATATAGTTGAAGTTTCTGGCACCAAAGACCTCATTAAGAGTCACCCGGATGGGTAATTTTGAGTAGTTGAGTGTTTCCTAACCTGGAATTACTGGGACTACAAATACCAGCCCCGGAAGGTCTGACATAGGAACTGCACCAGTTACCACTATGGCCGAGGGGGTGCTGGCAGAGGCACAGCCCTGCCTCCTTACTTGGCCTGGCCGGTGAAATCTGCTCCGCTCACGGAGTCTGTTGAGTTTTCCACACTCCGCACTCCGCAGAGCATGTGGAGTTCCAAAAAACTCACACAGCAGAGTTTTTTTTTGATTACCAACATTAAGTTGGTAAGCACAAGCAAGGAAAATGCAACGCTAGACTATCTCTCAGCAAGATTTCTCAACGCGGGCGGTCGTGGATGGTCATGACCGCTCACATTGAGAAACCATCAGTTCACGTTGAGGAAGCTGCCACTCAACTAGAACATCTACCCAAGAGGCAGAAAAAAGCCGCTCCCTCTTGAGTTGCTCATGGCACCATTCTTGCTGGTTTTCCAGCACAGGACAAACAGCCAGCCCTGAAAATCAGCAAAACAGAGTGACCTAATGCACTCTGCCACCTGCGGAGCACCGCATAGCACGGCAGAGCTTTTTTCTCTATTCGTGGAGTTACACATAGAGGAACTCAAGTGAACTCCACCCAGGCCCACTCCTCGTGTCTCCCTCTGCAACATAGGAAGCAGATAGCACATGACCCAGCATTGCCCTGACCTACTGTGCCTTTTGTTTGGTGCAGGGATTTTAGGTCGAATCCAAAACTTCAGCCCACCTTCAACCAGTATCCCCAGACCAAATTCTGGGCAACCTATAATTAAGCCCAATGAGCCATATTGCCCTTGTGTACTGACCATTAACAGTGATTAATTTCCCTTTTCTTTAGATCGTAACTGTAAGGCATTTAATTAAAGACCATTAGTCCTCTCAGCACACAGCAGTAAAGCTTATGTAGCAATATTATAGTTCACAAACACATTTCCACTAACCCCTATTAATTTGACCGCAGACTGCCATGTACAGTGATTGTTACTGCAGGATATGTGGTAGTCTGAAAGACTCGTTCAGACTTCTTGAATGGAAATGTTAGAAAATTGGATAACTTTTGTCATATTACTTTACACTATTTGGTAATCTTTGTTATTCTTCTGGTAGCTCGTTTTGAAGCAGATATGTTTGCATTGCAAATTTCTTTCCTGCTGCATCTTTTGCATTCGTTCAATATATAAAAATAGTCATTGTTCTTTACTGGAAATGTGGGTAGGGTTAATGCAATTACATAAGTGTGTGTTGTTGGATGTATTGATTGGGAATTACATCCCATCCGCATGGTCACAGCTGGATGTTGGGATGTCTTAATTTTGTTACACAAATGTTATAGAAGTAAATGAAATGCTTGCAGTACTCAGCAGTATTGATTGTAAAGCTAAGTTTGAAAGCTGCACATTCTGTGCCCTACTCCTGAGAGATGTGCGCGTGTACATCAATATAAAAACACAGTTTTCCGATCTTTATATTCAAGCACCATAAGTAAGTCGGAATTTGCTCAAGTGAAGCAATCAATCATCAATTTAGTTCAATTGAGTTAGGACTTGCCTGATGCTTTCCAGTCAGTGATTTCTGAAATGAAGCCTGAGGAGTGAGACAAACAACATATCAGGCCTTTTTGGAACAATTTATTCAAGAAACTAGGATGAATGTAAACAAAAATAATCACGCAGACCCCAAACAAAAAAATCTCAATATTTTCAACCACTTTCATAAACTGTTATCAGGGCTCTCTATTATAGTGGGCCTGTTTTGCATCTCCTTCTTAATACACAATTCCATTTGTGTTTCTAGGAGCCTGATTTAGGGTCTTATTCAGATTTTTGTAAAGAGGATACCCATTCACAAATGTGGTGGATGTACCGTCTGCCATATAAAAAGGACATTAGAGACTATGGCACTTGTAAAGCAGCAGAAGGGATATACCGCACCTTTTTACTGAGTATTTCTCCTGCCAAACTAAACTAAAGACCTTAGAGTTTGGCAGTTGGTACTCTGTTACAAATGTGGTGGATATCCCACCCACCTTATTACAAGGGTATTAGCAATTAATACATTCTTCGAAACCACACATACACATCTACATATTTGATCAGTGAATCAATAAATACAGAATAATTCCAGAAAAAAGATTAATGTGATGGCCTTGTTTTCCAGAAGATATGATATGAAACACCACATATACATCTCCCTCACCATATATGTGTCTACAATTCAAGTACTTTGCATGATGTCATTCAAGATAAGACATTAGAAGTGATCAAAAGGGAAAACTGTCAGTTGATCATCAATTTTTCATTGACTCATTGTTAATTTCTTCAGAAAACTTACTAGTACATTCATGTTTGTCTAGATCATACACAGAAAAACAACAAATTATATATATGTCTGTGCCATGCATATTTTCACATCAGGCATTGTCCTATGAATGTGTACATCCCGAATAAGTCAAAAAGAGAGTTACAAGATACATTCAAGTGGACTTAAAATGTATTAAAAATCACTGGAGTAGTATGCCAGTGTATAAATGATTAAAGATCAAGTATGGATACGAAAGTGTCTTTCAAGATTTTGATTGTGAGTAAAGTATTTAAGAGAAATGCCAAGGGATACCAGGGCACAGTGATTTTTAGGAAGAGCCTATAGACCTTCAATTGTCCTTTTGAGGTTGTTTTCCAATGAGGAAATTGTAGGTCGCCTTTCACCACTGGGTGATGGTGTCGACGCATTACGAACCTGATAGGTTAAGGGGTCTACTCAGAATAGGGAACTAGTATGCCTTCATATGAGCAAATATTTAGATATGTGTCTAATGCCTTCTGGGGCTTGTATGTCACAACAAGAGTGTCACGGATCATTGAGTAACATGTATGGTTAGAATTGGCTGCTGCTTTTCAGGAGTGGTCTCGATGTTGGTTTGTGCCAAAGAGCATGCAACATTTTGTAATGCGCTTGTAATATGGCAGATGAAACCTTCGCTTCATAGCCTCTCCAAAAACTCTGAAAAAGGCCCCTAATATGCATCTGCAGCGCAATATAATTTTTCATTGAAAAGCCCCACAAAAGGTAAACTTGCACTGAAAAGTTCTTCAAGTATTTGCCATTGAACACAGATAAGCTTAACAAAATGTGAAACCAATGAAATAAACTCTGTCAGCCTTTACAAATCCGAGCGGTTGAAGTAGATTGCAAAATATCTTGGTACATTGCAAAAAAGATCTTAAAATACAATAAAATATTTTACTCCAGCAAAGATAAAGAAGGAAACTGAGCAAGAAATCCAAAAGGGTAAATCATGCACTCTGAAAAAAGTTTTACTCACTGACCCTCCACACAGAACCTCCTTGAAGAAATGTAGTCTAGAGAATTTTCTTGCTGAAGAGTAGAGCATTTTGAAATAGAACACTTGATTCAAAATGTACCTCCTTAAGTTTTGGGAACTGACAGTGTCGTTTTAACAATTGTCAAAAGTCAGACTCAAAAGTTCCATCAAGACTCCCAAGTAGAGTAGTCTTTGTGTCTCATTTACTGATTTGCACCTTTTTCGAGTTCACTCTTTCGACATTAAATTTGGTGTGTGCATTCGGCACCAGCTATAAGTTGTTGTTGGCTTGGAAAGGAACAACTGAGTCTCACAACAAGCCATCCTTCTTCCATTGCAATAGTACAAAATGGACACTAGCATCATCTACAACCATTATTTGGTACCGCAAGGGTCTAAATGAGTCCAATGATTTGCATTGACTTTTACACCACAGGCATCAGTCATTTAATGGTAAATGATTCATAGTGTGTATTGTATGTCAATACAGTTAATAAAGCTTGGCCTGTCAATGAGCAGAATTAAAAGTGTATCATTTAATGAATTTATTTAGGCAAATTTAACATATGCACTTTCGGGTGGTAGCATATCTTGTGCCACCCTTTCAGGTTCAGAGATAACTCAAAGTTCCCAGGTCCACACATTATATTATTATTGTTATTATTGTAACATACATAAAGCAAATTGCTGTCCAACAGTGTTTCTCAGCACCACATACCATTATAACATCAGGATTACAAGCCTCACAATGCAAAGCAAAAAGTCTGCACAGCTCAGTCGTTGGAGCATGGACCTGGAAAACCTGCTTTCCCTCTAAAAAGCAATGATAATTATTGAGAGTTTTAAATTGTTATACAGAAAATCTCAACAGGTCTTTTTTTTTCTTGGCACACACACCCCTGAGACAATTGTTTTCTTCACAGATGCTTTATTTCAATTAGATAAAAAGAAATATTAACAAATACAAGAACTAAGAACGTTTAAAGAAAGCACCAGACATGTTATACAACAAGAAAAGAAAATTATAACGTAAGTTAAAAATAAACAGATTTCAATAGGTATCCTTAATATGAACACATCTATTTCAAGATACATTACTGACTTAAAAAGTACGTATTATATACTTTGTAACAAAAAATGAAAGGTGGAAAGAGGAGGAAGGAAAAACAAGATGAAATTAAGAGAAATTTGTGAGAACACATCAAAAACTTTACAGACTAATGTATAAACGATCTAATTGTTACACACCAGGTCAAACTATATTTGTGGTTATGGGAAATGAATAATTAAGATTCTATGGACTACTGATGAGCAGATGTATTATTTTCATCAAATAAATAATCAATATAAGGGGCTTTTAAATTTCACCCAGTATATAATCTCTAGCAATTTTCTTAAATAAAAAGAAAGTCCAGGGCATCTATAATCTATCACTTTTTATAGGCATCTTCATAGAGGTTAAATGAGCTGTTAGAGGTTAAATGAGCTGTATTTGCTCTATAATTATAATCCAATCATATTTCATCATATGAAAAAGAAATGTTGCTGGTGTTCTTCCAGTTGGATGTCATTGTATGAGGAGCAATAGAAAGAAGAGCTACATTTCCTAGTTAAAGGTGCTAATGGACCAAACACTGGAAGACACAACAAGAAAGATTTGTGTAATTCATCAAATGGTGGCTTAGCTCAACATAAGTCCACAATCTTTTCACAAACTTGTTTCAAAACAATGTAATTTTTGAACACTTAAAAACATCTGCATTACATCACTTTTGTCGCCTTGAGAACACAATCATTTGTTATCCTTTTTTCATTTTATGAAGAGAGCTGCAGATTAAAAATAATCTGTTGAAGAAAAAAGTATCAGATTTGATTGGTACTTGCAGAACGAGAATTGAGTGAATGTTTGATCAAATTCTATCCCATGTGGCAATGGGCAAAATCTGTTCGTAATCTTTTTGAGCCACTAATACTGTATTGGTTTTAAACCTAACAATACCACCAGCAATAATTTTTATAAACTCAGTATTCTGCAATATTGATAGAAAAATTACATACTTGTAATCAAGTAACATTTTCCCCAAAGTCCATAACAGATTGGTCAGACATTTTTAGCTTAATTGCTTTAGTAACAAATCAATTATGCATTTTAAGGATTCACAATCATCAAACTTGCTGCAATTCACAAAACAACATAAACCTATTATGTAGGATTAACTGTCCAACATATTTAATAGCTTTGTCTACCCAACGTTTCCAATATAATTCCAAAAGTCAATTTTAACATTTGAATTGAACCAGTGTGCACAAATAATTTACATATGCCTCTTACGTTATGCCTGACTGCTCTGTGCCAGGCTACCAAAGGGCGAACACAAATTCATTTAGGGTGTGTATCTCCCTTACTCTGACTAGGATTGTGGCTCCTGCTTGGATAGAGTGTTGACTCTGCCAACCAGAAAACTCTATTTCTAACAGGACCTGATTTACAAAGATAAAGTTAGACCAAAAGAATAACTTTACCACTATTCTGTATTCACAAAGGTAAGTTACGATTAGTATTTTTATGACTGCAGAGTTTATGTACAAGGGTGGAATCTCCACACTTGGGGCAGAATCTCTGATCTTGGGGCAGAGTTTCCTGTACTCGGATGGAATCTGAACACTTAGTGCAGAATCTTGCATTGGGGCAGAATGTCTGCACTTGGGTGGAGTTTCTGCACTTAGGGCAAAAACTCTGCAGTTGTGAAGATATGATTCATAACTTACCTTTGTAAATACAGAAAAGTAGTAAAGTTAGACTTTTGGTCTAACTTTACCCTTGTGAATCTGGCCCTGTCAGAAATTGAGATTTCTGATTGGCAGAGTATACATCCTGTCCAAGCAGGAGAGGGCCGAAAAGTAGTAAAGTTAGACTTTTGGTCTAAACTTAGACATTTGGCCTAACTTTACCTTTGCCAATGTGGCCTCGGCTGGCAATTTTCCAGCTTTATTACAACTCCTGTATTATCTTGCATTGATTTATAAAAGGTTAACAGTAGCATGTTCTATAGATTTTTATTTGACTTGCAACTTTCCTCGCTTAAGATGAGCTAGAATATCATTTTGAATAGAGGGATAATACTCACGTCCTAACTTCTTAATGAATTGCAGTAGGTGAGATGACTGTTGATTAGCTTCATATTTTTGATTGGCAACATAATTAATAATTAAGCCCCGTGCAGTTGTCTTGAACGAATGCCAAATCAATTAAAATAAGAATTTTGAGTCCTCCTAAGATAAAGGAAAGTCTATGGCGAATCAATCACAGTTTTGCACATTATATATATATTCGAGAGTGATTTCCAAAAATGCATATCTATATCAACAATATCAGGTGCATTTTCTGAGATTAGAATAATGCCTAACTCAACATTAACTGAGGATGGAATAAGAATCTTGTCTAAAAATATCCAATCAATTCTGGATCTGGGGTAATGAGCCGGTGAATAGAAGGTATTCCATAAGATCAGATTAGAAGCCCCCCTTGCATAAACCAATCACCTTGGAGGAAACTGTTTTTAAAAGGCCTTTTATATTTTATAAGGTACATATTTTAAACTTTAACATCTGTCCAGTATAGGGTCTTTCAGCTGATTACAGTCCTATTACTGTAATCATATAAGACTATAAGAATAACATAAACCGATGACATAAACTTAACTGAGATATGATCCCAGAATTGTGTATCAACTCTACTATAACCATAAACATTTAGGATAGAAAATTAGATCTTATTTATCCTCAAATCAACATTGGGTGCCATGTTATACTGTTCCTACTAATCAAGTAGAACTTTGGATTTAGAGCAAAAAAACTTCATAATACAGAGACTGAGTCTTCCAATACAGTCAGTAAATGTTGGTTGTTAGACGGACCGGGAGGGTCGGCCGAGATTACGGGGAGAGGTCTCCAGGGAGAGCCGTCTCCAACGACTGTACAGGTAAGTAACTTCCCCCCCACAGACGGACACCACACAAGATTGAAGGTTAACGAGACTTTATATGCAATTCTTAGGTTACGTCGCTATGATACAAGGAGGTCTGGACTCAGGGGTCCCCTCGGTTCTGATCTCTGGTTGAGGAGAAAGGGTAGCGGGACAGTCTTAGTTACCAATGAGTTAAATAGCTCTCAATCCTCGAGCTCGGCGTGGTTGCTGATCGGGCCGTGGAGGAGCCAAGCAGGTCCCGAGATGGATGAAGGGTGGTCGACGGGCCGTGGAGAAGCCAAGCAGGTCCCGATGAAGATGATGGTTACAACGGTCCGCGGCCTCGCCAGCAGATCCGGACGACGGTGAAGAATGAAGGTTACGACGGCTGTGGCAGCGCCAACAGGCAGGACGATGGTGCACAGGACAGAGCTACGGCAGCGCCAGTAGTCCGTCCAGGATGAGTTCCTCTTACGTCTCTCGACTCCAAGATACAACTGACTTCCTGCTCTGGAGCTGTCCCAGTTATAGGGCTGGCGTGCTTTGATGTCCGGACCCTCGCACTTGGAGGTCGGGAGGTCCGGGATGAGGGAGTCCAGACACCCAGCAGGGGGGTGGAGCCAGCGCCCGGGGAGGCGATGGGCGAGCGGCACTGGGCGGGGGGAGAGCCATCGGCACCTCTCTCTCCCATTGACTTGCCAAGTAGCCCGCTCACCTCCTGGGTGGAGGGTGGTGCCGGATTGTCTGAGGCTGGGCTAGGCCCAGGGTTGAGGTCGATCGGGGGCCAGGCGGCCTCGTGGCGAGGCGTCCAAGATGGCGGCCCGGGCTGGGTGCATGGGCCGGCAGTGGATCGGACCCACGAGGTTATCATGTTCGAGGGCAGGGGTCCCTGAGGGGACGTAGGGCGTGCAATGGTGGTGTGTGGTGCTTGCGTGACTGGGCTCGGGCCTGGTCGAGCCGGGGGAGAGCGGCCCGTCATGTGGCCTGTCCAACATGCGTCCCCCCCAGCTGAAGGCGGGGAGAGTTACCCATCCTCTTGGGGACTCTCTTCGTCGAGGCGGAAAAACCGGGACAGGCCATCGGCGTTGGCGTGGTCGGACCCAGGCCGGTGTTCGACTGTGAAGTCCATACCTTGTAAGGAGATGGACCAGCGTAGCAATTTTGGGTTTTCCCCCCGCATATGCATCAACCACTGCAGGGGTCGGTGGTCAGTCTGCACCCGAAAGTGGGTGCCAAAAAGGTAGGGCCGGAGCTTCTTGAGGGCCCATACCACAGCGAAGGCTTCCCTCTCTATGGTGCTCCAGCGTTGTTCCCGGGGTAGGAGTCTCCGGCTGATGAAGGCCACCGGTTGATCGAGGCCTTCGGTGTTCACTTGGGACAGGACCGCCCCAATGCCCTGGTCGGAGGCGTCCGTCTGGACGACGAACTCCCGGCTGTAGTCTGGGGCCTGGAGCACAGGAGCGGAACACATGGCGGCCTTTAACTGTTCGAATGCCGCTTGACACTCTGGGGTCCAGTTCACCTTCTTGGGCTGATTTTTTGACGTGAGTTCGGTGAGAGGCCCCACGATGGTACCATAATCTTTCACGAACCTTCGGTAGTAGCCCGTGAGGCCCAGGAAGGCTCGCACCTCAGTTTGAGTGATAGGGGGTTGCCAGTTCTGGATGGCGGCAATTTTCAGCTGTAGGGGGGCCACTAGGCCGCTTCCCACCTGGTGTCCGAGGTAGGTCACCGACCCTTGTCCAATTTGGCATTTGCTGGCCTTGATCGTGAGGCCAGCTCGCTGAAGGGCTTGCAGCACTGCTTGGAGGTGGTGGAGGTGCTCGGTCCAATGGTGGCTGTACACAGCGATGTCGTCCAGGTAGGCGGCGCTGAACTCTTCGAGCCCCGCCAGGACCTGATTGACGAGCCGTTGGAACGTCGCTGGGGCGTTCTTCATGCCGAAGGGCATGACCGTAAAGTGATAGTGGCCATCGGGGGTGGAGAAGGCAGAGCGTTCTTGTGCTCGGGGTGTGAGGCCGATCTGCCAATAACCTGCCGTCAGGTCGAAGATGCTGAGGTAGCGGGCAGCGCCCATTCGGTCGACCAGTTCATCTGCCCGGGGGATGGGGTGTGCGTCCGTTCTGGTGACTTCATTCAGACCCCGGTAGTCGACACAGAACCGGAGTTCTGGTGTGGTCCCGGGGGCGGCTGCTTTGGGGACCAGTACGACCGGGCTGGCCCATGGACTGTCTGAGGGCTCGATGACCCCGAGCGTGAGCATCTTAGCTACTTCCGCCTGGATGCAGGCCCGTACCCGATCAGGTACGCGGTAGGCCCGGTGGCGGATAGGAGGGCTGTCTCCGGTGTCCACATCGTGCACACACCAGGAAGTGACACCCGGGGTGAGGGAGAACAGACTGGCGAACCGTGATAGGAGGGCTTGGCACTCTTGCCGTTGTTCTCTGGTGAGGGTCTCCGAGAGTCGGACCCCATCCACGGAGCCGTCTTGCTCCTGGGTCCGCAAGAGGTCAGGGAGAGGCTCGGAGTCGTCTTCAACCCCATTGTCTGTGGCCATCAAGAGGCTGAGTTCTGTTCGTGCAAAGTGGGGTTTCAGTCTGTTGGTGTGGAGGACTCGGAGCGGATTCCGGGCGGACTCCATATCGATCAGATAGGTGGCAGGACCCTTGCGCTCGATTACCTTGAAGGGTCCCGTCCATTTGTCTTGGAGAGCGCACGGTTCGGTGGGGGACATTACCCAGACCTGTTGCCCCGGCTCGAATTCAATGGATGAGGCGTTCTGGTCATACCATTTCTTCATGTCCTCTTGACTGGCCTCTAGGTTGGCTTTTGCTAGGTCTCTGAACCGCCGGGACTGGTTGCGGAGGGTGAGGAGGTACCGGAAGACATCTGGAGGACTCTTGGCCGGAGGCATCTCCCAGCCTTCTTTGATCAGGCTGAGTGGCCCCCGTACTGGGTGCCCATAGAGCAGCTCGAAGGGGCTGAAGCCTAGGGACTTCTGTGGGACCTCCCGGTAGGCGAAGAGGAGGCACGGCAGCAGCACGTCCCACTGGCGACGGAGGGGCTCTTCCAATCCCCCGATCATCCCTTTTAGCGTGCGATTGAACCGCTCAACAAGTCCGTTTCCTTGGGGGTGATAGGGGGTCGTGAAGCGGTAGGTGACCCCACACTGTTGCCAGAGGGACTTCATATATTTAGAAATGAAGTTCGTGCCTCTGTCACTGACGACTTCTCGGGGGAACCCCACACGGGAGAAGATCCCCATCAGGGCCCGGCCGACCACTGGGGCTGTCACGGTCCGGAGAGGAATAGCCTCAGGGTAGCGGGTGGCGTGGTCCACTAGTACCAGGATGAAGCGATGGCCTTGTCTTGTACGCGGGTCCAGGGGTCCCACAATGTCTATCCCGACCCTCTCAAATGGGGTTGTGACTACTGGAAAGGGTTGCAGGGGAGCCTTTAATTTGCGGCCGCTCTTCCCACTGGCTTGGCACGTGGGGCAAGATCGGCAATGCTGGTGCACATCGTTTCTCATTTTGGGCCAGAAGAAGTGGGTCACTAGGCGGCTGTAGGTTTTATCCTGTCCCAGGTGCCCTGCCAGGGGGGCATCGTGGGCCAGGTTTAGCAGGAAGTCTCTAAAGCGGAGGGGCACCACTAGTACTCGGTTGGCCCCCAGCTCGGCGATTCGTTGCTCGCTGTACAATAGATCATTGTCCCAGTAGACCCAATGAGTTCCGGAGGTATCCCCGGCGCTTTGGGCGAGCGCTTGTTGTCGGAGTCCCTCAAGGGAGGGACAGGTCTTCTGTTCCTGACGAAATTGTTCTTGTGTGGGTCCCCCTTCTTGAGCCCACTGATCAAGATTAGCGAGGTCGGAAGGTTGAGCAAGTTCGAGGGGGATGCCATGGTCGGGGGTCTCGGCGGGGGCGACCGGAGGCGGTGGCGCCGGCCATTCTGGTTCTTCCGGGTGATGGTTGGCACGGGCGGCCATGGACCGGGTGGTGACGCACGCCCAGTCTGGGACGCCCAACATCCCCAAGTGTTCTTTTCGCTCCACGGCTGCCCACGGGGAGCTTTCCAGGTCATTTCCGAGGAGGCATTCCACGGGGGCGTCGTCTCGGACCGTTACCTTCAACATGCCGGAGACCCCTCCCCACTCAAAGGGGACGCAGGCCATCCGACACAGACTTTCCGAGTTGTCGGCTGATCGCACAGGGCAGAGAACGTTCGGTAGATATTGTTCTGGGGTCACCAGATGACAGCGGACGGCTGTCACACTGGCCCCGGTGTCTCGAAGGGCTTCGGCCCGTTGTCCATTGATGCTCACCCATTGGCTGTACTTCTGGGTGTTAGCGGGTAGGGGGACCCGCGGGACCATGTCTCTTCCCCCTAAGCACGCGAGAGTCATGGCGGCTGGCTCCCACTCTTGATACTCTTGCTCGCCTGTTTCTTGTTCCTCGGAGATCTGTTCTTCCCCTAGTGCCGCGGCGGCCACCTGGCGGGGTCTTGGACTCTGATACTGCGGGCAGCTTGGGTCGTTTGCATAGTGGCCGACTCGTTGGCATCGGTGACATGTAACATTGGCTCTGTATCCCGGTCGCGCCGGGGTGCTGCCCCGGTTGGCCGGGGGGGTGGTGCTGGTAGCGGGGGCGGCCGGAGTATTGTCTCTTCCTCGTCCTTGGCCCCCTCCTCCTCCTCTGGGTCGGTAGTGACCATTGTTGTTCCTGTTCTGCTCGTAGGACCCATTCCGGCCCACTCTGGTGATCTCCCACCGGTCAGCTTCGGCTGCGAGCTGCCGGGGATCGGTTAACTTGCTGTCGAGGAGGTGTTGGCGTAGTTCAATGAAGCAATTGTTGGACAGATGCTCCCATACCATCAGATTGAACAGCTGCTCGTAGGTCGTGACGTTGTTCCCTCTGATCCAGCCTTCGAAGGCTCGGCTAAAGTACGTTACATAGTCCACCCAAGTTGTACCTGGAATGCGTGTGCAGTCTCGGAACCTCTGACGGTACATCTCGGGCGTGAGGCCATAGCGGGTGAGGAGGGCCGCTTTCATATGGTCGTAGGAGGTCATCTGGTGGTCTGGGAGCTGTAACAGAGTATCGCGGCCCTCATTGAGGAATTTGCCCCATAGGCCGGCTCCCCAGTCGGTTCTATCGATCCGGTGCGCAGTCATCGCGATTTCATAGGCCTTAAACCATTGCTGGATGTCGTCTTCTCGAAAATATTCTCGGACCACATCCTTGGGGATGTGCACTTTTTTCTCCGCGGTCCCTGGGGTGGACGGTCTGTCGGGCACCCCTAACTCTTTATTTTGTTTGCGCAGGTTGATCTCGGCTAGGTTCCGTTCGTGCTCGTACGTTAGTCTTTTTTCCTCGAGCTCCCTTTGCCTCTGTTTCTCCTCTCTTTCTTCTCGGAGGCGAAGGTGCTCTAAGTTTATTTTTTGCTCGGCCAATTTGAGTTCTATGTCCATCTTGAGTCGGGCCATTTCGAGTTCGTGTAGTCGGGCTTTTTCTCTTTCTTGGATCTCGTCTTGCGAGAGACTGGTTCTTTGCCCCTCAGGGGCCGTGTTGGTATTTTTCGCGGTGCTTTGCTCAGGGGTTTCGACATCCCCGGTCTCTGCCCAAGATTCTAGGGCATGCTTAAAATCGTCCTTGGTACTTAGTCCGGTGGTAGCGATACCTAGTTCGATGCAGAACTGCTTTAGTTCACGATGGCTGTATTCCTCTAGTTTTTCCATTTGGAACTTCTCAGTTGATCCGCTCTCTTTAGTCGACATTGTTGTTCGTTGTGGGGTGAGCTACTCTCTGTACGTTATGCGGTGATTCGGATCGCGCCGCTGGCCACCAATGTTAGACGGACCGGGAGGGTCGGCCGAGATTACGGGGAGAGGTCTCCAGGGAGAGCCGTCTCCAACGACTGTACAGGTAAGTAACTTCCCCCCCACAGACGGACACCACACAAGATTGAAGGTTAACGAGACTTTATATGCAATTCTTAGGTTACGTCGCTATGATACAAGGAGGTCTGGACTCAGGGGTCCCCTCGGTTCTGATCTCTGGTTGAGGAGAAAGGGTAGCGGGACAGTCTTAGTTACCAATGAGTTAAATAGCTCTCAATCCTCGAGCTCGGCGTGGTTGCTGATCGGGCCGTGGAGGAGCCAAGCAGGTCCCGAGATGGATGAAGGGTGGTCGACGGGCCGTGGAGAAGCCAAGCAGGTCCCGATGAAGATGATGGTTACAACGGTCCGCGGCCTCGCCAGCAGATCCGGACGACGGTGAAGAATGAAGGTTACGACGGCTGTGGCAGCGCCAACAGGCAGGACGATGGTGCACAGGACAGAGCTACGGCAGCGCCAGTAGTCCGTCCAGGATGAGTTCCTCTTACGTCTCTCGACTCCAAGATACAACTGACTTCCTGCTCTGGAGCTGTCCCAGTTATAGGGCTGGCGTGCTTTGATGTCCGGACCCTCGCACTTGGAGGTCGGGAGGTCCGGGATGAGGGAGTCCAGACACCCAGCAGGGGGGTGGAGCCAGCGCCCGGGGAGGCGATGGGCGAGCGGCACTGGGCGGGGGGAGAGCCATCGGCACCTCTCTCTCCCATTGACTTGCCAAGTAGCCCGCTCACCTCCTGGGTGGAGGGTGGTGCCGGATTGTCTGAGGCTGGGCTAGGCCCAGGGTTGAGGTCGATCGGGGGCCAGGCGGCCTCGTGGCGAGGCGTCCAAGATGGCGGCCCGGGCTGGGTGCATGGGCCGGCAGTGGATCGGACCCACGAGGTTATCATGTTCGAGGGCAGGGGTCCCTGAGGGGACGTAGGGCGTGCAATGGTGGTGTGTGGTGCTTGCGTGACTGGGCTCGGGCCTGGTCGAGCCGGGGGAGAGCGGCCCGTCATGTGGCCTGTCCAACATTGGTCCATTAGGCTAGCTCACAGTACTGCATCCAAACTCCTAACCCCCCATAGTTATAGATGCTCTCAGTAAACTAGAACATGACTCTCAGATTCCCAAGGAAATCGTGGAAACAGATCTAACCTTTTTGGTTGTCACTCTTGCGTGCCCAAAGGGTCATAAAGAAAAAATACAATATTGCATTTGCAAACATTTATTGAAAACTTCTAATCTGTGCTAATAAAACATGAACTGCAATTGTAAGAAGGATGAGACACATTATTGTAAAGAGCGTTATTAGAACAGTAAACAATACAAACAATTCAATTATGGTAATTGTTCATAACGTTACTAACGTTACTCCTATCTATGCTAGCATCTATGCTAAAGAGAGAATATCAGGAGTACCAATCTGCACGATCTGTTGGAATGACCTAACCCCCTACCATGATAGTGTATGTCAGGAAGCCAGACTTAGTGCATCCACCAGTGCACCTCCAAGTATAAAACTATCTTCCTTTTCATGATGAAGGGGATTGCATTTTCAGTAGTGCTCCATGATGGCTTCTCAGCATAAGTGCATCTATCATGACTTCAGCACAGTTTAAATAATTAGCCAGAGAGATAATCAAACCGTGTCAAAGGTGCAGGACAGCATTTTAATTAGACTGAAGCAGAAGAGTTGTCTCCTTGTGGGTGCAGAAAAGGAAACAATACCTCTTGTTCTGAATATGAGCGCCCCTGGAACTAACTGTGCAGAGAAGTGGGCATCAATGCCTATCAGGAAGAAATGAGTGTAAGGGCCATTCTCACAATAGAAAAACATGTACAAAACACCATTAGAAAATAAGACGAAGTTAGCACAAGAACTGAAAAAGTATCTAAATGCAAACTGCATAACACTATGAATTTTAATTATATACTTATCTTTGCATTTTAGTATTGTGCTATGCACTAGATGAAATATATTTGTAGGTTGATATAGTGATAATGATATGGTATATTGATATAGTGTCATACAACCAAATGAGAAAACAACTTTTATTCAAAATCGAAACTTAATGAATGAATGAGTGCCCTGACGCCCTGTGGATAAAAAGATAAGAAAGACATTGGAAGACAAGAGGATACAGATGAAGGTCAAAGGAAAGAGGTGTTTTTGAGTTTTCGTCTAAACAGAAAAGTTAGTTTCATGTCAGAGAGGAAGGGAGATCATTTCAGAGATTGAGGTCCCACATACTAGAAGGAGCACCCTCCAATTATGGACCACTGGATCGTTGAAACTCCAAAAAGCTTTTCTTGGAAGGAGTACAGGAATGTAGCTCTTCAATTTGTGGTGAATATTCACTGGGGCCATACCAAAAAGAGCTTCATCTCACAAAGAGAGAACTATGAAAATAAAACAGCTTTCCATCAGAGTGGTGCTCAGTCAAAGCTATCACAGGAACAAAAGCCAGATTGAGAAGGGTACAAGAAAGCATTAGAGTATATGTGACTAGAAAACTGGTATTTACATGTTTCTTAAACAGCTTAATAGATATTTTGTGAAAACCATAGGACCTACCAAAGGTTACTTCAAGAGTGGTAGATTACCACATTACCTCATCCATAAATAAATATAGAAGCACTTTACAGAATTCTTTTCACTCTTTGTTGGCACTAAGAGAATTCTCATCAATTATGCCCCAGCAAACCACATGGACACAAACTGCACTGAATGATATTGTCAAAATTTGAACTGCAAATTTTAACGCACAGGTAATATTTGAACAATACAATAAACCAGCTTCCTCAACGCTGCCCTTACTGCCATCAACACATTTTGCCATAAGTAAAGGCGTAAACCATGCAACAGAAATGAACAAATCTCAACCTCACTGAATACATCAATAGTCTGACATTAAAATGTGATTTAAGTAAATGCCACTGCAACTATTTTGATTTGGCCGTTAGATTTTCTGTTGATGTTCCTTTCTATGGTTCGTTTTGACAGAACAGTAAAGGTGTTTAAAAATGGGGGATATAGATTTAGAGGATTTTTGGAGAAGGCCAAATGTTCATCAAAAACTAAGGGGGAGAGAAAAGACTTTTCCAGTTGTATCCATAAAGGAGAATTCTGATTGGAATCCTAGACCCAGTGAACAAACTGGTTCAATAAGAAGACTGAATGATATGTTTGAAAGTCAGGGAAGTTAACACTGCCATCTGATTTTAGGCGTTTTTGTTTTGTTAGAGAGAAAAGTGTGTTTAAAAACAATGGGGCAAAATAACAAGGAACAGGGAAAGTTAACACTAAGGGCGCTTGGCGTTAATTTTGTTAACTCCCGCTATTGCTGGATATTATCGCCTGGTTATCACGTTATTAACAAAGCTAACCGCCTAGGCGATAAACAATCCAGCGATAGCGGCATTTTGGGAGGTTATCGCTGGGAATACAACGATAAAAGTACAAGGATAGGGATATCCTTGCTGATAGCCCATGGTGGACTTAGCCATGTAACCCACCTCCCATTGGATTACATGGCTAAGTCTAAAAATGTTAGTGATGAGGGACTACATAGCCCCTAAACCAAATGCACAGCTTTGTGCCGCTAATTAGCGTGCACTTTTATTCAAAAACTTTTATCCTTAATCTGCAGTATTCCAACTTTTAACCATACTTTTACTCTAGTGATTCCAGCTTTAATAATCTCCAATTTATCTAAGGCATCATAACCCGAGTGCCTTGCACTCGGGTTATGGTGCCAATTTACAGGTTTCTAGTATTCAAACTGTGCCCATCCGGTGCCTCTTAGCAAGAATACGAGTGATGCAAAAAGTCCATCGCAAGCAGTCTTTATTATTTCATGAAAAAAGAACCCAATGCATTTCGGGCCGCCATGTGCCCTTCGTCTGGAGTCACTCCCGGCCTTATCTTCAACGAAGTCTAAAAATTAGCAGACGCAAAAAAGCACCATTAACTGTGGTTAGCGCTGCTTTTTTGTCTCTAACATGGTTAGCGTGAAGCTTGATAGGTTATCGCTGGGAATACAACGATAAAAGTACAAGGATAGGGATATCCTTGCTGATAGCCCATGGTGGACTTAGCCATGTAACCCACCTCCCATTGGATTACATGGCTAAGTCTAAAAATTTTAGTGATGAGGGACTACATAGCCCCTAAACCAAATGCACAGCTTTGTGCCGCTAATTAGCGTGCACTTTTATTCAAAAACTTTTATCCTTAATCTGCAGTATTCCAACTTTTAACCATACTTTTACTCTAGTGATTCCAGCTTTAAAAATCTCCAATTTATCCAAGGCACCATAACCCGAGTGCCTTGCACTCGGGTTATGGTGCCAATTTACAGGTTTCTAGTATTCAAACTGTGCCCATCCGGTGCCTCTTAGCAGGAATACGAGTGATGCAAAAAGTCCATCGCAAGCAGTCTTTATTATTTCATGAAAAAGGAACCCAATGCATTTCGGGCCGCCATGTGCCCTTCGTCGGGGGTCATTCCCCGCCTTATCTTCAACGAAGTCTTAAAATTAGCAGACGTAAAAAAGCACCATTAACTGTGGTTAGCGCTGCTTTTTTTGTCTCTAACATGGTTAGCGTGAAGCTTGATAATAGGAGAAATGTCGCTTAGCCACATTTCTCCTACTATTTTGCTCTGGAACACCCACTTTGCATCTCATTAGAGATGCAAAGGGAAGCGATTTTGCATGTTAGCACCCTGTTGTTGATAGGGCGATATTTCCATCTCCACTTCTTTGGCTTTTAAAGCCAGAAAAACGGAGATAAAGCCCTTGATAATATGCCCCAATGTGTGGAATAGAAAGGGGGATTTTGGAGATGGTATAGTGAACAATAGGTACTATCATCATTTTGATGGTATCTAAACACCTTACGAGGAAAGATTGAAGGGATGCCAGTGATTGACCATGTTAGTTATTTTAAGTGTACACTCCTCTAGGATTATTTCTAATTCAAGAGAGAAAAGAGCAATATTAAAGAGGAAAGGAGATAGAGAACATTCTAAGTGAACTCCCTTACACAAAAGGAAATAGGAGGAATTTTGCCAATTTGCATAAATGGCTGCTTGGGAGAAGGAATATAGAAGGGAAATAAGTGAAATTATTTTAGGTACAAAACTAAACCATTTTAATTTATGGAATATGTAAGGCCAAATACCACGACCAAATGCGTTCTCGAATATGTAGGACCAATTAACACTACCAAATGTGTTCCCCGCGTCAAGGGTAATTGCTGCTAATGGATGATGTGATTGTTGAGATTTAGAAAGGACATAAAAAATTAAACAAGTGTTGTCAGTTATTTACCATACTCTGACACATCCAGATTGTTCTTTTCCGAGCAAATTAGGTAACAGGAATTCCTGACACAGAGCTAAAATCTTAGAAAAAAAGTTACATTAAATGTTGACAAGAAAAGTAGGGTGGTAATTTTGAAATTGATATAAATCTTTGCCGTCCTTTGGAATAAGACAAATTAGTGCATCTGTAGAAGATCCTGCTGATTTGTTTGACTGAATGAAGGTGTTTATAAGAAGAGATAATTTAGGAAGAAGTAGTTGGCAAAAGTGTGTGAAAAATTCAGCAGTAAACCCATTGGTGTCTGCCACTTTGTCTGATTTAGGGGAAGATAAAGCAATACGAAGTTCCGATAAGGAAATATCTTTTTCTAATTCAGAGAAATCTGTAGTTTTATCAGAATACTTATATTAATGAAATAGGTATTGATTAATGTTAGAGTCCATAGGGGTGTGGTCAGGGTTGTATATTTGTTTATGGAATTGCACAAATTGTTCCAGGGTCTCTTCATCCTTATATAATAAATTAGAGTGAGTATCCTTTATGCATGCAATTTTGTTTCTATTCCTTCTAATCTTCATTTTGCAAATAACTCCCATGGCTCAATGGAGAGCTAGCGGGACACTGTAATCTTTGTTGGGCGCAAGGCGCGCCCCCTTACTGTAACAACCTTTGCATACTCCATCCTTCCTTCTGCAGTACTCCTGGTTTATGCTTGAAATATAGCGGTAAGCCGGAGCACTACTAGAGTAAGTTATGCCTCCTCATAACAACAACTTTGTGACACAGGAACATTTATATGCATATTTGGTCTATGTATGCTTTTAATTGCATATAGCTGATAACTACATCAATATGGCAATCATTAAAGAGGAAATAGATGTTCTAATTGAAGCCACTTAAACACATTGTGTCCTTCTCTCAGAACGTGCATGTACACACACACACACACACACACAAAGGCATGCATTCTTTCTTTAAAATCTTTATTCGGATACAATTAATATCCATAAAAGTGTCCCAAAGATAAAATCATTTTAGATACCTTGAAATCATTACAAAATATATCCACATAATTTTGACACAGGAATACCAATGATTATAAAACATTGTAAATAATGTTCTAAAGATCAAATAATAATTCTCAAGAACAATCTCATCTTTTCTCCAACAAATAACATCAAGATTATTCAGGTAATTGCTAAAAGTTATAATAACTCATCTTCATAAGTTAATATTTCTAAATGGGAAAGACATTTCATTGAAATATAGCAGCTGTAGCAAAAGTAGAAACCCTGTAGCACACACCCACATCATCTATTGCACAAATGCATTTAAAAGCTTTCTTATAGTAAATATAATTACACTTATTATACAATGTTCATATAAATTGCTGCCTTAAGACCTTATAAAATCTACAAAATAAACTAAAATGAATACAAAACATGATAAAATGAATGAGTGATGCATGTATGCACATGTACACATGCACACATAAGCAAATACCTGAGCACGATGAAGTGCAACACTGTCTATCCCCTTTAGCTGAGGTTTTGTGTGTAGTTTGATGGATAACTGAGGGGGAGATGTATTCTGTTTTGCATGGTAATATCTATGGTCTATTTAGGTTAATAATAGTATCGCAACTGGTAGTGTTTCATTTTTTTAAATTTAAGAACCACTTTTTATCGTAGTAAACCTAATAGTAAAAATTAACAAATAATTTTAATAACCAAGTTAAGTGTCTAAATATCACAAACTACAAACACACTTCCTAACATTCTCTGAAGAGGAGATGGTCTGCTCAATAGTTTTTATTAAAATAACATTAATGTCAATTTTTTAGTAGAATGCCTGGGGATGAATACACTTTGACTCCATTCAGTATAACAAATTCCATCTGATTATGTATTTCCTTTCTAATATTAAGACAGCCTTTTTGATGCATGGCAGGGAAAGTGGACTTCTCAATTCAGCAATATGTTCAAGGTTTTGCAGGGTCATTGCATTAATTTTGTAGCCTTGTTCCCCAATGGATATAATAACAAGTATTTATTTTGAAAGTCGAAAAAGGAAAAATGTTTATAAGTCACAAAGCTAGTTAGTTAACTTCTAAATGTTCAAGGTCAATACTCTCACAGGAACATTCAGGTCAGACTATTGCCATCACAGAAAATACATGTTCAGTGCCAAAACAAAAAGAAAACAATTACCTTAAAATGTGTATAGCATCAAGTAGGCTATAACCTTTGAAGTGTTACTTTGTAATATTTTCCAGAACACTGGAAAGATATGGGAATCTGACTCACAAATATATTTCCAACACAGCACCCACATGTTTACACCTTCGTGTCAATATTAATAATTAATCTTCCTTTCCAAGTGCATCTCTAATACCAGAGACAGTCGTAATAGTTCCTAAAAACATTCATGTACATGGATTTCCACATGCATAATTGAGCATACTATACAACCAAGCATGCAAAACACCATCAAATTTCTTCAATTTACCTTTATCCCCCAAAAGATTCATATTCTTCCCTAAGACCTTTCTTCTACACCCTCACTGATTTTCAAGGGGTTTGTTTCTCATTTTCACCCTGAAAAAGGATTACTCTTGACCAAAGTGAATCCATTGTTTCCAAGGCTGGAATGGATCAAAAATAATTTTGTGAACATCCATAAACTCTCAACTTTGTAGGTGTTCCTAAACTTACATGGGAAACTCTGGTCCGGATTGCTCACCCCATGCACTGTGAATAGAATTTGCTCATGCACAATATTAAACAATAGTGGGCTAATAGTTATAATAATACATGAGTAAACTGATTTATTAGTGCAAATTTAAATTTTTGGAAAAATCTCCCCCTGTAGTCATTTGCATGTAAGATGACCACTCATGCAAAAATGATTTTGTGAACTGAGCCAATGGTATGATTAATATGCAGTGGGATGTTTGAGCCAATTTGACCACATCAAGTTCATATTTATTTTGGTATCATGGCCAACTGAGCGCAAACGTTACTATATTCCAAGAGTGAGTAGCTCATAGAAGGAAGGTTTTGTCTTTTGATTCTGGTACTTGTAGTCTTGTTTATTTTCATAAATGAACAACTGGAAGTACTATAAAGCAAAAACAAACCTGAACTGAATGTGTTGCACACTCATGGACTTGGTATATTTTAGAGTACTTTTATAATACTGAGCCAGATGTAAAACTAATTTTCTGACATGGTGCATGGTCTCCAGAGGTGTCTGGTGCATAATGCCAGAGTGTGGCACAAACACCGGCACATGTACCTTTTTTGTGTCCTAGTTCTACTTTACTATTTTTTTCCTGATGCTTCTAAGTGACCAAAAAAGGGTCTTTCTGAAGAATGGCATAAAACAAAGTTCCAATACCACCTTGAGATTAGCTTCTAAATGTCACACACTTCTTTATCAACTGACCAATGCTTCCAACAACTCAAGCTGGCCTTGTCGTAGATGAATTGTGACTTCCCACCCCTTTACTGCGGAGGACTCATGGATCTAAATTAACTATTTGACACAGGATGTCTGAAACAGAAGGCCTCCATCATAAAACTACAGTAGGATGAGGTGTAGTCTAGAGACTGAGTTGCTCCTTTATGAAATGGACACTCACCTTCGAGCTTGGCACTTGATCATAAAACCTGTGATTCTCAGAGAATTATTTAATTTCTCTGTGGTGTGTGTTTAAATATGTGTAATGTAAAACTGAGCGGCGTGCATCTTTTTATAATGCACGCAAAGTTTCAGATTACATTTTCATAGTTTCACTTTTACCCTTTCAATGAGTAAAATGTAAAATGTTGTTCCAAACTTACTTTACCTTTGTCAATAGAGCCCAATTTACGAAAGATTAATTATTAAATATTATTCCTTCTCAGTATATGATATCAAGTTATGAAAGAATTATGCCATTGATAATGGATTAAACAAAATACAATGTATAAAACACTTCCCAAAATATCTTCAGAGCTTAATCTTGAACACTTACATTTTATTAAATCTGAGATGATGTCAAGCTATGAAAACTGATGTTTTTGATATTTGACAATATCAACACACTGTGTAAAAGACTTCCCAAAGTGTCTTAAAGCATTTGAAAAATGTAGAAAATGCCTGTGTTTCATCTGTAAATGGCAGCACATAGAATGAACACTATACGCTGGAGATTCACGCAGACTGCGAATGCTAGAGGCAAGTTATACAATGAGCCTTACCAATTTTCTATGATCTGCATATTTCTTGTGTGGATTAACATCTAACTCAACCTTTTGGTTAGAGTTCAGCTAACTTCTTCTCTAAACTATTCTATCTGGTTAGCTCAGTTATACAATTAGTAACATTAGCCAACATAACCAAAATAACAAAGTCATTGATGACTAGCCACGCTCCCAGCCTAGGTGGAGTTGCTTGCTCATTAGTCAAGAGATCTCTTAAATGGTGGGAAGCAGTGTTTTCCCTTGTTCATTGTATTGTTAGGGCTAGGAATTTATGTTGTCATAGTTGGGAGACACTGTAACATCCCTTTACAAACTGAGAAATCACTTTTGACGCTTTTTATTTTAAAAGTACTGTCTTTTCTGGACTTTACAAAGTGCTTTTGCTTGCATCCTTTTTCAGATACTGGATGTCTGTGCAAGCAAACCAGCACCCAGAGAGGCTTACTTATTTTGTAAGGCTGCTGCACTTTGTAAACTAGGTATGAGTCCAGATTGATGAGAAGGGTTCATATCTACCTGCAGTCCTTAAAAAAATAAGGGACCTCCATTCAAAGGAAAAACAATCTCATTTTAATATTCCATTGCAGGAAGATGACCTGAACATTATGGGCAAAATGTATATGCCTTCAGTATGTAGCATAGTCTGTTCTTTAAATGCCAAGCACGAGCAGTCGTTTTCCTGAGCTGCATACCATGATATGGTCAAAGGAACTGAAGTAGTGCTATGGGGGACTCTGACCAAATCCAGTTCAAAGTGAAGAAGTCTCTCATTAGTGTTTAACTTGTGAGACATTATGGGGCATATTTACAATGCCCCCTTGGCACTTTTACACCACCATAGCACTACTTTTGTGACCCTCGGGAGGTACAGTGTGCCGGCTCATATTAAGAGGGCCACATAAAGCCATCCTGCATGGTTTTTCATGGCCTTGTAAATATGGCCCCCTTTCACGCATTACTCAGATTCAAATGGGGGGTTCCATGGGTGTTGTGTTGGGTGTTTCCACACAACACCCATGGAATCTGATGCACTCCCAGATTTACAAGGTTTTGCAAACCTGGGAATGTTTCACATTCTAACACATCCCCAGGGAGGTGGAAAAGTGGTGCAACAAGAAAAAAACTAAATTTATTTCACCTCATATTTTGAGCTTTCTTTGTGTGCTCCATTCTGCAGCTCACACAGAAGAAGGAAAATGCCATCAATGATTATTTTTGTGCAGGAAGGTGTCCCTTCCTGCACAAAACCAATCATCGCTGAAACACAGGCACTGTTGCACCATGGTGCAAGAGTGCCTGCTTTGGTCCTAGGCAGCCAATGCGTGCCAGCGCAGTGGAAAGCACAGGGACGTATTGCTGCAAATATGATGCATCCATGCACTTTTCTAATAAGGCAGCCTGGCCCAGCAAGATGGCTTTCAGCGCTACTCGGCGTCCTTTTCTAGCCCTTATATTGCCAAAATGCCTAACATAGCATTGTATGGTTGCTCCTTATCTCACTTGGGTAAGTCTTATATCTATATCAAGCTGGAAAACATTCCTCCGAAAGAAGCAATGGCTTTTCCTTCAAGAACAATGAAGGAAATACGTTGTCTAGAACCAGCAGGAAGAGTGCACCTTAACACCTGCCAAGGGTTCCATAACTACAGAAAGTGCACTTGGAAGTCAAGACTCACTCCTTAAAAAAAACAGCAGGATCCAGGTCAGATCCATTTGGAACTGGTCAGCTGAGCAGTTGCAGGGCCAAGACCTCTGGAAGCTTGTTGTGGCCCAGTAGCTCAAAAAAAGAGGTCAGACAGCTGACCCTTAGATTCACTTCTGGGGTCCTGGGTTCACAGCAAGGAGGTCCATTGTTCCTTCAGTATTCAGACAGCAGGGCAGTACTTCTTCTAATTCTTCTCAGGTACGCTGCACTACTGCCCATATTTTCTGTGTTTGTTTATAGTTTTTATTGCTGAGACGTCAGTTAGTAAATCCTGTATTCCTTAATTGTGAGATTAGAGCACAAAGTGATGTGAAAAGATTTTGATGTCCCATAAAGATTTAAGATGTGTCACGCGCACTGGGTAGCTTTCTAATGGTTTTAACAAAGGTAGGTTTTACGTGATTATAATGAAAGAGGACATGTTTTAATTTTGACTCTAATCAAAGATTTTGTATTTATGTGTATACATTTAAAAGACCAATGGTCTAATAAACTTTCTTTTAACTTTCAAAACTTCGCTAGTCCAGGAGTGTTTTGAGAAGGGCCACGTTTGTGCCTAATGCCAGTCTGTGGGTTAAGGGAGCAATCCTTTGTCCACCCTCCAAACCATTTCTAAACAGCTCCCCTCTCCCAGTGGGTTTAGAGCCAGAGTGACTGTAGAGACAAAAGGGAGACAAGTCTAGGTGTGAGCTTTATCTGCCAGTGACAAAATATGTATCCTTTGAAGCTCAGAAACAGGCTGGGAACAACCCTCAGGCCACAAAGAGAGAAACTACCTCTATATCCCCGACCTTTTGTCCATTGCCTGGGAGCAAAGCACATCTCACCACAGGGGAGCCATGAGTAGTTAGATGACAGTTGGACACTGGCAGAAAAGGAGTTTGAATTTTGGACAGGAAAGGGACAATTTTCTAAAGTATATTTTCCTTAATAATATTGTCAAATCTGCCTTTGTCATTAAATTAAATTAGATTTTAAATTGCCATAAAAAAGAGCTCGAGTCATTTTTCTAGCTTCTCCTAATCACAAACGAAGTATTATAAATTGTTATAATGTAACCCAATGGTTCCCTATGGGAGAGCTAGTTTAGGCACAGTGAAAAACAAATTTGGAGGTTTTTTCTGCCAAGAGATTGAAAACATCAAATATACATCTTCTACTTTTTAAAACCAAAACCAGCACCCTGTCCCATGGGTATTTAAGGCCTTCTTTATTGGTTACTCATAAGTATTATAAAGGAAAGTGTAGGATTTTCAAATGTTTATTTTGATGGGTGTTGGACTTGGACCTTTTTGCAGGGTTATCGCTAAACTGTTTACCTTCTTCCTCCTACTTTGTTCTGACCTGTTTCTGTTGGTTTTAGGACTCTGGGCACTTTATGGCTGCTGACCAGTGCTAACCTACATATGCTCCCCCTATAATGTAATGGTAATAGGTTTCTCCATGATTGGCATATTTGATTTACTAGTAAGTCGCTAGTACAGTGCACCATGTGTGCCCAGGGACTGTAATTCAAATGCTACTAATGGGCCTGCAGCACTGATTGAGGCAGCCACATGAGTAGCCTTGCAAACATGTCTCAGACCTGCCACTGCAATGTGTTCAGTTCTAAACTGTCATTTCAACCTGGCAAGTGCACCCACTTGCCAGGTCCAAACCTTCCCTTTTATTAATGTAAGGCACCCTTAAGGTAGGCCCAAGGCTGCTCAATGGGCAGGGTGCAGTGTATTTAAAAGGTAGGGCATCTCGTGGTGTGTTTTACATGTCCTAATAGTGAAATACTGCAAATTTCATTTTTCACTAATGCCCATGCCTATCTATTCCATAGAGTAACATGGGGATTACGTTGAAATACATGTTACGTGTACAAGGAAGGATTCGGAGTCCCCAACTTTCAGTTATATTATTTAATCACGCAGTGCGGTTATGCTCACTCCTTTTTTCTTCCTGACGCCAGAATCCCCTTTTTAAGACCTGAAGCAGCTCTTGACCTACCGGACACCTTGAGCATGGTGCTGCCTCAGGGCTACCCACGCGATCCCCTAGACATCCAGACGGTATCCACCTCCAGTTGGGCCTTACAAAAATTGCTCAGGTTGCTTGGGTCTCCTTGTATGTACTCCCCAACCTTACTTCTTCCAAATCAGCGATGGATATCAATAACTGGGGAAAGAATAGTGCAACACACACTTACTAAATTTGACATGACAAAAATAGGCGATCTTTACATAGATGGCCAAGCCTTCTCAGTCTCTGACGGGGGCAAGTTTCAAGAGGCCTCATTTATGGACAGGTTTGTGCTCACCCGCCTGCGAGCAGCCTTAAATGCTAAGGGTCCCGGTTTTCCAATCGAACCGGACCCACTAACCCCTCTTTCTATATTACTAGATAATAGCACAGGGGACCATTTGGTTTCTAAACTGTACAGGGCCTGCGCAGAGATAGTCCCAGTCCATGACACCAAAATATGGGCCACGTGGGAGGCGGATTAGGGTCACCCATTAACTGATGATCAGTGGGCTGCATGCTGTTCACAAACTAAGGTGGTGTGCTTGAACAGCAGGCACAAGCTTATTCACTTCAAATTCTTACTGCAAATTTACATCACACCCGAGATGTCACACAAAATAGACCCGGACAGGTCCCATCACTGCCTCAAATGCACAGCCCCACATGCAGAATTTGCGCACCTGATTTGGACCTGTCCCAAGATCTGCAGATTCTGCACCGATATATTTCACACACTGAGGTACATGCTTGGTTTTGATATAGACCCTACACCGGCCATAGTCTTTTTGGGATACGTAAACAACATACCCAAACCGGTCCCGAAGCTCACAGCCTTGGGGCTGGCAAAAAGGGAGATTGCACTCAAATAGGGGCGGAAGGCGGTGCCGAAGTTTAATGACTGGCTACACAGTCTAACATATTGCAACCTCAACTACGATTTATATGCTACCACATTGCCCAGTAAATCTTGTGCACAGATATTTGGGGTCCTTTTAAGTAGTACACAACCACCACAACACAATCACAGCCTTTCACACTGCCAAATAGCGGGCTAGTACCATATTGGCTGACTTCAGGGATACTGAGCTCTGAGAACACAACCTGGATACAGCAATTTAGTTTGTGCAAGTTTCCCGCAATGTGATTTGACTGTAGTGAAGAAATATGCTGTTAGAAATGTAATTGGTCAGGTTAAAGCATTATGTAACTGAAACTTTGTTAATCAAAAGAGTGTGAAATCATGTGGAGCTCTGCATCATGTACTGCAGGCACATATGTCATATTATGTGTAGTGTCGCAAATATTATCAAATTCGAGCTGGTAATGACATTGTGTTAACTTTGAAACTGATAAATACTTTTTTTTAATATCTTCTACGTGTAATTTTCCATTGGGAACAGATCGAGATTTGAAGTTTGGGGTCTTTGAACTCACAATTTAGAAAAATACATCTTTTGTGAAGTTGGTTTTTGAAATGGAAATGAGAAAATACCACTTTTAGAAAGTGGATTTTTTTTGCTTAACCATTCTGCGCCTCTGCCTGTCTGTAGAATGCACATCTGGGTTGGCTGACAGTTGGGCTCTTGTGCATTCACTCTAGACAGTCACACAAAGGGAGCTGAGTTGTTCCCTGCATACCCTGATGGCCCATCACCAGCATGATGGGCCTTCCTGAGCTAGAGTGGTGGGAGGAGTTATCAGTGACTCCTGAAAAGGGATGTGCCTGTCCTCACACCAAGCTGTCTCCACACTCTGTAGTGTGTCTGAAGCCAGAAAAGGGAAGGCAGGGTCTTGTGCACAACAAAGGCTTTCCTTTGAAGTTTGCCTACTTCAAAGACAGCAAGGGGTATAACTGTTGGACCTCTCACACACCAAAATCAGAACAGTTATGGACTGAGGATATTCCACCGGGACGAAAAGCTGAAGACGCTCTCAGGATGGATTGGCACTCTTCTGTTTATTTTGTTGTGTCAGCCTGCTGCTTTGCTACTTCTATTCTGGGAGTGAAAGGACTGGACGTTGCCTTCTGTATCCTGCTTCTACGGTTCTACAAGGGCTTGAGTTGAGCTTGCCTCCTGTTAAGAAATCTCAGGGCCATCAAACACTTCACCTGCCAGTACGTGGGCTCTTCTGCTCAGTGTTATGACTTTCTAAGTGGTACCAAATCAAGTTCCTGGGCCCTTGGAAAAAAACCCATGCAGCAACTCCTAGCATCTGTTTTATCGATGCACCTCTGTCAAAGATTGAGGCATCTTCACTGCCTGCCCTGAAGCGTGTTTCCGGCTTGATGCATCAACCACAGATTTGACCGCATGCTGCGGCTTGCCGTCACAGCGCATCAGAAAATCACTGCAGCATGAGTTTGGAGTACTGTGTCAATGACGTCCATGACACCTGCTCCGACTCCAATGCAGCACCTGCCTTGCGGAACTGACGATTCACCTCCCTTACCTAGCAGTAAGGAACCAACGTATCACTTTCCCTGCCAGTAAGGAATTGACGCATCAACTCCATTTCATAGTCAGGAACGGGTGCATCACTGTGCTTTTCCGGCACCTCACCTCCTCTACGTCTCACACCATCTTTGATTTTAGACACATCTAAGGTACTTTGTGCTAAAACAAACACATCCATTGATTTCTAGGGACTAAAGTTGCTTAATCTTTTAAAAGGAATGTTTGACTTGTGTATGTTGAATTTTTGTCATTTTGGTCTACTTTTATTAAGATAAATATTGGCTATTTTCCTAAACTGGTGTGGACGTTTGAAGTAGTTTGACTGTGTTACTGTGTGTGTGTTTGTACAAATACTTTACACATTGCCTCTGTGATAAGCCTGAGTGCTCGTGCCAAGCCACCAAGGGGTTGAGCAGGGGTTATCTTAGCTGTGTGACTCCCTTATCCTGACTAGAGGTAACATTTCAAATAATGGTACAGAATTCGAAAAACCTGTTGGTTCTAGCAATTTAAATGAAGAAAATAAATAACAGTTTTTTGTGGATTAAATTGTAAGTAACAACAGTCCCACACAAATCGTCACAAGGTTTATGGAATGATTGAGCAACCATACTTGTTGAATTGAACAAATGAATAGTACATATGGGTAACTAAATCCCATCTTTACATGCAACTCTGCTTATACTGCACCCATTATAGAAAGTACAAAGTACATCTTCAGTCCACACGTCATAGATGAACGGTACAGACCATAATGCACAAACCTCAGAATTGTGGTCCTGGTTTCTGCTTTCAGCACTCCCATGCAAGTTGGTCTCACAATTATCTTTCATTTTGATCTATTAAGCTTTGTACTGAAAATAAAGCAAAATAGCCTCTTCTTTGCTTTCTGCAAATAAATGTATGTAAGTAGGTCATAAATGCATACGGTGTAGATAAAAGTACAGCATGGGCCACACCAATTTTCCATGCCTTTTTATTTAATGATATTGGCTTTCATCAGAAGAGATTGACTCCTGGCTAGTCAATGTATTTATGCTTGGGTAACATTTTATGCTTTCAAACACAATAGACTTGTTTTCAATCTAACCTACATTCATCTCTCGCAAAATGAAAAATGGCATAGCCAGTTGAGCACGAATCCATATCTGTTCACAAGGAACAAAACTAAATGTAATTATTAGAAGAAAATATGAATAGGAGACCTCTACTCAATAATATTTATCACATTTAGCTCACAATAAGGTATAAAAGGCATGATCATATGAAACTCAAAACCAAAACAACACAATCGTTGCTCAAAAACACGAATAGGATCGACTTTTGGAAATCATAATTATTTCTCTCATAAACCAGTCTTCGTCTTATGAAGGTGCTTTCATTATACTTTTTACCAGTGATTATTAAAAGAACGGTGGAAAGGATTTTAAAACTAATACTTATTGTCTCGAATAACGACAATCTATGGGCACCTTTAACGTAGGTTCAGAAAAATGCCACATATGGGCACAAGTCCCAGAGCTTCATTCACATCTGTAATAACTACAATTGGGGCATGATCAAAGAATATTTTTTGGTAGGACCTTGACTACAGTTACTTTCCACTGTAACCTAGACATTAAAATATAATCTACTTGGGGCACAGTATAGTGATTGGCAGAAAATAACATATACGCTTGTACGGATCAAAGTTATGCATCATTTGTTTACTTCCTATCCTAGTTTGAGCAATACTTTGCCCCATGAACTTTGCCCCTTCCTCAGTGGTCTATCTTAATACATTTATGAAAAGCTGCCCCCAGCAGATATCCATCTAAAATTCCCAGGTTAAATGATTGCATGCTCAAAGACTTACAGACCCTGCCGATGATGATAGAAAATTAACCTCGGGGCATGATGGATTGACTAAAGTCCATCCGCTTAGCGGAGGGCTTTACCTCCACCATCCGGACAGTATTCATCCATCATCTTTAGAGATAACTGCTGGTCCACCGGTCACTTCTGTACCTTGAAAGCAACCGTTGTCACAGCAGTTCCCTGCACGGTACAAAAAGGTTTGGTGGATGGTTTTTGACCGCTATTCACCAAACGTAATTTTTTTTTTTTTTTTCAGAAACAAGTGGCCATGAGGGAGTTTGTTTCTATAATGACTTCCACATCCCACCGGTCTTTTCCTGGCGGTGATGGACAGAAAAGGAAAATCTACACTGTTTGCCCTAAATAGAGCATTCAGTGTTTGATGGCTTTACTCCAATGGCCCCTACTCTGTCAGGTCATTGGAGGATGGTTTTCATTAATGGAACAAATGGGTATTCTGCCAATGAAGAACATATGATCTGCTCATCTCTAAATGAAGGGAATGGACTGAAAGTTTGATGGACAGGGTACCCGTTTGCATTTGTAATGGACTTCTTTCTCTGCCAAACTCTAAATCAGCCTGTAGCCTTGCTACCTCAACTAAAGAAGCACAGGAATACTGTGGCTATGCCTCTTGACTTTCAGCATATTACAGTCACATTGGGAATGAATCACCAGATACGTTAGCCCCCACAAAACTAATGAGTACTTTTTGCGTTAAAAGCCCCTTAACAGAAATTGCAAATATATGACATGCTTGCACCTAAATGTATCACTGTTAATTACTTTTGTGAATCACGCACAATTTTCACATGCACGCGTTAAACAATGCTCTGACCTCAACCAGATTCCTGTAATAAACAAATATGTGATTTGCCCCAACTATTTCTCATGTAGATTCATCCCCAGTCACTGATCTAGGCCTAATTCCATTGTTTTGTTGCTCGCCATGCCATTCCAGTTTGGACCTTTCCACAAGCAAATTAGTTTTGTCCCTGCTCTCCATGGGAGCAGTCCAGCCTAAACTGCCAGGCCAGGTTCTCCCTGGAATGGAATACAAGCATCCTGGGACTGGTTTTGGGGTATCACCCGTCATCAGCCAGACAATATTGAATCCAGTGGCACAGTGAGCACAGGATACCAGTCTGGGCATACTCTTCCTACTTAGGACAACAATTTGTAGCACAAAAGGATGATGATTGGATTGAAGAAAATTCTCAAACATTCACCCCAGTCACAGACCAGGCCCTTAATTCATTGTGGATTTTGCTCACCATGCCATTCCAGTTGGGACCCTGCCATGTGAAAATCAGTCTTGACTCTGCTCCCCATCGGAACAGTCCAGCCCAAACTGTCAGACCAGGTCCTCCATGGAACAAAATGCAAGCATCCTTGGACCGGTTTTGGGCTAGCTTGAATCCAGTGGCAGAGTGAGCACTGGGCCCACGTCTCGGCATACCAATCCTCCTTAGGATGAAAATTGCAGCACCAAAAGATGGACGGAATACTAAACATTGTCAAATGTATACACCAGTCACAGATCTGGGCCTAAATAAATATTTTTTTGCTCAAAATGCCATTCAAGTTTGGACCCAGCTATAAACAAATCAGTATTGATCCTGCTCCAATAGGAGCATTCTAGCTTGAACTGCCAGGCCAGGTCTTTTCGGGAATCACCCCTCATCAGCTAGGCTAGCTTAAATCCAGTGGCACAGTGAGTACTGGACCCATGTCTGGGCACACACTTCCCACTTGGGGTGAAAACTGCAACATAAAAAAGATGATGGATGGACTGCTGAACATTGTTAAATATTCAACCCAGTCACAGATCTGGGCCTAAATAAATAATTGTTTTGCTCAACACTGCATTCAGGTTTGAATCCAGCGATATGCAAATCAGTCTTGACCCTGCTCCCATGGGAACAGTCCAGCACAAACTGCCAGGCAAGGTCGTTCCTGGACCGGAAAACAAGCATTCTGGTAACGGTTTCGGAGTATCACCCCTCATGATCCAGACTAGCTTGAATCCAGTGGCACAGTGGGCACAGAACCATCAGGAAAACATTATTTGTGGAAAATCCCCTTCCTATGACCAAGAGAAGGCTGTGCTAGTTCTGTTCCCTTCCAATGCTAATAGGAAAGTTATACTAGCTTTGTGCAGGAGTAAGTGTCTCCCCATTCCGTGGTTGGGAAAAAGTCAGAAAGAGGATTGTAAAAGTCCACAAACCCTATACTTTACAGGTACTACCAAGCTGTACATGCAAATCAAACCTAAATCTGCCCACTCCACAACCTTGTTTGAGATTTGCAACTACCAGATTGCGTGCATTTGTGACATACCATTAGCAATAGTAAAACCATTACAACTGTCTGGCATCCTTTTGTGGATAGCTTACTGGAATAAATGAATTCGTCCTTGGCCATAAACATAGACTTAGAGCCGTAAATGGCTTTGTGAAGTAGGGCCATTGAGGATGCATGCCAGAATTCAAAATCATACTTTTCAAACATACATCCATTGGAATAATGCTTCAAACCAGACCTCACCAGCACCCTATTGATTGTATTTCTGGCTCATAATGTATATCCTTCAACCTTTCTGTCCTTCTTGTACACTCTTCTTACACTCTTATGTTCCTGCTTCCTTTGATCCACAATTGCCTTAAAGGTGATGAAGTAGAACGGATTCCCTACATAGTGCTTGAGCAGTACTTTGTTTCTAGCAATAACAGAAGTACTATACAGGACAATCACTATGTGATTTTCAGGGTTCCACATTTGTAACAGATGCCCAAAGTAGGTCCAGTGCCAAGGCAGAACTTTAGGTTATCCACAAAGGTTACATGTATAGTCTATGGGCCAGTTGCATTAAAGGGTTTCTGTTTGCAAAGCCTGTTATTTACAGAGCCTTGGGCTTTGCAACTGCAAACTCACTGGTGGCATTTAGTTGTGTAAAAGATACATTACAAATCATAATTGTGTTTGCCACTCGCGTTGCACACATTGCGACTCCTTGCAACTCGAGAAAGGAGCGGGCATGAAAGGAACCTCCTCCCTCTATGAAGTGAAAAGAAATGCATCAGTGCTTTGCAACTACAGTTTCAATCTCACCAATTGGTGACACACTGACTCCTCAAAAAGGGTGATATGACATTCACAAAGTAGAAGCTGTACAGTGTAACCTTCAGAATTGTGGGATCAACCTTTGGGGGGAGCTTACAGTGATCCAGGTCAGATGGGCAGCATAAAATGGTATTTTGTGAATATGAAGATAAGAATGTTGGTGTGCTGTCTTTCGTACTTGTCCATGCCTGCATTATCAGCCCATACAGTAGAATTCACAAACAGAAAACTGCCTAATTAATAACAGTTAAGTAGGATACTGTGAATCTTACTGAATTATCATTTTTGTCCTGTGATGAATAGTACATCTGTTGCAGTGCAAACATTTTCTCAGTTTTCAACCAGTAGGTTTGCAAAAACTGTGACTGCCTTGTGTCTTGAGAATGATACATCTGCTCATATGTATATAAATGGAACTTTGTTCCATTAACAGTGGTTATTCTCAGAATTTTGCATTTCTGCAGCCCTACTAGAACATCATTGGACCATGCTTGTTGGTTTACCATTATGTTAAAGGTATCTGAAACGATATTGGCTACTCTATGGGTTGAGCCATGATTCCCACTTTCCTCCTTAACAGCCAAGTGATTGCTACTTATAAGCAAGGAGTGGTGAATGATCTATGTTCCTGCCACTTCCTGAATGACTCCTCAGATGATGAGTAGCAAGTGCAAATCCCCAGGGTTGCCAACGTTCAGGCACTGCTAACCCTTAATGAATGGTTAACTTTGAGTTTGACAGATATAGACATCTTCCAAAAATTGCCAAATTTCCTGTCTGCTCTATTAACAGTGTATCCATGTATACACACTGAATAGGGTAGATTTGGCATCCAGCAATTTCTGTCAGATGTCCCACATCCACCAAAATTTAAATAACCCTTAATATCTTTTCAATGAAGAGGAATCTCTAATGGATGCATGCATTATGGCGAGGGCCATTGGAATTATGAGACAGGGCAGACAAAATTATGCGGCAATAAAAGGCAAATTATGTGACATAATGCAGAACATTTCATGGTAGAATTATCTCATCATTTTGACATTTTTACTCCTGGTAAAACAATATGGATACAAGTTTCGCCTCATTAGTACCACTTGGACACCAAAATACAGAAATAAGCACCAGAAACATGACTAGTCAAACTTTGAGAAGGGCCTTCCCTTGCATGGCACCAGTCACTGCGTTTTTTAGTAACTTTTGATCCGTTTGAGCTATAAACTTTTTGTTGTTGTTGAAATCTGCAGGTAATGCAGCAGTTGATAGATGATGTGGCAAATGCAATAAATCCATAATTTTGCAAAAATGCAGCGGCTGCAAAAGATGTATTTGAAACATGCTATCAGCATTTGAAAGTATTTGAGTTCCGTGTCTCAATGATCCAATTATAATGCTCTAGTGTACCACCAATCCCCTTAAATAGGAAGGCTTCAATGTTTGTGAGTGAGCCATGGTACTCTTTTGCTGTTACCCTGGAGCCTTCAAAGATGAATCCTAGGCAATCACAAATTTTAAGAGGCTTTGTAAGTCTGGTTTGTAGCTATGAATTAATTTTCATTTGCACTCCTGGGATTTAATTATCTTCTGAACCATGATGGGAATTGATCAGTGAATCTGGGTCTCAGTAAGGTATTATTCTTGCGTGCCCAGGATATAAACTGATTTAAAGAAAGCCTGCCTGCGAGGCTCGGATATTGATAGCGCCGTCGAAGAAATTGTGCGTATATTGGACAGAAGGGGGATTTGTGGCTGTCAGGAGAATGACAAACATAAGCATGTGAGAATGATGTCTTATTTCTAGCACCTTCATTTCCGTTTCAACCCAGCCTGTATGGTGTATGAGTTAAATGCACAAGATTATTGAATGAATGAAGTGAAAATGGAAGGTCTAACCAGTTAACAGTTTGCATTGAAAGTGAGAGGCCCATGAAAAAAGTGCACATCTGTTTATTTTCACCTGGAGATTTCGGTTCTAGGCCAGCTTGCGCGTAGCGGGCACCCTGCATTTTCCCGATGGGCCGGAAAGGGTAGGGGCTGGTTTTAGACCAGTGGGGACTGTTTTTGGTACAGCGGGCGGGTCTTGCAGCAATGCGGCCCGTGTATCCAAAGTAGCAGCAGCAGCAGTGTTTCCCACCAACCCCCGCCCCCCAGCGCCAGGCTTCCTGACTTAATTACCAGGGCCAGTTTCCATTCCCAGTCTGTCCTTGTTTCAGCTTCCTGTTTCACTGGACCAATCTGAATTATCACAATTTACTGTTGACAAGACTGCTCAGCTGACTGTCACCATATTTAGTTTGCAACACAGAGGAATATATTAAGTTTGCAACAGTGAGAACACAAAGACTGACATAGGCCTGAAAATATTGTTTCCATCCTGGATTATTTTTGATGATTAGTAAACTGGCAATTTCCGCAGTCACGTGCTCACTGGAATAAGTATTAAAATTTCTACACAATGCTTTTATAAGAGTAGATTACTGTCTGGACCCTTGACATGAATCCTTGATTTGGAGCCCAACTGGAGTTAGAGGATGCAGAACATATGGTGATTGGATTACTTTATGGATTTCAGTTCAAAACAATTTTCATCATGAAATTATAGTGGAATATATATTTCTTTGCACAACTTCCTGAATCCCAAATGAATATAACCATGGTTGGATGAATTGCACAAGCCTCTGCTTTTCTCGCTTATCTTGAAGCAACAATGATGCTAATTCTCAGACAGAAAGATAATCAAGGAGGGTATAAAATAAATAGACCACTATTTTTAATGATTTTAAAGTAATGTTTTAGCAAATTTAAGTTTACTGAAGTTTGGGAGATATTTTTTGGTACAATTGCACTGTAGTATGACTCACCTCAAATGTCTATATCACTGCATCTCAGTTACAGAAAGCATATTGTAGAATTATATAAAAAGTCTCAATGCAACGCTTTTATTGGGTGTAAAAGGGAGAGAAAAGGGAGGGTGAGGTGTGTGCCAATGATCAAGCTTCTAATAGTGCAACAAAACTTCAGATTATCCAAGGTGAGCACTACCTAAAAGCAATCCTCATTGGATAGGGTACATATTTAGGTTACAGGAATAATTCATTTGGCAGTTCAAAAGTGTGAACGCCAGCTGTCCTGCTTCTAATAGAATTTGTGAGGAAATTGTCTTAATAATTATGTAACACACGGGAGCATCCAATCCCAGAATAATTTGAGTCTCTAATTTCCTCATTACAATCTGGGTGTGGCATCTCTTGTCACCAGTAAAAATAAGTTGACACGATTCGAATACCATATTATAGTTAAGTTGTGACATCAAAATTCCTGCTGCCAGGGCAAGCCCCCATGGTGAAAGGCAGGTCAGGGAGCATCATTAGAGAAGCAGTTTAAACACTTTCTTATTTATGATCCATTTTCTACAATGAAAAGTGATCAGCACAAAGGAGAGATTCATGGCGACATATTTATTGTATGCACCTATAGTTCATCACAGTAAAGAAAGACTCTTTCTGAATGTTACTACTCGTTCTGAGTTACTGTATTATTAATTGTGATTTATAGTAAACAGATTCTACTACATTTGTGCAAAAAATAGTAACTACTCTTGGGTGTGTTTAATTTGACACTACAGATTCTGCTGGTATACTTTATATCTGCAACCATATAAGCTTTTTCATATGAAGAATCAAAACACCATGAACCTAAGCATTTCATGGGATGGTTTTCGGTGTGACTGTGTATTATAAGGTGAAAATACCCTCTGCCAGCCTTGGGCCTCGATTCCCTATATGGTCACAGAATTCCTCTGTGTCTTGCAATATCCCTACAACATACAGCAGGTAGTAATGTATTTATTCTATATATTATTTTGTCAATAAATCAAAATCTTTTCAAGCTTGACAACCAATCTTAGGGAATGCTACAAGGTTCTTCATTAGGAAAGTAGGCAAGGTAGAATTGTCTTTGTTCTTTGCTAGGTAATGTCACGAATAAGATCAAGGAACAACAAAGCTGCAAACAATGCCCCCTAGTGATAAGCGCCCCGGCAACATTGATTTTCTGACCTTCCTGTAGATGGATGGTACTCTACATATGTTGTGAGGAAACCCTCTTCCAGTACACTTCATGAAATCTGTCTGATGTTTTCAATACCTTATTCAAACCACATCAATCAGCCACCTGCACATGAATATTTATCCATTTGAAACATCTCTTATTCATACTTTCTGAATTTGGGCACAGCTGACCTATTCACACAATGTAGCATTGAGCATGGATCCCTTTGCAATAATACAGGCATCAGTTACAGGAGTTACAAAATATTTACTCCAGGGTCATGAACTGGATTCGAAGGGATCACCTAGTAATGAAGAATTACTGGGAAACCAAGAATATTTCACCCAATTTCAGCAGCTATTCCCCGTTTACCCTCTTTATTCACATAGACATCTCACTGGCTTTCAGCAGCCAAATGGCTATGCGAAAAACTACTACACATTGTATCCCAACATGATTTGTAAACCCACCGGGACCAGTAGCTACAGTTAACAGCCCAATGGTATTATCAGACAATAATTTGCAGACCTAAATCCAATAATCTCCATTTCTGACTAATATTTGGATTTATAAACCAATTTATCAAGGAACCTGGTTATCTAAAGATCATTTATTGCTGTCAGTGCAGTGCGTTTTACACTGCTAGAATATTGTGTCAAAGTATAAATCTGAAATTCATACATGAATTCAATTGATTAAATAATGCTCTTGCACTAATGCAAGAATAAAGGGATGAGTAAAAGGGGAAACTCAAACCTTTGCCTGATAACGTTTTCAGAGCAAAGCTGGTCCTTCTTCAAAAAATGGTTCTTGTAACTACTCAGTATATATAACTGATTTGTTCTGCCTGCCACAATAGGGAGACGTTCTGTTTATGTACTTTCTATACTGGTTGGATCCAGATTATTTGAACAATTTCATGGTTGAGCCTGTGTCCGGTAAAGGTATGGGCAATGCCCAGTTCTCTTCTAGGAACATTTCAACATAAGGGCTTCTGCTTGGTATACAGATCCATCTGTGGCTGAGAAACATTGGAAGCGTTCAATATGTTGCAAAATGACATTCCCTTTTGCCACTTCTGATCAGAAAATCAATGTACGTTTTTTTATTCTCTGGGTAAAAAATGTAATTTGTAGATTTATGTAGCACAGCTTATCACCCATTGGGGTATCCAGGTACTGTCCATGGGAACGGGGTGATTAAGGGATTTTCCCAGGATCACAGGATGTTGAGCCGATAGCGAGAGTCACACCCGGATACCCAGCTCCCAAGATGGCAGTTCTGGCTGCTGCACCACATCCAGGCCACGTAAGTGAAGATGCTCCTTTTGTCACTAAGGGTCAAGGGGTGGTCAAAACAGTGGGCACAAATTTTGCTCTGCATTTTTGAGGCCTGCTTGTCATTTTCCAAAGTAACCTGCATTCTAATAGAACTGATTGCAAAATGTCCATTCTTAGGAGATTAAAGAACAACCCACCAAATAGTTACTATTTATGGACTTTTGATATCTGTGTCCTCTGGTGATTAGTTACCCTCACACAGATCGTGGCCTGCAATGGACTGCAGACCTTCAGCCCAGGGTTTGGGACCATTTGTATTTTTAAAGTAGGCTGTGAACCTTATAGTAGCAGGAGTTGCTTACAAACCATTTATCATTTGCCAAGGTATGGGGGAGCAGTTGGGTAACTGACTTCTCCTCTAGAATGCCTAACCTGCTTTCCAAAGTGGAAGCTGTCTAATGGGGACAGATTACCTTTGGTAATCAGTTACTACCTGAAATTGCAGTCACAAATCATTGATGCTTAACACTCTGCATCACTTAGAAGGAGAGGCCCCTTTTATGCCCCTTCCTAATTGTAATTCTGAAAATGTAGTAAAAATTATTTTGTGAATATGAAAAGATTTTGGGCGTGCAAAAGGGGTTTGTAAAGTAAACACTGATTTTGCAGAGTATGCAAACTCAAAATTGTCTTGTGCATCTCGCCCCATGTTTGCCAGTTGTGCTATTGCCTGCCCTTTAGTTAGGCAGGATTTAGAACTGCCTGAGATGTTGGCATACTCTGAAAACATTTCTAATTTGTTTCCTTTTTTAGGTGTTTGTGTCCATAGTTTCAACCTCTATCAAAGCGCCAAGTAGCCTCCTAGTCAACCAGATGCATTGCAAATAAATTCTGTAAATAAAATTAAAACAATATGCTATCTATTAACAATCAATTCAAGGACCTTAGTAACATTTCCCTCCACCAAAAAGTAATAGCATCACAGCATGGTCTTACACCACTAGCCTAGGAAATTGACTTTAGTTAATTTACACTTTGGGCATATTACCAACAACTAGAGATATTTATCGCTAAATGTGCTTAGCAAGTTTTTTTTTATCGCCAAGCATCGACGTATATTATCGCAGAGATAACGTGCTATTAGCAACGTTTATCTCTAAAGTGATAAAATATCCAGCGATAGCGGCGAAATGTGTGAATATCGCTGAGAATACAGCGATATTCACGCATTAACGCCAATAGGGTCTTAGCCATAATATCCACCTCCCATTGGATATAATGGCTAAGAACTAGTCTGAGCAGGCGTTAGCTTTTGGAGATATTCGTGCTTAGAGCGAATATTTCCATCGCTACGCCTGCGTTGATAATAGGTGATAGCGATGTTAGCTACTATTTTTTAGTCACTAACAGGTTGGGTACGCCCACTTTGCATGTCATTAGGGATAAATATCTCTGACATGCAAAGCAGGCCCCAAACCGCTCACTCTCACCTCAAAGCTGTCGCTAACATCAGTTAGCGACAGCTTGCTAATAGGGCGATATAATTATCGCCACTTAGCAGCCGAAAACGGCCGCTAAAGCGGCGATAATCTAATATCGCCAGGCTTGGGAATATGCCCCTTTGTTTCTTAAATGTCAGACAATATAAAAATGAAAAATCGTCATCTGTCTCATAGCATATTCACAGGTTTATGGCTAATAGTATTTGCTCTACCACTTCTTGCAAATTGGTCTTATTGGTAACAATTCATGAAAGCACGTTCTCTTGAAATTTGGACTCCAAAATACGCCTCAAACCTCAGCTTATTTTTTATAGGCCAGCTTCCTTACAGAAAGGATTACAAAATGTTATGTTTCTTTGTGCTCAAAAGAAGTGTGACTTACTTTTGCCGCTCTCTTTGTTTAAATGTCACCGCAGAGAACTTTATTTGCAGGTCTCACATTTCCAAGGACGGCTCAATTTTGGGAAATTATCTTGATTTTGTACCAATATGTAATTGTGCCAGGCCTTTAAGATCATCCTGGCTGCTGGATTTATCTGACTATTGAGTTTCCATTTACTTTGCACTTATTCAGGACACAAAGGGCCCATTTTCTGCACTTATGCCAGTATCAGCAGCCTCTTAAATTCCACCCAGGACTCACCTAGTACACATCCTACTTCACAAATTGATTACCCATATAGCCAAACACTTCCTTTGATTTAAAGATTCATATAAAAATGGCTGATGGGTAATCTCGCAGTGTCCCTCCCCACATGCTTTTAGACTGCTCAGGTCAACAGTACCCCCCATTCATCTCAACTTGTATGTAAGGCTCTTGATCTGGAGGGCATTTGCGTTCACCACTAGGCAAATTGCACTAGGTAATACCTTGGAGTGTCACCAACAAAGGTCATTTAGTGGCTATGGGAAGGTGGGTTATTAGTAGGTGCAATTTATTGATACTAGGTCCAGCCAAGTATCAATAAATTAATCCATGCTCAACCCTTGGTAGCCCTGCCAGACAAGCAGTCAGGCCTAACATAGGAGACGGGTGTAAAGCATTTAATATCACCAAAACAGTAAATAAGTAAGAGACACAGTTCACTACAAATTCAACACCAATTCATAAAAATAAAGAATATTTTCATCTCTAAATTACACCTAAGTGACAAAATACTGGATACTGGAAACTGGAGATATGAATTTTTAAAGATTAAATATAACTAAATGTGCTTTCTAGCAACAAAAAGCCTAAATAGCCACACATGGCTATATGGTCACGCTAGACTGCGACAAAGTCAAAGGGTCAGGCTGGCCCCAATGGAGTGTGGGTCAGACAAGTTGAGTCCTAGGTCCTGGTCAAGATTTAACCTTCACACTTAGTCACTTTTTTGGAGCTTTTTCTCTTGATGTAAAGCACTCGAATCCTCAGATCTGGATTTTGCTTTTTTTTATTTATTTTTTTTAAATATTTTTATTTTTCATTTTTTCTTATTAACTTGCACATTGAATTACACGTCATACTTTTATACATTTTACAAATTACATCCATTATGTATCTCTGGTTTGAAGTTTCCGAAACAATATAAACAGTATAATTATATAACAATATCATAAATCATAATTCTAACGTTTACTATTCTTTTACATTATCTTACAATGCCCTCCTCTCCTTCCATTTGATTATTGGTTCCCAAATTTTCAACCCGAGTCTCCTTCCCTTTTTCCCCTTCCGTGCATATATAGCTTTCTCGAGGTTATAGCTAGCTAGTAGGTTTGCCAGCCAAACTTGCATATCCGGGGGTACCTTGTCTAACCATACTCTTGCTATTGACAGTCTCAATACTGCAGTGGCTATAAACATAAATTCTTTCTGGTCCAATCCATCTTGATTGTCTATTCCAAACAATATCATCCTAGGTGTTAGTTTAATTCTTATATCAAGAGTATTATTAATAAAATCTTCTATGCTTCTAATCAAGGTATGCAGCTGAGGGCAAGTAGCAAACATATGAATGATATCTGCATCTCCTGCATTACAGCGTGGACAGGTAATACCAGTGGTCCATCCCCACTTGGCTATTCTAGCGGGGGTATAGTACAGTGAGAATAACGTCTTGTAATGCTGTGATTGCAGGGGGCCAGAGCACAAGATATTACATCCCAAATTCAAAGATTCTTGAAGACTTCCGGGGTCCACTCCCAATTTTCCAACCCATTTGTTGCTAACTTTCTCCAAATCGTCCACCTTCCCTTTTGTTAAAATTGCATAAAAAGATCTAATTGTGCAGTCCCCTCCTACTTTTATCTTTTCCCGTACTTCATTCCTGTTAAACCCCTCCCTACCACCTTGCTTATGCGAGAGGAAGCTCCTTACCTGCAAGTATTTAAAGAAGTCCTTCCTCTCAATCCCATACTTAGCACTAAGGTCTGAAAACTGGATTACCCCGTCCCCATCCATTACATCCCCAATCTGTTCTATCCCTCTCTGTGTCCAACCCAGCATCGTTGAATCTGCAAATATTTCTGCCGGGAAAGATCTGTTTTTATAGAGCCTGACATACCTATTATATCTCCCCATTCCCATTTTTTTAAGGAATGCGTTCCATATCCTGTATGCTGCCATCAAGGTCTTAAACCTAGTTCTTTTATAATATCCAAACTCAACTCTATTTAAAAGATTATTTTCCGCCTCTACCCCCAGATCTGGATTTTGCATTGACAACCGCTGGTGCTGCAGCACGATGCCTCTGTGAGCCCTAGGAGTGTTTTTCCTCTGCATCGATGGTGATGAGGGCCAGAGGTTTCAAAAGGACAAACCAGTGTAGTGTGGTCGAGTCACAGTTCAACGTCACCAGCTTGACTTTCGTCGTCAGTGCCCATCTTCTTCTTGAGCTTTTTGCCAACATTTTGCAAGAACGTTCCTAAACTTTCAGATCTTCTGAAAGGTTTCTGGAGGGTCAGAAAGTGCCCAGCAGCACCAGCTAACGGTTCAGAAGCTGTGGGTTTTCTCTTGGGGTCTGGGACTTAATCTCCCACAATGCACCTGGTCAATCCAGGAAAAACCTGGTTAAGCTGGTTAGCTGGAGTAGTTCTTCCAGTGGAAGTTGCAGGGGGCTTCTTCCAGCACTTTTTCACCTGTTGCTGCTCAGGGAGTCCACTCCATATCCTTTTAGACATGCACAGTCCTTTTTTTGTGTGAAACCTTTAGAGTGCAGCAGGTGCAGTCCTTCAGAGTGCAAGCCCTCTGTTGTGAAGTCCAAGGGTCCAGCAGGGCAGTCTTTTTTCTCCAGATGTTTCAGGCAGGGATCCAAGGGGCTCCTGCATATCTCCAATGTTAATTCCTCATTATGGACTGGCAAGAGGGAGGACACCCAAGCCAACGGGGTCCAAGGTAAAGTAAAAAGTGACAGCGACTGTGCCATTTGCGGTGCAAAATGTAGCCCAAATTCACTCAAACACACAAAACGTGTAATTTTGCAAACATTTCGACCAATTATGTAAAATCTAATTTTGTACATCCCTGAAATGACTATCACAAATTCAGAAATTATTATTTTCTTATATAGTAAGATCGCTCAGTGAACAAAGCACCTACTGCTCAACTATCTCAGGTGTGAATCGCAGCTGACAACTTAGCCATTATTTTTCCATGGCCTGTAAATTAAATAACATTGAGCTTGCAATAGTGCACTCTGATATGACATTCCTCAGAAATGGAATGTTTTACCTTGAAGCGTTATTTAAAACGATTGTTATCATTATTGTGATGCTAGGATCATTTCAACTCCTATGCAATTATGGCTGTCCTCGTTAGCCATCTCAGCAACGTAAATAGCACCTATGAGGACCTTTCAAAACACTATCCATTCATATAAGCTAATCATTTCCAGACTTACTTTAGGGCTCAGTTCAGAAACGTTTCTGCACAACTAAATGGAGTGTAGGGATGTAATGTTTTTAACTGGAATGGATTCAAATGCCTATTCCAGGAAATATTTTTGAAACTCTTAACAGTCAGTAATATAGGCTATTTATAGACACAAGTCTATGAAGCACATATTTCAATATTTCCTGAAGATGATTGTGAACTTGACCCATAGTTTTCACACGATTTTGCTCTGTAATATTAGGCCTTTTTCAACATTTTTCTAGAATGCACTATCACCTGGGTGAGTTTAGCCAAACCTAGTGGAACTATGATAATCCAGACTAGTCAAATTTTCATAACGCTCTGAAAACCTGGATCTTGAATCTTGTCCTCAGTTAGGCCTGAGCCTCTGACATATGTCACCCTAGGTTACAGCACCTAGACACCCTTTTAGTGAACGGCGTTCTCTGTAAATGCTATGGTATGGATTTGCTGAAGCAGGGAGCTTTAGTTAAATATAGGTTCACGATAAAGTAAGATTATCTGTTCAAAGAGAAATCCCTGCCATCAAGTGCACAGATCTTTGACACTCACTGAGATTAACTAGGAGATGTACAATCATAAATATTTTACAAATCTAATGTTATACTCAGTCAATAAAGAGAGTTTATGATAGGTTAAACGTTTTTATTAATCTTCTAGTTTCTTAATGTTATTTCAATCAGCAGTTTAAAGTCATAATTTTGCATTAAAATAATCAGTCATTAAGCGTGTTTCTTAAAGGAAAGAATCACTATTCTAATAATGAGAAGAAAGGCATCAATCAGAACACTTTTTAATTAGAGAGAGAGCGTGAGCATTTAAGCATAAAGCTTCTGAATAATCAGATATCAAGATAGAACTGCTCATGAACAGAGGTTTGTAGGACTCAGTAGAGTTATAGGTCAATACCAGGGAAAGCAATGGTCTAGTTTGCAAGGCTCCTTTAAACCTACTGTAGGATCAGGCAATAATGTAGACAACACATACATTTTAAAGTTGCATTTTACAAAGTCTTGTTTTCCAGCCAGCCAATCAGCTCTCAAGCCTCTTCATGGTAGCAGGATCACTCCTTATCTTCTAACTGGGCACACAATAGCACACCACAAATTTCTTATAGATGTATCAGTTAGCAACGTCTCATAGCACTCAGGCGATCATATTGATCCACAAACTACCTTACCATGAGGAAACTTATCTTTATCACTTTAAATTATATTTTATTAAAACCATTTAACAACGATCATGGTACAGATAGAAACATTAATTGAATTTCACAAATACTCGAGGAAACTGTTCCTTCATTAAAATAATACGTCTATGGGAAGGTTAGTAAAATAGACTTTCTATTGTTCACTTTCAATGATTACATGAGGCTAATGGGTCAGTGACAAAGGAAGGGGGAAATACAATTAGAACATCAGCTATTCAGGCCTAGTACAGTTGAGTATGTCTGCGTTCTGCATAATACACATATTAAACACATTTTTTACTTTATGTTTTAGTCTATACATATGATTGTGCGTGCCAATACCTATTGTACTTTATTTAATATTGCTATAGGCTCTTCCAGTATGATGTTCATTCTCTTACTGAGACAAGAAATAGTTTGATATGAGGCCTCCTTATGTAGATTTCCTACTAGTGATCATTCATCTGGACAATTTATTGATACTGGTATTGACAGGATATGAACCTACCATTATTTCTGAATGACAGAATCTGCTGCCAGTTGATTTCCCTATTTTTTAAAGTCTGCAGTCTTACCTGTACAGCAATATGTTTGGAAATGTCCTCCTGTCTGTCAGTTATGCTCTTCGCCCGAGCATTGTTATCAAATCTGCTAATTCTGGGGCATATTACCAACAACTAGCGATAATTATCGCTATGTTGGTTTAGCGGCGATATTTTTATCGCTGAGCTGCGGCGAATTTTATCGCTTAGGAACCTTGCTATTATCAAGGTTTATCTCCTAAGCGATAAAAATCGGCCGAAATGCATGAATATCGCTGAAAAGTCAGCGATATTCATGCGTTACCGAGCTAATGCTCTTAGCCATGTTATCCACCTACCATTGGATAACATGGCTAAGAACTGCAGGTGTTAGCTTTTGGAGATATTCGCGCTTAGCGCGAATATCTCCAAAAGTTGATAATAGGAGAGAGCGATGTTAGCGACTGGAAACAGTCGCTAACATCTTGGCACGCCCACTTGGCATGTCATTAGTGATAAATATCACTGACATGCAAAGCGGGGCCCAAGATGGTCGCTATCTCCTACTAGCTGTCGCTAACTGGTGTTAGCGACAGCTAGGTAATAGGGAGATAATTTTATCTTCGCTTTCTTGGCTTTTAAAGCCAAAAATGCGGAGATAAACCCCCTTGATAATATGCCCCTGTGTTTTTTACTTAGTACTTTCCCAAAGTAACATGCATATGTACACTTGCCAGGAACTCTATATTAAAATGCTATCTATCATAGGTTGGATACTGCTTTTGTTTTTCCTCCTCAGTTAGCAACGAAACGTACTATTTTATGGCTTCCTATAACAGTATACCTTGATGCCTCGGCTAAAAAGTCATTTCATTTGCTCCCAACTCAGCAAGAAGTTCCCAAACCTCCTTGACTGACCTTCTCGTTCCTAATTATCCTTATATATAACAGATATATTATTATTTTCCTTTTCTCTTTTTCAATATATGCTCTTACCTGATTTTCACCTGATTGACAGTTTCATTGTACTTCTTGTATATATATTTATGCAAAGATTCTCCAATTTATTTTGCTCCTTTTTTATATCATTTGTTTTATTGCATTGACACCTCTTTCTGTTCAATAAACTTTATTCTGAACTTAAAAAAAATGCTATCTATAACTTTTCATGCTGGCCCATTTAGGAAAGAACACGATGAAGAAGCAAGGCAGGTTGCTGCCAGCCATCCTTTGGCTGTGCTCCAATAGATTAAGAGTCAATGGTCATTTATCTACTTTTAGGTCAGGGAAAAGTTTAGAACTATGAGCATGATGAAAGATGGTGATTTGAAGTGTCATTTGGTCTTCAGCCACCTTAAGGTCATCAAATGAACTCGATTTGTAAGACATCAAATGACAGACCATAAAATAATGAAAAAAGGTTGTTTTCCCTTATGTCAAAATATTTCTGGTAAGCGCCGTTAAAGAATGATATATCAATAAGAAGAGCTGTATTTTCTCTGTTAACATCTGATGCTAATCGCTCAATGGGTTTAGGAATTCTAAAATGGGTATGCACATTTGTATTTCTAACACTAGGCCAGCACACACATGCAATTTCTGAACAGCTTATGGGGGTCAGTTGGTAAAACTCAATATTTTCTTGAAGAACTGAAAAAAATTGGGAAACTGAAACTTAGCTGCATTTTTGTTTGAAAAGGCTGTGTGTCAATACTAACACCTAAAGACATCATCATCAAAACGTTATTATCAATCACTGGGATCATAAAAGTGCATCTCAATGCATCACATAAAATGTTTAAAAACACACAAAAAGTCAAGAATACATTAATAATATCCTGAATAAAATATCAAGATACAATATCATCAAGGCATGTGTAAAAGGATAAAACTAGTATACAATAAAAGAAAACACTAACCGATTTAAGATTTTGGACAACAGTAGCTCACAGCAGGTACAACATAGTAACAGCAAGGAATCCGGAAATCCAAAAGACTTAGCAGCACAATATTAAACTCTATCAACCATAGCAATAGTCTTGTATGCTATGGTAGAATGCAAAACTATGTAGTCTGTTAAAGTGACCAATGCATAAATACATCAAATCTATTTATTTATAAAGTTTTATATAGCGCAAACATGACCACCGAGGGTATCAGAGCGCTTTACAGATTATGCAGCAAGGAAGGGTAAAGGCAAACATACAGAGTCAACAAAGCGAAAAGTACACATTTAAAAAATGTCCAACAATCACACGATCAAAGCCTCTGGCTATGTACCCTGAGTCAAGTGGGGCAAGCATCTAAACAACAGTGTGCAACATTATGGACAAACTGCAGCTACCAAGCATTGAGATCCGATACTACAGTAGTGGACATTCTCCTATTTACAGTTTAAGGCGGCCCATACATTTATGAAGGGACCTATTAAAGGCTCTCCCTCCAGACTTACAACCAAACTTTGCAATCAAATCTGCAAGAGTACTAGATTCCAGTGCCCACTGGTAATTTGTCAGAGCAGTAATTAATTACCTTGTATAAACTTTATGCGTTCTAACCACAGGGCCATTCAGTATTTGGCCATACTGAAAACCGCGAATCTGCATATATCCATTGTCAATAGTCTAAAGGCCTCCATGTATTTTCTGGTGCCCAATTTTCTGAAGAGTGGCACAAGACCACTTTTTTGGGAGGTGGTGAAAAGACAAGGCAAGGCAAAGTATTTAGGCTGTACTCAAACAGCAATACATTCAAAATGCAACACAAGAGAAATCCCAAACCATTTAGAGAAATAGAGTACATTTTAATAAATAAAATGACAATAAAACAACAAAAATCCAATCAGTAGAACCAGAGTAATGCATTTTTAAAAGGTAAGGTTAAAGAATAAGTAATTTAATTGTAATTAAAAAAAATATGTACATTTTATTTATTGGTATTGATAAATATTTTTAGATTAAATAATTATACATTGTTAATTAATTTTCAATAATTGTTAATTAATTTTTATTAATTGATTATTTGCTAATTATATTAAGTGTATTAATGTAACAATGAAGTGTGGTGTGAGGTTATAGGGTAAAAGGATGGGAAGTAATTTAATTGTAATTAAGTTAAAAAAATAGTGTTGAGAATTGATAATTAAGTTATTGTTACCAATTATTAATTAGTAATACATGTTTAATAATTACTTTATTTTTATAATGAATTTGTTATTAATTGGTAATTACATTTTATTTTGTTTATGCATTTGTGTTAATCAATACATTATTGTTAATGAATTATTAATTGCTAAATGTTTTTTAATAAGTATTGTTTTTGCTATTGATTTTTTTATTATTTATTTTATTTGTATTTGTTAAGATATTTTTAATAATTAATATTTAATTATACTTATTTGAGTTGTTAATTAATTATTAATTTGTATTTTTTGTTATGTCTAGGTATTGTTTATTAATTTGTTGTAAATTAATAATTACATTGTTATTTTTCACAAAAAAAATATTATTTTAAATTTTAGTAAGTGGTTTTGACCCCTCTGCTATCCAACACTTTCCCTACTGTTGCACCCTTTGGAGTTGCAATAGTAATTTTAACCCCTACGCTATCCAACACTTTCCCTACTGTTGCACCCTCTGGAGTTGGAATAGTAATTTTAACCCCTACGGTATCCAACACTTTTCCTACTGTTGCACCCTCTGGAGTTGGAATAGTAATTTTAACCCCTACGCTATCCAACACTTTTCCTACTGTTGCACCCTCTGGAGTTGGAATAGTAATTTTAAAGCCTACGCTATCCAACACTTTCCCTACTGTTGCACCCTCTGGAGTTGGAATAGTAATTTTTACCCCTATGCTATCCAACACTTTCCCTACTGTTGCACCCTCTGGAGTTGGAATAGTAATTTTTACCCCTATGCTATCCAACACTTTCCCTACTGTTGCACCCTCTGGAGTTGGAATAGTAATTTTAAACCCTACGCTATCCTACACTTTCCCTACTGTTACACCCTCTGGAGTTGGAATAGTAATTTTAACTCCTACGCTATCCAATATAATAAAATATTATTTAGTAAGTATATATATTATGTTATATTTATGTTTATTTATTTATTATATTATATGTATTACTTATGTTAAATATATTTTAGGTATGTTTATTTTAATTATATGTATTATTTATTTAATTCTATATTCTTTTTAAACATAAAAAACTATCTTTTTTACCACGATATTTTTTACAACAATATTTTTTTCGATATTTTTGCACTTAACTTAATGTAGATAGGGCTTCGATATTTTTGACATTGATATTTTCAATGTCGATATTCTGCCAGTGATTACATTTTGATACCAGCCAAGGGTCCACAGAGTCTGCTTCTTCATCCTGGGTACAAGAGGGAGAGAAGGCCCTGTTGTCAGGGCTCTTCTCGGGTCACAGAAATCAGGTCCAGTCCTCTTCTATTCTTCCACAGGTCCAGAAGTGATCCAAGGAGCGGAATGGGAAGCCACCTTCTACCCAGTGTCAGCCTGTGGGTGGGGAAAACTCCTAATCAATGGGGTAAAATTTCCCAGGGTTGACCTTTCCTACTTTTGTAGCACTTCCTAGGTGATGGATTGCAATCAATTCTACAGGGTCCCTCTGCTTAAAACTAACATGGATAAACCTTTCTTTTCCTGTGAGGTGCTCCTGTACCCATCCAGTAGGGGAGCAATCCTTCATCTGTTGTCTCGCAAAAACCAGCTTTGGGGGTAGCTTATCAAGGGGGCTATTCAATTCCTGGGTGAGAGTTGAAAGCTCATGAATGAATGTTGGATTTATAGAGCGCATGGTTACCCTTGAGTGTCCCAGCACTGCACCACTGGGGAACCCGTCCTGGCTTTCCCTGTGAGATGGTCCCTTTACTGGGCATCCCCAAGGTGCAGCCAGGCATCCCTGGCGGTGGGGGCCGGAGTGGAGACTAAGCAAGCTATTGCCCAGAGTTGCAGCGTGGGACCCCATGGTTAGAGTGGCACCGAGGCGAGATTTATCGGGCCCGCTGACATTGGTCCTGCACCCGGCCGCGTCGGGAATTGAACCCTGGTCCCGGGATGACCTCTGCCTCTGGGTCTGCCGCCTCTAACCGTTGAGCCACACTTCTCCTCATGCACATGTTTTTTGTGGAGTTTTATATAGTGCAAACTTGACCCGAGATATCGGGTATCAGAGCGCTTTACATGAACACCACTTTAGTTACAGATGGATGCATTCATTTTAGTTAGGCACCGGGTGATTAAGTGATTTGCCCAGAATCACAGGATGTTAAGCGTCGTTGCCGAGACTTTAACCTGGTTCCCTAGCTTGGAGCTCGACGGCTCTAGCCGTAAGGCTACACCCTCTCCTCTTAGAAAGTTTAGGCAAGTAACAAACACCTGGTCTAAAATCTAACTTTACCAATAAATTAGGTTTGTAATAAACATTTTAAAAAGTCCAAGAAAGATCCTTACATCTGTTTCTTAAGTGGAGACAGCAATATTAAATGTAATATTGTATTCCAATGCTTTCCTATGGAACAGCTAACCCAGCTTTAGTGGAAATAGCCTTTTGGAAATTTCCACTGTAAGAATATGTGTAATGACTTATTAATATTTCAGAAGAGTTTACAACTGTCAAAAGGGGTCATGTTGACTGGTTGAATTTCAAGTTAAAACCTGCACCACTGGGCTACAAAAGGCAGGACTGTAGTCGTGTCTGTTCTGTCACTGTTTTGGGAGGCACAATGTGTGTTTCAGTCCACTGGTACCATTTAACATACAGGCCCTGGGTACACTTTAGGTTCCATATACTAGAAACATATGGATAAGTTAAAGATACCAATGAGGGGTATGCTTCTTTCATCATATTGATAGGGGAACATAGGCACTTTACCACTCATAAGCAAAGGTAAAATATAGAGTTCTACTGCCAGGAAAAACAGTTTAGGCCAAAAAATCTGGGGGTTCGCCACGCACAAGAAGATCATTTCCAACACGTCCAATCATGAGTTAGATAGAGTGTTATCTCCACAGGCAATATCACCCATATTGTCTTGGTTTTACCGCACTCAGAATAACTTTGTATCAGTTGTGGCCGGCACGGCTCACAGGTCATGGGGTCACGTGGGGGTGGGCGAGTGGTCACGAGGGGGGGGGGGGGGGGTCATGCAGGGAGTGGGGTTTAAATAATTAAAAAAAATGTAAAAGTTCCTTTCCGGTCCCGCGTCTTCAATGCTCGGTCTGCTCCTGCTTTCCTGCCTCAGCAGGAACAGGAAACAAGCAGCATCTCTACCCTCTACTAAGCCAATCACAATGCAGCAATGACAGCATTGTGATTGGTTGGGAAACCGACCACACAGGCGTCTATGGGAAGGCCATTTTCTCCATGTAGCCTGCATGTAGCCGACATGGGGAAAAGGGAGAGTGGGTATTACTGGGCCCGCAACATTGGGCAAATCACTCCTCCCCTTGCCTAGAGCTGATCTGCCCGCCCCCAACCAAACTCTTGCAGTGTGAGATGCAGAAACATAAAATGGTATTTATAATACCATTTTATATTTCGGCTTCTCGAACTGTGAGAAAGCAGTAGGGCGACGCTCCTCCGCCCACATGGAGGAGCCACCCCCTGCTTGATATGGCAAAACCAGATCAGGGCTCGACTTTCCAAAGCAGGCAGAATTCATGCTGTTTAACTGCCCTGGTGATCGGAAAAGATCCTGATACAGACACAGTAACTTGGCTCCAGCACATTATTTATTTTCCCAATTACCAATCACTAACTCCAAATGATACTGTAATGGAGGGGGGATACCCCATGGTAGCAGTAACTCCAGTTGCAAAGTTATCTTCCTACATCACCTGTGCCTGCAGGAATTAGCCCCAAATTCGAGAAATGCTTAGTAATCCATTCTTGGGACAGCCAGTTTCATTAATTTGATATTGAAATCTTGTAAGAAAAGAAAGGTTGGTCTGAAGGTTTCTTAACGTTCCGCACCGATTTACCTCGGTTTAATTTCATACAGGCCGCTTAATCGGCATTGGTTTCCCCTGGCATCTATAATTCAATCTTTTTCTTCTTCAAATTTAGGATTTGAATAAATCGCCTCTCGTTACGGTAATTAAAGTGGCGCTATATTTCTGTTCTTTCATTTTCAGCTTTAAATGTCTCAAAATGTAATTACTGTTAACAAGACAGTTTGTGGAGAGGATAGAAATATTCATGTAATATGATTAGCATATTAAATGTAATTGGCAGGTGGTCCTCTCAGGAATCCAATCCTCTCGACTGAAGGCTGCTCAGCAGACTGTTTCCTCTATTGTCATTTCGGCTGCATTACCTTTCGCAGTCCAATTCCTGCACTCGGAGACATTTGCTGTTCCATTGTCACAGTCCATTAGCGAGATAGGATCAATTAGAGACAGTCAAATGCCTTTTTAGTTTTTTTCTGACAACAGGCTTTTTATCTTACAATGCTCCAAGAAGCGTTCTGTGCCTCGCTGAAATTGAAATGACACATATAAGGGCGGCAAATAAAACGATTTAAAAGAAAACAAACTGTGTGGGGAGAAACTGGAGATTATGGCAGGTAGGTTCAAGGATAAACAGAACAAAGCAACATGGGGGCGGGCGGTCTGGGGGTGTGTTTTTCTCGCTGGAACAAATAAGATGGAATTATTCATTTTAATGGGCTGTCATTTAACATGTTATCCCACCGTTTGATAGAACAGTTTGTTACAACTTCTTCACATTATTTTTTATCAGATCTACGTCAGGAAGGGTTCTGTACATCTGGCGTCAAACGGCGGTCTACTTTTTTCTTCCAATTGCGGTGATTGCCGACAGATTGAAACCTGTCAAGTGATCTGTTGGCTTCAAAGGGTCTCGCTTTCTGATTTTCATCGTTTTTTAACTTCGCTTTTTTATTTTTAAGGAAACTTGTACAAAGCAGTGTGTGTTTCAGAAAATACAGAACACGGGCAGAAAGTTCTGGCAATTGGGTATGAATGGGGAGAAGCAAGATTTGGTTTTGCAAGGATTGTAATAATTGTATATTTAGGGATATTTCCTTTCCTTGCCATCTGAGCAGTCAGTAATTAGGAACACACATTTCAGTCAATAATGGTGATGTTCTGAATTGGAGTGCACAAATGCACAAGCCAGGCTGCAAAACCATTGTTACCAGATTGAGTCCAAGAGGGCTGAATCCAGGCCTGATTTTCTGGGTAACCACGGTCTGTGTAAATGAGTTCCGTTAGATCCATTGCTTGTAAGCATTTTGTTCATGATATTTTACTTTTATATCGGATATGATGCCTAAATGCTTTTTGTATCGATCAATTGTCCTACAGGTTGGGAACTTCTCTGCCTTCGACTCAATTATATCTCTTTTCCTCTCATTCTCCTATAAACTTGGCCTATTCACTATTTTAACTATAATTTTGGTAATCTTTTTGCTTCTCTTTCGGCCCCTCTTACTCAATTACTTCTTTCATTGCTCTCTACTTCTTGTTCTTTTTCCATTTTTATTTCGTCTTTTTCACCATTCACAACGTGCATTATTTTATTATCTGCCTGGAGAAAGTCCCAGGCCTGCGCGCCAAAAGGGGTGAAACCAGTGGTCCAAGTGGGAAAAAAAAGTAGGGGAACTGTGGGTGGAGAATCAGGGGGCGGGATCAACTGAAGATTGAATCAGTGGGCGGAGTCAGGGGTGTGGCTAGAAATAGCAAAACATACCAATTTTTAGTACGTTTAGCATTTCACTGACCAGTTACAGCTTATAACGTTATTTAATTAAAATAATGGATAAACATGTTTATTTAAGGTTTAATTTAGGAAAAAGCAAACACTCATAGGGAATACAGGTTTATGTAAAGCGTGTGAAGTATAAGCAGGAACAACATGTTACCCTAACTCCTTCGACGCTCATGACGAGCTCAGCTCGTCATGATGTACACCTCTCATACACTCATGACGAGCTGAGCTCGTCATGAACAATGGGAATCAATAAATATCAGCACAGGAGGAAAATAACAGCAGCATCGATGGTGTTAATGCTTTTACTCTCATTGTTCAGAAATCCATGATTATTTTTTGTCTCAAACATTGAGGTCATGAATACAGGGCTCCTCCTATACACATGTGTTAAGCAGGGCTCATACGAGAAAGGGACTCTTCAGGAGAATCTAGACTCACGGAAACCCACAAAGGCTCCTTCATATTCATGTCAGCCAGCTAGCTGCTCAATCATAATATAGCAAAAAGAACAACTCTTGGACAAAATGCAGAACAATATCATACATTCACCCCAGTACAGAGATCTTGGCCTAAATCCATTGTTTATTTGCTCAACATGCTATTCCAGTTTGGAGCCAGCCATATGCAAATCAGTCTTGATCCTGCACCCAATGGGAACAGTCCAGCCCGAACTGCCAGGTCAGGTCCTCCTTGGACTGGAAACAAGCATCCTAGGACCAGTTTCGGACTTTCAGCCCTCATCAGCCAGGATAGCTTGATTCCAGTGGCATGGAGAGCACGGGACTCATGTCTGAGCATACCTGTCCAACTCGGGGTGACAAATGCAAAAAGAACAATTGATGGACAGAATGCAGAACAATGTCATACATTCACCTCAGTACAGAGATCTAGGCCTAAATCCATTGTTTTTTTGCTCACCATGCCATTTCAGTTTGGACCCAGCCATATGCAAATCAGTCTTGATCCTGCGCTCAATGTGAACAGTCCAGCCCGAACTGCCAGGCCATATGTATTCAAGTGTCCTTTCATTTGGGAAGTGAACACAAAGCAGTACCCACTGAACTATGCACATAACATATTGCTCTTTGATATGCATGGTACATGTTCTTTGCGGCAGGCATATTACCCCTCTGCGCTACCTTAGATGAGTAAAACAGCCACTAGACAAAACATGCTCCCATCTCTCTCCAGCAGGTACATTGATCACCAAAGTTATCTTGGCACTTGCATTGTTGACCGAAACCTGCTGAATATACAAAGAACTTTGCAGTGTTTTTAAAACTCCTGCACTTGTACATAACCGGTCCCCCCAAACTTTACTGGCCCACTATCCTTCCAGTCGCCCTGGGAAACGCCTGCTCCTGCCCTTTCACTGCTCCTATCCAGTCCCTTCTCCTGGCCCGTCACTTCTCCTGCCCTGTTCACTGCTCCTGCCCCATTCACTGCTCCTGCTCCATTCACTACTTCTGCCCCGTTCACTGCTTCTGCCCCGTTAACTGCTCCTGCCCCGTTCACTGCTCCTGTCCATTCACAGCTCCTGCCCAGTTACCATTCCTGCTCATGCCTAATCACCGCTCCTGCCCCATTACTTCTACTGCTTCGTCACCTCTCCTGCCCCATCACCTCTCCTGCAACATCTCCTCTCCTGCCCATCACCTCTTCTGTCCATCACATCACCTGCCTGTCATGTCACCTGCCCGTCACTTCTTGTGCCCGGTCACCTCTCCTGCCCTGTTGCCTCTCCTTCCATGTCACCTCTCCTGCCCTGTCGCCTCTCTTGCCCCATCACTTCTCCTGCCCCATCACTGCTCCTGCCCCGTCACTGCTCCTGCCCCGTTCACTGCTCCTGCCCCATTCACTGCAACTGCCCTGTTCACTGCTCCTGTCCTGTTTACTGCTCCTGCCCCGTTCACAGCTCCTGTCCTTTCACCGCTCCTGTCCTTTCACCGCTCCTGTCCTTTCACTGCTCCCGCCCGGTTACCACTCTAGCTCATGCCCCGTTACCTCTCCTGCCCGTCACCTCTCCTGCCTGTCACCTCCCCTGCCCCCTCACCTCTCCTGCCCTGTCACCTCTCCTGCCCCCTCATCTCTCCAGCCTCATCACCTCTCCTGCCCCGTCACCTCTCCTGCCCCGTCACTTCTCCTGCCCAGTCACTTTTCCTGCCCCGTCATCGCTCCTGCCCGTTCACTGCTCCTGCCCGTTCACTGCTCCTGTCCGGTCAGCACTCCTGCCGCCCGATCACCGCTCCAGCCCCATCACTTCTCCTGTCCCATAACTTCTCCTGCTTCATTCACTGCTCTTATCTGTTCACTGCTCCTGCCGGTTACCGCTCCTGCCCATGCCTAATCACTGCTCCTGCCCCTTCACTTCTCCTGCCCCATCACTTCTCCTGCCCCATCACCTCTCCTTTCCTGTCACCTCTCCTGTCCCGTCACTGCTCCTGATAAGTCAACTCTCCTGCCCCGTCACTTATCCTGCCCGTTACTTCTCCTGACCGTTACTTCTCCTGCCCGGTCACCTCTCCTGCCCTAGTACCTCTCCTTTCCTGTTGTCTCTTCTGTCCAATCACTGCTCCTGCCCTGTTCACTCTGTGTACAACATTGACAAATTACACAAGGTGTCAAGTTCCCCACAGCACTCTGTTTGGGGAAAGCTCCTCTGTAATCACCAACTCCTATCTCACTGACACTTGATATGCTAAAGGAAGAGGGCGGGCGCATTGTCATTCGAAAGGGGATAATCTGCCTCAATCGGAATGACAATGGGCCTGCCCTCAGTCTGTGGGAGCTCAGGGAGGGGCTGCTGCAGTCTCTGGAGTTCAACAGAGAAGTGCGAGCAACCCCTGGAAGCTGAATGAAAAAAGTTATTGTTTTAAGTAGGACTATTCTTGCCGTCCCGGGATGCTTTTTTGAAAGTAATAAGTAGGGGAACGGACTGAAATAATTTTTATAAGTAGGGGTACGCAGTGCCCTTCCTGTTCGCCCACTTCTACCACTGGGTGAAACACGTGTTGGCTGTCCTTTGTTCCATTGTTGTTCATGATGGACGACATTATATAGAATTACAAGCATTAAATCTTGTGATAAATTATGATTTATTTCAACCCGCTGGAAAATACAATTTTCAGCTCTGCCCTATAGTCACGTCAATCAAAATAGTTAACAATGTTGAATCTATTTAAAAAGGACCAATATAATTACTGGTTACCAGTAATACCCACTCTCCCTTTTCTCCATGTACGCTGCATGCAGCCTACATGGCCTGCCCATAGACTCCTGTGTGGTCGGTGTCCATAAATAAAAAGGACCAATATAAAAGATGACTATCTTATCTTCCACAGAAAGGTTTTCAAAAAGTGAGAAAAGAAAGGCGATACAGCTTGGCGCTTGTGGAGGTGAAAGAGGAAATAATATATAAACATAGAGACAATCTGCCTGTTTGGACAGGAATATGCTCCAAAACGCAAACAGACAAAATCAAAATGTTCTGCTGAAAGAGAAGCACATACAAAAGGCATCAAATTATACTTGCATTGATGTTTCAACCCATATACATTAACTACATTAGATAGGTCTTAATCAGGATGATGAGTATAATACACCCTTCTCCAGTAAATTCAATATGACCATAATAGTGTCCAACAGCATTGATTGTATCTGGGTCAGGATGACCTCCACTATGCTCCTGCTCTCGTGTGTTCGATGAAGGAGCAGAAACCATGGTAATTGGAACAAGAAAGGACTTAGTAGCAAGCCCATCCACCGTGCATCGGCATGTATGCTGATGGAAGAGACAGTGCCATGTCTTCCTGGGTGGGAAGAGAAAACAAAGAAATGACTATAGGTGGATGACTTCTAGTGAGAGAACTGTATGAGATAATTAAAAAGAAAACTAACAATGATTAATAAAAAGGGGAAATGAATTATACTGTGTGACTAGACATACAATATAGTCTACAATATAGCTCGTATTGTAGACAAGTTGCAAACAGTACAGTTATACACAGATTACAACAAACCAACGGTACAAATCTGAATTACCCCTTGTCCATGTTTCCCAACGCGTGCCCAACTTCTTCATACTCATTGAGTTCCTTGTTCAGGAAGTCCAACATATGAATCCATTCACAAGGTCCCCCCAATGAAATAGCTAAACTAATACTGCAGTTGACGGACAGGGTAATATAGGATTCTTTTTTGAGTGACAACAAATTTGAGTATGGTGCCTATTTACTATACTCCTCCTCCTTAGACTTCCTGATGAAATACAATCTGTATATATATGCAGAACTGAATATGCAGTCTATGTGCTTGAATGCAGCTGTGACCTTGGATACGTAGGCAGCACTAAGCTGCCAGTGCATCAATGTATTTTGCAACACCTTAGGGCCATAGTCAACAACAATGCCTCATATCCCGTAGCACAACATTTTAAGGAAATCCACCAAAACAATCTGGGTGATCTCAAATACTTTGTCATTGACTGCATACCTCAACTCAGGCGAGGCAGCAACAGGAAAAAATTACTAAGACAGCTCGAGTCTAGATACATCCTTGAGCTCAACACCAAGACACCGGCAGGGCTCAACATGAACGAAGATCTCCATAACTTCCTTTAGTCATCATCATGCCCACACCACACTACTTATATGTTATGATATGTTGTCTTTCTAACTGCAAGTGCATTTGTGATTTCAACCTTCACTGTATATATTGTATATATTGTGCATTGCACTCATCCTGCAATTATTTGAGTCCCGTAATTCGCTCTAATCTTTTCCGCTGTCAGGTACTGCAATAAGTTTCAGCTTCGAACACACTATGAGAAATATGTCTTACTGTTGGGTGTTTGTTTTTAAATCACACTCAAATAGATCATACGACTTTACACATACTTGAGGCTTCTGTTAGCTTCATCCCACATTATGGGAGCACCACATCTTTGCACTCTCACATCACTTACACGCCCAGCGCACCTTCCCTCACTTCCTCATTATGTAATGCGATAGATTTAGGACCTTTATGTAACTCTCATTCAGACAGTTCACTACCGATCTTCTACGCTGACCACCTTTGCTGACTCACTTTTCCTACCATCAAGCGACCTGCCCTGCAGCCCATTCAGGAGAATGCGCAAAAGTTTGCACCCACAACTCTTCTTCGCTGCTATACCCCTGCAATCTCAAATCCAGACTGACCTTCCAGATAGGCCCATCAGTACCCACTTGAGCATTTCCACTACCCTGTGGATGCTTTTCCTCGCTGTTTTGGCCATATCCCTCCCTAGACTTCACAGAGCAAGACGATAGAATTTCACAGTCCGTCTATGCAGTTAGGTATCATCAGAGTCCACACCACTGTGATATACCAATTCTACAGCCGCACACCAGGGGGCATCATCACACCATCATGGGTCTTCTCCATACAAATCCAAGACATTTTCGACTCTTCCGTACCTTACAATTCCATCTGTCTATACCTGCACTATATTAGCACATTTAGTATTGTATATTTTTGCCTCCATGAAATGAAATGTTTTGTTATATTATACTATTTTGAAGTTGACTAATTACCACAAAACAGCAGTCTTTGAATTATGTCAGTCGTCGCCCGTGATGTCATCCTTCAGGAATGACTTCTTGATTTTGCAGCATTTATGTCAGCTGAGTCACTATTGCCTCACTTTCCATGAAAATGAAAAAGTTACTAGCTAGTCCTAGACATGTATAGATATATATAGCCTGTCATTCACTGCAGCCCGTTATGTGAACAAGACCGCAGGCATGCGGTTGAAACGCGTCTTTTTGTTGCTTGTGAAATAATTTGACATCGCTAGCACCACAACTGGAGTCTGTGCCCTTTTGTTCGAAACTAAAAACGAATGGAGCACTCCAGTCAGCTCCTGTCTTTAAAGTTTTATGGTGATTCGTCTCGGGGGGGGGCAAGAAAAAAGGGGGGTTCCAAAATGCATTTTCTCAATGTTAATTTCCAGAGGAACCTTTAGCCGCAGCTACAGCCCGAACTGTTCACCGGAATTACACCAAATTTGGCAAAAAGGTAGCTCTTGGTCCAGAGTGCACTCTTTGCTTTAAATGGTTTCAATCCGTTCATTAGTTGCTGAGAAATTCATATAAAAACATATTCATATCTGGTGACCTCAGTGGATCCGCAAACCCTCCTGAGCAGGAGCTTGGCTGCCAACACATCAAACCAGAAAGTGTTGGCAGCCATCTTGTAACTCAGTTGAACTGAGTCAGAAAAAAAAAAGGTTAAAAAATGTATTAAAATGAAGAAAAGGGGACAGGGTAGACACACACTGACCCTCTAGGCCTGCTCAGTGGGTCCCACAGGGACCCTGAGGGCCCAAAAAGCATTAAAGAAAATCAGCGAGATTTGCGAAGGGTACGTGAATCCCACCAAACCTTTTTTTTACATGAAGCGTGGTCTCCCATACTTTGTTTAATTAAGCCCCGGGTGGGCCAGGACCAGGGTGCATTACAAAATTGTCCACCACCTTCTTTAACTATGGTTGGGGGAGTTTTGCCCCGGGGACCACCACCTCTCCGGGACTTTAATGTTTAAACGCAGGGGGGCCTCAGGCCCCCCGCCCTCCCCAGGGCTTTAATTTTTAAAATTAAGTGTGCGGGGGCTCCTGACCCCCCACACCACCCAGGGGACCACCACCCCGCGGCATTGATTACTTAAAATACAGGGGTACGTAGCAGAACCTGGCCCCAAGGACCACCATCATATCCCTTGGGCTTTATATATATTGGGAGGGTGTGCCGTGTCGCCCCCCTCATGGAGCCCTCCTTGGCCTTGGGGACCGCCACCCCCCAGGGCAGGCTCCAGCAATGTCAGGGTGTGCCATGCCCCAGGACATCGCTGGAGCTGGCCCTGGGGTGCTGCAGTTTGCTATGGCATGCGGTCATACCAAACTTCTGCTTCGCTTCATGGAAGGGAGAGCAGGAAAACTGTTCTTGCTTCCATGTAGCGAAGCAGAATTGCTTTATGGCAAAGGGAGATGCATGTCAGCAGCTCCCTTTGTCCAAAAAGCAATGCCAGCTCCGGCAGGAAGCGGTGAGCCAGCAGTGACCGAGGGGACATTGGGGCCCCCCTCATGGTCCCCAACCATGGGGTCTCTGGGACCAAAAATGGCCCTTGAGGGGGGCACCCAGCCCCCTCCCTTTTTTAATTGTTTGTTTTTTAATCATAAGGCTGGCCCCGGGCGATAGGATTCCCTGGGCCAAAATTGGCCTCAGGAGGTGGGCCCCCCTCCAAAATCTATACAAAAAGGAAAGGCTAGGCAGGCCCCGGGGGATGGAGTCCCCAGGGCCCAAAGTGGCCCAGGAAACATAAACAAAGTTTTTGCCCGGCCCTGGGGGATGAGGTCCCAGAGGCCAAAATCAGCTTGGGTAGTGGAGCTGCACCTCCCCTTTAAAAAAAAAAACAAAGGCCTAGCCCCGGGGATGGTGTCTCCAGGGCCCTAATCAGCCTTGGGAGGGGAGCCGCGCCCCCCTTATCAGAAAAATGTTACTTTAAAAAAAGCAGTGGCTCAGGCCCCAGGGTTGGGGTCCCCGGGGCCCAAAAGGATCAAGGCAAGGGGGGGCCACACAGCCCCCCTTCCTAAAATACGAAAAAAAGAAACCGGCAACTCACCAGGGGCCCAGCCCCCTCCCTGCACAACTCTGCAAGCGTACCTCCTGGTGCTCTCTGGGCTGGGGGATTAAGTCCCCTTTGATACTAAGGATCCTTAGGGGCCAACTAGGCCACCAGGTACCTCAAGTAAGCCCCACACAGTGGGATTGCTGAGAGGTGGTAGGAGGCCAAATCCCTTTTTACACCACTTTGCAACGCGCCTCTTGGCGCACTGCTGGTGTGTTGATGAGGTCCCCTTGTGTCCGGAGGTCCTCAAGACTAAAGTGGACTTCATCCCCCAAGCAGCAGTGTACCAGGAGTCGCGTTTGCAGAGTGGTGTAAAAATTGGGTCATGGCCTCTGACCACTCTCGGTCATCCAGCTGTGTGGGGCCTAGTAGAGGTAACAAGAGGGCTAGTTGGCCCCCAGAGACCCTCAAGAAGGAAGGGGACTTCATCACCCAACCAATAGTGTGCCAGGAGATGCATTTGCAGAGTGGTGCAGAAAGGGGGCGTGGCCAGTGTCCATCTCTCAGAAATCCCACTGTGTGGGGCTTACTGGAGGTAACAGGTAGGCTAGTTGGCCCCTAAGGTCCCCCAGCAGCAAAGGGGTCTTCAATACCCATCAAGGGCGCGCCACAGAGTGCGTTTGCAGGGTGGTGGGCAAGGGGGGCCTGGCCTGCTATGAGAATTTAGCAATCCCGCTGTGTGGGACTTCCAGGAGGTAATAGGAGGGGTAGTTGGCCCCCAAGGACCTCCTTGGGGGCCAACTACCCTGCCTGTTACCTCCAGGAAGCCCGCACCGTGGGTTTGTTAAGAGGTCTTCAGAGGCCACCCCCCCTTTCTCCATCACTCTGCAAAAGCGACTCATGGCACACTACTGGTTGGGGATGAAGTCCACTTTACTACTGAGGAACATAGGGGGCCAAGAAGCCCCCCTGGTACCTCCTGTAAGTGCTATGCATCAGAATTCCTGAGGGCTGGTTGGAGGCCCATCCCCCTTTGTCAACCACTCTGCAAATGTGACTACTAGTTAAAGTAGCATGTGCAATGTAATAGGGCTCGCATTTGCGAAAGTTAGGGTTATTGGCGTTGTAAATGTAAAAGATTTTTACTAATGTTTGTGGGAGTGGAGAGGATGTATGTTGTGTGTAGTGGAATTATGTGGTATGTTGTGCATTGAAATTATGTGGATAGAAAGTATGTGGTATTTAGTGTATAGGAATTATGTAGAGTGGGATTATGTGTTATGGAGAAAAATTATGTGGTATGGTTGTCTGTGTTGTGGAGTGGTAACCTAAGGTTTAATCTTCCTCATTTCCATAGAAGCTAAACTATAAACTCAATGAGACAAAAAGACCGAACTGTTGAGGAGCACTTCTGGACCTAGTCGGAGGTATGAGCAGGGCCACTGAAATTTTGCAACTGTTTGCCTGCACCGAATTTTCGCATAATTAGTTATTTTCCGCATTTGCCATAAAATGGCTCAAAGTTACAAAAAATGCAGTGACAAGTGTGCGAGCATGGTCGAAGGCCCTTTGCAAACCTAGAATGGTCACCTGTTACTTATTACTAAATGTAGGTGTTAAATTGGTACTAATGGTGCGCACACCACTCTTGCTTCTTTCTGCGCCGCTCTTGCTTCTATCTGCCTTTCTCTTGCTTTTTTGTTCACCTTTCTTCCTTTTTCTGCCCTTTCCTTGCTTCTTTCTGCACCTGTCTTGCATTTTTCTGCACCCCTTTTGCCTCTTTCTGCACCTCTTTTGCTTGTTTCTACACCCCTCTTCCCTCTTTCTGCACAACTCTTCCCTCCTTCTGTACCTCTGTTGCCTGTTTCTGTATCTCTCTTGCCTCTTTCTGCATTTCTCTTGCCTCTTTTTGCATATCTCTTGCCTCTCTGCGTTGCTGTTGCTTTTTTCTGCAGTTCTCTAGCCTCTTTCTATACCCTTCTAGCCTCTTTCTGCACACCTGTTGCTTCTCTATGCACTTCTCTTGCTTCTTTCTGCACCTCTACTGCTTCTTTGTGCACATCTATTGCTTCTTTCTGCACCCCTTATGCCTCTTTCTGTACCCCTCTTCCCTATTTCTGCACCCCTCTTTCTGTACCTCTCTTGCCTCTTTTTGCAGTTCTCTTGCCTCTTTATGCAACTCTGCTGCTTCTTTCTGTACCCCTCTTGCCTCTTTCTGTACCCCTCTTCCCTCTTTCTATACCTCTCTTGCTTCTTTCTGTACCTCCCCAGCCTGTTTCTGCACCTCAGTTGCTTCTTTCTGCACGTCTCTTGCTTCTTTCTGTACCTCTATTGCTTCTTTGTGCACCTCTATTACTTCTTTCTGCACCCCTTTTGACTCTTTCTGCACCTTTCTTCCCTCTTTCTGCACCCCTCTTCCCTCTTGCTACAACTCTCTTGCTTCTCTCTGCACCCCTGTTCTCTCTTTCTGTACCTCTTCTGCCTGTTTCTGTACCTCTCTTGCTTCTTTCTGCACTTCCCTTGCCTCTTTCCGCACCTCTGTTGCTTCTCTCTGCACTTCTTGGGCCTCTTTCTGCACCCCTCTTGCCTCTTTCTGCACCTCTGTTGCTTCTTTCTGCACTTCTCTTGCTTCTTTCTTCACCTCTCCTGATTCTCTCTGCACCCTTCTTGCCTCTTTCTGTACCCTTCTTCCCTCTTTGTGCACATCTCTTGCCTCTTTCTGCACCTTGCTTGCCTCGTTCTGCAGCTTTTGCCTCTTTCTGTACCTCTTTTGCTTTTTTATCCATTTCTCTTGCCTCTTTCTGCATCTCACTTGCCTCTCTCTACACCTCTGTTGGTTCTTTCTGCACTACTCTTGCTTCTTTTTGCGCCTCTAGTGCTTCTTTGTGCACCTTTATTGCTTCTTTCTGCACCCCTCCTCCCTCTTTCTGCACCTCTCTTGCCTCTGTCTGCACCCCTGTTCTCTCTTTCTGCACCTCTTTTGCCTGTTTCTTCATCTTTCTTGCCTCTTTCTGCAGTTCTCTTTCCTCTTTCTGTTCCTCTGTTGCTTCTTTCTGTACTTCCCTTGCCTCTTTCTATACCCCTCTTGCCTCTTTCTGCACTTCCGTTAGTTCTTTCTGTACTTCTCATGCTTTCTTTGCACCTTTCTTGCTTCCTTCTGCACACCTCTTGCCACTTTATGTACCCTCCTTTCGTCTTTCTGCACCTCTCATCTCTTTCTGCAATTCTCTTGCCTCCTTCTGCACCTCTGTTGCTATTTTTTGCATCTCTTGTGTCTGTTTTCACAATTCGCTTGACTCTTTATGTACCTCACTTGCCTCTTTCTGCACCTCTCTTACTTTTTTCTTCACCACTCTTGTTTCTTTCTGCAACTCTCTTGTCTCTTTCATCACTTCTTTTGCTTCTTTCTATACCTCTGTTGCTTCTTTCAGTACTTCTGTGGCCTCTTTCTGCACTTCTTTTACCTATTTCTGCACCTCTCTCTGTACCTCACTTTCTTCTTTCTGCAACCCTCTTGCCTCTTTCTGTACCCCTCTTCCCTATTTCTGTACCTCTCGCCTCTTTCTGCACCCCTGTTCCTTCTTTCTGCACCTCTCCTGCCTGTTTCTGAACCTCTCTTACCTCTTTCTGCACTTCCCTTGCCTTTCTGCACCTCTGTTGCTTTTTTCTGTACTTCTTTTGTTTCTGTCTGTACCTCTCTTGCTTCTTTCGGCACCCCTCTTACCTCTTTCTCCACCATTTGTCCTTCTTTGTGCACCTCTCTTGCCTCTTTCTGCAGTTCTCTTGCCTCTTTCTGCACCTCTTTTGCTTCTTTCTGCACTTATCTTGCCTATTTATGTACATCTCTTGCCTCTCTCTGCACCTCTGTTGGTTCTTTGTGCACTGCTCTTACTTCTTTCTGCACCTCTCTTGCAAATTTCTACACCCCTCTTGACTCTTTCTGCACCCCTCTAGGTTCTTTCTGCATCCCTGTTGCTTCCTTCTGCACTTCTCTTGCTTCTTTTTGTACTTCTCTTGCCTCTTTCTGCACCTCTCTTGTATCTTTCAGCAGCCCTCTAGCCTCTTTCTATACTTCTGTTGCTTCTTTTTGCACTTCTCTTGCTTCTTTCTGTACTTCTCTTGCCTGTTTCTGCACCATCTTCCCTCTTTCTTTTTGCATCTCTCTTGCCTCTTTCTGCATCCTCTTGCCTCTTTCTGCACGCCTCTTGCCTCTTTCTGCATCCTCTTGCCTCTTTCTGCACGCCTCTTGCCTCTTTCTGCACTTCTCTTGCCTCTTTCTGCACCTCTCTTGCATCTTTCAGCAGCCCTCTAGCCTCTTTCTATACTTCTGTTGCTTCTTTTTGCACTTCTGGTGCTTCTTTCTGTACTTCTCTAGCCTGTGTCTGTACTCATCTTCCCTCTTTCTTTTTGCATCTCTCTTGCCTCTTTCTGCATCCTCTTGCCTCTTTCTGCACTTCTCTTGCCTCTTTCAGCACATGTGTTACTCTTTCTGCACCTCTTTGTTTTCTCTGCACTTCTCTTGCTTCTTTCTGTACTTCTCTCTCCTCTGTCTGTACTCAAATGGGAAGTGCAAGCTATAAAGTGTAAAGGTCTGCGTGCTCTTGTGACTGAGGTATATGTCTACTTGTATATGTATTCTCACATGTTATGCATCTGAAGATGGTAGCTTAAAAAACGAGTAGCTTCTCATATAGGTGGTGAAACTGTTCTCAGTTCTGCTCTGTCTTTCGGTTGCACAGTCGGACATGTCTTTTGTATATAAGTGTTATAGAGCCCCTCAAATATACTACTGAATACCCATGTGCTCTGTATAATGAGCAGAAAGAAATACATACACCTTTTTGTACACAGATTTACAGAGTATGGTATGCTGTTTGAAACACAGGTATTCAAGTATTTGTATGTTTATTTTTATGTTACATGTCACTAGATAAAAGCAGAGACAAACGCATGCCTACCTTCACAAACTTGGTCAAACTTACAACAGTGATACGGTTACGATTGCTGTTTTATATTTGGTAGGCCCAACATTCTGAGCAGTCAATGAATAGTTAACCTTCAAGAAAAAAGTGAGGTTTACGACATCTTGGAAGAACGATTAGTGATTAGGCTACTTTGTATGAGTCTGTGGTAATGTACAGTCGAGGAAGGCCTATTTCTGCACCTCTGTTGATTATTTCTGCACTTCTCTTACTTCTTTTGGCACCTTTCTCCCTCTTTTGGACCACTGTGGCCTCTTTCTGTATTTTTAGGGCTCGGCCTACGTCACCACTTCGTCAGAAGTGGGGCGGAGCTCCGAGCCGTCTTGTTACGGTCTCAGAATAGTGAAGTAAAAATTCCTCACTGCGCGAGATTTTTCCGTAGTTTATTTTGGCATCTGCATGGTAATTGGTCCTCGCAGTGCTGTGTTTCTAGTAGCCTTCACGTAATAGGCCATATGGATTTCAGTTTGTGCACTTCCTGCATATTCTGTGCGGTTACGCGCAGGGGAGTGCAATAAATTGTCAATTACGAGCTGTCAGGGTGCCGCGGTAATTGAACACAGATGTTCGGGGCGCGTTCACCAGTCTGCATTAAGTTTGGTGGGCGCGCGTTCGTCTGCATCCTTTCATGTGTAAGTGTTGGCCTTTGAAGAGCTGGCTTGGTCGTGCGCCGACAATGAGACACACAGTCTTCATTACCCCACAAAGTATGTAAGTGCGTTTGTATTGGAAACAGTAACGTCCAGGTACGAAACGGAATTCGTTTCACTGGCTTACGAACAGTCCCACATTTTGCCGCATTCTCCTCATCTCATCAAAGGAGCTCATGTCTTGTTCAGCAACAAAACCAAACCTCCGAGAGCAGGAATGTGTTTCTGCATGGAGGGTCCGAGCAGCCGAGTTACAACGGTTGTGCTTGTGTGTCTAACCTTGGGCCTCATGACAAGTAGGTTGATTTTAGGTGCAGGGATACACAGGCACTGCTTACACACACAGACACTGTTGACACACACGGACACTGCTCACACACACAGGCAGTTCTCACACACACAGGCACTACTCACACACACAGGCACTACTCACACACACAGGCACTTCTCACACACACAGGCACTTCTCGCACACAGGCACTGTTCACACACAGACACTGCTCGCACACAGACACTGCTCACACACACAGACACTGTTCACACACACAGACACCGGCACTGCGCGCACACATAGGCACTGTTCACACAAACAGGCAGTACATACACACACAGGCTGCTCACACACACCAGCACTGCACGCACACAAAGGCACTGTTCACACACACAGGCACTGCCGCTCCTGAAAAAAACGGGACTGGACGCTACGGTCCCAGGGAATTATCGTCCCATATCCCTTTTGCCAGCACTCGCTAAAATCTGTGAGAAAGTGGTTCTTCAGCAATTGGAGAGTTTTGTTGAATCCTCCAATGCCCTTCATCCTGCCCAATCGGGTTTCAGGACGTCCTATAGCACAGAGACTGCGCTGGTGGAGATGACGGAGTCTATCCGGGAATGTCTGGACGGAGGCGGCAGAGCGGTCCTGATTTTATTGGACCTCTCTGCTGCGTTCGATACCGTCCCTTACGAGCTCCTCCTTGCCAGGCTGTCTGCTATTGGTATTGGTGGGGTTGTTCTGGCCTGGTTGTCCTCTTTTCTATCGGATAGGACACAGCCCCACGCCTCAGAGCCTAAACCACTCCTCACGGGGGTCCCTCAGGGATCCACTCTTAGTACCCTACTGTTCAACATTTACATCACCCCCTTGGTTTATTTAGCGGAACAGTATGGGGCTAAGATTATAGGGTATGCAGATGACACCCAGCTGCTGTTCACCTGGCCAGACGACATTCTGGATACGTCTGCAGTCCATTTGTGTTTGTCCTCAGTATTTCGCATGTTAACCTTGGCCCAGCTGAAATGCAATGAGGACAAATCTGAGGTGCTCTTTTATGGCTCCTTCCCCCATCGTTCAGGAATACGCTGTGGCCCCCGAACATTCCCAGCCCCAAAGAGATGGGGGGCCCCGCGAAAAACCTTGGCATCTGGTTTGGGGAGGACCTTAGATTCGAGGACCATATAAAGAAGCTCACGGGAACCTGCTTTGCCATGTTGAGAATGCTTCGCAAATTCTTTCCTTTGCTCCCTAGGGATGCCAAGGAGACTGTTGCGCGGGCTCTCATACTGGCAAGGTTGGATTACGCAAATGCACTGTTCAGTGGCATTCCGGCCTACCTGGTTAAACGCCTGCAAATTATCCAGAATGCTGCTGTTTGTCTCCTATTCAACGTCCCAAGATGGAAGCGTGTGCGTTCTGATTTGCGCACTCGTCACTGGCTCCCCGTATCACAGCGCATCCTGTTTAAATCCTTGGTGCTTGCGTTTAGAGCAATTCACGATCAAGGCCCTGCATATTTGAGAAACAGATTTGCCTTCTATGCCCCCGCCCGTACCCTCAGATCATCTACTCTGTTTAAATTGTCTCTCCCCCGTTTTAAGCGAGCCAGACTCGGCGGTCAATCGATTGCCGTGGTCGTGGCTCGGGCCTGGAACGCTCTCCCTCTCCATTTGCGCTCCATGCAATCTGTGGCTCAATTCAAGAAAAACCTGAAAACTCATCTGTTCAGGAGTGTAACCTAAGTTGTTTTCTTGCTGCTCTCTTCCCTGCCTTTCCCAATTCGCGCCAGGATACTCCCAAGTAACGGAGCGCGTTACAAAACGGTTTATACATACATACATACATACATACACTACATACACACACCGGCACTGTGCACACACACAGGCACACTGATCACACACAGGTACTGTTCACACACAGGCACTGTCCACACACAGGCACTGTTCACACACAGGCACTGTTCACACACAGGCACTGTTCACGCACACAGACACTGCTCACAAACACATACACTGCTCACACACACAGGCACTTTTCACACACACAGGCACTTCTCACACACACAGGCACTTCTCACACACAGGCACTGTTCACACACAGGCACTGTTCCCACACAGGCCCTGTTCACACACAGACACTGTTCACACACACAGGCACTACATACACACACAGGCGGCTCACAGACACTGGCATGCGCGCACACATAGGCACTGTTCACACACACAGGCCCTACATACACACACCGGCACTGCGCACACACACAGGTGCACTGATCACACACAGGCACTGTTCACACACAGGCACTGTCCACACACAGGCACTGTTCACACACAGGCACTGTTCAAACACACAGACACTGCTCACAAACACATACACTGCTCTCTCACACAGGCACTTTTCACACACACAGGCACTTCTCACACACACAGGCACTTCTCACACACACAGGCACTTCTCACACACAGGCACTGTTCACACACAGGCACTGTTCACACACAGGCACTGTTCACACACAGGCAGTGTTGACACACAGGCACTGTTCACACACATAGGCACTACATACACACACAGGCGGCTCACAGACACCGGCACTGCGCGCACACATAGGCACTGTTCACACACACAGGCACTACATACACACACCAGCACTGCATACACACACCGGCACTGCTCACACACACAGACACTGCTCACACACAGACACTGCTCACACACACAGACACTGTTCACACACACAGACACTGTTCACACACACAGGTACTACATACACACACAGGCTGCTCACACACACCGGCACTGCACGCACACATAGGCACTGGTCACAGTGACTGCAGAGTGTGAGTGTGCAGGGTAAACAGTGTGAGTGTGCAGGGTGAACAGTGTGTAGTGAGTGCAGAGTGAGTGCGAGAGTTACTGTGAGTGCAGAGTGAGTGCGAGAGTGACAGTGAGTGCAGAGTGAGTGCAGGGTGACAGTGAGTACAGAGTGAGTGCAGAGTGACAGTGAGTGCAGAGTGAGTGCAGAGTGACAGTGACTGTAGAGTGAGTGCAGAGTGACAGTGAGTGCAGAATGAGTGCAGAGACAGTGAGTGCAAAGTGAGTGCAGAGTGACAGTGAGTGCAGAGTGAGTGCGAGAGTGACAGAATGTGCAGAGTGCATGTAGAGTTACAGTGAGTGCAGAGTGAGTGCAGAGTGACAGTGAGTGCAGAGACAGTGAGTGCAGAGTGACAGTGAGTGCAGAGTGAGTGCAGAGTGACAGTGAGTGCAGAGTGAGTGTAGAGTGACAGTGAGTGCAAAGTGAGTGTAGAGTGACAGTGAGTGCAGAGTGACAGTGAGTGCAGAGTGAGTGAAGAGTGACAGTGAGTGCAGAGTGAGTGCAGAGACAGTGAGTGCAGAGTGACAGTGAGTGCAGAGTGAGTGCGAGAGTGACAGTGAGTGCAAAGTGAGTGTAGAGTGACAGTGAGTGTAGAGTGACAGTGAGTGCAAAGTGAGTGCCGAGTGACAATGAGTGCAGAGTGACAGTGAGTGCAGACTGAGTGCAGAGTGACAGTGAGTGCAGAATGAGTGCAGAGTGACAGTGAGTGCAGAATGAGTGCAGAATTACAGTGAGTGCAGAGTGAGTGTGTGCAGAGTGAGTGTGAGAGCAACAGTGAGTGCAGAGTGAGTGTGAGAGTGACAGTGAGTGCAAAGTGAGTGCAGAATGACAGTGAGTGCAGAATGACAGTGAGTGCAGAGTGACAGTGAGTGCAGAGTGAGTGCAAGTGACAGTGAGTGCAGAGTGACAGTGAATGCAGAGTGAGTGCAGAGTGACAGTGAGTGCAGAGTGAGTGCAGAGTGACAGTGCGTGCAGACTGAGTGCAGAGTGACAGTGAGTGCAGAGTGAGAGCAGAGTGACAGTGAGTGCAGAGTGAGTGCAGAGACAGTGAGTGCAGAGTGACAGTGAGTGCAGAGTGAGTGCGAGAGTGACAGTGAGTGCAAAGTGAGTGTAGAGTGACAGTGAGTGTAGAGTGACAGTGAGTGCAAAGTGAGTGCAGAGTGACAGTGAGTGCAGAGTGAGTGCACAGTGACAGTGAGTGCAGAGTGAGTGCAGAGTGACAGTGAGTGCAGAGTGAGTGCGAGAGTGACAGTGAGTGCAGAGTGAGTGTAGAGTGACAGTGAGTGCAGAGTGAGTGTAAAATGACAGTGAGTGCAGAGTGACTGCAGAGACAGTGTGTAGGGGTGCAGGGTGCACATTGTGTGAGTGTGCAGAATGAGTGTGCCTGATAAACAGTGTGTGACTATGCAGGGTGACATTGGGAGTGTGCGGGTGAGCAGTGTGTGAATGTGTAGGGGCAGTGTGTGAGTGTGCAGAAAACACCACACACACATACACCACATACACATACCACACACACACACACCATACACACACACCACACACACATACACCACACACACATAACACACACACAAACCACACACACCTCACTCTCTCAACACCACACACTCGTCACTACTCACCACAACACACTAACCACCACACACTTACCCCCACAGACTCACCACCACACACTCACCACCACACACTCACCACTACACACAAAACATCACACACAACAACACACCCACAGCCGTCAATGAATGCTTTCACCAGGCACAAACACCAACAACCATCAATGTACACTTTCACCAAAAACAAACACGACCATGCATCAGTGCCACTAAACACCCACGCACACAACAAACAATGTCAGTGCAACTTTCACCAAACACACACACACACCAACAGCTGACAGTGCACCAGCCACTCTTTCAATTGGCACAATCATCAACAGCTGTCAGTGCACCCTTTCACCAACCACACACATTACCATCCAGCTCTGTACGCTTGACAGCCACACTCAGTAACAGCTCTTACTGCACGCTACCACCAGTCATACACACCTGAAGCCACCACTACACACTTCCACCAAACACACACACCAACAGCCATCACTGCACAATTCCTACAGGCATACACATCCACCACCCATCAAAGCACACACCAATTGATAACGCATCCACCATTTAATATTGTACCTATCGCACTATGCTGCACTTTACCTTTTAAAGATAATGCGTTAAAGTGCAGCATGCCACCATTGATAACATTCCAATCCAACACACATATCTCCAACACACATCACATGCTTCCACTCCAAAACACATGCCTAAAACACATTGCCATTTACAATGCCATTATCTCTAACTCAAACAAACCCGAGCCCTAATGCATTCCTAATGCTTGTTCTTGCTTCTTGCTTCTTTCTGCACCTTTCTTCCGATTTCTGCACCTCTCTTGCATCTTTCTGCGCTCCTCTTGCTTCTTTCTGCTCTTGTCTTCCTCTTTCTGTACATGTCCTACCTATGTAGGCATAGTTAGAAATGAGCATTTAAAAAACCTTAGAAATTCACTGAAAAAACCACAGGTTTCAGGGACATTATAGTTAGTATTAGCATTTACAAAACCTTAGTAAATTCACAAAAAAAATTGAGCTTTCAGGGACATTATTGTTAGAAATTCGCATCTAAAAACCTTAGAAATTCACTGAAAAAAACTGAGATTTCAGGGACGTTATAGTTAGAAATTAGCATTTAAAAATCCTTAGATATTTACTGAAAAAAATAGAGGTTTCCGGGACTTTATGGTTAGGCTGACATTTAACTCGTACAAAATCAGAGAAATTCAGACGTTATAGTTAGCTGAGCTAACTATAACCCGTGGCCCCGCAATACACTGCTGATGACGTCACATATTACATCACTCATGACATAGTCAGTGACATCTCTGATGACATCTCAAATGACATCACTGATAACATCTGATGTACCTCCTCACACCCTAATACAACCTTTTATACACCCACTCTAAAATACAGACTACCATTCTAGAAACCATAGACACACCAATACCAGTTAGTACATACCCACTCAATGATTCATACGTTTACACACACATACGCTCACCAACCGATACAGTCACTCATACACGTAGTCACTCATCAATACAGCCACTGATATATGTACTCATACACCCATACAGACAATCACACATTGTCACTTAAACCATATAGTTACTAACACACCTAGTGAGCCCAGTACTGATCCTGAAAATTAATTCTAACCGTACTTACCAGTAACTTGAATTTTCTCCCATAGGCTAACATTGACTGGTTTTACTTGGAAATTCTTCTAAGTGTGGAGTTTTGGAACATACAAATATTCCTCTAAAATCAGCCGAATTACGAATTCCGATTTGCTCACCTGTTATCAGGGGAGACCTCAGTGCTGCATCATTGAGCCCAGTACTGATCCTGAACAGTAATTCTAACCGTACTTACCAGTAACTTGAATTTCCTTCCATAGGCTAACATTGACTGGTTTCACTTGGAAATTCTTCTAAGTGTGGAGTTTTGGAACTTACAAATATTCCTCTAAAATCAGCCGAACTACGAATTCCGATTTACTAACCTGTTATCAGGAGAGACCTCGGTGCTGCATCTTTGAGCCCAGTACTGATCCTGAAAAGTAATTCTAACCGTACTTACCAGTAACTTGAATTTCCTTCCATAGGATATCATTGCCTGCTTTTTGCTGAAAAAGTTTCTAAGTGTCAATTTTTGAAACTTACAAATATTCCTCTAAAATCAGCCGAACTACGAATTTTGATTTGCTCACCTGTTATCAGGAGAGACCTCAGTGCTGCATCATTGAGCCCAGTACTAATCCTGAAAAGTAATTCTAAACGTACTGACCAGTAACTTGAATTTCCTTCCATAAGCTAACATTGACTGATTTCACTTGGAAATTCTTCTAAGTGTGGAATTTTGGAACTTACAAATGTTCCTCTAAAATCAGGCGTACTACAAATTCCGATTTGCTCACCTATTATCAGGAGAGACCTCAGTGCTGCATCATTGAGCCCAGTACTGATCCTGAAAAGTAATTCGAACCGTACTTACCAGTAACTTGAATTTCCTTCCATAGGATATCATTGCCTGCTTTTTGCTGAAAACGTTTTCTAAGTGTTGATTTTTGAAACTTACAAATATTCTGTAAAAATCGTGCCAAGGATAAAAACGTAATTACTTGCCTGTTTTACATAGAGGTCCCATTGATGAACCTAGGAGTCCAGCACTGGATTACAGAAGTAACGTGAACATACTTTACCTGTAAATTACATTTCCTTCCATAGGATAACATTGGTAATTCCAACTGAAAAAAAATTTAAGAAAATAATATAAAAATAATAAAATACAAATATAAAACAAAACAAAATTCAGTTTCAATAGTTGGAAAAACATATTTTTTCCATTTATATTAGAAATATATAATGTAATTAAAAAAATAAAATATGTAAAAAATAAACAGTTAAAAAACAGTAGAAAATCAGTATCAAAAAATACATATAACTATTATTACATTTAAAAATTATCATTTAAAAAACCTTCGAAATTCACTGAAAAAAACCATAGGTTTCAGACATGTTATAGTTAGAAATTAGCATTTAAAAAACCTTAGAAATTCACTAAAAACCTTAGCTTTCACGGCTGTTATAGTTAGCTGGACATTTCACTCATACAAAACCATTGAAATTCCTCTGTTAGAGTCAGTTCTGCTAATGATGTCATATATTACATCACAGAGGCTTGCGATTGAAGGATTCTTTTAGCCCAACGAAGCACTCATCGGGCAGTTTTCTTTCTGGTCGGTGGCTCTTGCTAATGGAGAATGCTGCGGGTCCGTTAACAGATGAGTTATAAGGGTTTGCCACTGGTCCGCACTAATGATTTATGCTCACAACTTTGATGACAGAAACGTTTTTGATTAGAGGTGGCTCTTGGCCAATGAGTAGGCTAGCTTCTTTTTAAGCTGAAATTAACGAGTTTTGACACACAAGGACACCTTGGAATGGCGTGCTATTTCAGCGTATTTTATGTCCAACTAGGATGCCTACACTGAGGTGCTCTGTCTGGTGCAGAAGCAACACTTGATTACAACTTGAATGAAGGCAAGCGGCTCTGGATTGGTGGTTTTACATTTTTGAGTAACTTGATTGGCCCAGGTATACAAGCACTGCAAATATGAGATAAACTCGTTAAATACACCCACAGCTGCCGTGCGCTGCTTGCAGGCTGGGAACATGACCTGGAAATTGCCCCTAGTTAATAGCCGTTCCGCTGTGTGGAGTTCACCTGTGTGGAGTCTTGGTCTGTTCGCTGCTGGGGGGCCCGAATTGCTTGTGGACTGAGGGCGATACTGTTTGGGGCCACAACTGGGGGAGAACGTCAGCTTGCTCCCCGCCATCCTCCGTGCACCAAAGAAAATCCAGGACTACCAGTCCCAGCAGCCCAGCGCTAACCGGTGTGCCAGGATCACCTGAGGCGAGTTAGCTCCGTAGTATTTTATATCTTGCCGCACCCGCTGGCTCGGGTGCCGCTGCGTGGAGTTCACCTGTGTTGCGTCTTGGTCTGTTTTCTGCTGAGGGGCCTGAATTGCTTGTGGACTGAGGGCGATTCTGTTTGAGGCCACAACTGGGGGAGAACTTCCGCTTGCTTCCCTGCCATCCTCCGTGCACCAAGAAAAATCCAGGACTACCAGTCCCAGCAGCCCAGCGCTAACCGGTGTGCCAGGATCACCTGAGGCGAGTTAGCTCCTCCCTTTTTTCACTACTTAATTCTCCTTATTGTCCCCGACGCGGGACACACGCAGGTGATGCCGGGAGAAGCCCGCGACAAGGGCGGGACCGTCTTAGGCCGTTAGTGGCCGGAGGAGGCCTCGCTGGACCCCCCCTCTGATATTTTGCTCCAAGGAAAGGTACTGTTAAGATTCATTTGTTAACAATGGGTAGGAAGAGAACCGATGGTCTTAAACCCAATGGTGGGGGAGGGGCTGATACCTAGTGAAAGTTACCAGCCTGTTAAATGAGGAGATTGAAAGAACTGAAAGACGTCTCTCCATGAACCCTGGTCACACATTTACCGCTATTGTACATGATATTCCCGAGGTTGATGATTCCCAGCCACTAATGCCAACCCCAGGGCTTCCTCGGGATTTGATAGACGTGGACCAGACGCATTGCCCACCTTTAAGCTGTCATGATTTGTCCCAAAATATATCTCTATCAAGCTCTATTGATGTAGCCCCAGTTTGCAATTCTCCACCGCTTGCTCAGATCAGTAGGGGATGTACTAGAGCTGGGGGGTTGGCACCGCCTATTAAAGCTAAACAACAGAAGGCGGTAAGGCACTTGAAACCAAAGTCTAAATTGATTAAACAACCACCCCTTAATAACCAGTCATCTATGGAGGATATATCCAACTCGCTTTGGTTATCATTTAAAGAAAAACTAGATTTTTCCTTGGTTCCTGTTATGAGTAGATTAACCTCTATTGAAGAAAGGGTTATGGCTCTTGAGCAAAATAGGGGCTTAGTTACCCCGAATAACCAACAAACAATGTTAGCCCCAGTACCCCAGGGGAATCCCAGGCAGCCAGATATCCTAATGGGACAGGATCTGCAGGAGTCCTTATCCAAGGACGTAGCACATCAGCCCTCTGTCTTGAATAATTTATCTATCCAGCATATAGCTACAAATAGTATTGACCCAGACCCCAATAACACACATGCTAATCTAGAGAAATGTGATCCTTCTTCTACCCTTCTAGTTCCCTCATTAAATATACATAAATCCCAGCAAGTGAATGAGTCCTTTCAGTTTATACCTGAGGCTGTACCTCTAGTCCTTGTCTTGGCCAACGCTCCTCATCTGGGGCCTGGACAAGTGGAATCTTCAGCCACTTTAATCGATAAAGCACTGCACTGGCTGACCAACAACATGAAGATATCTGGAAGGGGTGGCCAGCAATTAGCAAGGGAAAATATCATGGCTAGAAGGGTGCCATGGGTGTGTCACCATAAGAAAAGATTTGAAGGAGACTGTATAGCAATACATTTCTCCAGCCCTGAAGTGTTATCTAATGTGTTGGCAAACTTACTCCCGCCCCAACAAAGGAGCTCTGCTATAATACCACTAACCTTAGAATTTTTCTATGATAGGTTATGGTGTTTAAGGAGATCCGTGAGTATTAGGCCAAATCGCTTGCCTGCATGCTTGCCATATGGGAGGGGGACTCCAACTTTGTTGGATGGCTTTGGCCTGAGGAACCGTTTTGGAGTCTTAACTGATATGGAGGAATGCGACTGACTACAGGCTGATATTAGTAACTCACTGCGTAAGACCTTATCTAACATCCAAGTACGTGAGTACCAAGTGCATAATAATATGGCTACTTACCTAGATAACACATTGTCTGACGCCAACTTGCCTAGCATATCGAATAATGATAAGGATACCCAGGAATATGACATTTTTTCTCTGGCATACCCCAACCCTATCTCAGATACAGGTGTCTGTAGTAAGATCGTATTTCCCGTTATTACTCCGATTCCTACACTTACCATTGCCCAGCCGATATCAGAGAGTCCGATTGAGATTCCACTAAGTATAGCGAGGCCTTTATACGTTAGGAAACCCTTAAAGATTACGGAAAAACTGTCCTTACTCTCATGGAACAATGCGGGCATTGGTAATAAACTATTGTCCCCGGATTGGTGTAGATTTATTGACCAATATGATATATGTCTTTTCCAGGAGTCTTGGTCAGTGGCCCCTGTTTTTCGCGTGAGTTTCCTGAACTTTTACATCCCAGCCACAAAAAAACCTAAAGGCCGCCCTGCCGGTGGCTTGGTGGTTTGGGTTCGCCAGAGTTTACGCTGTAAAGTCCAGCAGAAGGGGTCTCCAGTGAACGATATAATGATGATTAAGCTTGGATGGAGTAATGACTGCTGGTTGGCCATTTTTAATGTCTATGCTAGAGGGCTAATTGGGGGGCATACCTCCGAGATAATATCCTCTCTCGACTCCCAGCTAGATTCTCTACCAGATCAAATAGTTACTATTGTGGCCGGAGACTTTAATACCACTTTCGAACCACTTGGCCAAGAAGATCAGGAACTATCTGTAGATCAAGATTCTAGATGGGGTATTCCCAAACTTGATATCCCTGCTATAAAAAGATGGTCAGCAGTCGCAATCAAATTAAAAGCCATGTACTTAGAAAGAGGCCTTAGAGCAGCAAATGGACGAACCCCTTCTGACCAGTGGGGAGCAAATACATTTGATAATGGACGTAACAGCAGCGGTACTGACTACCTGCTGGTTGATTTAAGACTATGGTATAGCCTAGTGGATATGGTTCTTACACCCCGGTTGGAAAGTGACCATAACCCCCTTTGCTCAACATTCTTAATTCAAAAAGGGGATAGAGAGAATTCTACACAGGGAGGGGTTTTAACACTTGACATTGTTGCTTCTAACAACATGCGCCATGTCAAATGGAATTCACTAATTGAAAATCCAGCCAAATTGGCTGCACTTAAAGCAGAGGTTGTGAGCCAACTGTCCAACTTAAATACTCAAACTAATCATCAAATCATGTGAGAGGCTCACTCCCGACTTTTTTCTAGTTTAAAAAGCTATTTCTCAAAAGAATCAAAAAAGAGCAACCAGGGTTTAACAACCAATGTGGCTAGGTGGTACAATGAGGATTGTAGATTAGCTCGCCATAAACTCAGCGCAGAATTAAGATCTAAGGACCCCGCAAAAGAGGCAAGGGATTCCTACAGGTGCACTCAGAGGGTGGCAAAAAGGGATTGGGATAATGACAGGTGGAGAGACTTGAAGCATGCTTGTGATGCCAAAGATTCCCAAAAATTCTGGAACATTGTTAAATGGGATAGGGGAGGTCAGGCAGAGCCTCCCCAGAATAACGTTGCTCAATCCCAGTGGATAGAATTTTTTAAGCCCCAGTATGCCTGCAATCTGACAGACGAAGATTATCCTATACCTCCCCATATTTTTTATCAAAGCGAGGTGTTTTCTATTAAAGATGTTAGTCTAGCACTAGACTGTGTGTCAAGCAGTAGAGCCCCAGGTATGGATGGTATCCTCGCAGCTGGCTTTCTTAGTGATAGACCGCCCTGGTGCCAGTACTTTGCATTGTTAGCCAACTCAGTGGCAAAGGGTGCTCCCATCCCACCCTTGTGGAAGGGAGCAGAAATAATCCCTGTTTTTAAAAAGGGGAATAAATCCCTCCCTAGTAATTATAGGCCTATTAGCCTAATAGATTCAGCACAAAAGGTAGTGGGCAGTTTAATCCAAAATAAAGTCCAGCTGTGGGTAGAGGAATTCAACATATTATCCCCATTTCAAGCTGGATTTCGCCCTTGCACCAGCTCTGTAGACCAAGTCTTCGGCCTTATTACAATCTATTGGAGAAACGTGGTCTTGACAAAAGGGACACTCTACGCGGTATTCATTGACCTGAAATTAGCTTTCGATTTGGTCCCTCAATGTAAACTCTGGAGAGTTCTTGGTGAACTGGGGATGGCACCTGAACTATTAACACTCCTCATCCGCTTACATGGCAACAACTTTGCGAGGATCAGATGGGGGGCTCAGGGTGAGGTTACCGATTCATTCCCTGTCGAACGTGGTGTTCGGCAGGGATGTGTTTTGGCTCCCACCCTTTTTTCCTTATATATCAATGTAATTGTAGACCATCTTTGTAGATCCCCCACTGATGCCCCAGTCTTGGCTGGGATTCGCGTGCCTGTTCTCATGTTTGCCGACGACACCCTGATCATCTCCAGGACCCCGATTGGCCTGCAGAAGGCTGTCAATGCATTCTGGGAATTTTGCTCTTCTCGAGGGCTTGAGGTCAACACCGCAAAAACAAAGTTCATGTTCTTTAACCAGAACAAACCTTTTAAGGGCAAAATCCTTCTGAACAACATTTCCTTAGAGCAGGTGGATGCTTTTACCTACCTAGGTATTATGCTTCAGAATAACATGGGATGGAAAAGCCACATGGACATGACTATTTTAAAATATCATCAGCTTGTAGGCGTATTAACAACCAAACATGAATCCTCCTTTACCAAACCAATCACTCCAGCTTTGGAAATATATAACATCAAAGTGATTAGCTCCGCCCTCTATGGAGCTGAGTTATGGGGATTAAATAACCTGAGCCACCTTCAAAAAGCTGAAAATAAATTCCTACGTGGTTTAATTCTTCTTATCATCTTTATTTCGACAATATTGTCATAAAAGAAATCACATTACATTCAACAATAAAATTTAGCACACTTCAGTTCAATTCATTACATTAAAAACAACCACCAAGTAATATCCATTGTGCTATATATCATCACAATGAAGTACAAAATCGATAAAAAACATTTAAAAACATGATCATCAGAGAGCCCTTCCCTTGTGTAGTTAGTAATCAAACTCCCCATGGCTATGTACATGTATCTACCCTCTCCCACTGGGCTGAGCATTCAGATAATTCCGTCTCACAATCCACATTGCTGCTAAAAATTTGGTTACAGCAAAAACGATTAGAGAGGAAAGATCAGTTTTTAGTATTCGGAATGATTCATGGCACTTTCTAATCCCCAAGTTTTTACAGATTGGAACTATCCACTTTTTTCTTGGGATCTGATATCCAGGGCAAAAAAACATGACATGCAATTAATTTTCTGACTCCGCAGAACCGCTTGGGCAGTTTTTTGGGGTAGGTGGGTCCCATTTGCTGGTAAAGGCTCTGATTGGCAAAGAGCCGTGTCTCCATTGGAGAAAATGTTTCCTGAAGCCGTGGTTTAATTGGTGTCCCCCAAAGCACCCAGATGGTACCGCTTTTGTTAGACCTAGGCAGGAAAAATGTGGTGGACATGGCAAGGCTATTCCCACTTTTGTATTGGAGGCGAATCTGGTCCAACCCAGAACTTATACATTATGCCCAGGGTCTGAAGGATGTGATTCTAGTAGATCACTTCCACAAAATTCAGTGGCTAAAAGAGATAAGGTCCCTCCTGATAAAGCTGGACTTAAGAGCATTATGGGATGAACCTGAAACTGCAATTTTCCCCACAAAAAAAAGTTGAAAGATAAATATTGGGAAATGGTCCTATCTTCTATTTACTTGGCCGGTATGAACACTAATTTGACAGGCCGTTTTTTGGACCATAAATATTGGCCGTCTTGTGAGCATACTGGGATATAATCGAGAGTCCTATTGATCGAAAATTGTACTTTCAATTTAGGATAGGAACCCTACCAATAAAAGCTTTTACCCATAAATGGGCCTCTACCTCAGAAGAAAACTGTCATAATTGCATAGACAAGGTGGAGGCCACAGCCCATTAATTTTTATTATGTCCCCTTTATGTAGCCCCACAACGTAAATGGTTGAGACCTATTTGTTCTTCCCTGGGCTCTCGGAGGGGTACAGAAGCTCTAAGGATACTGGAATCTGACTGTTCTCCCCACATAGCTATCACTCTAGCTACATTTTTAAGGTGGGATTGGATCATCCGGGCACGCACCTCACTGCCAACTGCTGCCTTATTCTCATTTCTGTGTTTTGTTCCTATGAAGTAATTTTAAATATATTTTACCTGAATTTTTAATAGTGCTTGAAACTCGACAGTATAAATTGAATTTGAATACCTTTTTAATTATGTGTATTATATATGTATTATTTATTGTGTATTGTGACAGTTTTGTGTATTGTATGTGCTTTTATGTCTTACTGTCGAATAAAGCTTTTGTATGGTATGGTATGGTATTACATCATTCATGACATGGTCAGTGACATCACTGATGACTATAACAGAGGAATTTCAGTGGTTTTGTACAAATGAAATGTCCAGCTAACTATAACAGCCCTGAAACCTATGTTTTTTCAGTGAATACATATATATATATATATATATATATATATATATATATATATATATATATATGAACAAAACGCCATTCTTTTCCACAATCGAATAGAATAACGAGAGTGAGCCCAGATTTGGTGCTGATATTTTCGGTGATTTATTCAAATATTCCACCAGCCATCCGCCATAACGCGTTTCACCTCAAACGAGGCTTGATCACATATATATATATATGCAAAAAAGAAGGAGAGAACTCTGGGTAGTTCCCAAGTTTAGGTGGAAGGCAGCTCCAGTATAGAGCACCCTCAACACCAGCGACACTCTAAATTTGCTCACCTGAAATGTCTGCTTTTCTATCAAAGTTTTTAAGCATAGGATTAGCACAGTGCTATTGGCGCCGAGATAGAAATGGACAAAGTCTTTTGCCATTTGTACAGCAAAGTCTTTAAGCATAGGATTAGCACAGTGCTATCCACACCGAGCTGTAAAATGACAAATGCCATTTACCACTCCAGGAACAATATTACAGCTTTGGATTGGTAAAATACCATCCAAGCCAACCTGAAATGAATAAAAGCAACCCCGGACACGTGTTTCGCTGTCATTACACCTCTTCAGAGAGGTTTAGCTTCGTCCAGACACAAGGGAGCACCCAGTATAAGCCAAAAAAATTCCCTTGCAGGCATAGAGTGACGCATAAATTATGCAAAAAAGAAGGAGAGAACTCTGGGTAGTTCCCAAGTTTAGGTGGAAGGCAGCTCCTGTATAGAGCACCCTCAACACCAGCGACACTCTAAATTTGCTCACTTCAAATGTCTGCTTTTCTATCAAAGTTTTTAAGCATAGGATTAGCACAATGCTATCCACGCAGAGATAGAAATGGACAAAGTCTTTTGCCATTTGTACAGCAAAGTCTTTAAGCATAGGATTAGCACATGTATTGTATGTATATATATGTATATGGAAAGTACAAATGGCACACCTATTCGTATTTTGCTTAAAATCTGTACATAGGTGATTTTGACATTTCTGACACTGTGATTTCTGGCCATGCATTACTTCTGGCTTTTTGATATGTAACTCACACATAGTCATGGAAAAATGTTTGTTAATAGCGCTTATAATGCCCAAAAGTCCCAAATGCCCAACACGCACAATTTGTACATAAGATCGCCATTTTAGAAAACTACTTTTCTTTAGTCACTATGCCATCTTCCTTGCACCGTCAGCCATCTTCCTTGCACTGTTAGAATGTAACATACAAGTAATTATTAGGCTCCTAGATTTATTAGCAAAATATCCTACAAAAGAATTGATGTCACAGTTGCCATATTTGGATGTATGGCCAAAGAAATTATCTAGGGTATACATTTCCTTTCACTCAGGTATCTAGACTAACCTTTCCTAAAAATGTTAACCCTGCAGAGGCTCGAAAATAAATACGGAGCTCAGTTCTCTGTAAAGTCCGCGCTAAATAAAAACGCAATAAATAAATAAATATTCCTTATATTTTAGGAGTTGTTGACTGTAGGAGCGTAAATCGTGATGCACAGTACGGCCTTCACTTTAATATAGACAAATATCTTCAATGTTACTTCTGGTAACACATTGTCTCAAGGTTTCACATCTCAATAATAATTCGCCTTAGTGCCATTTATTATGTGTACCGTGGGGAAAAAGCCCTTGACAAGTGTAAAAATAACTGGATGCAAGAAAGAAAATTCTAAACAGAAGCTGTGATAAAACTATGCTTACCATTAAACAAAACCATTGTGTGGTAATTGCAGGCGCTAATGATGTTCCCTTTTCAGAGCAAGAGTATCATAGAAACACTGTAGTATCTATCTATCTATCTATCTATCTATCTATCTATCTATCTATCTATCTATCTATCTATCTATCTATCTATCTATCTATCTATCTATCTATCTATCTATCTATCTATCTATCTATCTATCTATCTATCTATCTATATATCTGTCTGTCTGTCTGTCTGTCTGTCTGTCTGTCTGCCTGCCTGCCTACCTACCTACCTACCTACCTACCTACCTACCTACCTACCTACCTACCTACCTACCTACCTATCTATCTATCTATCTATCTATCTATCTATCTATCTATCTATCTATCTATCTATCTATCTATCTATTTATCTACCTATCTACCTATCTATCTACCTACCTGCCTCCTTGCCTGTCTGTCTATTTATGTGCCATTTTGTAGGATGGAGTAGTGGGACGTGTAGTACTATTTTATATAATACAAAATTCAGTTTGTGAATAGGCCGCTATATTTCTTGTGCATCATGTGTAATAGTTCCCTCCTCCAACATCAGCCTTGGTCCCACCAAACTCTAATATTAAGGAATGGGAACTGTTGACTGGCACTAAACAGGAGGCTAATGAAACTTCTGTTGGTATGGGCATTTTAAGTTCTTACCTGTGTTTCGCATTCACAATTACAGCAGAAAGGGTAATGCAGTTTGGGTAATCAGAGTTATTCTGTGTTTTAAATGCACTATCGATATATAAGCCAAATCATCCTTGTCGACGGCTGTGTACTTTCTACCACTTTGATGACTGGATAATCCAGACAGGGGGCCCCAAAATACATCATTATGAAGGGAGCAAAAAATACCAAACAATGGTCTGTTAGTGACTCTCATTGGCGATGACCTAAGTTAACATCCTTAGGGAAGCAATGTGTCTGGGTCCAAAGGATTGCCTTAGTGCTTCAACAGCTACATCTGGAGACAATGTCACACACAACGACTGCCCTTGCTTCAGACACATGTGTTTTACCCTGTGCAATCTCATAAAATGTTGCAGAGGAAGAGTACTACCCACTTATGTATACTTGGTTTTTAATTGAGGGGGCACGAGGACAGTCTACGAGATCCTCAACTTATTCTGAAATGATGCACTCAAGCCAGTGAGTGTCCATGTTTTCTGTTCTGTGTGCACTACCCCATCCCTTAGAACTTTACATCACTGAATGTCATGGTGAAGGTATGGGGATTCGACCTTCAATTTGTGTGTGTGTGTGTGTGTGTGTGTGTGTGCTGTTACGTGCAGATGTGTACTTTTGAGTGTACTTGTTTTTCAATGTTTGCATGCACATATCATATGTGCATGCTGGATGAGTGTGTTTGTATGTGTGTGTGTGTGTGCGTGTGTGCAAGCTAGTGTGTGGTTGTGTGTGTGTGAGAGAGAGAGAGAGAAAATGAGGGCTATAACAACTGGAAGCACCTATTTCTAAACAAAGACAGCAGCTCATTTATCAATTGTACACAGGATCGAACTGGCACAGAAAATAAAACTGCGGGTTGGATTGTGCCTTGTGTGCTAGCATCCTGTTGATCCTTCAATTGAGTGAGGTAGAATTATAAAGGACATTTTATACACATGAGAGACCAGTGCGTTAGAGCAGTGCATAGCAGGGAAAGAAAAGCTAGTGTGGAAATAAAATGCACCCATAATCACTGTAATTAAATGGATTTTCTATGTTTTATGAGAGTTCTGGAGGAGAGCAATTTGACATTTGCATAATTAACATGTTTATTAGCAAAGTGTGATTCACATTGTTAAATACTGTGTGCATATTAATCATATAATTTGTAGTCTGTGACCGCATTTAGCAATTATGAGCAGCACCTGAGTTAACATGCTGTGTACCTTAAGTTAGCCATATTTTATTGCCACTGGGAATGTCGTAATGTCCGCGTTTAATGCTGAGAGGCCTGCACATTTCATTTTTTTTTTGTTTTCTGCATGTTATGTGTTTTTCTACTACAGATGCTGTATTTTTCTAGATACCTTTTGCTAGCTAGTGAATAATTTATTATTATGTATTAGATGACTGATAGTGCAGCTCTCATTGAAAGAAGATGAAGGTGACAGGATGGGATATTGACTCCTAGGATGAGCTGCTGACTCTACCTGACAGTTTGTCCAGTGTAACAATTCAAGGACATAACCATACATGGACCACTGCTTTGCCCTGAGAAAGTAGGGAGTTTACCTGCTCCCAGAGCCTGAAGTGATATGATTGGCTCCCGAGAGTAAGAACAGGGTGTAATGTTGCAAACTAGTGCCTTGTTGAATAATAAGTGGTGTTCATTACACTAGAGAGGAGATGCTTGCTGACTTCGAACTGTGAAGACCCTTCTTAGCTCTGCTGATCTCGACTGCCCGAGAGCAAAGGCTTCATGCCTAATCATTCATATTCTCTGATCAGAAACCTTTGTTTGATGTTCTGAAATTGACACCTTGCCTTATTCACCTAACCAAATGCCTTTTCCCGACCCATACCTGTTTATCTAGATTAGGGGTTTCCGTTATGGAGCACATTTTATGGATATTCTGTATTTTTGATATAGTTCTTGTTAATGTTCTATTTTTCCTTATCCTGAATATATTTGTGCTCTTGGACCATCTAAGCTTGTAAGACTGATGTTTGAGATATGAATATTCAAGGAATTATTAAACTTGATTAAACTAAATGTGTCAATAAATCCTTTTAAGCTCACTAAATTCTCCTTGCTATTTCCTGTGCCGCCCCGTTGGTCGTCACTTTTAATGGTCGCTGCAAATGATTGCTTCTACATTTCTCTCCACATTGATGAAAAAGGTCCATACGACCAGTGGCAGGGTTAACATGATTATTACATCTAAAGATTGAGATTTAAGAATCCTCACTCCATCAGTTCTTATCAATGGATTTCATCTTTTCCTATACTCATTGCATTTCAGTGATGCATCAAAAAATCATTTTAATATAGATCCCCTCTCATGATGTATTGGCATGAGCCTTTCCCTGGTTTGCTGTCAGAGGATAAAGAGATGAAGTATTGATGGTGCCATACCAGAAATCTTGTCAATTCAGTGCTATATTATTTAGGTAAATGCTTATTGCCCCTCCTCTGACACTCAAATTTAGTTTTCATTGAGCTGAGAAAAGTCATGCAGTGTGAGAATCAGTTTGGCAGAATTCAGAGCATATGTCAGATAAAAACATTTATGACAATGAATATAGATAGGTATTTGTGTGAGAATGCTGTGTCTGCAGAATTTTTGGGGAGGGTTGGTATATGTAAATCTAGATATTAGCTTAACATAAAAATAATGAAGAATAACAATGTGGACCCAGTTTTCCATGTCAAATTCCATGAGGGATTCCCAATTCCATGCGGGCTACTGTTTCCATTTACCACCTGCGCTTTGCAGGTGGTGAATGAAATTGGGGACACTCGTGTGAGGCCTAGACTTTGGTGAGTTGGGCATGCTGGATGACAGTGGTGAGGGAAGACAGTGGCTTGGAAAGTGGAGCCTTACATGCTACTCTGAGTCACAGTAGAAGGTTGAGTAGAGGCCAGGATGGGCTGAGTGGCAGGGACCGCGCTGCACTTGCAGCCTAAGTCGAAAGCAATTTTACATACTTTATTTTCTCAAAAAAGCAAAAAACGTCAAAGTTTAAAGTCAAGTTTTTATCCTGGGCCCAAACTCTAAAGGGAACCTGACCTCATCGACTTATAAGCTTTTCCTGCTTTTTATCTCCACAGCAACACTAAAATAAAATTCTGCCATTTTCCTGTTTTCAACAGACTTGTATAGTGTAGCATTGACTTCAGTACAGAAGTTGGCCCTACTCTCTTTGATTTAAAATTATTGCCTCTACGTTCCGTCCATTTTTCCATCTTATTTTGGCAATTTTTTGGGCAATATTCACTGAGCACATTTAAAAAATGAGTATTTGTTGATTTGTTGGCCTTTGTTATTCTCTTATTTGACTTCCATTATGAATGGATTATTGCACCCCAGTCTTAGGCTTGGCTAACACTTCCAAAAGCTGATAACACAAAACAATGTAATTATGAGGTATGTCTACTTCTTTGGGGAGTTTTTAGCAATTATGGTTTTGGAACTCAACTAAAGCATATAAAAATGTATCTAACCCTCTTCAATCCCTAGCTGGCAGGAAAGTTCTTCCACTGGCCACATATTCACCTGAAATTGTGTTACCAAGTATTGAGTACATAAATGCTGTCAATATGTTAAAGTTGGATTTGCATCCAAATTCTCATTTCGAACAGGTGATTTAACAAAGAAATCATGTCACACTGAATTCTTCCTTGCAATTTCTTGACAACTAAGCAAACCACAGGATCTGGATGAGATACAAAATGGGTATGCCCATTGTGAGCCTTGACTTTGACTGGCACACACTTCTTGCTCACGATACATTTGCCAATATCACTGTAGCCTGAGTTATTCGGCCAAGGAACATACCACAATTTTCTCTGTAAGATGGGTTATGGTGATGTAGACAAAGGGCTTGTGCTTGATCTGATGTAGATTCAAAATAGCTGTTAAATGCCCACTTCCGGCAAGTCTGGAAATATACAGTTTTGATCTGGACTCTTCTTTGATTCCAGAAGGATTACTCCAGTCAGGTCAAAATCCCTGATAGGTGGGAAACCCTCACTGCACTTGGCCTTTGCCCTGCACATGCACAGTGAGAAAGCTGGCCGCAGGGTCTAGCTTTTGGCCAGTCCCTCCATCCAATTCTGCTCTCTGTGCCCAACACCTACCAGTGCCCAAAGTCACCACTAGTACCCAACCGCCACCTGCCCATTGTCAAAGGCCTCTGGACATGCCGTATGCCCAAATCACCATGGGCAACCAAACCCCAGCTGCACACTGCCTCTTTGGCAGCCCAACTCACGTGGTGCAGTCAAGCCCCCAATGCACATGGCATATGGCTGTCGCAGCAGTGAGCTGGTTGGGGGTCTGGCCTCTGTCCAGAAGCTGCACCCAACCCCACCAAGGGCAGCCAAACCCATTCAAAGCCAACCTGTATTACCATGGGGAGAAAGCTTGCACAGCCGCTCCTGCATGATGACAGTAGATCCTCCACCATAGGCTGTGCATGGCATGGTGTTGGGTGCAACAATACTGCCTCATGGGAGGCCAACACTCATGCTGTTCACATGCATTCATCCTTATTTGGTGCAGGGTTAGGTGGCCAACACTCACGCCCCATCCCCATATCTTTTATTATTGTAATTCATTTTCCCAGTCCCTCAGGCGCCCCTCTGGACTTGTACAGGAGTGCAAAAAGAAAAATTGATGGACAGAATGCAGAACAATGTCATACATTCAACCCAGTACAGACATCTGGGCCTAAATCCATAGTTTTTTTACTCACCAGGCCATTCCAGTTTGGACCCGGCCATAAGCAAATCAGTCTTGACCCTGCGCGCAATGGGAAAAGTCCAGCCCGAACCGCCAGGCAAGGTCCTCCCTGGACTGGAAACAAGCATCCTAGGACTGGTTTCGGGCTTTCAGCCCTCATCAGCCAGGATAGCTTGACTCCAGCGGCAAGGGAAGCACAGGACCCACGTCTGGGCATACCCGTCCCACTCTGGGTGACAAATGCAAAAAGAAAAATTGATGGACAGAATGCAGAACAATGTCATACATTCATCCCAGTACAGGGATCTGGGCCTAAATCCATCTTTTATTTGCTCACCATGCCATTCCAGTTTCGACCCAGCCATATGCAAATCAGTCTTGACCCTGCACATAATGGGAACAGTCCAGCTCAAACTGCCAGGTCTTGGGGTGAGTGTTTGAAACGTTTCAGCGCTCCGTCCATTATCTCCTTGCGTTTGCTTTGTACGGGATCCCAAAAGGATCGTAGAGATCCCAAACATATTTCATATTCATTTTGGACCGGGGGGAGGGGGGATTCCGTCTGGAATCTCCCACAAGTGCCAGGGGTCAGGGTACCCCTATACTGCCTATAATATTGTATATTTTTTTAACAGTCATAATGTTCTTTAACAGCAGGTGCAACATTTCTTCTGATATTGTGGCCCAGTAATCAGAGAACTTAGGAAATGACAGCACTTTAAAAACAAAATCCTGCTAATGCAGAACTCTTAGGGAACTCCTGTGGGACCATTTGTCAATATATCTAATTTTTTAATATTTATTTCCCCAAACCTACTGAACGGATTTGCAATGAGTCACTAAGAGCATACCTTCCGAGTAAAGATTTAGCTTTGTGCCAAATTTGGTGTAATTCTGTTCAGCCATTTTTTTGTATCACTGTCTAATGTTCTCGATGGAAATTACATGGTCCATTTGAGTTATGTTTCCACACAATTTTTCTCAGCCCCCTCTGCACAGACCACTCCAAAACTTTCCAGGAAGGAGCTGAGGTGGATGCTTCATGGAGATTCGTCAAATGGCGCTGAAGTTATTAGAAACAAATTCTCTGTCTAAGGAAAGTTTATCCTGACTAAACAGCAGTGACTGTGGGTCAAACATAATATATATTTTGCCCGAGGGGTAGGCCCCCTGGACCCCCCGAAAAGTACAAGAAAGACAGTGCATCCCTACCCTGCCTCCTTATAACTTAAAAAAAAATGTGAGTCCCCCAGTCCTGTAATGGTGGCCGCAACACTTTCCAATTGGTTAAGACCAGCCAGTCAAGTTGATTGGTACCATGGTGCCAGTACATGTAATGGAGTTCAAAAATGGTCAATGGGAAAAAAAGCTCCTTCGGCTAATAAGAAGGCCCAGGTTTTGGTACTTTTGGTACAATGTGGCCCCATGGAACTCATCGTCTGGATATATCAATTTTTTTAAACTCTTCATGGCCACTCCAATCACCTCTTTAAATGCTAATTTCTTAAAAATGGCTAAACTGATTTACTCCAAGACACAAAAAGCATTCTTTCTGAATAAAGTTCTAAATTTTTTCCAAAGCTGATGTAATTCCGTTCAGCTGTGTTTTTCTGTAGCTGCCACATACATTTCCTATGGAAATTAACATGGGTAATCAATGTATTTGGACCCAACCATTTTCTTGGCCCCAGCTTGACAGATACCCCTAAACATTTCCTGGAAGCAGCTTAAGTGAACAAGCCTAGTTTTTGCAAAGTGTCATGCAGAATCACAAACTGTGCCGGAGTTATTAGTGAAACAAAGGAAAAGTAGTTGAATTATCGACTTCGAACAATAATTTTGCCTGATCGATGGTCTGACTGAGTGGCACCTAATAAACCATGAAGTAAAGGATTGCAGAAGCAGCAAAGTACCTAAATTAAAAACCACGGAGAAAAGCTAAATTTAGGAAAAGACAAGAACTATTGTGAGCAAAGTAGAAAGCATAAAGAAGTATGACAAAATAGTGATGTAGATTGGAAATATCTGAATTTATTAATGTTCCCTCCCCAATTTTCAGAAGATTGATTTAAAAACGTTGCCATTTTTATGGGGAACTAACAAGCAAAAATGTTTTGAAAGAAAATTATTGTGCAAAAATAATTTTGCAAGCAAATTTTCTTGCTTAAGCGATGTGTGTGATCTTGATACACTCACAAACTTTCCAATTTCGACAAAGGGAAAAGTTTAAAACTTCATTCACCCCTCTTGTAGAACAGGAAGAAACTCATGAACAGTGGCATAGCTAGCCGTTATGCCGTGGCGGTCTCTGAGTTTGCCTCCCGGAGGCCGTATGTGAAAGCAGGGGGCCGTCCCCCTTACTCTGCCACTGCTCATGAATGGTGAAAAATAAAAACTCAACATTTTAAGTTTACAGCTGAACCTTGCCCTTTGATTTCTGCAAAGTAGCACCCATCTACATCTGTGATCAGGTGCCCTCACTGCCTTTTATATCACTCCAGCAGGTACATATAAAATATAAATTTTCTGTGATGATTAAGCAAGTGCAAGTGGGTGGATATTTCTGCTTAAGAAAACAATAGTAGTGTGATTATGTAAACTGCAGTGGCCTTGACACTTTCTTTAAAATAATGCAGAATAAACCTACAAGGGTTGAAACATGCTAAATAAAAAAGAAATACCCAGCACTACAAACAGCTGGAGTAGTTATAAACACATATGAGGTAGGTGCTATTATTATTTTAACAACCCAATTAAAACCTTATTCCATGTCCAGCACTGGAGAACTGTTTTACCCCTGGAGCTGCGTTTAGGAGATTTCAACCTTTCAGCCTTGTGCTTAAGAAATTACATGTTCAACTGGGCATAATTACACAACAGGACTCATTCATTGAATATAATTATATGAATTGCTAAAAAGTTATTTGTGATTTATTATGAAAAGCTTTATACTGGTAAGTGTCATACTGTTCGAAATATGAACGGCAGATTTAACAGCAAACAAAAACATTTGATGTAAAGGTCAGATGAATAACATTGTTCAGTGTGGGTACTGTTATTAGCATGCTCTTTTAAGATAGATATTTGTGCAGAATATTCTAAAGAAAAGATGAAAACTGCAAATATATCAACAATAAACTCTTAAATGCAGTCTTGTAATCCAGAATTCCAAGCTATTGGTCTAAAACCTATAGTTTTACTTACTTCTCTTAGCTCATGTGTCTAGCACTAAGTTGATTTATCGTGGTTGTGGCTGTGTTCTTATGCTTTGCACTAAAACTTGGTATAGGAGGATTACATATTCTGGAAAGGAGGAAGCTGCACCTTCTCCTGCACCAGTGCTCAATATGTACAAGAAAAAATGCTGGTGCCCAAAGCTCTGCTCAGAAGCCCACGAACAGTGCAATTAGATGTTGCCAAGCAGAATACAAAGGCGGGTAGTTGTAAATCCACCACAACACACTCTCTTCTCCTTTATCTCATTCTTCATGTTACCTGCTTTCTCATTGCAGGAGACTTTCTGTCTTTCTCTTCATCTGTCTTTCTAATTTGTGTGTTTTTCTCTCTCTCGCCCTCAATAATTCTCAAAAATAGGTGTCAGTGGCCCCCATGGCAACCAACTGCTCAAATTAAGCACTGCCCTGCACCATCTAAATGAATGATAGTTAAGGTGGATCCTTGCGATGCATCTCTGTGCTTGACCCCACTGTCATTGCTGGGGTGGTGAAAACTGTCAAAATGCACAAGGTCCCTGCAAAATTTGTAGTGTGGCCTTGGAAATCCCCAGAAAGAGAGAGAACGGGAGGGCGAGTATGAGAATCTCAACTGATCAAAGGTCAACATTTGTCCTGGACAGTGGTACTCAATTGTTTTACAGGCACATGCCCTGTCATATGTCTGTGATATCTTTGATATCTATGTTGTCTATCTCACTTCCTTGCTCCAGATTCAACGGATTTCCTTTATAATTTTGTGTTTGTCTCAACCAAGGGCACTTCAATCTCTTAGTGTTTTGACAGGATGATAAATCCTGCCACTGCCGATGTCTAGCATCACTTGTTTTCAGCATACGGGAGAAACTATTTTATGTCCTTCTCATTCCCTGCTTCCCTTTTCCTCCCATCCGCCTTATCTTGTGTAATCAACACAGAAACAGCACAGTAAGTCCAAGATGCAAATATTTCTCTGAAACCTCACACCAGAAAAACCAAATACGAGGCCTCATGCAGGATGACCTACTCTTCTACTGCTTTTCCCTTCAATGCCACATCAACATTCTATACCACATTCTCTTCCTCGCACCCGCATATTCCATAACAGAGCTTACCATCGAGGTACAAGCTACACAGTGTCAATACAAGCCCCCCTTTAAATTAAAAACGAAAACACCTAACAGGTAGCACTAAAATAAATAAAATCATGAAAGAAAATAGGAAAGACAGACAATAACCAGCACATGGTGTAGGGTGTGTGAACAAGATAAGAATACTGATACTAGTAGGGCAGGTGCACAGCTAATTTTAATACTTTGTTAAGTTTCTCAAATTTGTAGGTGCTGCATAAGTGGCGTCGAGTGTCCTACGGCGTCTTGTAACAATGTAATTCAACTGTGGAACCAGTGGGTCACTGGTTCCATCCTTATGTGCACACTATCATTCCTCCCACAAAACAGAGGATTCGTTGTCTGTTATATGTGTCCAGATATTTGTTGTTTTTATTCAGTAAGTACTTTGCAAGAAAATATATTCCACATTTAGCATTTGATAATCAGTCTTTTTTCATCATTTTCAACATATGACAAAGTCCTTCAATCAAATCCAATGCCTTTCGGGCCAATAGTTGTGCCCTTCATCAGGGAAAAGACACTATGAAAATAAAACATAAATAAACAAACTGTCAGTGAATCTCCCATATAATCTATGCATGATGGGGGTGTGGTGATCTCAACATGGTGGATCGTGATAGTAATATGTGAATGGTTAGGGTGTTACCTTAAATAACCTTAATGCCCATGTGCGCAAAGCAAAAAGTTATGTGGAGTCTCTTATATGTCGCGTTTGTTGGGTTAGCGCGGTTGTCTCTGTGGGTCAAAAGTCAAAAAAGACAAAAGTCAAAAAAGAAAAACTAGTGAGAGAGGGTTTTAAATACGAGATTTCAAGTTGCGTTACTGCCGCATCCAGGCCAATGTTGCCGGGAAACTAACCTGAAGGTTTGTCATGGTGTCGGCACAATCTTTCTCTACTCGTGAACGCCGGTATGAACGTATCGCCATTGACCACTTTTGATGAAGTTATTTAGTTCCGATCGCGTGACAACTAAAACCGAAGATAGACTCATGGTCAAGTATCCGATCGTCCAACGGGGTGAGCGTGTGTGAATGTATGTATTACAATCCATATTGTTGTCTATCGGATTTAACTTAAATATGTATGGCTACATATTTGTAAATTAAAAATAAATAAAGTGGTGTCAAATGAAAAAATAACAGGATAAAAATATGTGGATGGGGTGCGGGAGTTCGAACCCGGTGAGGTTGGTGTATGTCACCTAGATCTTAACCGAATACGCTAATGGATCATGGCTCAAGGTACTGGGTGGTCTTAAGCCTAACAGTTGATCAGGTTCATCTCTGTTTTGCTGTGGTAGTACATTATCGAAGAAGTGACGAAGTCGAAGCTTGCGCATAAGTTTAAAAAAACTTACTTCCAATTCTAGGTTGTCTGTGGTTGTGGTCGGTACAAATGATGTGCCCTTTTGTAAAAGTTGAATTTCATAGGGGGTAAGATGGTAGACACTGATGTTAATGACCAATTGTTCCAAATGTTTACTAAACCCACAGACAGAAACAACATGCTTAATTTCACAAGCTTTCATGAACCCAATCTCAAAAAGTACCTCCCTTTTTTACAGATGGCACGTGTCAAAAGAATAACATCGGATCCTAATAAATTAGAACAAAGACTAGATTAAATATCAACCAAATTTCACAAAAGAGGATATCCTAAAGACATCATAGAGGAATCCAAACATAGGATTTCAAATATTGATAGGAAAAAACTGTTACAACCTAGCCAAAAACAACAACAGACCCGCATAGTGGTAGTCTCTAAATATTCCACTTCTAGTGCCAAATTCAAAAGGATTATATTCAAACATTGGCCACTGTTAAACCTTGAACCTGACTTCAATAAGATTTCTTCTGAACTTCCACTATTTGCTTTTACTAGAGCAGGTAACCTAGGAGAACTACTACAACACAAACCGGCAATAACAACTACATTCACTGACACCAAAGCATGCTGGAAACTGTAACAGCATTATTAAGGGAAACAAGATCAACCACCCTATGAAAGGATATGAGGTAAAACTTAGGGTCAAAGCTACCTGTGATTCCAGTAACGTCATATATGCTCTTAAATGCCCATGTGGCAAACTATACATTGGAAAAACGGAGCGAATAATTAAAATCAGACTCACCGAACATAAATCAAACATCCTTCTCAAAAATATGAAATCCTCAGTGGCAACCCACTTCATAGAAGAAAAACACGACATTTCGCAAATGAAGTTCATTATACTGGAAATCATCCCTAAAGTCGAAGACAGAGATAACACCAAATTTTTACTCCAGAGAGAAAATGCCTGGATACAAAAACTTTCAACCCACAAGCCGTTTGGCTTAAATGACAGAATTGAACTATCTTGTTACCTTTGAAATTGCTCCAACGTCAAATATGTAACCCCTGTGAGATTTCACGTTTATATGTTATGTTTTTTGAATGTTCCTTTGCAAATATGTATCTCCTATATACTATGAACAATTGTCACAGCTCTAAACCCATACCCTTTCAAATATCTCACATCATTATCCATGATCCATTAGCGTATTCGGTTAAGATCTAGGTGACATACGCCAACCTCACCGGGTTCAAACTCCCACACCCCATCCACATATTTTTTATCCTGTTAATTTTTCATTTCACACCACTTTATTTATATTTAATTTACAAATATGTAGCCATACATATTTAAGTTAAATCCGATAGACAGCAATATGGATTGTAATACATACACTCACACACGCTCGCCCCGTTGGACGATCGGATACTTGACCATGAGTCTATCTTCGGTTTTAGTTGTCACGTGATCGGAACTAAATAACTTCATCAAACGCGGTCAATGGCGGAATCGTCCATACCGGCGTTCACGAGTAGAGAAAGATTGTGCCGACACCACTTTTGTCTTTTTTGACTTTTGACCCACAGAGACAACCGCGCTAACCCAACAAACACGACATGTAAGAGACTCCACATAACTTTTTGCTTTGCACACATGGGCATTGAGGTTATTTAAAGTGACACCCTAACCATTCACATATTACTATCACGATCCACCATGATGAGATCACCACACCCCCATCATGCATAGATTATATAGGAGATTCACTGACAGTTTGTTTATTTATGTTTTACTTTCATAGTGTCTTTTCCTTGATGAAGGGCACAACTATTGGCCCGAAATGCATTGGATTTGATTGAAGGACTTTGTCACATGTTGAAAATGATGAAAAAAAGACTGATTATCAAACTCTAAATGTGGAATATATTTTCTTGCAAAGTACTTACTGAATAAAAACAACAAATATCTGGACACATATAACAGACAACGAATCCTCTGTTTTGTGGGAGGAATGATAGTGTGCACATAAGGATGGAACCAGTGACCCACTGGTTCCACAGTTGAATTACAACATAAGAATACAACATACTTCCAAATATGTTCACATAACCACAAAATCATTGAGGTGTTTGGGCATCACAGACACTACCTCCGACTTGGTTGTCCTGTGAGACGGACATTCCCTTAGAGTGTGGTCACTAGCTCCACCCACTCTCTTTTCATTGTCAGTAAAATCTCCAGCAATAGCCATTTTTTTTCCTTCTTGTAAACTTTGCATCAACACATTTTGATCAAAAACAAAATAGTGACATTCAGTACGTTTGCAATCCTCTTCAAAATTATTAACACATTTATACATCTTAAGGTTAGACTTCTCCTCCACAATTGAGGAATTCGAGTTGGCACTCACACCTCTAAACAATGCCAAGCATTTTACATGCCACACCTTCCCATCACTGAGAAGAGCAGAGTTGCATCAGTTTGTAATTGCTTTGAATGATCGTGAGTATCTGCTTTCTCCCTTGCGTAGCATTGTCCCTTTTTCACCTTCACATACTCTCCCCCTTAAAGATCCACTTTCTTTGCTCCAAGAAAGAAGTCATACCTTTGTTTGTATTTCATTTGCCCAACTTCCATATTCTTCCTCTCCCCACTAGGAGACCACACAGCCTTCTTGGTGTGCCTTAACCACCCTGTTTTGTCTTTTCAAACACAGGGACCTTCCTCTCATCAACTCAAAAGGGCTTTGCCTAGTCATTTCACACATGGTAAATCTGTACGCACCAATAGTTATCCTTAATCCATCCACCCAATCCATACTGTTGCCATTGGACAATTCAATAGAACACTTAATCACGCTGTTAAATCACTCAACAGTACCATTGCCTTTGGGATGATACATAGAACTGGTTTTATGCAAAATCCCTGTTCTTTTAATAAAGTATCTAAAGGCAGCAGAAATAAATTGGCCTCCATCGTCCATGGCAACAATCTTGGGGAGTCCCTCACAGCTAAAAACTTCCTCCAGGAACTCCACAACAGCTTCAGATTCAGCCTTGTACACCACTTTATATTCTGGCCTTTTAGAAAAAGGTCCCCTAAAACCAAGGTGAATTTATGTGAACCATTTTTGTCCTGGACAGGTAGACAAATGTCAACACCAACTCTTTCCCAAGGCATGTTAGGAACTTCAGTGGGGTGTAATGATGGATTAAGTCTTATCCGAGTTGGTGCACTTAACACAATCTCCTATCACTCTCTCAATTTCTCTATCAATTCCAGGCCACCAGTATGAATTTACACTACATTTGTATTGACAACACCAAGGCACAAATTCAAAACTCTCTCCCTTAACACACCCAGTGGATCAAGTTTGCGCCCTCTTAGCAAAAATCCATCTTCCACAGATAGCGCCACCCTTGCTTCCCAAAAGGGAGTAAATTCTAAAAGCAAGGGATGCCTATCTGACCAACCATCCATGATAAATTCCATGACATTGCCCAATGTAACTATAATGTTCTTCTTTCAATGAACCCCACACAAAAGTAAGGTACTGATAAGGTAGGTTTATTCCAACATAAAAGAGTATGTCTAATCAAGAAAAAAGCCAGGGCCAACTGTCACCATGTGGAATCTGAATCTGGAACACCAGCCAGCCACACAGCCTCATTGGCCAGGATTCTACACATTCCCCACTGTAATAATAATAAAACAACTTAATACAACATAATACATATATAAATATGAATACCAAAGCATGAAATAATTTCACAATAAATTGGAGTAACTTAAAATGTTATGTTGTACAACACAAGAACACACTAGCATGACATAACATAATCTTTACACCACACAGGTTAGGTTTTCAATCTGCTGTACCAGTGTCGATCATACTCCTGGCAGGGTACTTTGGATTTCCAGCTATCATTGGCAACGTTGGTAACTTTAGGCCACAACCACACTAGTGCCCTGACAACCTTACTCATGCACCACACATTTCTATCAGATAGTTCCACCACCTGACCCCTCTAACAATCTTCATTGGAACAGAAAAGGTAGACTCTCCAGATCTAACCATCCTTCCCTTCTTTACACAATCACCAACACTGAACAAAGATGTACGACTGGGGAAACCACCTTTCACAGCCATGTCATCACCTAATCTACAACTGTGACCAAACATCTGTTTTTTTCATGGACCACCTCCGCTTTCATTTCCATCATTCACATTTGTTTTAACTTGCAAACAGCCTTTCTACCTCACATTTTCTCAAATGGAGTAACATCCCCCAACGATCTGGGGTAACCCTGTAACACCATAATAAATCTTTCAAGGCTGGATGACAATTTTCCTCATTGGAAATTGCCAGCTGTAGACCTTCTTTTAATACTCGTATCCACTTTTAGATAATGCCATTACTCTGGGGATAGTAAACTGTCGTGCATATGTGATTAATGCCATATTTATCCAAAAATTCTTTAATTTCCACTGATCTTAGTTGTACCCCATTGTCTGTAACTAGACTCTTGGGAAATCCTTCTTTCTCAAATACTTCTTTAAGAAGTTGTACCAAAGTGCGAGTATCAATCTGATTAACTAACTAGACCTCTGGCCACTGGAACAATTGATCAATTAACACAATGGCAAAAACTTGGGTAGTTGACAAACACATGGGACCAGCAATGTCCAAAGAGACTCTTTCCCATACTCATTTGAGCCTAGACAAAGGAGATTTATCATATGATATTTCTTCCTGAGATTTATCACTATCCGCACATTCAATACATGCTCTCACTCTTGCCTCCATGCATTTATCATTTGCAGGCCACCAACATTTGCTGCGTATTCTTCTGTTCATCCTGCTCATACCTGGATGACCCACATTAGCCATATCTAAAATGATTTGTCTCAAACTCTGGGGTACAACAAATTGTTCACCACAAAACAGAAAATTGTTTACTTCAGATAATTCACTTACAACATGAAAGTAGGGTAACAAATCTTTGTTTAAATGTTTTTTTTTCTGGCCAACCAGACTTATTATAAACAATAACATCTTGAATTTCCTAATCCAACTATATGCTTCTTCCCACTGATCTTGTTTGATACACCCACTAGACACTTGGCAAATAGATATCACTTTCTCCAAACCATTGATAAGAATACTAAAATGTTCATCCTCTTTTATGGGCAATCTGGATAAACAATCCACTAAGATATTTCTTGCACCTGGAATATATTCAATTTTAAAAATGAAAATCTTGTAGTTCGTACTGCCATCTAGCAATTCTAGGTGTGACTTTGCTACAACCTTTAGTGGTAAACAATTCCAACAATGGACGGTGATCCGATCTTAGTTTGAACTGGGTACCATACACATATTCACGGAAATATTACATTTCCCACCAACAAGCTAAAGTTTCTTTTTCTAAGGTGGAATATTTAAATTCTTCATATCTTAGTGGTCTTGAGGCAAATGCAATCATGACTAATTTACCATGCTGATCTTGCATTAATACATCCCCAATGCTGACATTTCTAGCATCAGTGATGATAACAGAATTGTAGCGTGTATCAAAAGTCACTAAAGCAGGAGAAGAAGCAATTTCCTTTTTTAAAGATTCAAATTCAAGAGCACATTCATTGTTCCAAGTGAATTGTATATTTTTTTCATTAAAGCTCTCATATTACTTGTTTTATCTGCAAATAAAGGAATACATTTAGAGTAATACTCTGCCAGCCCGAGAGAAGTCCTGAGTTGGTCTTTATTTTGCGGATCAGGAGCATCTTCAATTGCCTTAACTAAGTTTTGTTTTGGTAAAACACCATGTTTGCCAATGTTGTGACCCAAATAGTCTACAGAATCAATCTCGAATTTGCACTTTTCTTTGGTTAGGGTCATTCCATGGCTTTGCCAAATGTTCAAAACTTTATACAAGGTTTCAGCATGTTCTTGTTTTGATTTGCCAAATACTAAAATGTCATCTTGAAAATAAAGAGCATTTTTCATATATTTAAACAGTTTGTGCATCACTCTTTGAACCCCTTGCAGAAGCTGTGACCAGTCCAAACGACATTCTTTTGTACCTGAATGCTCCTTCAGGCATAATGAAAGATATGCAGCGCCAGGATGCCCGTTGGGTGACAGAAGCGCTTTACAAGTGTGTTATACATACATACATACATACATGTAATGTTTACTGTTGTCATGTAAAGCAATCTGATGGTAGGCATTGGACAAGTCCAATGTTGAAAACACAGTAGGCCCTTTCAACGCAGAGGACATTTAACCAATATTGGGTAATGGATGGCGATCCACCCACACACAAGCATTAAGATCTCTTAAGTCAACGCAAAGCCTCAACTTTCCATTGGGTTTTTGTATCACTATCACTGGTAACAACCATTCAGAAGATTCAATTATATCTTGAGAACATAGTCTTTCGAGTTCTTCTTTTAAAGCCTCCCTCATGGATAAAGGAATGTTTCTAACTTTGCGCACCTTTGGCACTGCATCATGTTTCAAAATTATTTTGTGTACTAAGTGTTTTAATAACCCCAAGTTTGGTGAAAACACCCTTGGAAACAATTGTTCCCAATCAACAGCCTTATAGTCAACCACTTGTGATATAAGATCATTTTATCCTAGAACTTGTTCTGGATGTTTGGGATTGAGGGTGATCATTAAATCTCTTTGTTGTGGCCATCCCAATAAACAGGAACCTTCCTTGGCAAAATATACCTTTGCTGTGATGGATTTGCCCTTAAATGTGATAGTGGCTGAAAAACATCCTAATACCTCAATTGGGTGATTTCCATATCCAACTAATCTAATGTCAGATGGTAATAAGCATACATCAGGAGATTGTTTTAGCCAATGGTCACCAATTAACGTGTGACGAGCTCCCGAATCAGCCATAACTCTAATGTTATTCCCATTACCATCAATGACACAAAATGGAGCATCACTTTTTGTTTTATTAACCACATGAATATTAAGTATGAATTCTTCAGGAATATCATCATATTCTTGGTTAATTTCTCTAACTTGGCTGGGCCGATATCTATTTTTGTACTTGTTTCTATTCCTACACATGCTAGCATAGTATCGTTTGGTTTTACAATATCTGCAAACTTGTCCTATGGCTGGACATGATCTATCATTCGCCAAGTGTCCAGACAAACCACATTTAAAACAGGCATATTATTTTTCCATACTCTGTACCATTGGTTTAGCTTTTACTTTATCACTTTCAGAAGGACAGGACACTACATATACCATGAGGCCATTCGACTGGCCACGCCCTCTGAGGCGGGGGTTAAATTGCTGTGTAGCTGCCAAGAAAATTTTTGCCTTGGAGTTCGAGTCAGTGCCTCTGAAGAAGTTGAAAAACTATACACGTCAGGCTGACTTCCTAAGCTGTTGCTGTATTTGCATCGATTTCGCAAGCTGCTTTCTACAAAGAATTAAAGCTGAAAATCTTACCTTGCTTGTGGGCTCCTCTATCTTGCAGGCAAACTCTACCTTTGGATTTGGAGTGGCGTGCCTGAGCCGCGGAGGTAGCCCTGGGGCTGGTCCAGCCCGCCACGGAAACGCTTTACAACGCCACCGATATGGGAGCAAGGAGCTGTTGTGGGAAGGCGATGACAGCTGTGTCATTGAGTCAAGTCATAAAATTTATATAGCGCACTACATACCCAGAGGGTTTCAAGGCGCTTAGGAAGGGGAGGAGGATTATTTGTCAAATATCCACGTTTTAAGCTGCTTTCTGAATGCTAGGTGATTCTGGGTGAGGCGAAGGTAAGCGGGGAGTGAGTTCCAAGTTTTGGCAGCCAGGTATGAGAAGGATCTGCCTCCCATGGTGGTCTTGTTGATGCGAGGTACAGTGGCGAAGGCTTGGCTGGAAGAGCGAAGTTGGCGGGAGGGGGTGTAGAAGGACAGTCGAGAATTGAGGCAATCTGGTCCGATGTCGTAGAGTGATTTGTGTGCGTGGGTAAGCAGTCGGAAAGTAATCCTCTTATTGACGGGTAGCCAGTGGAGGTCTTTAAGGTGACCAGAGATGTGTTCGTTGCGTGGGATGTCTAATATGAGCCTGGCTGAGGCGTTTTGGATTCGTTGTAGTTTCTTCTGGAGTTTATCGGTGGTACCTGCGTAGAGGGTGTTTCCGTAGTCCAGTCGGCTTGTGACCAGAGCGTGGGTGACTGTTTTCCTTGTTTCGGAGGGGATCCAGCGAAAAGTTTTTCTGAGCATGCGGAGAATGTTAAAGCAGGAAGAGGATACGGCGCTGACTTGTTTGTTCATTGAGAGTGAAGAATCCAGGATGACGCCAAGGTTCCGTGCGTGGTCTGTCGGGATGGGTGCATTTCCGAGGGCTTCCGGCCACCAGGAGTCGTCCCATGCAGAGGGGGATTTACCTAAGATGAGGACTTCTGTTTTGTCCGAGTTAAGTTTCAGACGGCTTTGTTTCATCCATTCGGCGACTTCTTTCATTCCTTCGTGTAGGTTAGTTTTGGCGGTGCTGGGGTCCTTGGTGAGAGATAGGATCAGTTGAGTGTCATCCGCGTAAGAGATGATGTTGAGGTTGTGTTGGCGGGCGATGGCCGCGAGGGGGCTCATGTATACGTTGAAGAGGGTGGGACTGAGTGAGGATCCTTGTGGTACGCCGCAGATGATTTCAGAGGCCTCGGACTTGAATGGTGGGAGGCGGACTCTCTGGGTTCTTCCGGTGAGGAACGAGGTGATCCATTTCAGTGCCTTTCCTTGGATTCCGATGTTTCTGAGGCGTTGTAGAAGGGTGCTGTGGCAGACTGTGTCGAAGGCTGCAGAGAGGTCGAGGAGGATGAGGGCGACTGTGTCTCCATTGTCTAGTAAAGTTCGAATGTTGTCTGTTGCTGCGATGAGGGCGGTCTCAGTGCTGTGTTTGGCTCGGAAGCCAGATTGTGAGGGGTCGAGTGATTTGTTGGCTTCGAGGAAGGCGGCGAGCTGGTTGTTGACAGCTTTCTCGATGACTTTGGCCGGGAATGGAAGAAGCGAGATGGGGCGGTAGTTTTTGAGTTCGGTGGGGTCTGCTGTTGGTTTTTTCAGAAGGGCGGTGAGTTCAGCGTGTTTCCAGTCTTCTGGGAAGGTAGCGGAGTTGAAGGAGCAGTTGATGACGTCTCGGAGGTGCGGAGCTATGATGGAGTCTGCTTTGTTGAAGATGTGGTGAGGGCATGGGTCTGTGGGGGATCCTGAGTGGATGGAGTTCATCAGGCGGATGGTGTCCTCAGTGGAGATTGGCTTCCAGGCGTTAAGGGTGTTAATGGGGGGAAGATGGTCAGCTGGTGGTAGGGTGGGTTGGCTTCTGGGTTGGTTGTCAAAGCTGTTGTGGATGTCAGCAATCTTGTTGTGGAAAAAAGAGGCTAGGGAATCGCAGAGGGTTTGGGAGGGGGTGATGTCGTTGGAGTTGGCCGAGGGGTTGGAAAATTCCTTGACGATGTTGAAAAGTTCCTTGCTGTTGTGGGCGTTGTTGTCAAGTCAATCCTTGAATGCTGTTTTCTTGGCTTTTCGGATCAGTTGGTGGTGGGTACGGATGGCGCTTTTGAAGGCGTCCTTGTTGCTGGTGGATGGGTCTTTTTTCCAGGCCTTTTCAAGGGAGCGGCACAGTTTCTTGGACTTCTTGAGGTCATCGTTGAACCATGAGGCCTTCTTGATGCCAAGTTTGTGATGACGTTTTTTCAGTGGTGCTAAGGTGTCGGCGGTGTTGGATAACCAAAGGGTGAGGTTGGAGGCGGCTTCGTTGGCGTTAGAAGAGAGGGCTGGGGAGGTTTGGAGGAGCGATGTGGAGATCTGCTCTGTGGTGATTTTGTTCCAGTTTCTTTGTAGAGTTGGTTGGAGGTGGATGATGGGTTTCGGCTTGTTGTAGGTGAAGTGAACGCAGCTGTGGTCTGTCCAGAAGAGATCCGTAGTGTGGCTGAAGGAGACATGGTTGCTGGAGGTGAAGATGGGGTCCTGCGATGTGGGTGGGGGAAGTGACCAGTTGTTTAAGTCCGAGGTTGGCGAGGTTGTCCACTAGGGTGGCGGTGTTGCGGTCGTTGATCTTTTCAAGGTGGAAGTTGAGGTCTCCCAGAAGGATGTAGTCTTTGGAGGGGAGCGCGTGTGGGGTGATGAAGTCTGTGATGTCTTCACTGAATTTTGCGCATGGTCCTGGTGGTCTGTAGAGGAGGGTGCCTCTGAGTGTGGTCTTGGGGTCGATGTGGATCTGGAAGTGAAGGTGTTCGGAGTTAGCGAGGTTGGCGTCGGAGCAGGTTGAGATGCGGATAGATTTCTTATGGACGATAGCGATTCCACCTCCTGTATGGTCGGTGCGGTCCTTGCGTGTGATCTTATAGTCATCAGGGATAGCGATGGCGATGTCAGGGGCGGAGGAAGCGTTCATTCATGTTTCCGTTAGGAAGGCGACGTCTGGAGAGATGGTGTCTAGAAGATTCCATAGGTCAATGGCGTGCCTGTGGACCGAGCGGGTGTTGAGAAGGATGCATTCTAGTTGGTTGGGGTCGGGAATCTGTGTTGTGGTTGTAGCGGAGATGTTGTCGGTGCCGCTAAATTTGCAGGAGAAGCAGGCGAACGGTCCATGGGTGCATCCAGGAGCGGCTTGGACGCAGTTGGGGGCGCGACCGGGGTTAAGGGCTAGGAGGGTGGCGGAATCGTAGGTAATGCGGGGGAGCTGGGCAGCGCGAGGGGCAGGGGGAAAGGCGCTGGGCGCGGTCCAGGCGCGGACGGGCGTAGACGGGCTTACCTTAGGCGCACCTTCGGCGTGGACGCTGCGCGTGGAGACATTGGCCATAAATGGAAGGTGGAGGGGGCGGAGCGTGGGAGGGGCAGCAGTTGGGAGGCGGTAGCAGGGAGGAGGGGCGGGTCAGGGAGCGAGTCAACAAGATGGAGGGTCAAGGGGAGACGAAGGCAGGGGCAGCAAATGCACCACGGCACCGGGGGCGCTAATCAGTTACCAGCGTGATGTACAGGTAAAGAAATAAATGCCAGCGTGACTCCAGTTAAATAATAATACTCAGCGCGAGTCTAGATGACTAATTAGTACACAGCGCGACTCCAATTAAATAATAAATATACAGCGCGAGTCTGGGTGAATAAGTAGTGCACAGCGCGACTCAAATTAAGTGAATACGCAACAATCAGAGGCAATGCAGCAGTCTCGGTCTCACCAGCGATCCACAACGTGAGCAGGAGCTGGGGTCAGGGAGCGACCGTGCTGGAGCAGGTCCAGGTGGTCACAGCGCGTCAGAGGAGGTAGGGAGCCCTCTGTCCGTGGGTGGGAGGGGCAGCAGTTGGGAGGCGGTAGCAGGGAGGAGGGGCGGGTCAGGGAGCGAGTCAACAAGATGGAGGGTCAAGGGGAGACGAAGGCAGGGGCAGCAAATGCACCACGGCACCGGGGGCGCTAATCAGTTACCAGCGTGATGTACAGGTAAAGAAATAAATGCCAGCGTGACTCCAGTTAAATAATAATACTCAGCGCGAGTCTAGATGACTAATTAGTACACAGCGCGACTCCAATTAAATAATAAATATACAGCGCGAGTCTGGGTGAATAAGTAGTGCACAGCGCGACTCAAATTAAGTGAATACGCAACAATCAGAGGCAATGCAGCAGTCTCGGTCTCACCAGCGATCCACAACGTGAGCAGGAGCTGGGGTCAGGGAGCGACCGTGCTGGAGCAGGTCCAGGTGGTCACAGCGCGTCAGAGGAGGTAGGGAGCCCTCTGTCCGTGGGTGGGAGGGGCAGCAGTTGGGAGGCGGTAGCAGGGAGGAGGGGCGGGTCAGGGAGCGAGTCAACAAGATGGAGGGTCAAGGGGAGACGAAGGCAGGGGCAGCAAATGCACCACGGCACCGGGGGCGCTAATCAGTTACCAGCGTGATGTACAGGTAAAGAAATAAATGCCAGCGTGACTCCAGTTAAATAATAATACTCAGCGCGAGTCTAGATGACTAATTAGTACACAGCGCGACTCCAATTAAATAATAAATATACAGCGCGAGTCTGGGTGAATAAGTAGTGCACAGCGCGACTCAAATTAAGTGAATACGCAACAATCAGAGGCAATGCAGCAGTCTCGGTCTCACCAGCGATCCACAACGTGAGCAGGCGACTCACTGGAGAAGGACAGGACACTACATATACCATGAGGTCATTCGACTGGCCACGCCCACTGAGGCAGGGGTTAAATTGCTGTGTAGCTACCAAGAAAATGTTTGCCTTGGAGTTCGAGTCAGGGTCTCTGAAGAAGTTGAAAAACGAAACGCGTCAGGCTGACTTCCTAAGCTGTTGCTGTATTTGCATCCATTTCGCAAGCTGCTTTCTACAAAAATTAAAGCTGAAAATCTTACCTTGCTCGTGGGCTCCTCTATCTTGCAGGCAAACTCTACGTTTGTGCACTCCTTGTGTATTTGGTGTTCGCACTGGTGTGCAAATCACTGTGTTAAAATTTTAAATTAATTGATATTAATATATATCCGCACTGGTGTGCAAATCACCCTAAACAAGGAAACAAGAAGGAAATTAATTTTAATATATGACCACAAGTATCCGTATCGGTGTGCGAATCACTGTGAAGTAATGAAACTAAATGAATTGATATTAATATGTATCCGCACTGGTGTGTGAATCACCGTAAACAGGAAGGAAATTAATTTTGAAATATGACCGCAGTATCCGCATCGGTGTGCGAATCACCGTGAAGTAATGAAACTCTGTTATAAATTAAGGATTCCAAAACAATAAAGCCAGTTTCAAGAGGCAATGCAACTTGTTATACTGTCTCAACTATTATGATCCAGTCTAGAGGACAATGAATAATTTTAAGATGGCTGCCGTGAAACAGTATGGCCGTTTTCTGGGGCCGATGCACCTTGTTTCATACAAAGTGGTTGCCGTGACGAAGGCGTTGGATTCCTGAAACCGGTGGACCTTGTTGTCTTGCCTGGAGTCTGTGAGACACGACAGGCAAAAACAATGGCCAGCGAGCATGCGCACGGGATCATTGTACGAAGGGGTCGCAGGCATGCGCAAGTAGTGATGCCCAAGATACTGAGTAATAAATAGCCGGAACAACTCACTGTTGCATGATTGGGACTTCACAATTACTTGTGTCCCATGCCACAGCTTGAGAAAATACACGTAGACTGTTCTTCATGCACCGGCCGGCCGTGATTCTGATCTGCCAGGATTTCATTCACTTCCTGCAGTGCTCCAGGCTTTCCAGAACGAAATCCCATCTGTTGCCAGTATTATGTTCTTTTTCCAATGAACTCCACAGAAAAGTAAGATACTTATAAGGTAGGTTTATTCCAACATAAAAGAGTATGTCTAATTGAGAAGAAAGCCTAGGCCAACAGTCGCTGTGTGGAATCTAGAACACCTGCCAGTTACCAGATTCCACACAACCTCATTGGCCAGGATACTACAGTAACATCCTCAGCAAGTGAATTGGACCATTCTGCTTGTCCAATACTTTGTAACTCCTCTGCAAATACCATGGCAACATGGTACTCATCCCACTCATTTTTATACACATCCTTATTAAGTAGGGTTAATCTACTTAAGAAGTCAGCAATTCTATTATGTGCCCCGGACACGTACTGCACTTCAAATGCAAATCTAGTAATTGCATAGTCATTTTGCTGATGCAAGGGGAAACATTGCTCAAATCTTGTGAAGCTAGTACTCTAGTAAGGGGTTTGTGGTCAATCCTCACTAACACTTTGGTGGCCCAGGCATGCTCCATAAAATGCCTCAGAGCCCACACGCACCCCAGGGTCTCCTGTTCCATTACGGAATACCTCTCTTCCACTGAGGTGATGGCCCTGGATGCAAATGCAACTACACGTTCACATCCATCTTCCTGTAGCTGGGCCACTGCTCCCATCCCCTTGCCACTAGCATCCGTAGTAATTATACTTTTGCAGCTAGGATCAAACCCCAGGAGGGTGGGGCAGTGCATATGTCTTCTTTAATACTTTCAAAACAGTTCTGGCAATCCGTTGTCCATGAAAATTTACTATTTCACATTCATTAAAGGGGAAAGAGGGAAGACCGGTACTTCGACCTCCATGATTAATCACACATCACAACCAAGAAGTAGGAGCACTGAAGAGTCACGCTATTGGTTTGGAGGCAAATCCATTTTTTTTAATCTGCCCTCACCCACAATTTTGTGGCATGCTTCATCATTGGGCCTGCTAAACCTGCTGATGGATGACTCATTCGCAGAGACCAGGAGAGCATTGCAGTAATCGAGAAGGCTCATAACCATGGTCTGCTTGAGAGTTTTCCAGATATATCCGGGTAGGATCCATAAGAAAGAATAATAAATGCAGAGTATTGAGTAAAAACTGACTCGGGAGTGTCCCTCTGTTTACTTTATTCCTGGACTACTCAGTCAGTATTAAAAATAAGAAACCTAGGATGGTGGTGATGAGACTTATTAGTGACCATTCACCGCTCCTACCTGCATGTTTGTCAACATGTTTCAGCCGATCTCTGTGTCTTTACAGGTTTCCTCAGGACCAACAGATTACCTTTGTTAATCCTCCTTTCCTACCTCACTTTTGTAGTTCAAGGACAAACCTTCTCAGGCCTCAAAAGGGTTCTTTGTCACACTCCTGTATTACCTGTGGGTGAAAATATAGCAAATATTATTTCATCCTTCCACTCAATGAGATGTCGACATGATACAAGCCTGGTACCTGTTTAAGTATTCTCGCCACTTAACCATACCTTTACTGCATAAATAAACCTTAGGGTTTGATGTACATGTTTAACAGGTAACCTCTATATGGTCTCATTAATTAACCCATATGAGTATATTTTATTCTGACATTTATCTATATAGCTTCTGCTATCTTCAGGGGAGACGCATACAATGATTCCAATGGAAGGGACACTCCAAGCAATTGAAAGTAATTCTTACCGAATTTCATTGATGATGAAGCTCGAAATGGCATGGGAGCTTTGGTGGCTCCCAGTAGTCATACACTAAGTACAGTGGAATATAGTACAGAATGTTATACCCACGTGTAGAGCTCGACATGTACATTTCCTAGTTACATTCACTGTCATGTATAGAGAATGAACTCAAAAAGCCCTCCTGTATGTAATTATCGTTATCAAACCCTCCACAGGTTACGACAACGCTCAGGAGGCATTATGCTTTTAGCCCAAATTTCTATGATGCTACTGTTAAGGGAAACCTTCTCCTTCTCTTTCTTCTCTGAACTTGCTGAGGCTCTTACAGCGCCGGGACACTCCTCGGAGTAGCCGTGCGCTATAGAAGCACCCCCTTAACATTAACATTAACATTAACCTTTCTCCAGTGATGTTAATGACTAGTTTCCAATATTATGGCGGAATTTATTCCCCTCACTCCTTAATTTGTCAAGGAGAGGTCTCTGCCCAACCGAATCCTCTCCCTGTACTGCGTAGATGCCGTATTTCTGCCTCGACACGCCTAGTTAGTATTTTTGCTTCCTGTCACGTGACTGGGATTGCCAGTCACCTGACCCGGTGCACCCATCTCGTGATCAGGACTTATTCTTGATAGGTACGGGTTTCTAATAGATACCCGTCTCATTTTGTCATCCATTTTAGATGTGTTTACATCATTGCTGGACACTGGTATATGATATATGAAGGAGAGTGTCTATGTGCATTAGGGTGGATGTGGGTTAAGTGTAAAGACCCATGGATTCCAAGACAATGGCGAGATAGGGAAATTACCTCAATTCTAGAGAGCATCTAACTGTAACAGAGAGACCCTCCTAGAGAAAATAGATAAACCACAAAAAAGGTTTTTACCTACATGGTCCTTCCACACTCATTACAACTTCTTGACCACACTGCACTTGTATGGAGTCCCCATCAGAACCTGATTGATCATCTCTTTCACTTTCATCCACAACACATATAACAGATTTAAATTTGCGCCAGACTTACGCATAATGACCTTTGGTGCCACACTTTACACACTTTTGTCTCACAGCAGAACATTTCTTATCATGCGATAAGTGGGAGGAACAACCACAACTGTAACATTTGCCCTTTAAATATTTCATCCTAGCATTCGATTTTTGTTTACTTTTTGTTTTTGTTGTCTTTTTTAAGATTCTCCTGCACATCCCTAGTAGACATATTTTTTTTAACCATTTTTACAATCCCATCTCCTCCCTCACTTTTATCAGATGAGACCACAACTTTAGCACACCTAGATGTAAATTCAGATTTGGAAATGATGGCCAAGTTGGAGAGGCAAGATGGCGGCCATGTGATCTGAGTGCGAGTCGCTCCCTGACTGCTTTGCTTATACGGAAAGACTATGGTGACTGAAAGCCTGCTAAGCAGAGTATGAGGGAGATAGAAGAAAGCACGTTAATCGCCGCAATCCTCTAACCAAGGCAGGGGTTGAGAACAAGCTGTGTTTGTTTCACCCCCGAGAAGCCGGGCTTACCTGTGGAGGCTGGCGTCTTCGTCCGGCGCGGAGTGGCGATTGTGGGAGCCGCTGGGAGTCGAGGCGGGCCGGGTGATTTGGCTGTTTTTGCGGCCCGAACTGTGGCGGCGAGTGGCGAAGCTGGGCATATCGGCCCCTTGGAGCCGGGTTTTCCAGCAGACTCTGCAGGCGGGGTTTGCCGGCTGGAGTCAGCTGTGTGAGAGCGGCAGGAGAAACATGCCGCCTTGCAAAACCACTACCGTAAAGGAGACCAAGCTTAGTTCCAAAATAGCACTAACAAATACGAAGTCAATGCAGACGCTGCAACAACCCGCACCCCTCCACACGAAAATGGAGAGAAAGTGGGAAATAAAGGTGATATCCCAGGAGGTGCACAGGTGCCTGAAGGCTCCACGAGAGGGTGAATGCCTAAGATTCCTGGTATGTTTTCCGGTAAGCCAGCAGGTGGCAAGCAGAGCAAGCCACCGCTGGAGAAAGTATCAGTGATGGAAAACAGCTCTCCTGTAAAGCCAACAAATGCTACAAATGCTATAAATCACACTGATTGCAACAATGGCAACACTGGTAATACCGGTCTCTTATGAAATAGCTAGCTGTGCAGAGGCCCCCGAGGTAACAAATCCCATTAAGGCATCTAGGGATGCAGCCGGGGGTATTGGAGGCTCAGCTAATAAAACCCAAAAAGAGGGGACAGAAGCGCATGGTACTCCCCTTTTTGGTGGTTCTATTGGGGAGCCCCAAAAACAAGGGGGGGGGACAGTATCAGTGCCAGACACTCCTGATGGGGAGAGATTTTTTTTGCAGGCCGAGGAGTCAGATGTTGACAAGACCGATGATTCGGGGAACTCGGATGAGGCATCAGGAGAAGACACCGACAGCCCCCCGTCAACAGCAGACACTTTAAAGAGGGCTACTCTTCGATCTGGTAGATCTAGGAAGAAAAGTGTGTGTGATTCACGATGAGAAAGTCTTCTCTCAGAGGCAAGTGATCACCTACAATGGGACTAGGCATTGACCAACCCCACCGTGTTGGGAGTTCAAGAGCCTGGATTTCAAGAGGAAGATCAAAGAGCTTCCGCCAGTAAGCCAGAACCAGTCCCCTCAATCAGTCGGATTTATGCCACACTAAAAGCTGTGCATGCTGAGGCCCGTCAAAAGCACAAAAGAACACAATTGGCTACTAAAAAAATACAGGGAGCTATTCGGAAAATGACCAAAGCATGCTCGGAGGTGGCAGCCAGAACAGCAGCATTAGAGGAGCGTGCGGTGGGCCTGGAGGCCAGTCTTGAGAGTGCTGAATCTAAAACTTCGGCAAATGATGCAAGACTAGTTGACATTATGTGGAAATGAGAAGATTCTGAAAATAGACAGCCAAGGAATAATCTACGCTTACTAGGCATTGAGGAGAAAGTTGAAGGGGATGACATACAGGGCTATGTGTTGAAGCTATTTAAATCGGCCTTTCCAGAACTGTCTCATTGGAATTAGGAAGCTGAGATTCAGCATGTACATAGATTCCCATTACAGGTTAAAAGTCATTCTGGCACAAATATGAAACCCCGGGCGATCTTGATATTTTTGGGAATTTTTTTGCTACGCCAGGCAGTATTTGAAAAAGTGAGACCAGACACAAAGAAATCAGCTGAGGGACAGACTTTTTTTGTGTGGCCTGATTTTTGCCATGTGACAGTGAAGAGAAGATGGTGCTTATGCCAGCTGATTTTTCATTTTTAAAAAAGTGGTTGTGAAGTGTATCTGATGAATCCAGCCCGGCTCAAGGTTATTCATCAAGGGAAGGTCCGGGTATTCACTTCAGAGATTGAGGCCGAAAGTTATTTGAAGGAGCTGTCTAGTGGCTGATGAACTCTTGTTACTGTATTACTCTCTATTTATTGTACAAGTAAGGGGTGGACTTTCAGTGTTTGTGTTTTTTTTCTGTTCTTCTTATTAGAATTCTCAGAAGAGGAGTTCATTGATATACAATCGAATATGGTTGGACAAACTAGGGATCTCCTCTTTTGAGTCTCAGGTTAAAAGGGTTGGGCTTTCTTTCCTCTTTTCTTTTGAGTGGGGTTTTCTGTTTTGGTCAGGGAGTGACTAGGGGCTCACTCAGAAACGCGGGAGGCATCGCAAGGATCTGCTGACCTTTTTTTGCCATAGTAAGGGGTAGGGGGAGGGACGGGGGTAAGGGTGATGGATCCTTTGTGGGGAAAGGGGACGATATGCCAAAAAGATCATCTATTTTGTTATTTGAGAACTGGTCTGATATGTCTTGTTTGATTATGGATCCCATGTCTTATGTCTCTGGAATATGTTGGTTTTAAATAATGGGGAGTATTAGGATTGCTTTAATTAATATCTGTGGCTTGAACGATCTAGTGGAAAGGTGTAGGGTTAGGGTAGATGTGCCAATCCTGAGGGCAGATATTATCTGTCTTCAGGAAACCCACATTGAAGCTAGCCGCAATAAGGTTTTGGGGCTTGAGGGGTTTCAACTAATCTCTTGGACAAAGCAAGAATTTAAAACGAAAGGTGTTGCCATATTTATGCGTCGGGGCTTGGCCAATATTGTCCGCTCGTCGGTGAATAACTATGGTAGGTGGGCGATTATACAATGCGCTATTCAAAACAATATGTTTACACTTTCTTCCATTTATGGACCAGTTCTGGATGACCCTGAACTCTATAATTGGTTAAGCTTGGAGCTGGTGGGCTGGCCATCCCCGATGATATTATGTGGGGATTTTAATATTAATTTAGACTGTGCAATTTCTAACCATCCGGAACTAGGGTATCAAGGGCGTAATTCGAGAGTGTTTAAGTCTCTCATACATTTAAAGGAGCTACATGAACTAGTGGATATGTGGGCACAAGCAACAAATAATGACCCGGGTTTACTTATTTTTCGGCCCCACACAGAATACATTCTAGATTGGATTATTTTTTTTTATCTCCCAATATTTGATTCATGGTGCTAAAATAACCAAATTCCCCAAAGTAATGTCTGACCATAATCCACTTGTCCTGAAAGTAAATATCAAATGCAAGAGGTTACAAACCAACTGGATTTTCAATAGTGGTTTGTTAAGGGACAACTTATACATAGAACATGTGGATAACAATTTTCTTAAAGGAGAACATGGGTAGCACACGTATACAAAATGTCTGGGATACTCTTGAAGCAGGCATTAGGGGCGAGACGACACAGTATGGGTGGGAGAATCAGAAAAGGGAGAAGGACAGGATCTCGAATTTGTACAAAGTATTGGGAGATGCTGAATCTAATCTTGTTCAGGTATTGTCACAGTGGGGGGAGGCCGAAGTAGCACAAATTAAGATCTCAATAGAAAAAGCAGCTATAACTGAAAAACCTTAACTAAATCTGCTAGCAAATATCTAGCCTGGCGCCCCAAAGTATATGAGAGTAATGAAAGGGTGTGCCATATGTTGGTGGTTCGGACAAAGGAAAAAGCTGCATCATCACGGATTGCTAGTATTATAGACCCAGATGTTGGTTTGGTCACTGAAGAAGGGGCAATTCTTTTGGCCTTTCAGAAATGGTATCTAAATTTGTACTTAGAGGATATAAGGGATAATTCTGAGATACAAACTGAAATACGGAAGTACCTTATTGAGCAATCATTAGTTCCGTTGACACCCAAAGATTATGATATGTTAGAAGCTCCAATCAATTTGGATGAACTACTCTGTGCTATAGCTTTGCTTCCACCAGGGAAGGTGGTTGGGCCAGATTATGTACCTGGGGAGTTTTATAAGATATTTCAAGGCCAGCTCATGCCGATTATGTTTGAGATGTTTAGTTTAGTTCAGAACAGAGATAAACCTCCAGAATCATGGCGGACAGCTAAGATTAAAAAAATAAGGATGATGTGGCACACCTGGGGTGTAGTAAAAGTTCAAATGGGTAATCTCCAGCAGAAGATTAAACACGTTTCTGGGCGCCTCAGTAATAGTCCCTTCTGGCTGATAAGGGACTCTTGTGTTGTACTAATGTCAAGTAGGTGTGGGAGATTCCCACACTGATTCCTGTGGGTGCTCCTATGGAGGCAAGTGTAACCTCTGGTTTTGTCTGAATTAATCAAGTTCAGAGAAAGAGTGCAGTAAGTCCAAGATGTGTTTATTTCTCAGAACCCTCACACCAGTAAAGCCAAATACGAGGCCTCACGTGGAGGACCTACTCCTCCACTACTCTTCCCTGTAATGATCCCTCAATGTTCCCCACCACATTCTTTTACTCGCACCCGCATATTCCTTAACAGAACTTACCCCCCGAGCTACAAGCTACACAGCATATGATACATGCCCACAAGCTTAACATAACAACTTACTTAACCAATTTAGCAATCCAACCAAGCATCCTCCTGGCCCCAGTCCCCTTTTGTTTACTTTTTTAAAACTTATCTATCGGTGCACACTCATCTCAAATGGTCATTTGAACATTCTTAGATGTATGTGTGTGCAAACATGCATAAAATACATCTATGAATATTTTTGGTTTTATTTAGGAAATCCCATTGAAAGATGGCCACTGCAGACATTTGTGCATCCATGGCAGCCTCTATGAATATCATTTGTAAAAACATAAAAACATGTTTAAAAAGATGGCTATGGTGTATGCGCATACCCCTGCAGTGGCCATGTTTTGATGCATTATGTTAGGTGTATAAACTTGTTCCAAGGTGTCCATCACAATTTGCGGACATTCCTTGTACCTATAAAAGACAAGAAAAAGCATTAAGAAAACCAGCAAGTTTGGGTGTTCCAATGTTTTTTAAGGAAGTAATAAAATATAATGTATGATCTAATCCGTGGAATTTTGATGTATGTGAATTATTGGAAAAATGAAAACTGATAAACCACATTAGAGAAAACCAAATAATGGAAAAGCATATTTAAGGAAAGACAGTTTTAAGGAAGTACAAATAAATCAAAAATTGAAGGAAACCTTTTAAAGGAAAGACATTTTTATGGAAACATTTAAAATGACATTTAACTTGGGTAGAGTTTATGGGTAGTGACAGGTTTTTTGTGTTGAGGAATGGGCGATGTTAAGAGGTGATGGGGATTCGTAGGGATCACAGATGGGTGGAGTTCTGGCATAGATAGGGGTTTTTAGAGTTCACAGATGGGTATAGTTGGGGGTGGGGCTTTTTATGGATCCAGAATTGAGCGTTTATACTGTCAATAGGTTTTAATGATTCAGAGATGAGTGGTGTTTAGGGGTGGTGAGAGGTTTTTAGGGTTCAAGAATGGGTGGTGTAGGGATTTTGAAGTGTTTTAGTGTTCAGGATGGAGGAAGTTTGGGGCTGGTGAGGATTTTTAAGGTTCAGTGATGGGTAGAGTTCAGGGGTGATTTTTAGAGTTCAGGAATGGTGGAGTTGTATGGGTGGTGAGGGGCATTAGGGTTCTGGGATGGTAGAGGTTATAGCAGAACGATTTTTAGGGTACAGGAAAGGGTGGAATTTAGAGTGATGTGGATGTTTTAAGGGCTCAGCAAAAGGTGGAGTTTAGGGGTGGTGAGTTTTTTGGGGGTCAGGGATGGGTTTGTTTAGGGTGGTGAGGATTTTGCACACTTCATGGGTGGTGGTCTTGGTGAGGGGTTTCAAAGGTTCAGAAATGAGTGGAGTTTTGACTTTGAAAGGGGGCTTTAGGGCACAAGAATGGGTGGAAATTAGATGTCAGGGACGGGTGTCAATTTGGTATGATGAGGGGGTTTTGGTGTTCAGGGATGGGGAAGAAGTTTCGGGGTAGAAGGGGCTTTTACTGTTCAGGGATATGTGAAGTTTATGAGAAAGGAATGTGTGCAATTTAGGTGTGTGGAGGGCTTTTCAAGGGGCAAAAATGGACATTGTTTGTAGATCGTGAAGGGGTCAGGGATTTATGGTGTTTATTTGTGGTCAGCAAATAAACTAAGGGCACCCAAAGTAATTGATAATCAAAAAGATATAAACCAGAAATATTGCATCCTGAAGAAAAGCACTGAAAGAAATACAGCTGATAAAGATATGTCAGAAAGTAAGAACTCTAGTCATTTCATTTACACCTTAATACTAAGCATGCAAGAGTCAATAGCAGTCTATGAATTGGTTTTCTATGAAATGGTAAATGCAATTCATCCTACAAATTTCCTTAAAGCCGTTAAGTTGAAATAGTTTCTCAGGAATGGTATTCCGCGAAATTGTGTTTCTATCAAATCGCATACAATTGTGGAATTTACCTGGAAATAATTAATGAATAAATAAAGTCACAAGCCACTAGGAGTAACAAGTATTGGTGGGAAGAGAAACATCCTGCACACGCCCTCCTGTTTCGCTGGGGAAAAAAACAGAGTGATACACAAAGAGAAATCTAACCCTGTACATATTGAGAGAATATAACGATTGTGACACTTATGCAATGGAACAAAAATGCCTCTACACCTTGATGCCACGGACTGCTGCTGAATAAAGACTAGCAGAACCTTACCACAAAGGTACATACATGTGTCGTGAGATGAACTCCTATTTTGCAAGCATATTAAATAGTCTCTAGGTGGCAAGTAGAAAAGGCAATCAAAATCCACTGCTAATAAAATAATCAAGAGATTGTTAGTGCTACATAGTTATCTCCTCATTTCCAAGAAAAATACACATTTAAATGTTGACCATGTAAGATAGTTCCCTCTCTATCATCACCACTAAATGTCAATTTTAAACCATGTTATTCACCAAAAAGGAGGTGATAAGAACTTGAGGGGAAGTATCAATGAAGCTACAGAGCTTGGCAAAAATCTAGCCTGGCAGGTGGCTGTGTGCCAAGAACAACCCTCGATTAAAATCCACATGTCAACCCTTTAATTCAGTGAGTAAAGGAGCAAAATCAAATTTTTCCATCACATTAAGGGAATTCTCCTCAAGAATCGTATTAATATTGAGCAATTTCACAGCTTTTAATTAACAAAAAGTTTAGAATTTGCATGCAGTCTGAAGTGAAACCAAAGTACTATTCCAGTAAACCAGAATCTCATTACATTTCTGATACAGCAAATCATCTAGGTGTAAATGACAATAATTTGTGCTTTCCCAAGATAGCTTCTTTTAAGGGTGACTAGGTTGTAGATAGGTTGTAGATACTCCATCTTTCTTTATGAAAGCAGTCTCTGGACATCCAGCCTAGAGGGCATTCCCGCTTTTTCATAATTATTTACAGTTGCTAAAAGTAGAAGGTACATCCTGCATTGCCACTGCTGGCCCCAACTAGTACATAATTAATTACAGTTGAAGTCCACATAGATGAAAGACGATGTCAACACACAACACATTGCACTTTCCCTTCCAAATACACAAGGACTCCACACACAATTTAACTATGCAAGTTATTGAAAACAAAATCCCCTTAACAGTTTAACACCTGCCTTCCTTGCATTATAATACACAAACCCCTTAAGGCTCTATTGCCAATCCTAATTTTGTCAGTTTTATTTTCCACAATATTCTCCTCCAACATCATCCAGTATACCTACCTACCTTTCTTCCTTCTCTCTCCTCCTTTGTACCAATACAAACAAACGTTCCCACCATCTTTTACCAACTCCGCTGTAAACCTGTGCTTCACTAATTTCCCCTATAAACTGGCTCATCCTACAGGGTGCCACTTTCTTGATTTGCAACCCGTTTTCATCCCTAATCTGGACAAAATTCTCATTCTTTAGAATTTGTTGTATTACTGAACCTTGCCTCACTGTTGGCCACCATGAAAAATATGCATTCAGTCACACTGCCTGATACACAACTAATTTTTGCAGCAAAATGCAATGACTTGATTTCTTATTCTATACCTGAATACTTAAAAAAAATCCTACATACAGTGAAAATATGTCACATTTTACTTCACTCCCAAATAGTAGGGGGAAATCCTTACTAAATACAATATGATATGATTCTCAACTATCAGGACAAAAGGGGGTGGTAATGGACGGAGCATCTGAACCAATCACACACTCACACCCAGTAAAAAGATCTGGGTTTGATCCATCACCGTTCTACTACAAGCGGGTTTGATTCAAGCTCATTAAGGATATCATATGTATTTGGTAGGAAATCTATGCCAAATATTCTTTGGTACTAATTTACCGCTGTATGCCTCAATGGGCCAATTCTGCATTAGCGAAGGTACTTCATGACCCCTTCTGTAGGCATTGGTCTAGATTAAGGGTGGAGACTGTTGGGCAGCTGTATGATGTAAACTGATTTTTCACGCTTGAAGGGCTTCAAGCTTCTTACGATATTCCTCATAGCTTCTTTTTTAAATACTTGCAGATAAGAAACAATTTTTTGTCTGGCTGTAAGGATCCGATTGATTTAGAAGGTTCCAACATTATGTCATGAATGCATAAAGCAAGCAGGAAATCCCTAATTAGCACAATCTATCTAGGGCTCTGCAAGCACTGGAAAGACAATGACCCACTCTTAGCTGCTAAGATGCTTTCTTGTGAAGTTTTATCATCAGAAGTACATAGGGGAAGATTTACAAGCCCCTTGCGCCTCTTTTGTGCCGCCGTTGCGTCACTTTTGTGACGCAGCGGCGGCGCAAAAGATGCACCATGGTGCGGAGTATTAACAACGTGACGCATCTGGGAGATGCGTCATGGGCATTGTTTATCAACCTTGCACATCGTGTTCAGACTAAACTTCAAGAAAGTCAGAGAACGCAAAAGCAGCTGGTTCTCATGTGAAAGGCACAAACAGAGTCTTGCAAAAACAAAGTCATGTAGTAACGTGTACAAAAGCAGCATCATGGCAGCCAAGCTCATGCTAACTTAGCAATTTCGACAATGTCCCTAAGGGTCATATAACAACATGATGTGTCAGGTAATCCTGAGTGCAGTAACTCCACACCTGCCTGAACACGTAAGATGGTTGGGTCTGACGAATGGTGTTAAGGGTTCTAGGCCAATCGAGGTAAATTGGACAATGGAGAGAAAGAGTCAGATACACAGCTGGCACCTATGATTGGGGCCATGCTCTTCCTGCGATTGGGAGACAGAAACAATCAACAGGGATTCCCACTGAGTCTGTCTGCTGCCTTGAGTGGCCTTCTGAGAATGTTTTCCCACTGCTGCAGAGGGCAACATAAACTGTCCCTCTGTTTTCTAAAAAGGTAATCCTGTGATACCTACACATTAAAAAGCTTACAAACATTTAAAACAATTTGCAAAGATGCTAAGGCAGTTGTTTTCACCTCTTAGTTTAATGTGTCAAGCCTGCAGCTTAGCAAGAGTGTTCATTGTCCATGTGGACTGGCTTGTAAGGCAAATAACCTTCTGGAGCACAAAGTGACTAAAACATGTTGTAAAATAACTGTAGCAGCATTGACCTGATAAGCAGTCAAGAGGTAATTACCCACCTTCCAATTACACCAGAGAGAGCAGTAGCATGGGAAATGACATTTTCAGCAGTATAAGGAGCATATTGATGTCTGCAAGTCTTTTAGAATGATGCGCCAATTAGGACATAACAGACAATCCTGCCAGAAGAGCCAGAAGGGAAGTAAAAAAGCTCAAGTTCTCTCAGTGCCCTTTCCTCCCCACAAATAATAGTTGCAGCAGGAGCCCGATGGCACCCTTCACATTTTCAACAGTAAGTGATGTTCTGCTACCAAACACCACAGAGGGGGAACACCCAGGAGACCCGGCACCTTTACTCATCCATCCAATAGCTGCTGAGACTAAACGGAAGTTACAGCAAGAGTTGGGAGTGAATGACTTCTGCTATAACCCGTGTTCAGTTATGGTAGCCACCAAGAGAGGGAAGTGGTGCGGAGGGGGGCGGGGGGGTCAACTGGCTTTTTGTCTCTCTTAAAATATTTTAAAGAAAAATTAAATAAAGCACTGTAGCTCATACCAAAGAAGAATTTTTAAATAATAATATAAGGCTTATTTAGACCATGGTTTATTAAACAATTAAATAGTATTTAATTCCACAAACCTTTGGAAAGGAAATATGAAAATTCTAAATTAGTTCCTATAGAAATATATAGAGTCCAGTAGGAGATTGGTGGGTAACCTGCCAGCTCACTGAGGATGACACTTGCCAACTCCTTCACCCACTCCCTGGAAGCCGGCATACCAAATTTAGGAGATCCCCACCAGCTCCAAAGGGATAGATTTTGTGAAAGTGCTTCCATTAGTATCGAAGGGATGATTTCATACAAAAATGTAATGCATGCTGGGATATCAAGTTTGTTTTTTTCAAATGCAAAAACATGAATGGCAAATGGATCATCAATGACCACAGATCAAGGGGCCACTGATTTTCTACTCATGGCCATCATGTCTTGCTTGGAAAGAAAAACAGGAATCAAAATGGCACATCTAATTGCCATGGGGTTGATTTGTCACCAGAATTCCCTCCCGGAGACCCATCAACTCTACGATTAATGGGTCACCAAGTGGAGGTTACCTGTGGTGGAACCAATTGACTCTCAGAACTCAGACACCTGAAGGTTTTCCCACCTCTCAATGAAGCGGGGAAATTGCTAGTTTGGGTGGGTAAGTGAAAACGTTGGCTCATCGCTTCTGCCAAACCTTAAATGAGTTCCATAGTCAGATGATAATGAATATCTGATCTTTAGGGTTTGCAGATTCTTGCATTTCTAACTTATCAGCAGGGCCACTGGAATTAAGGGGCAGAGGAGGTCCAAATTATGTGGCAGTGGTGACTAAATTATCCATTTATGAAAAGGCAAATTATGTGGCATAATTCAGCACACTGTTTTATAATGTTATTTCAATATTTTCAAATTTTTACACATGGTAATGCTGTCTGAGAAAAGATTTCACCGCATAAAGACCATCTCAACACCCAAGTACAGATAAAAGCAACTGAAAGATGACCAGTTAATCTTTGCAGGAGTCTTCTACTGAAAGCGAACTCATGTTGCCACATTTTTAGTAACTTTCGATCCTTTTTTAGCTAGTAGCAAGTTTTTTTTTCAAATCTGCAGATTATGCAGCTAATGATGGATTATGTGGCAAATGAGGTAAATCCTTTTTTTATGCAAAAAAAAGCTGTGGCTGCAGAATCTTGTAATTCCAGTGGCCCTGCTTACAAGTGAATATTCATTGTGTGTGTCTGTCGGCTTATACGGTTGTAACATATTTCTTTTTTTAACATTGTCGTTCATTTCTGATTCTATACAAGGGTGCATATGCAACTTTTGATGTCAACGGTGTGTTAGTTTGAAATCAGATGCTCCCTTGCTCGCCTTTGAAATTCAAGGTTAGAGATAATAAAAATGCAGGCTGGCATGCAAAGGGGACTCTAAGGATATTATGTATAAATGTATGCATGATCACTCGCCTAGATATTGATTGGTATCATGGCATCCCTAAAGAAATGAAGTCCCTATTTAATTAATCTTTTACTCATGCTGTTAGTGGGTACCAGAATAGACTGGCTCTAACTATGGCATCTGCAGATGAAATTCCATCTGCATTTATGAACTTCATTTACAAAAGAGCTTCCAAGTGCTTTGATGTTGCATCTTCGTCTTGATTGGAGCATACATTACTATTTCCTTTTAGTTGAACTTTTTCATTTGTCAATTTAAATTATTTTTTTATTGTGGTTTACAAGTTTGTACACATATATGTCCTGTTAATTCCTACAATAAGATGCCTTCAAACAGGAGAATGCAGAGGCAAGTTGCAGTCATTCAGGGATATTCTATTTACAGGAGCAATTCGCCCTCCCACCCTACATATCTATTGCATGCAAAGATTATGGCCATAGTTCCACATTGTAAATCAGTCTCACTATATTAGTTCCTGCTTTTAACAAAATCTAACTCTACGCTAACTTCCCAAACCTATCCCCCCTCCCTTCCCTCCCCCTCAGGCATGTCGCTTCTGGTTCTTTGTACATCTTACAGTGTGTGGCAGCAATAATGTATATTATAAGTCAATCTTGTCAAAGTGCAGGGTACTGCCTAACGACTATAAATTCCCAGTTTGCAACATTCTTGGGTCCCCCTCCATTGGTCAACCGCAGAGACACTACACTTGGCCGTTCGCATCAGGGGTAGGTGTCTCAGGTTCTGCATCACTGTCACTATAGGGCTCTGTAGAAGCACTACCAGAGTTTCCGCAGCCTTTGCCGCATCTAGGGCCATATGTATCATTGAAATTCGCATTCGCAAACGGCCCTTGCGAATGGGAATTCGCAAAATGATATGTATGAAGGAAAATCCAACGCAAATTAAGGAATCGCAAAATTTGCGATTCCTTATTTTGTGATTGCATTTAAGGAATAGCAAATTTTGCGATTCTTTAAATGCAATGTAAGAAGGCAGAAACATTTGCTAACTGGCCTTAAGGAATCGCACCAACTTCTATTTGGTGGTAAGTTGCGAATTCCTTGAAAAATGCACATTTGTGCATTTTTCAAAGTGCCATGTGACGCACATACATGCCCTTAGGGCATGTATGTGCACCACATGTGTACCTATGCTTATTTCAGGGGTGCAACAGGGTGTCCTTTGGACACCCCTGCACCCTTGAAATTATTCTCAATTTGCGATTAGCAAATTGCGAATTCGCAAATTGAGAAAAAATTCCCATTCCTTCCTATGGGCCTCCTGGCTCATAGAAATGAATGGGAAAGTATTCCTTAATTGTGAATTCGCAATTTGTGAATTCGCAATTAAGGAATATCAAGAAATCGCTAAAAAAATGCGTTTTTCTTGATACATACCATTTTGCGATTCTGAAATAGCGATTTCTTAAAAATCGCTATTACAGAATCGCAAATTGGTTCCTTGATACATATGGCCCCTAGTGCCTTCCCGCTCCGCACCCTCTTTGCCATCTGCATCCTGATTAAACCTTCACGTTTAGCCCACTTAATGAACTCTTTCTTCCAGTGCTCTATGTGGGGCCCGTTTGCATTTTCCAATGCTCAGTAGCCTCCCTTTTGGCCAATAGGAGACCCAAGTGTATAAACGTGCTAGTGACTTTATTTTTGGCTGTGTGAGGAAACCAAAGTAGCATACACGGTCTCATGGCCGGTTCCAATTCCCTGTCCGTAATTGTATTAAGAAGATTCACCACTTCAGGCCAGTAAGAGTACAATAGTGAGCATCCCCAGATCATGTGTAAAAAAATCAGCTCCCTCCCTGAGACACCGCGGGCAAGTGTCCGAGCCAGTTTCAAGGTATTTATTAAGTTTCACTGGGGTGATGTAGGCTCTATGTAAAATATAAAAGTGTCGCTATGGTTTGGGTGAGACATTGTAACTGGTTGCTTAATAATACGTCTCGAAAACAGGTACCGCCCATCCCCCTTCTGATCCGGGTTGCATCAGCACTGCCAGTGCTACTCTCCGTCTGCCGGTGCCCCACAGAAACCCTGTGATCATGGTCATGAGTAGTTTGAAATAACGCACCAGGATCTAGATCGGCAGAGTCCCAAAATAGTACAAAAATCTCGGAGGGCCACCATTTTGAGTAAGGCCAAACTTTTTCCTTTATACATGTGTAATATTTCAGACATCATCACAAACATATGGTTAAAGAGAAGTGTTTTTCATTTTGTAGGGGCTGGAAAGTGTTTTAGTTATCAAGGTTTCCACTGATCTTCTTAACCTCTTTCACCCTAGATGTGTGCTGTGCTGGATGAAAGGCATTGAGGTGCTTTTGGATCAATAAAATTCCACATGTGAAGATTTAGGAGCATATTTACAAAATAATTTTGGAGCGCGGGGATGGGCCAAAATCAGCAGCCCCGCGCTCTGACATTTTTTAAATGCGGGGATGCATCGTATTCACAAGAATACGGTGCATGCCTGCATTTCCTCTAGTGCTGGCGCTAAAAAAGCTGTCGAGCACCAGCACAGGCACCCTGCCACCTTGTAGCAAGGGTGCCTACGCTGCATGAGTGATTGTTTATGTGCAAGAAGGGACACCTTCTTGGACATAAACAATCATGGCAATTTTCTCTTTCCATGTGTGCTGCAGAATGGAACGATCAAAAAACTAGGAGAAATTAAAAATTTTCCCTCATATCGCCATTCTAACGCCTGGTAATCCATGGCCTCAGACTGGCACTGTTTTAGGTTCTGCCTCAGCCTTGTAAATCTGGGGTATCGTCAAAAAGCAATGGGTGTTGCAGTGGAATGCCCACAGCAACACCCATTACACACCCCTTTGCCGCAGAGGACTGCAGCGGAAAGAGACATATTTACAAAGTGGTGTTAAGCTACGTAATGTGGCTTAGGGTCACCTTGTAAATATGGGAAATGACCGCTACACCACCGGAGCGTAAAAAAAGTGCACCTTAGGCAGTCTGACGCTGCCTAGAAGGGCATTGCCAGGGTGAGAAATGGTCAGATTTCAGTTTGAAAAGGGCCACACATATATGCTTGTGACGCCATGCCTTCTAGTGCCACTTCCCACCCATTGAGTGTGATTTACTACTGAAAATCTGTCCGCACTTGTCGCATAGAAATAGTAAAAAACATTTGTGTCCACCAGAAACCTCTTTGAGAATTCCTGGCAAGCATAAAAAAGGAATTTTTTGCCATAACTTGAGCTTATGGAGGAGAACTCGGTAGACAAGATAGATAATATATTTTAATTAATATTAGGCAGAAGCCCACTGGGTCCTATTCACAGAGATTGTTGCACTCTTAAGTAGCACTTTTCGAAATATTTGATATCTGGCGTTTTATTGATGCACGTTTTATGTTGGTTAAAATAATGGTAAAGTATTTATTTTACTGTTTATTAATGTATTAAAGATATGCCTGCGCTTCAGTGCTTTTTCAAAGTAGCAAACATTTCTGATTTGGTACTATACAGTATTTCTAGCCTTTTAGCATTAAATATAAAAGGCGTGCCCATTAATCAAATACATTATTAAGGAACGTTGTTAGAATTTATATCAGATTTTGCCGTTTTTATATTTGTTTATTTCTGTTGTTTCAACCTTTTCTTATTTCGATGTTCTATATGTATTCAAATGTGATAGGAAACTCAAACTAGGCAGTAATATACAGGTTTCAGTGATATTTTAGAATAATTATTGTTTCTTGATTTTTTCCATGAATATTTGTTAAATGAAGAGTGATATTAAGTCTTTAACAGTGTTTCACTAAGTAGAATATCAGCAATGGGTCATGTGTCTGTCAAACTTTACATTACAGGGCACATCTTTTGACAGGTCACAGTCATCTATTCTTTTTTGTGAAAGGCATTTTAACACATGCCATCATACTGTCTACTCATGCTCCTAGATGAGCTGCTAGCTTTCCCACAATCTGCCGCTGCAGGCTCTCCTGATACACAGAGCACTGTGTGAGGTTTTACAATGTTAATTTTACATTATGTTAAAATATGTCATTTTATGTTATGTTATGTTATTTGTAGAGTGCACTTTTACCTAGCAGTGTATCCTAGAGCTGACCAAGTATGAGTCTAGCTACACCTAGGGCCCGGTGAGATTACATCAAAAGCTAGGTTTTCAGCTTCTTGCAGAATCCAAGAAGTGAGAAGGATGCTCCTATGTGTAACAGCAGGTTGTTCCATACTTTTAGGAGGGATGTAAGGGCCTTGATCACTGTATCTGGGGTTAGATGCTTGAGATGTGGGCAAGTAGGAGTCCGAATGAGCAGAGGTATCTGGAAGGTTTGTGAAAGCAGATGTGATTGTTGAGGTATGCAGTGCCAGTGTTATCTACTGCCTTGAAATTATGGTTGAGGAGTTTGAATTGTTTTTGTCTTTGTACTGGGAGCCAGTGGAGCTCCTTCAGATGTGGTGTGAGGTGAGTGTGGTGTGGGAGATTTTGTCAGCGGAATCCTGAATGGTCTGCAGCCTTCTGGTGAGATTTTCGTTGATCCCAACATAGAGCGTGTTCCCGTATTTCAACTTGCTTATGACCAGGGCATGCGTGACGGTTTTCTTGGTGCTAATTTGGGGCCATTTGAAAATATTCTTCAGCATTTTCACAGCATGGAAGCATGAGGTGGTGACCACATTGATTTGGGAAGCCATGTCGAATTTGCTGACTATGATAATCCTGAGGATCTTGGTGGTGGGGTAGGGAGTTGTTTTTTGGTTTGTAGGCCACCAGGTGGAATGCCACGGCAATGTGTTCTTCCCGAAGATCGCAATTTCAGTCTTGTCAGTATTCAGTTTTAGACAGCTAGGCTTCATCTAATGTGAAATATCAGTCATGCAGGCATTGAACTTGAGCTGAGTAGCAGTCTTGTACATGAAAGAGAGAATTAGTTTCATGTCATCAGTGTAGGAGAGGATACTTTTGTTTTGAGAGCAAATGATGCTGGGTAGAAGGCTCATGCATGTGTTAAAGAGGGTCCGGCCCAGGAATAATCTTTGAGGAACTCAGCAGATGAGGTTGTGGGATTCCAAGGTCTCTGGTGCCAGGATCACTGACTGGGTCCTTCCAGTCAGGAAGAAGCAGAGCCATCAGTATGTGTCCTTGGGTTCCAATGTAGTGTAGACATTGGATGATGATGAGGTGGGCGTCTGTGTCAAATGCTGCAAGAAAATCAAGAGGAATGTGAGCCACTGTGTCTCCTCTGTTGAGAGCCTGAGATGGTTCATCTATCACCCAAACCAACATCAGGTGGTAAAGCTGGACAGATTAATCTCTGGTACATCCAATATGTCGTGTGTTGTCTCCCAAAGCCTGGCCCTACCGCCTTCTCTCTGCAGCCACAAGGTGGACCTCAAACTATGTGAGCTACCTTATCATGGAGGATATAGTAACACTGCTATCTTACCTTGAGAAACCCACTACTTCAATAGCAGAAAGCTTCCTAATGTTAAATTCACTGATAAAGATATTCTCCTCATCAATCCCAGGAAAGGAATTAAATATGAAACCTACACTGCTGGACAGATTGAAAGCAAACATCTTCTCACTTTCCCTAACTAAATAAGACAGACTTCCCTGCTGAACAATGTACCAAAATAAAAAAAACATATTTTGACCAACACATTCTTTTTCAAGTTCTGCTACTAATTCTTAGAATTCCTTATCATCAACGTAAGAAAAAAACATCTATTTCTTTTTCACAATTTTTTTCTTCAAAAATAATGTTTCTAATAATATTTAGTACTTCTTTGCGCTTTTGTTAACATAGTTGTCTTTGTGAAAGGTAGGGAAGCCAGAAGGGTCTGCTCACATTTACCTGACTCTCAAAGATTTCAGAAGACAGCTCTGAAGATAATCCCATGTGGTCATTAGAAGAAGTCATTAAACTAATTCTCCTTCTAAAGGCAGCAAAGCTTTGATGAAGGGGCGGGGGCAATACCATCAAACAGATTTGTCCTGATATCTTATTGAGTAACTTAAAATAAACCACCTATCTGTTCCTAATGTAATATTCTGTACTTTCTTAACCCCTTCCAGTATCAGTTTGGTTCCAGCCTTCAGGATATTTTCTGGTTGTTGAGTGGTCTAGTGTTAGTGTAAAGAAAGGATAGGACATGGGTAATAAAAGAATGTTACTCCAAAATAGGAGTAATATTCATTGACCAACTTCTACCTCTGCTTCGACTTCTGCAAGTATGTGAGCAGCCATCAAATACAGTATCGTACAACATTGGAATAAACACAATAACCACAAACCGTGCACTATCCCCATGAAAACACTATGCTATGCGATATGGGAAATCAGTATGAGATACTCTGCTGATTTTAATCTGATGCTGATTGGCTAGAGGTACTTAATTGCTTATGTGTTGGGTTCTATTTTTGACTGCAGTCCTCTCAGTTAAAGGGATAGCTTGCTCACATTGTCACAATATACTTTAAACCAGGGGTCTCCAAACCGGTCCTGGAGGGCCGGATCCATGCCAGATTTCTGGGATATCCCCATTGAGATACATGTAGTAATTTAAAAAATCTGGCATGGATCCGGCCCTCCAGGACTGGTTTGGAGACCCCTGCTTTAAACGTACAGCTAAGGGCAACTGACATGCGACTGCATAAGTCATGAGCTACAACAATGTATTCAAACGGCAATTAGGTGAGGAACCTATTAATTATTTCCCATTAAACTTACAGAAAAGGCTACATAGTAGTCCAGGGTTGTGTGTGCTGGCACAAGCGCCATGTACTGACAAAATGATCTGATCCGCACTTTATGCCTACTAATTTTAGCACCTCGGCTGCACTTTTCATACAGTGTTTTCATTGCAATAGTTCAAAGACAGCTGTAAAATATAAATGGCAATAAACAATTTGAGGACGCAAGATGGGTCGGGGAATACAGCCAAGATTTTCTCACCAGCAATATTTCTATACTTATTGGTCTATTGGGCCGAGGTGATTTACACTTTTGTATTCTTTCCTTTCCAGTTTCCATTGTTAAGGTTATTTTATGGCTTCTCCTTAAAGTCTCTTCTGCGCCTTGATCGAGTGCGCATCCTGTTACTCCGGATCGCTGAATTGGCGCTTTCTGAACCAATGAGTCCTGCGGCACATAAAGCCTGTGGACACATTTCAGAGCCAATTAATTCTCTTTTTTCTTATCTCCTGCCTTCACAATAGTCGTTGGCTTCTCCTCAATCCAGAGGGCTTCCGGGAGCACCGAGATTCATTTCTCCTCAGACAGCCATATTGCTCGCATTATGATTTGATCCCAGTATCCACATGCTTTTTTTTCTGTCTGTCACTCTGGCGCAGCATCTGTAATCCAGCTGCAATGATTGGTGTGCTTATCTGTCCATATCAGTTCTGTGATACCAGTAAGTAGCTACGTACTCTCTTGTGCATGAAGCACGGCTTCAGACCTCACATTATTAATGTATTAGTTACTAATTTTATTTATTTATATACTTATTTATTTATTTATTTATTATTTGTTTGTGTTTAAAAGCCCTGGTTGTCAGCAAACAATAACTTAAGAGTACTGTAAGATCCCAACAAGTGAGTGCAATTATTAACAATACACACCAGATGATAAGTAGCCTACTGTAGTCTAGTTGGGTACAATGGCATCACTCTTCTTTATTGTATTTATTGTATTTATTTATTTATTTATTTATTTATTTATTTATTTATTTGTGTTTAAAAGCCCTGATTATCAGCAAACAATAACTTAAGACGACTGTAAGATCCCAACAAGTGAGCGCAAGTATTAACAATACTCTCCAGATGATAAGTAGCCTACTGTAGTCTAGTTGGGTACAATGGCATCACTCTTCGACTGTGACCCCTGTATAGATGAAGACACAATCTTGAAAAAATATATTTTTTTTAATCTTCTGAATCAGACAAAAAGGTAGGTTTGGCTCGGTGTTTGGAGTCCAAGGTTTGCCGCATTTTTGGATTTACCACATCCAGAGTTCTCCCTATATGTTTCTGACAAATAGTTTTTGCATCCGATTTCTTTGTGAATTTTAAAAAGATAGCATTTTACTTCCAAAGTGTTTCCATTGCGCAACTAAAGGTCCTAAAGGCAAGAAACAGTTTTATAAGAATACTCTTTATTACTGGAGCAGCCCATTTGACACTTTTACGTATAATCGATTTATACACAATAGTTTCAACGAAAAAGTTTACAGTCATCATCAAAATACTTTATTCGACTCTAGCAAGCCATAAAAGTCTGCATCAAATCAAATACATTACAATGCACAGCAATAAATAGCATGTTAAAATCATTTAAAATGCATAAGAATAAAAAGGCAATGATAGTAGGATAAATGACTCAGTATTTGTTTTGAATTCTCAGTACACTTAAAATATAATTCATCACAGCATAAATAACATTTAGACCCAGATGATCTAAGTAAGCCAAGGCCAGCCAGTGAGACCTAGTGTCCAGTGCTTGGTTTGTAGCACCAGGTGAAGAAACTGCATTTTTTGCAGAATATAAAGGGTACAAAATCAGATAAAATGTTTAGTGTGTTGGTGTGCGGAGCCATCGTAAGGGCAGAGAGGGAGTGATGGAAACCAGTGGCCTCATTTATGAGGATTTGCCATAGGGAAGCGCAGCAGGCCTTCCTGCTGCGCTTCCCTACGGCAAAAAAATAGGGCAGGAATGCACAGTATCTATAAGATACGGCGCATTCCTGCCCTTTTCCCCTGCGCCGGCGCACAATGGGCTGCCTGCGCCAGCGCAGGCACCTTTGCACAATGGTGCAAGGGTGCCGGCCTTGCAGGGATGATTATTTTTGTACAGGAAGGGAAACCTCTCTGTGCAAAAATAATCACAAGAGGCTTTTCCTCTCTCTATGTATGCTGCATTGCACACATAGAAAAAAGAAAAACATGGAGAAATAAAGATATTACTCCCGTTGCGCCTCCCTTACACCTCCCCTAGGGAGGCGTAAGCTTTTGGCACTGCCTTAGATTTACGATTTCTCGTAAATCTGGAGCAGTGTCAAAAGGCCATGGATGTTGCGGGGAACTCCCACAGCAACACCCATTGCTCGCCCCTTTAACGCAGAACACTGCGTTAAAGGGACTGCTATTTATCAGGCAGCAGTACGCCAAAACAAGTGGCTTAGTGCTGCCTGACAAATATCACGCATAAATGAGGCCCCAGGTGCTTTGAACTAGAAAAGCTGCCACAAAATGTATGGTTGTAAGACTAACCCTGGTCAACAAAACGTTTTGCCTCCCATTTAATATTATATGCAAGGAAAGAGTGGGCTGTGCTGGAGATTTTCGAAGGTGCTCTCCCGACCCATTGCATCTATTCTCTATTTGGGCCGATTGAACATGTTGATAAAAGAGCTCATTGACTCAGCCAGGTGAGATATTATTAAGGCTGCCTGGGTATGCTAGGCTGGGGTGCCCAGCCTAGCGAAGCTCAATTTGATCAATTTGGGCCATGGGCTATCTAGGCAGTTTTCCAGAGTCTTGCAGTCAGTCAGTATTGTTCTACAGAGATGTGCGTCTGGGGTTTTCCAAATTTTGAGTTAGAGTAACAAAAGCTGTAGTTTAATGTGATCTTTAAAAGGCATAGCCCGACATCACTGTGGCAGAAAGAGAAGTAGATTGCGGCACTGGGAGCAACCATCTTATAAACTTGTTTACAATTATTTGGAGAGAGTTGCAGTTAATGTAGCCCCGTACACCAGCACTGAAAGAAGCAACTGATATTTACTTGTAAAAACACTTAGCTTCTTTTGTTGGCTTGTGCCCCAGTCTTTTAGAAAATCTACAAACAGCACCAATTGCTCTTTGAAATTGCAAAGCTCTAACATTCAATAAAAAACTTCCTGTGGAAATCTACATCAACAGGCTGTCCCAGGTACGTAAAATGAGGAGATTCCTAATTTCTTTATCCCCAATCAGAAATTTCCTGGTTTTGTCTAATTTTGGGCCACATTCCAGTACAAATAAATTGGTGTGATTTGCCTTAAGTCCTAAATTGTCCATGAAACTGTTTTCGCTATGAAGGCCGGCTTATCTGTGTAAAGTAACACAGGGGCTCGTCGTGAATTAGCCCTCAAACAAGTGATCTCCATGCCATTGATGTAAATAAAAAAATTGAATGGTGCCAATACACATCCTATTTAACCCAGCTACAGAGGGGAACTCTTTTTTAAAATGCACATTCTGCTGTATCGAACTCTAGCTGTGGTGTGTACGTGGAGCCTACACGGCAGGGTAAAAATTGCACTATCAATAGTTAAGAGTGATCCACTATGTTAAAGCACATGTTAAGTCCACAAAGGCTAGGTGGACACAGCCTTTTTTGACTTTGTATATTTTTGGACTACAAGAGGTAGATTCAGGGGCTGTTCTACTGTTTCTAGGCCAGGGAAGAACCTGAATTGGAGGTCCGAAAGACCTTGGGTCTCCGAAAGGTGAAAGTTCAAATTTAGCCAAGATTACGCTATCCAGTATCTTTACCATGCTGTCTAGCAGGGAGATTGGGCAGTAACAGTGGGGCTGGCTGTTTTCCTCCTTTCAGAAGATGGGGGCGATGATAGCCTCCTGCCATATTATGACATTGGTTATTAGTGGAGCCCAAAGTTGCGGGAGGAATTTAAAAAGATCTGATGGAATTGTATCAGGTCCTGAAGCTTTCTCTGAGGGGCTACCCTCAATAGTTAGGATGACATCCGACCTATCAATTGACCTTTTCTAAGCTATAGCTGCATTTAGATCACAAATGGATGCAGAGTCCTAGACCATATTAACAGTCTGGGTGTTTAAGGCAAATATTTTTGAAAAATGGTCTCCCCAATCTTTAGTTGACACAATCATCTTGACTTTTCGCATTTCATCTCCCTTCAAGTTTGGGGAGTTAGCGACCTGCGTGAAGGCTCAAGGGGGTATCAGGGTGGTTGCAGTCTATAAATATTCCCAGTATACAATAGAAGGGGGTTCCCCAGGGAGATACAGGATATAGACAGGAAGGAGGGGGATCAAGACAACAATGGAAAGAAAAACACCCTGCCAAAATAAGTATCAAATGGTCCTCTAAGGGATCCAGTTCTGTTCAAAATGGAGCAATATCACCAAGTATAAAAGCCAGTGATTTCAAACCATCCTTTTTTATAGAAAATATATATTTTTATTGATTTTCAGGTACATATTTATAAAAAAGAATTCAGAAATCATTAGTTTAGTGTTCTATAAAAACAATCAGTATGATAGTTCATATCAAATAGGGGGAAGTGTGCATCCTCATACAATTCAGTGTTCCAATCACTCCGGGGCAGCAAGCGAGGGCTCAACAGTCACTCATACTTTTAGGGGTTCATTCAAGCTCACATACATTCAAATCATTCATGCAAATAAACTTCACAGTGTCTGCAACAAAATAGATGAACTCGTAGTTGCATAGACAGGGGTGCAGAAATAACACGGCAAATGAGTTGGTATATTGTTGCCGTTCTGGGTGGTAACGCCGACGCGCGTTTCGGTGTATAGCACCTTCGTCAGGGCACATAGATGTAGCCAGGGTGGGGAACACACAAGCTTCCAATCACAATGGGAAATCCTAAGGAGGTGTGATTTCTTCTTCTTAGAGAATCAAAGGATCGGATGTTCAAATCGGGAACTGGTGGTAGTTGGAAAAAACGGACCACGTCTAATCATCAGGCGAGAGTCATGAGGAGGGCTTGGCGACTCTCACTTCCTTTCAAAGGATATCAAGGGCACAAATCCCGGATGGAGGCCGTAATAGAATGGCCGCATCTGGATTTCAGCCGGTAACAGGAGGGGGGCTTGATTTGGTAACCCTTTTATACTTGGTAATATTGCTCCATTTTGAACAGAACTGGATCCCTTAGAGGACCATTTGATACTTATTTTGGCAGGGTGTTTTTCTTTCCATTATAAATATTCCCAGGCCTTCTCCCTTATTTCAATCTTCCCTTTTCTTATCAATTCTTTATAGTGATTCCTAGCCATTGCTATTCCTGCCTGATCTCATTTATGTTTTCTACCAGCAAGCTTTAGATATGTATGGGCCTTAGAGGAGGCGCTTTTAAACCCCCTGGGGTTGTTACTAGTTTTCGTGGTGCTTTTAGTTAGTCTTGATGCCATATACTTGTTTAGGAAGGTATAGGACTATATGACACCTGTCAGGCTTGGGTCATCTTTCAGAACCATCTCAATTTGTGCTTGATTATTTGCTTAAAGATCTCAAAGAAAAACATTATTTTACATTTTCTCAAAATTAATATTCACACCCTTATTCTTACTATATTCTACTCTGTGCTGCAGTGTTTTTTGAGTGATTCTACCCAAGTCTAAATTAAAAACAATTGATAGAGGGTTTTGATCACTTATGCAGCTTGTCAGGACGTTACATACTTTGAGAACTGATAAGAGTTCTCTGTTGGATAATGTGTGATCCATAATGGGATTTGAGCCTGACTCTACATATGTTGAAATTTGTGTAAGGCTTACTGTGCCACAGTCCTGAGCAAATATCTGGTTATTAGCAAGGACCACTCTATTCAGCATATCTCCATTTGTGGTGTGCTTAAAGTCAGTCGCGGCCAGCATTAATCGCGGGTAGCGGTCACGAGGGAGGGTTAATTTAATAATACAATTTCAAAAATTAAAATGTACCTGTCCGCTGGCCGAGTCCCGCATCCTCTCTGCTCCTGCTCTCCTGCTTCTGGCAGGAACAGAAAGCAGGCAGCCTTCCTCCCCTCCCCTAAGCCACTCACAATGCTGCAATGGCTGCATTGTGATTGGTGGGGACGCCGCCTTGCCGGGGGCTTACAGGGAGACAATGTACTCCATGCATTGCAGCCTGCATGGAGATAGAAAAGGGGGTGGTGATGAACAGAGTGTCTGAATTAAGCAGACCACTCTTACCCAGTCCAAAGATCAGGGCTTGATCCATCACCGTTTTTTAGCTCACTGCACCATCCCAGCTCAGAACTTGGCTATATGCAAATTAGTCTGACCCTGGCCCAGTGCATCATGGGAACAGGGCAAACCAAACTACCAAGCCAATTCTTATACTGGGAAGGAAACAAGCTACCGGGGACCGGTTTCTGGCATTTCAGCCGTCTTCGGCCCGGCTTGCTTGAATCCTGATGGTCCAATGAGCTAGGGACTCACATCTGAGTATACCCTTCCACGCTTATGGTGGACAAAAATGATTCAGAAAAGGGGGTGGTGATGAACAGAGTGTCTGAATTAAGCAGACCACTCTTACCCAGTCCAAAGATCAGGGCTTGATCCATCACCGTTTTTTAGCTCACTGCACCATCCCAGCTCAGAACTTGGCTATATGCAAATTAGTCTGACCCTGGCCCAGTGCATCATGGGAACAGGGCAAACCAAACTACCAAGCCAATTCTTATACTGGGAAGGAAACAAGCTACCGGGGACCGGTTTCTGGCATTTCAGCCGTCTTCGGCCCGGCTTGCTTGAATCCTGATGGTGCGATGAGCTAGGGACTCACATCTGAGTATACCCTTCCACGCTTATGGTGGACAAAAATGATTCAGAAAAGGGGGTGGTGATGAACAGAGTGTCTGAATTAAGCAGACCACTCTTACCCAGTCCAAAGATCAGGGCTTGATCCATCACCGTTTTTTAGCTCACTGCACCATCCCAGCTCAGAACTTGGCTATATGCAAATTAGTCTGACCCTGGCCCAGTGCATCATGGGAACAGGGCAAACCAAACTACCAAGCCAATTCTTATACTGGGAAGGAAACAAGCTACCGGGGACCGGTTTCTGGCATTTCAGCCGTCTTCGGCCCGGCTTGCTTGAATCCTGATGGTGCGATGAGCTAGGGACTCACATCTGAGTATACCCTTCCACGCTTATGGTGGACAAAAATGATTCAGAAAAGGGGGTGGTGATGAACAGAGTGTCTGAATTAAGCAGACCACTCTTACCCAGTCCAAAGATCAGGGTTCAAGCAAGCCGGGCCGATGACGGTTGAAATGCCAGAAACCGGTCCCCGGTAGCTTGTCTCCTTTCTGGTGAAGAATTGGCTTGGTAGTTTAGTCTGCCCTGTTCCCATGATGCACTGGGCCAGGGACAGACTGATTTGCATATAGCCAGGTTCTGAACTGGGATGGTGCAGTGAGATAAATAACGGTGATGGATCAAGCCCTGATCTTTGGACTGGGTAAGAGTGGTCTGCTTAATTCAGACACTCTGTTCATCACCACCCCCTTTTCTGAATTGCATGGAGATAGGGCAGAGTACGCATGACTAGTTTCGGAGGCCCCAGAGAGTGACCAAACAGTCATTGCGCCCTCAGGAGTGGGCACACCACTCTTCCCCTGCTCACAGAGCAGCCTCGCCCATCCGCAACTAAACATAAAATGGTAATAACAGGAAGTTCTTACCATTTTATGTTTCTGCTTCTCGCACTGTGAGAAAGCAGTGGGCGATGCTCCTCCACCCTAGTGGAGGAGCCGCCCCTTCTTAAAGATTGTGAGGTTGTTCTGGCTCATCACAAATACCACATGATGCTATGACTCTAGGGTCGCATGTTTTGATGTTAAAATCTCCTACCCATATGGTTACAAATGTCTGCTCATGGTAATTTTGTGCTTTATGTGGGACATCCTCCAACCCTTGCACAACTTTAGTCCCAGCTGAGTGAAATATATTAAATTAAAAATTAACTAATAACAAATCAAAGGTTTCTGCAAAAAGAATATATTAAACCGGTGTTTTAGCAACTTCTGGTACACTAATGCCCTCCAGAGTCACTTTTATAAAGGTAGCCAAGCCTCCTTTAGGCCGGCCTGACTTCGATAGGGTAGCTGGGACATGATAAGTGACATATCCATCTATATGGGGCGAGTCTAATAGCCAAGTATGGCAGCAGATTATTAAATGTTGTGCCATAACCCTTATCCAATTTGGATTCCCATGCTTGGAGCACAGTCCCGACACGTTCCCCAAAATTACACTTGGTGACAGAAGTATCAAGCCTTTTGGGATTTATCATCCCATTAGGCAATATTTGTTTAATACAAAAGGCTTTTATTATCAAGCCCAGATATACTACTTTGAGCATCATATTGGAATGTGCCATTGGGTATATAATTGAAATGTGATGCCCCAATAATCTGGACAGATTGATGGAGGGTGATGATGCTAATATTTCCATAAAATAAGTCATCTAAAGTGCATTTTCAAATGTGTTCGGGTGAATCTATCATCAATTTAAACCACAATACAGCAAGACTTTCAATGAGCACAACCCTTGTATTGTGCTTAATTTGTAGAAGAACAAGTTCCGGGGTCCAAAGTTTTGTTCAGGAGCCCAGGGCCACACTATCAAAGCACAGGATGCTGAATATGAAGGCTGTGCAGCCTTGATTCCACCTCATGCCTCTTTAATGCACCACCAGTCACCCCCTGCCTCTTTATCTCGCTCTTTCATGTTCTTTGCCTTATCTGCTTTCTTTCTTTCTTTCTTTGTCATTGGTTTTCCATATTTCTCTCCTTCCTTTCCCACATTGGTGCTTTTCTCTTGTACTCTGGATCAAAGTATGTAGAAGAAAAATAAGCGTGGGTTCCCCAAAAGAGTGCCAAAGGAACCCACCTGCAACAACCGACTAAAATTAAGAAGTGCTCCCATATCAGCCCAGGAGTATGCAGATGAAAGTTCCAATCCCAAGTTGTATTACTTTATGGAATCCGATTTGCAGATGTTTAATCAAGGTCAGAATTGTCTCCTAAAAGCTACAATAATATTTCCCAAGATCAATTATTGAGGGTATAGAGAAGAATTACTTGGAGATTAACTTCTTTTAGAGAAACTGTGATTAAACATACTGATAGCTCATTTGTGCAACCACAACAGAAATGGACATGTATTCCATAAATATGATTCCACTTTTCCCCCTTTGTATGGACTTGATCACATATCCTGGATAGACTGTCAAGAGAGCCCTAGGCCCTATAAGATATATTCACTATTGATCAACTTGCACACAGCAGTATACAACATTGGATGGGTGTAAATGTTTTCATGTTAGGAAGTCCACATTCTAATCTAGGCTATGCTGCAAACCTGCATCAGTTACAGCTTGTAAAGGTTTATGAAATACATTTTCTCATGTGGAAATATTCAGGCATACATTCTAGAAATGGAGGAAGTGCAAATGCATTTGTTAAACTTTTCACTACTCTTTTCTCCAGGGAAAAATACTCCATTGAGAAATCCCTTACCAGATGTCAGAGCCATGGAGCAGGCACAAGCTGCTGGGCCTGACTGTGCGATTTGAGGTCCTTTGCTCCTGATGTCCAGGGGACCGACTTACTATAGGACCTGAGCAACTGGGCCAAGTACCGCTTCAGTACTTGACTCTCAGTGGTAGAGTGTGTCAAGCAGTCAAAGGCTTTTCGGGGTGGAAGTAGACACATGAAGGTGAACACTGGCTCACAACCCATAAAACGTTCAATAGTAGCACTATAAGAATGTCCATTCAAATACTTTCTATTAGGATGAAAGGAGTACTTATACACTACCACAAAGTGAAACACAGCATACACAAACAATGCACACAGCCCCCTGAGGTCCGGGCTATAGTATTTAAAATGACAGTCCCATGAGTGCTACTTCCCCTCACTAATGAAAGTGATTGTTCCCGATTCACTTGAGGCAACATTCAGGTTAGGGGTTAATGATAGGAGAGGCACTCCTTTACTCACAATACTCACAATGAATAATTCAACAAAATTATCTACGCGTGCTGGCAGAAGGAGATGGATAGTCCAAACTCCATCGAAGTAATTACAAAAACAAAGACATCAAGCAGAACCGCTTGCCCTCTGCGCACTGTTGCAATTCCCAAAAGTGGAATGAATGATTAAATTCTGCTTAAATACTAAACATTTTAAATGCAAAAACACTCTACAAGTTGTGTGTGTTTGATTTTTGTCTTTACTGACATGTCTCTTAAATCAACTCATGACATTCTTTTAGTGTACAACTCTCATTGGTACAAAAAATTATAAATTGCAAACAACTCATTTCCAAATACATCAACAATGGGATACTATTCATATGTTCCCTGCCCAATGCATTTCGGGCCTCCTGGCCCTTCGTCAGGGGCAATACCTAAAAAAACAGAAAAAACTGAAAAAATGCTTTTACTTTAGTGCAATAGGTTCTTTAAATATGCAAAGTACACCGCAAGTCACTGTGTGCGATCATTGAATCTACTAATACACTGGTTAATTAATTGTCCTGTAAACCTGTCAACAGTATTTTATGATCATACTCACATAGAGCCAGAAAGTTTTAGTTGAAAGAAGACGGTCAAATACAAGTGTATGAATGTGGAAGCTTCCCTCCGATTCTAAAAAGTAAAAACGGTTCGTTTTTAGTAACATGTTGCAGCATCAGTTAAAAATAACCAGAAACTATATGGGGGGTTCCTCTTCACTTACTCGTGAACGCGCAGATGGTAATACCAACTTCAACGTGACACACGACCACTGGTCCCACAAGACTCAAGTTAACTAACACTGGACCCGAAAGGTATACTCCATGCAACTAGAAAAAACATGAGGAAACGTGTAATTAAATTCCGTAACTCTACATTGTATTGAAGATTTCAATATGACCCGTGCGATACTGACTGAACAATGATAAACACACCTCTTTTAACTGCCGCTGCAAGCTTTAACATTACACTCAATCCCTCGCTAGTATCTTCGGACTTGCTCACGGTCCGCTACAAAAAGAGAAGAAGGCTGGTTCAGACTCGGGCGTAACACCAAACGACACATCCACCTGCTAGCCTCGTGATTAGAAAATAACTACCTGTGTTCTCCTCAGTTATCACTTCTAGATTCTCCCGTCCGTGGCTAATCTCTCGTGACGATCCCGGCACTCGGTCAACAAACAATCCTACTCCGCGTCTATTAAACACCTACAACAATGACGTGATAATCACGCGCGGTAGTGAAAACTGACAACGGACTAAGAAACTGGGTGGTCCTCAGTGAAAAAACCCCATGGGCGCCATCTTAACATGTAAAATGTGTTGTGAATACGATCACAAGGTGCAAATAATACTGTATGTTGTGTGAATTACAGTTTACAAAGATACAAATAAATGACACATGGCAATCGGCCTCTGGGCGAACTGTTCTGTGCAATATCACAAAAAACAACTAAAGACAACTCGATCATTGATCCCTTTGGGATCTTGTGTCTGCAGCCTCTTGATCCAGTAAATTTCTCTTTGTAATAGAGTTCGTGAAGAGGAACCCCCCATATAGTTTCTGGTTATTTTTAACTGATGCTGCAACATGTTACTAAAAACGAACCGTTTTTACTTTTTAGAATCGGAGGGAAGCTTCCACATTCATACACTTGTATTTGACCGTCTTCTTTCAACTAAAACTTTTTGGCTCTATGTGAGTATGATCATAAAATACTGTTGACAGGTTTACAGGACAATTAATTAACCAGTGTATTAGTAGATTCAATGATCGCACACAGTGACTTGCGGTGTACTTTGCATATTTAAAGAACCTATTGCACTAAAGTAAAAGCATTTTTTCAGTTTTTTCTGTTTTTTTAGGTATTGCCCCTGACGAAGGGCCAGGAGGCCCGAAATGCATTGGGCAGGGAACATATGAATAGTATCCCATTGTTGATGTATTTGGAAATGAGTTGTTTGCAATTTATAATTTTTTGTACCAATGAGAGTTGTACACTAAAAGAATGTCATGAGTTGATTTAAGAGACATGTCAGTAAAGACAAAAATCAAACACACACAACTTGTAGAGTGTTTTTGCATTTAAAATGTTTAGTATTTAAGCAGAATTTAATCATTCATTCCACTTTTGGGAATTGCAACAGTGCGCAGAGGGCAAGCGGTTCTGCTTGATGTCTTTGTTTTTGTAACATTCAGGTTAGGCCCTACTAGTAGTCTGAGTCTCAGGAATCACACTCTGACTCCGTAACCAAAGTCAAAAGTGTTCCCCAGCTGTAGTGATATCTGGCAAACAAGGTTTTCCAGTGTCTTCTGGCCCTTAATTCACTTACTCGCACCAGCAGGGATTGTCCAACCAGACTCTCTAAGAGCATTTCTCGCACAGGTGCAGCAGCTGCAGCGTTTGCCTCTGGAGAGTATCACACATATGGCTATACAGGTACAGCGGCTGGGTGTCCTCAGAGCTCATCCGATGTGACGGTAAGTTTCCTTTGGTTCCGATACGCACTCATTGCCCTGGCTTACTTGATTCACCACAGTGTCCTGTCATCACAACTATGGCATCAAGCAGGCTATGATCCATGTCTTGTTCTGGTGACCCCCTCTAGAATTCATGGTCACTGTACCTGCTCCTCACCTAAGTGATGGCTGATTGCCTCATGATCATTTTCCTTTTCACAGTGTCCCCCTCTGGCATATGGGGCTGCGGACTTACTCACAGAACGCGAGCAATAGCCCCATTGGCACGGCATACTTTACTGACATACGAGGTCGCTGACTTACACAGTGCACACGGAAAACAGCCCAATCAGCATGGAAAACGTCATGGCAGCCCTTTCTGGCATACATGGTAGCAGACGTAAACCTGCACATGGGCATTGAAACAATTGGTGCTGCAGCCTCCTCTCACCTCACTATAGGAATACACTTTCCAGGATTCCCCACTGGACCTTGCATCCTCACGAGCTCTTCCCTTCCTCTCAGGGCTCACTGGTATTGGCAAGCTGGCAGGGACTGATGCGCCACACTCCAGGAGCAGGTGGTCTTGGATGTCCCTGGGTAATGTTCCGTCACCCAGCTTGGTGAATGAATCGCCTTGGCCTTCAGCCCTGGTCACAGGCAGATGTCTTGTAGAATATTCCCTTCTCACACAGCCCCTCTGGCTGCTTCACAGTTGACAAGAGGTCCCACATCCTAAATTGTCGAACATTTCATTTTGGAAATACATTTTGTACTTTTTTCATGCTGGCTCCAATGTTACAGTATGAAATGGGAAATGTTGAGTCTGTGTAAAGCCATGTAACTCATGCGGCTAATATAAATTGTTGTAGAAGAAAGGTTTGAAGTTCCTGCTTCACTCAAAAAGGGATATTATTCGATGTCTACTCTTTATCAGTACCACATAGACTTCTTATTTATCTACCACTGTGTGTGAGTAAAGACATGTCGACATGTCTGCCAGTTCTTAAGCTATCACACCAACAGCTTATTCAGTATGACATGAAATATATATGCTCTTTCTAAAAACTCGTAACAAAAACTGCTTTCAGACCCCCCTTTATCGGCTCTCCATACCAGTCTTACAAACCTGGTGTCCTATGTCACCGGAGATCTTCTTGATAATGGCGTATACCCTTTAAGTGATTCCTGTTCTGCAGCTCTGAATTGAAAGGAGAATGTTGATTTTGGGCCGTAAGTTTTGCAGCTGGATTTTACTCCCTCGCTTTTCATCACACTATCTTCTGCTGAACTACAAGTCCCTGGATCCGCTTCTCCTGCAGTCAATTTTCATTCTCCTGTCAGCAGCTTCTCCAGGAGAACAGTGTTTCAGTTTGCACTTCTTTCACTGTTCAGTTTCCTTAGATTTTTGCTTTCAGCTGGAATCACTGGGATTGCTAAATTGCAACATTTCAACCCTGTTCTAATATATTTTTGTTATTTTTGCTTACCCAGAAGTTTGCAGGTTTAGAGATAGGATACTATACACACTACTTTTATGGGGAAAGTTGCATGGTCTCCACATATATTATGCCTGAATTTGTAATACTAAATATGCATTTCCAGTGACAAACCCAGTACATTCAATGTTGGACAATGATGAATCATAGGACTGATCTATACATAAACAGTTCAGTGCACGCACTCACTGATGCAAGCATGCACGCGTGCACACATGTATATATTTCCATGCCTGTGCCTTAGTATCACTGGGTTTATTCTCCAAAGTGTGCATCCATCTCAATGCTAAATAAGGTCCAGGAACAGAAGAGAAAAAATATACAATATGAAAATCAAGAACTCTCTGCCTCACTGAGTTAGTAGGGTGAATGAAAAACAACTACCTCAAATTGAATGATGGTAAGACGGAGGTGTGGAGCTTTGGTGACCACGGGGTTGGCTGGAAGAATTCAGGCCATGCCCACTCCCAACAAGGTGGTTTAAAACGTGGGTGTTTGGCTGGGGTTGGGCTTGGCCATTTTTGCAGGGTCATTCCCAAACCTTTTGCCTTCACCCTCCTTTTTTCAGAACCCGTTTTGGTTGTCTTTTAGGACTCTGCCCACTTTACCACTACTAACCAGTGCTAAAAAGCTTGTGCTTCCTCCTTTAAACACGGTAAAATTAGCTTACAGCCAATTGGCACATTTGTTTTACTGGTAAGTCCCTAGTAAAGTAGTACTACCTGGACCGAGGGTCTGCAAATAAAATTCCAATAGTGGGCCTGCGACATTGATTGTGCGACTTTCTTATGTTGCCCTTTAAACAGGCCTACTATTACAGTGTGTGCACCGTTAAACTGCCATTTTGATCTTCCAAAATTAACCTTTTGCTAGACCTAAACCTTCCTTTTAATAAAAATAAGTAATCGAAGTGGGTAGAGAGCAGTGTATTCTAAGCATTTGCCTGGTACTTTAAAGCTTTACATGTCCTGGAAGTGAGAAACTCTTACACTTGTTTTTTACTACTGCAAGGCCTAACTCGACCATAGGATAACATTGGGTTTCCTTATTACATTTAAATAAACTTTCATTTGGGCGGCATTAGGAATGCCATGTTTAGTGTCTGAGAAAATTTAATTAAAAATCCTCTTAATGGGAAAGTCGGATTTTAAGTTACAATGTAGAAAATGCCACTTTTAGAGAGTTAAAGACACACAGATGATGGATGGAATGCAGAGCTAATCAAACATTCACCCTCAGTCAATAGGTCTGGGTCAAATCCACCATTCTTTTCCTCACCATGCCACCCCTGTTCAGTCCCAGGTGTATGCAAATCAGTCTTGCCCCTTTACCTCATGGGAACAGTCCAGCCTGAACTGCCAAGCCAGGTCTTCCCTGAACTGGAAACTAGCATCCTAGGACCGGTTTCAGGGCATCACCCCTCATCAGCCAGACATTTTTTCCTCCTGATAGATTTCCATCTTGGACTACTTCTCTCCTCTTAGGACATCGCCCATGAAGAAGACAAATCGAATTGCCAGAACAACAACCTATGTAGGACCACTACTGGGAAGGAAGACAGAACTTTCCAAATCACTGGCCCGTTTCACACTAACACTATCAAGATGTTTCTACCAGAAAGCAAAGATCTACAAAACACTTAAATTAAAAAAAATACTATAAAATACAAAGAAGAAAACAGTGGCTATCAACATGCAACCACGATTGATGAAAAAACAGCAATCAACTAGCAGACATAGGGCCACATGTATCAATAGTGGAAATAGCGATTACCTAATTGAGATTTTCTTTGAACCACAATTAGGTAATCGCTATTTCTAATTTATGAAACTCCATAAGTTTCATTTAGCTATTCCTAGTGGGTCAGAAATCAGCCTGCCTCATGATTATTAATGAGGTTGGTCTTGATTTGCAACCTATTGGGAATCGCTAAATTCACCCGGATGGTGGCCTGCTGGGGTCAGCAGACCACCATGGCCATGATTGCGTTTCAATAAATCATTTTTAAAAAAATGCAGCTCATTTTCCTTAGTGGAAAATGGGTTGTGGTTAAAAAAGAATAATTAAAAGTTTTCTTTTCATTTTTTTATTTTTTTAAGAGCAGGCAGTGGTCTGTGGGACCACAGCCTGCTCTGAAAAAAACTTTTTCACTACCATACTCAAAGGGGAGGGGGTCCCTTTTGAACCCCTTCCCATCTGCAAATGGGGTACCACCTACTTGAAGAAGGTGGTAAAATGCGAATGTTTTGCAACTGCATTTTGGTGACAAAACATTCTCACATACTGCTGCGATTCGGTATTAGGAAGCGACACCCTGAACGCGCCCCTTCTCCCTTCCTAATACCAAATCAGTATGTATTCGCAATTCCAAATTGTGATTCCAGAACATGTTATTGAATTGCAACTTGGAAGTTATACGTATCAAAATGTGTTTTCCTGTCGCAATCGACAAGATTCTGGTAATTGGGCCGTTTGCGATAAATAAAATGCATGATGGATGTGTTCCATGATGTTTGCCAGAGGTCTGGTTACAGATTGAGTGTAATGTAACTTTTTTATCATAGAATCAGAACATTTAAATCTACTGGTGTAGGTGGCCAGTGACAAAGGGCTTGTCTTAATATCCTGAAGCCCTCGGTCAACCTATACTCAGAATTGAAAGCGAATAGATTTGATTTAAATTAAAGAACATCCTTTTGATTAGAACCTATATACACCTTCCTTTTCAGATGGTCATTTTGTGTGTCTCATTCAACTGCTTTGTGGCTGCTATTTAACTATAAGTTGAAACACAGTCCTATATTGATTTCAGATGTCAATCCTTCTGCGAGTTATTTTCTCAGCAGAATGTTCTCAGTAATGCAAGGTTGTCTTCGCTTTGCTATTTATATCAAGAGTTTGTTTGTGTGAGCACTCATCTCCTTTCATCTCCATCATTTTGTATTGCAACAAAATTCTCCAGAGGGTAGAAAGGCTTGGCTTCTTCCACGCAAGAGACACTTTTTTTTTGCTAGCCTTATGCATCCTACATTAACGATGCTAAAATTTGATTAAAAAATGTGTCAGTGCCAGTCAGCTCTATATCTTTTGTCCGTTTATCTCAACCCTTTTAGGTGCTATTAGAAAAGGGATTTCTGATTGGCTTGGGCATGCGCCTAACCTGGCAGAAACCACCACTTTAGTCAGGGCAAGGGAGTTACATGCTGAAGGTAACCCCTGCTCACCACCTTGGTAGCTTGGCAGAGCAGTCGGGCTTATATCAGAAGCAATGTGTAAAGCGTTTGTGCAACACACTCACACAGCAGCGACCCACTAGGCACACCACAGAAGAAACTCAACACAAGGTTACATAAAAATAGCCTTTGCATTATCCATAAAACACATTAGAACACAATCACATATATATACATTGTGCCACCAGGCACTTATCATGACTTTACAGGGATTTCAGAAATCATTAGGCCAATCGGGCCACTGTCATAACATATCACATTAGGGTTATTTGTAGCATGAAAATACTAGAAATAACCAACATCAGCAGTGCACTAAAGTACCTACTTATCCAAATGCACTCCTCAAAAAAATCACCATAGTGATGTGTAGGGTGCAAACCTTCACTGAGTAAACCCAAAGCCTAATCAGGGCACATCATTTTGCAGTATATACCACAATGTAGCCCCACAGCATAATCAGGGCCTGAACATGCCTGTCTCAAATACATTCCTGAGAGCCAACTGGCCCCAACACATGTAGGATACTAAAGTACTGGGCTCTGTATCTCCAATCAGCAGTCCCAGTGCTTCTGCACTCACCATATGGGCTGCGCGGTAATTTTGTGGAGGTTCCTTCTTCCACCAAGGCTCGGGGGACTCCATCGAGGTTTACCCCGAGCTACCAAAAACAGAAGACCTCTGCCCAAAAGTAAGGGCTCTGAGGTTAGGTGTCACTCAATCAGCAGCTCGCTACCACCCTGGGCAGCTGCTACACTGGTAAGTCGGGTGACGCGGACTGGACTGGTGCACCGGGTATGAGGAAAGTGCAGGACTGCTCCAGCCTTCCAGGAGCTCCCGCCACTCATCTGTTTACCAAATGGTGTTGCAGCATGCCCGGAGCCCTTTGGGCCTCGGGGACTGCTGGACAAATGTCGACTTACCAGACGCCGGCGGGAACCTTCCGAGCTAGCTTGCTTCGGAGCGACGTCTCTGCTCGGGCTGATCTCCTCTATCCGGCCTTAATCTTAGAGCGCTGCCCCCCTCCCCTCCATAACCTGGCTTGGCCTGCTTCCAGCAGCTCCTGCATTGCTATGGCAACCAGAAGGGGAGAGGAAAAGGGAGTTGCATCTCACCGGAGATTCCCCATCGGTTTTCCCTCCACCACTGAGGAAAGTGAGACAGAGCTCTTTCAGCACTTCTCATCGTCAGGGGGCAGAACCCAAAGCACTTCTCCCCAGTCCTGCCAGTGAAGCTCTCACCACACGCTACGGCAACACTAGCCCACACCAGGGGCTCAAGAACACAGGGCACGGGAATCCTGCAGCACTGCAACCCCAGGTCTAAGGCTACAGGACAACGAGTAAAACATGAAGAGCTCAGCCTGTCTCCCACGTCAAGACACAACCAGGGAGCAGGCAGCGCTCTCCTCCAGGAATCCACAAGGCAGAGCTGGGCACAGGCAGGCCAGCATGCAGGGCCTCCCAGCAGTGAGTAGCTTAGTCCCACAGCGGTTCCTCCTGGCAGAGTGTTCCCAAGTAAGCTCAGTTAAAAAAACATGGCGTCACAGTCCCAATACTTATACTACACAAAGTTTTTGTTCTCTGCTGGCACAAGGCTGTGAGCTAAGCCCAAACCAGTTTTGGGCTGCACTTAAAAATATCCTTACAGTGCACAACAATTTCCATTGTAAGTGTAAGCCCTGGCACCAGACACACCACAGGGTGGTGGAGCCATCATTGTAGAAGGCAGGCACAGCCCTTTTCAGGTGCACGTGCCACTCCTCCCACCACTCCAAATGCAGACCAGGCATATTCAGTCTAGCGCTGACTCATCTAGACTCTCTGGAGCCACTGCACCTCCCCAGCCCCTGTCACTCCAAAGTCAGGTAGTCAATACACAACAGGCACGCACAAAGACACATAGCACACAGAAATGTCTACTTCTAAAAGCGGCATTTCTAAAATAGTAATAATAAATCCGCCAACACCAAAAAGCGGCATTTATCACCACTATTGCAAACATGCCAAACTTGATCATGTTACCCCTCTCATGTCAGGAACTACCACTGAAGCACATATCAGGGAATCCCCAATGCATCCCTATGAGACGGCATCCTCACAGCAGTGACAAACCACATAGGCTGTTTGTCACTACCAGGACATGCCACATAGTTAAGGCACATGTCCCACTTTTTACCTACACTGCACCCTGCCCATAGGGCTAGCTAGGGCCTACCTTATGGGTGACTGATATGTAGTAAAAAGAGGGACACAGATGTGGCAGCCACTGTATGTGCCACATCACAGCGGAAGTAAACTGCACGTGCAGGCCCTGCAGTGGCAAAGGTCTGAGACAGGTTTGAAAGGCTACTTTGGTGGGTGGCGCAAGCTGCACTGCAAGCCCACCAGTAGCATTTAATTTACTGGCCCTGGGTATATGAGATACCACTGAACAAGGGACTGATAGGTAAATTAAATATGCCAAACAGGTGTAGACTAATCTTACCAAGTTTACAATAGAGAGCACATTAACTTTAGCACTGATCAGCAGAGATAGAGTGCCCAGAGTCATTAAACCACCAACAACAGGTCAGGACAAATACAGGAGGAAAGCAAAAAGTTCTGGGATGACCCTGCAGTGTTTTTTGAGGTAAGGATACAGCATATATAAAGTTGCTGTGGCCTAATGCAAGACAGTTTTTTTTCACTATGAAGAGTATTTATGAACTGCACCTCTTCAAGGTGGGATATGGTGTGCACTATTATGCTTATACAAATACTCATCATGTATTTGAAATTCATTCCCTTTAGCATACTACAGCCAGGACTAAATGCCCTGTGCCTAAGTTGTAAGAATAAAACACATAGTGGAGAATAGGAAAAGTCAGAAAGGACATAAAACAGGGGGTAAGTGCTATACTATGGCCTTTGGACAGTACATTTTGCATTTCTTGAGAGTATGGACTTGACCAATGTCCAAGCACTAGGAGGAACTGTGTTCCCTCAGGAAGAGAAAAGCTCCACCAGTTACTAGCCAGGTTACCCATATACCTTTCACCATCCAAGCTTCTTTCGCTCCCACTGTCCTCCTTGCTAGTACTGGTTAACTGAGAATATTCTGTCTTGAGCATAGCCATGTATAGTAGTTTAGGAAGATATAGAAGGACACAGGCCGGCAGCTTGAAATGTGAATGCCTCAAGATGGGACAATGAGAAATGTTAAGTAAGGATCCTGACAGTACTGGCACTGTTCCTCCTCCTTACAAATCCTGATCATATAGATACCCTGGAGGAGAGTGCCCTTTTTGACATGGTCACCCCCACATTTTGCCTGGTATTCGATGTGATTTTGACTGGAAGTGCACTAAATTCATACTAAACAGGTTCCCAGTGCACAAACTCTTTCCCAAAACTGTGCAATTGTTTTCCCACATTGGCGATACCTTTAGTACCCTCTAAGATCCTAGTAAATTGTACCTCTGGTACCTAGGGTCTGAGGTACTAAAGAGGGTCTCCAAGGGTAGCAGCACACATTGAGCCTGATTCACAGAATGAAATTAAGATTCAATCCTAAACTTACTACTATTTTGGTATTCACAGAATTCACTTACTACTTTTGGCATTCACGGAATGAACTTACTACTTTTGGTATTCACAGAAGTTAGGATTTTGTCTTAAGTCCGTCTTAAGTCTGTCTTAAGTTTGTCTTAAGACAAAATCCTAACTTCTGTGAATACCAAAAGTAGTAAGTTCATTCTGTGAATGCCAAAAGTAGTAAGTGCATTCTGTGAATACCAAAATAGTAGTAAGTTTAGGATTGAGTCTTAAGTTCATTCTGTGAATCGGGCCCATTGTGCCACCCTAGGGACCCCTCATCAAGCTCATGCAAACTGTCACTGCAGGCTGCATGACTTGGTGCAGACAAAAGTGGAAACACAACATGGCACACAGCCTATGTGCCAGGCCTGCCGACACTGCGTGCAGTATAAGTAAGCCACCCCATAGAGCAGGCCTTACCGCCCTAAGACAGGGTGCACTATACTTCATGTGAGAGCATAACTGCCTGAGCAAATATATGCCTGTACTGGTCAGTTCCATTCCTGTCAGTACAGGTGATTAGGGAAGCCATTTTAAAAGCATTTGCCGGACACTGGTGAGATCCCCAGCTACATGATGACTTCACTGTAAATAGGGATGTTTGGTATTAAACATCTCATATTAATAAATCCACACTGATGCCAGTGTCGGATTTAGCAATACATGCAAGCACAGGGCACCTTAGAGGTTCCCCTTGAAAACCTACCAGCCACAAATGTGCTGGCGGACTGGTGTTTGCCAGCCTACCACAAGAGACGAGTTACTGACTTCCACGGGTGAAGGCCTCTGCTCTCCGGGGGCCATAAACCAAGCCTATATGGGCAGTGGGGAATGACCTGCAGATTAGCATTCCAGGGCCGGGGAGCTTCAAAGAGGCCCACTGTCTTTGGTATGCAAATCTGGCTTTTCTCACAAGAGAGGAAAACCGGCCACCATTGTACAGAGCATTTGGCACCTGGACAGGCAGGAAAACGAGATAGGCAAGGTTTGCGTGTCCACCCTCAGGCGAGTACTACTCCAGAATTGGGCTACCTGCAGTGGATGCAACTTTTTAGAAATGACCATCTTGGAGATTAAAAAGTTAGGATCTCTGGGACTGGGTAGGCCTTGTGACCCCAGAGGTAAGTAGTCCATTAGCTACTACCCTAAAGCCCATACATTCAGTATTTAGGTTTTTCCCTTGGCACCAGGAAATCAGATCCCGATGACCAACAGAAGAAAAAGGGCCAAAGAACTGCGAAATCAAGAATTGTAGAAGAAGCAACTGACTTGGCACCAGCCCTGCTGGCCGGTTCGCCTATTATCAACAGTTGCACCAAAGTCGTCTCACCCTGCAAGCCTGGGAGGACTGACAGCACTTCTCCAAAGACTCAGGAACCCCTTTGGAGCAGCAGAGCTGTTCCCCTGCATCTTACAAGGATTCAAGATTGGGCGATGGGGCTCCAAGACTGCAAACACCAGACACCGGAAATCCCCACTACACCCAAGCAGCACATGCCGAGCTGGAGAGGGCCAATGATACCTACGTGGCCCGAGATCCTGATGACCTACTAAGATGAAGGACACTGAAGAGCCACGAAAACAGAAGACAGAGAAAGAGCAATTGACTAGGCAACAGTACTGCAGGCCTGTCGGCTGTTCCTTGTTGAAACTGCACCAAAGGTGTGTCGTCCTGCAGCTGCTGTATCTCCATTGCCTGAGAGGACTGCTCCCTTCAATAAAAACCCAAGAACTCCCATAGAGCAGCAGGTCTGCTTCCCAGAATCTTGTGACACCCCAAATAAGACTGTGAGTGCTCTGAACTGCATAAAACTTGACACCACTAAAACACCACTACACGTGTGCTTCTGAGCCAGAGCGGAAAAGGGTCATCGGTGCCAGCATGGTTCCCCAGCCCCCCAGAGACAGACATAGCCCATCGTGGACTTCCCGACCCCACCGGCAGCCTCAGTTTGCAGGGCCCCCTCTTCTGTGAGTGCTCCCTGTAATGACACTCTGACACCTAAAGACACCTCTGCACCTGTTACCCCATATCCCTGGGGAAGAGGACCAAAGGATTCCCACATCCCCAAGCATTGCAAAAGCTAAGTCCCTCTGTTGATTCAGCCAGACTGGTCCCCCAGTCCAAAGCCTCTTTTCTGACAGACCCATCTGAATGAATGGGGCACCCAACGTTGTAAGGAACCTCTGCACCCGGCCTCCCCCATGCTGCCTGAAGTGTACCATTGATGCTGCCTTGGACCTTGCCCCATACTCACCTTAAGTCCAGAAGATTTGTCTTGTAAGTTGCTATTGAGGGCCCAAAGGCAATACATGTTTTTCCTCCAGAGGCTGATATTACCACAAAGTGCTTCAATTAAGATTTAAAATATCAAAAGCCTGTTTCCTTCAAACTAGCTATTTTATAAGGTACTTACCTGATGATATTGGTCCCTAAAGGTATTTAAAGCTACATGTTATTTATATAAATTGGTGTGGATCTCCTTACTGAGTCGTTTACATCATTTAATGACTATTGGGTGTATGGGCAGATGTCTAACACTCCTCTCTGATAAGCCTAAGGCTGCTCGACAACACTATCCTCTAGAAGCGCACCTTGGGATTGGTAGAGCAAGCCCCTGTGGACTAGTAAAGGAATACCTGGACTCCTTGAACGGTATACCTCTTTTTGGTATATTATATGAAGAGCCAGCTTCCTACACACCCCCAGTGAATAGTTTCCAGAGTACATGAAGGCGTTATTGGCAAAAAGGCAGGCAATGTAGCACCATTAAGTGCTTGTAGCTGGGTGATCACTGGGACTTTTGTAGTATTAAAGTTCTGTACTCTGGCCGCCTAGAAGGAGCAGGTGGATCAGCTTATTAAGGTTTGACATTTGAAGAAGGATCTTTATAAGGAGGAGATAGTAATACAGGGATTGACAGGATTAGATCCACTGCATTCCATATTTGCAACTTGGACAGACAAACCGAGCAACCATCTTAAAAAGGAACATTCATTCTTCGACAGTAATTTTCCTGAAAATAGAGAGAGCTGCTAATCATGATCAGAAACAGGGAATAGTGCATTAAGCTAAGATCCAATTGAGGTAGGTTTCCACGTAACCTTAGTGAACATGCTGGCCCCATTCTCATTCTATCTAACAAGATGGAATCACCCATGTACGCTAGTCGAACATGCTGGCTGTGTTTGATGAGGATGCATTTATTTGAGTCTAGAGTTGGGCCAGAGTTCAGGCCCATTTCTCAACTCTCTCCAACAGTATGTCATGGTACATGGTAACATAGACTGACTTAGGAACTCAGGAGTATGAGATCGGATTTTTGTTTTTATTGGTTATATCAGGAGTTCCTCAAGTAGGTTCGACAAAGTGGATTTGATGCACCCTGTAAGCCTGGACTGTGGTCATGCAGTTCGTGGCTGTGTTCAGAGTAAAATGTTAGGAGAATGTTCATGCGACAATGTGTCTGTACTAGATTGTCAAAGTTCTACCAGAGCACACCTCCTGAGTTGACCCTAACATTCATGGAGCACTTTGAATCTAACCTCATATCCCATTCAAAAGAATAAGACCTAATGGACATTTAGCCAACAAACATGACCTCAATGTCTATAGCCTGTTTACCAAGGTCAAGCTACAGTATAGAGGCCTAGTTGGAATTTCCTTCAAAAACAACTCAGTTTCAGTCCTAGGTGATCAGGCACACAGGATAATCCTCAATACCATGGAAAATTGGAAACGGATACAGCAGTGGCCTGTTGAATGTATGCATATAGCACTGCCAAAAACTCACCAAACACTGTGTATTCAGGAAGGAAGAAGTATCACTCACACTGCTGGACAGTGTGGTCCAGGATGCCACGCTCGGTGCATGCTCAGTGAATGGTTTAATATCTACGCTGCTCAGACTTTTTTTTGTCTCTGTGCTCGCGGCCACCCTTAGGGGTGTTCAATAAGCTTTATGGAACATCAAGATTATACAACAGTGATAGAACACCGAAATTTGAGTTAAAAATGATCAATGTCAAATTTGAGCTTCTTCCATTGCTGAATAAATGTCATGGCTTCCTGGAAAGGGTTGCTGACAGGCCTTAGAACCAGCCTTCCAAAGATGGTGGTCATAACGTGCACTAATGATTACAGAGTGGCATTCAAATGTGAATATGCACTAAGGATTAAAAAGTGATGGTGAGATTCTGGGCATGCAGCCAAGAATGCTGAATGATGGTGCTATTATATGCATACTCTGAGCATTAGTTAGTGATAGTGCAAATTTGAATATGTGCTGAGGATACGAAAGTGATGGTGCTGATCTCAACACTAACAATTAACAAGTGATGGGGCAAATCCAGTTAGGAACTATTATTACCAAAGTGGCTATCTTAACTTGTTAAATATACGTTGTTGGAATTTGTATAACATACATACACTTCGCCAAGAGTAGGGCCCTGGAGAACGGCAAAAAAGAGCTATGTACATGAATAACATGAATATAGGCAATCAAATTTAACACAGTAACAAGAAATGGAGGTAAGCTCAATGGTGTGCGGGTGGTGAATAATTAGATGAGAATAGGTGGGTGAAAACAAATTGAGGAAGAGGTGGTAGTATAGATGGAGAGAGGTTATGGGAAGGGATGTGTATGAACAGGCGATGGCGGGGAGGGGAAAGAGGGGGTAGAGAGAGAGTAGAGCAGGTGAAATAAGAAAAGAGGGGGGAGGTGAGAGACAAGAGGAAAGTACAGGGGAACGAGAATGGGGGAAGCAGAGTGAAGGCTCAGAGGCGAGGTTATGGACCCCAATATTTGTTGAGAAGGTGAAGTTTGAGGTCTTTTTTAAAACTGACGTAGGAGGGGTACATCGCAGGTCTTTAGGGAGAGCATTCCAGATGTTTTGGGCAACCCCGGAGAAGAAGCAAGATTGTGTGTTTTTCTTTTTTAACAGAGGTGGGATGAGGAGGAGTGCGTTGGTGCTTCTCGTTGGTAAGGAGTAGTCAGCTTTATTGAGTTTTTTGTGAGGTACAACAGGGTATTTTGATGAAGGGCGTTGTGCATAATGCATGCAATCTTGTAGGAGGATCTACCTTCCACAGGAAATCATTTGAGGGCTTTAAGGGCTGGGGAGATGTGGTCAAAACATTTACAGTCGGTGGTTAGCCTGACCCCTAGGTTGAGCACAGATCTGAGTGGGGCTAGGTGAACTTTAGGGGTTCCGGAGAGGAAAGCATTACCATAGTCAATTTTCGAGATGACTAGTGATTGGACAACCGATTTGAAGTCATCAGCTGGAATGAAGGGTTTAATTTTCTTGAGATGACTGAGAGTGAAGAGAGCTCCTTTATCCGAGTTTTTAATGTGTACATTAAAAGTTAGGTTTTTGTCAATGGTAATGCCAAGAGATTTCAATGAGTTGGAAAAGGAGAGCGAACAGTTGAGGGCATTAAGGTCAGAGATCCAGGTGTGGATGGGGAGTGGATTGGTTTTTGGAGAGAACAGAAAGATTTCAGTTTTTTAGGGTTGAGTTTGAGATGATTGGAGTGGAACCAGGTTTGGATCCTATTCAGGGTGTTGTTAGGGCGCAGAATATCAAAGTGGGAACTGATCTTGTGGTAAAGTTGGGTGTCATCAGCATAGAGGTGGTAGTTGATTCCAGCTTGTTTTAGAATGAGGGTAAGGCGTTCCATAAAGAGGTTGAAGACAGAGGGGTAGAGAATAGATTCCTGGGGGACACCTAGGGAAACAGGTGTAGGGTTTGAGAGGCAGTCACAGATTTTGATTTGTTGTGTTCGGTGTTGAAGATATGGGGCGAACCATTTGAGAACAGGACCATTGAGGCCAAAGCAAACTTTGAGTGAGTTAAGTAAGGCAGAGTGGTTAACTGTATCAAACGCAGAAGAGATGTCGAGGAGAATAAGTAGGCAGCTCTAGTCATTGTCAAGGGAGTAGTGGATGTCATCAACTATATTTAGCATGACGGTTTCTGTGCTGCAGCCTTTTCTGAAGCGGCATTGCAAAGAAGTCCAGTAGGTTGAAAGTGTCAATGTGTTTATCCAATTGGAGCAGGGCACTTTTTTCAAGGGCGAGGTTAGAGATAGGGCAGAGATTGTTAGGGTCATTAGGGTCGGCAGTGGGGTTTTTCAGAATGGGAGTGATGTGTCCGAGTTTGGGGGAGACAGGGACACATCTCGTGGCAAGGGAGGTGTTGATGATAGTAGTCCAGTATGGGCAATTATGTGCTTTAGATCCTGGACAAGCTTAGAAGGGAGTGGGTCTTTGGTGTGAGAGGAAGGTTTTAATTTAGCAAAGATGTTAAAGACTTTGTGCTCAGTTACGGGGTGAAAATTATGCCAGGCGGCATTGTTTTTTAGCTGTGATTAGAAAAGGTTGGTTTCAAAAAGGGTTGTTCCGAGGATGTTTGGTTTCTAACAATGTTGAACAGTTCTCTGGGTCTATTTTTGGCACAATCAAGTTGTGCTCGGAAGAAGGATACCTTTTCATTGAGAATGTGTTTCTTGTAAGTAGATCTAGCGGATCTGAGGAGGGCGAAATGGGAAGGAGATGGGTATTGCCTCCATGTTCTTTCCCTCAATCTAAGTGAGCTTCTTTTATTATTGGGATCTGAGTTGAACCAAGCTGTGAGTCTTAGATGTTTATTTAGTTTAGGAGGGGCTATTTGGCCTAAGACCTCAATGACATTGTATCACTTAGACCAGAGATTTGAGATAGTCTAGGCCTGATGCAGCTGTGTGGATGTTTGCATATAGCATATCTTGGTAGCAATGGCTGTTGTGAGCCATTTGCTTTCCCACTATATTGCACATGAATGCTGTTTTGGGTTTTAGAGTACAGTACTACCCCCAAAAAGCACTTAAACACCTCATCAGGAGTAGCAAGCACTACGTAAATGCAAACCCTTCTCTCTTCTATCCCTCCACTATCCTTTTTCAATACAAATAACAAACTCACATGTTTACCGCTCCAATTAATTCACATCTCCTTATACTAACGCACCACTAATCCTGTTTGGGTTCCGGAGTAGCGTGCTACTCACCGAAAAAGCAATTTGATGCCTCGTCAGAGGTAGTAAGTGCTATGTAAATGCAATTACAATGACAATTTTAGATGTATGTGGAGTAGGGAGTCTTTTGTGGCTGTTTGATGTGTGTCATTGTTGGCTTTCGTTATGGTGATTGTTTCCATTTCTCCTATCACATATATATGTATAATTCAACCAGGTCAGAGGGACATTGCAGCACTGACCATGTTTGCTTCTAAATGGCATAATCACAATTGGCCAGGTCCAGATACATTTAGATGATAACATGAGCAGAAACTCGAGCAAACTTTTCAAATGTCAGAATATGGCCTAATGCAGGTATCAATCACAGGTAGTGACATTATTAATAGTACCTTAAACCATTTAAAGGTACAAGTATTGTCTACCTCCCCTGCAATAAATATTTAGATGTGGTTTGCACTCATACTCATAATTACTCTGAAATGTATACACTCTAATCGAGCATGCACTTGTCAAGCCATGCCTAAAGCCCCAGTCAGGCTCAGCTCTGCGAATGCAGGGGTAAGGCAGGCTCCCCAAGGCCCATGGAATTCAATGAAAAAGGACGTGTGATCTGTCTTCCTTCCAGAATCTTCCACCCGAACATTTTCATGTTAATTTTAAGTAAGGAATGGGATTTGAAAGCAGTTTAACTCAAAGATCTTAGTAAAGGGCAAACATGTTTTAGCAAAGGAGACTCTACCTTGCATTCTTCAGTCTGGCCAGGACACCGGCATAGACTGCATTTGGAAGGTTTCAGAACAGCTCTTCTTGGAAAGATTCAAACTGCTGTGAGTCTTAGAGGAACTGATTTGATTTGTTCAGTGAACAAAAGGTCTGGCAGTAATATTCAATCAGTCAGTGTTCTTGTAAAGCGCAACTACTTGCTTGTAGGGGTCTAAAGGTGCAGGGTTTGTTGTTCAGTCGAAGCGCCAGGTCTTGAGGTCCTTCCTGAATTGAGGCAGAGATGGAGATCACCTGAGATGCAGAGGTAGGGAGTTCCAGGTTTTTGCAGCTAGGTAGGAGAAGGATCTTCCTCGAGCAGTGATCCAGCAGATCCATGGGATGGTGCCCAGGGTCTGATGGGTGGAGCAGAGATGCCTGGGGGGGGGGGAGTGTGGAAGGAGAGGCGGTGGTTGAGGTAGCCCATATAACACCCAGCCAAACTCTCTGTCAATTTCTCTCACTACTCCTACTTTCCTATTGACTCTCCTGTTCCCTGCCGATGCGCAGTGAGGGAGTATGGTGTTGCTCTTCACCACTCTCTTCAATGATGAATGCAGAGTGTCCCTGTTCATAGACATGATGACAGGGGAGATACCTACCACAGTCTAGGTTGTTACCATGTTTTCTGCATTGAAATTTAACCCGGAGGAGAAGAGAGGACAGACTTGAGGATAATGCGGCAAAGTACAAAATAGTTTGAATGCAAGCCCAAAGAAATTAGTCAGTTACTGCATTTTCATGATTATGGCAGGCTACCTCATGTCAATAATTCAACTAAATGAGGTAATCTCATCGGAATGCTGTTACTTGTTGTCCCAGACATGTGTGTTCCCTCTTAAGAAGAGCCTTGCGTGAGCATGCTGTGCATGATATGTGACGTGGTTTAGCTTGTGGTTAAAACTCGGAGTCACTTTAACTATTATACAGGTCAGTGTGGCCAGTTATGTGTGCACATCTCCATGCTTTGATGTCCAGATGCTAGAAGGTTAAGGGACAAAGTCCAACTTCCTCAATACAATCCTTACACAGTGAAGTGTTCATCATTCAACAGGTAGAGTTACCTACCGTAAACCTTAAGAACAATTTTTTACATGAATATTAATAATTTCTGTCTCCATATCCTCTCATCCCTGTTAGCAACAAGTAGGGAACACCAGATGTCTTGTTTTTCTAAGTCTCATGACTCAAGGATGACTTTCATCACTTCAGCAACAGTAATTTCCATTCTCTTGGCACTTGCGCTGGGCTTCCCCTCCAGTTGCACTCTGGACAGTGCACTTCTTACATCCTTGGTCTGTTTGCGGGACACGCTGTTAATGCTCCAATAGCCCTCCAATATGCCCCTCAATACTGGTCCTTCCCTTGCCAGCTACACTGGTACATGCAGCTGGGGTTCTTTATTTCTGGATCAAAGTGCAAAAAGCCAGTGGTCAAGGTTGGGGGTCTGGGCATTGCTTTAGTTGAAGCACTGCATGTGTGTGCATGGGATATGCAGAGGTTAGGAATCCACAATGGTACTCCCCAAATAACACTACATCTGCTTTTTTTCCCCCTGGCCTTTTTACTTTTGAAAAAGCATCCATTGCATTGCCTGAGCTCACAATATCCACTTTCTAACAAAGTGTACAGCAGTAAAGTGTGCTATGATCCTTATTCTTCCTTCCACAATGTTCCTTTTTGTTCGTACTCATAGGTAGATCTGGATGATGCAGTTTTGTGTCTTGGAGAAATATGTTCAGGGTCCTGGGTTGACACAGGTGTCAAATACAGCTTTCTGCCTGTTCTCTCCATGGCACGGATCACATTCAGTGCTGTTCAGGACTTCCAGGGGAGACCTTTTATGAGTGAGCTTTTGTGTCTTATGGGATCATTTCTAACTTGCCTTGTCCCGAGGACTCACTGCTATCATCTCCAGGCAAACACACCCCCCCCCAGTTGGGTTACTTAAACAAGGCCAAATCCATTGCAGTGTCTGCACGCCTCTTGCCGATTTTGACAGCTTTGCAGGCTGAGACTGGATTCCTTCTGGTGTCATGCAATTCCAGGTGACCTGTTATGACACTGGCAGTGCATTCATGTATTTAAATGTGTGTCTGGGCAGGTTGACATCTGATTCATTAGGATGAGCTGTGGAACACTGTCTATATTCCACTAAAGTCTGAGAAAATCCCCCTACTCAGCTTAAGAGGTCACTTGTGACTCCTGGTGCCATCTGTTCTATGTCATGTGCTCTCTCTGACATATTAACATACATTTACATTTTTCTTCTGTCCCTTTTCAGACAGGTAATTTGTCTTCTGTGGTTTGCAGACATTTCTTGTTGATCCACTGCAGTCGGTGACCTGGTAGTTCTTATCTCCAATGCAATGTTTCTTTTCTTCTTGTTGGCCTCATAGGGGACCAAATGGCTGAGGTTGGGACTGCCAGTGTTGTGTGCTTTTCCTTGCTTTTATCCAAGTCAAGGCGGTGCTTAAGTCTGAGTTTTTGCCTTTCAATCCTTCTACTTTTCTTTGTTTCCATTATTTTGGTCTAACTGAAATTTTCAGTATTCTTCTTCACCCACTGAGCATTAGTTGCATACTCAATGTGGCAGGACCCATTTTCTCTTCATGTCATGGTTTGTCCAAATCTTTGGCTTTGGCTAGTCATCTCTCTTTATCATTTTTTAATGTGATGTCATGTGTAAGAGACCCTCTGCTTTGACCACTAGTAAATGAATCCAGTTAACACTCTTTCTAGAGTGCCTGGCTTCTGTACTGAATCATGATCCATTGCAGGGTCATCGCAGGATGTGTCTGCCTATCAGGTGAACTTTGTATGAGACCAACTCAGCATTTTTGTAGATTGTGAGTGGCTAGTGGTCTCTTGGCTGTCATATGTTGTATTCTTAGGCCCACTGGCGTATTGCTATTTATTGGTCACAAGATGCAAGATGTTTCTCCTGTGCCTTCTATTCCCCTGCCTGTGCTCAGTGTTTTTCTTTTTTGGTTCTTTTCCATTGAGTTAGGATGGAACAGAGGAGATGAACAAGTCTGTACTGCTTTGATCAGATACAATCAATCTTCATTATTCTGTATCTTACTATTCCTCATCACTTTTGTGGCTACCATCCCTAGCTGACACCTTAGGTTCGATCACAGGGGTGAAAATTATTTTGTAAGTCAAGAAGGCTGAAAGAATGATCTCTATTTGCTGCATTCGGCACAGCGAAACTAGACATAGGGATGAGGTATAGTTCGGTAAAATCTGTTTTTTCAGGGTTAGAGTAAATAAATCCTGCCCATTTAATCTGTCAAACTCACATTGTAAGAACTGCGATGAGTAAGATTAGAACTCAGGGTGCATTGATACTCTACATCAATGACATAGAAAATGAACTAATTTTTCTTTCAGTAAGTAAGAAAATTTCCATTGTGCAACGTTATGATATGTAGTGTCTTCTCTCTCCCTATGTCTCGGGAAAAAGGTAGACTGGAAAGTCAAAACCTTAAAGAACATAGCTGCCTACTGATATTTTAATGTTTTCTCATATTTTTCATAGCATCAAACTGACCTGTTCTTTTTGCAAAATATGACATATTTTGTGTTTTTGCCAGTGTTCTCATTTACTACATCTCTTCCTAAAGGGTAGTGTTAGATTTGGCATCCTTTGTGTGGTTTCCACGGACTTTTTGCCGCTACCTCCTGTATTTTTGCTTGTGTGGCGGACTTTGATTTTGCTGGTTTGTGTACTCTGGGCACTTTACCACTGCTGATCAGTGGTAAAGTGCAAGTACTCCCTGTGTAAATTATGATTATGATTGGTTATCCATGATTTGAATATTTAATTTACTGGCAAGTCCCTAGTAAAGTGCACTGTGTTTTTCCGGGGCCTGTAAATCATATGCTACTAGCGGGCCTGCAGCACTGGTTCCGCCACACACGAGTAGCCCTGTAACCATGTCTCAGGCTTGCCACTGCCGTGTCTGCAAGTGTAGATTTAAACTGCCATGTCAACCTGGCAAGCGCACCTGCTTTCCAGGCCCAAACCTTCCCTTTTATTACATGTAAGGCATCACTAAGGTAGGCCCAAGGCAGCCCCATGGGCAGGATGCAGTATATGTGAAAGATAGGACATGTACTGGTGTGTTCTGCATGTCCTGATAGTAAAACGCTGCCAATGTTGCTTTTCGCTATTGCAAGTACTATCTCTCCCATAGGTTATCATTGGAGCTGCCTTGTAACATCTTACAAGTATTTTCTTGCTTTACTATCCTGTACCTCTGCCTGCCTGTGGAATTAACGTCTGGTTTTGACGGACATTTGGGCTGTTCGTGCATTCACTCTAGACAGTCACACAAAGGGAGCTGAGGTGTGCCCTGTATATCATGATTGCCCATCACCAGGCTGATGGGCCCTCCTGAGATAGAGTGGTGGTAGGAGTTGTCACTGACACCTGAATAGGGCTGTGTCTGTCCTCTCACAATGCTGTCTCCACCCCCCTGTAGTATGTCTGGAAGCAGGACAGGGCAATGCAGGATCTGTGCACTACAAAGACTATCCTTTGAATTGCGTCTACGTCAAAGCTCAAAAGGGACATACGTATTGGGCCTGTAACTCCATATGTGAAGAATACTTCCAGATCAAGAGGAAACTCTGCTAAGAGGAAGAGCTGGAGAGCTAGCTGTCAGGAGGAGTACTGCCCCTTTGCTGTGTTTGCTTTGCTTGGTTGGCCTGCAGTTGCTGCTTCTGTCTTGGAGAGACCAAAGGACTTGACTTGTTTGGGAGTAATCTGCTTGAGAAGATTCTACAAAGGTTTGCATGCTTGCCTCCTGTTAAGAAGTCTCAGGGCTATCATAGAATTTGCCTGCAGCCCCAGAACTCCTCTGGTGAGAGTTCTGACCTGCCAAGTGGTGCCATTTCCAGTTCTCTGCCCTTGGAGGTGGCTTCTCCTGCAAGAAAAGCTGAAAATCCATGCATCGCCCTTCAAGTGAATTTTTTTTTACCGCAGGCTTACCTTTCCTTGCGGTTCAAAAACCGAGACAGCACCTGTTCGCGGCCAAAAGAATTTCCACAAACTGAGTCCAGAGCAACATGTCTCTAATGTCCGAGATCCCTGCTCTGACTCCAAAGCAGACTCTGCTGTGTGGCTGAAAGAATCAACGCATCCCCAGTCCGTGGCTGGAAGAATCGACTTTGCGCCTGCTGCGCACCTGAATTTCCACTCATCGGATCTATGTGCCAGGTCCAGTGCACCGCTCCACAGAATGGAACCATATTTGTATTTTGACCCATCACTTCTCTGAGTAGTAAGGAAGAGACGCAACACTTCTCCTCCGTGCAGCAGAACTGATTGCTCCATTTCCCGGGACTCCAAAACATGCGCATAGTTGTGCTTTCTGATCTTTCTCTACTTTGCGGCTGCTTTTCATCTTGGACTTTGGCACATCAAAGGTACTTTGTGCTAAAATCACTGCATCCATAGAGTTCTGTAGACAGAATTGCTTAGCTCTTTAACCCGTTGCATGCTGCCGTCGGCCGTTGGCCGTCACAAGCACTACCTTCATAGTGCTGCGCACGTCCAACGGCCGACGCGGCCCCGCCCGCGCAAGGGAACACCTGCACCACGGCGGAATTACCGCCGTGGTTAACGGGTTAAAAAGTGATATCCTGAGTTCTATATGTTGGAGTTTTGTTGTTTTAGTCTTGTTTGGTTTAGATAAAGCTTATCTATTTTTCTAAACTGATGTGGTGTCCATCTGTAATGTTGTCACTGTGTGTGTTATGTACAAATGCTTTACACATTGCATCTGAGATAGGCCTGACTTCTTGTGCCAAACTACCAAGGAGGTGAGCAGAGGTTATCTTGGGTGAGTAACTCCTTTACTCTGACTAAAATGAAGGGTCCCTATTTGGGCAGGGTAGAGATGCCCATTTCTAACAAGTAGAAAATCATTACACCTCATATAAGTGCTTTTAATTTTTTATAAAAGTAGCAAAAGTGAATAAAAACCATTGCATTAATAATTCTTTGAAATAAACATAGACTGGGTGTTTATTTACTCCATCCAAAGGACTATTCCTCTCTCACCCCATGCTGTTGTCTATTTGGTGTATCATTTCCCTTCCTTTGGAGTGCTGGCATGCAATGCATGAGGGACTATTTCATTCTGTAGAGACAGTGGGCCAGATGTAGGTAGGCGTTTACCGGGTGGTAACAGCCGAATTCGGCCGTTACCGATCCGGTAAGAGCAATTTGACATATAGGTCCCTGTATTTTACAGACTCGGTAAATTTACCGATAAGTAAATTTACCGAGTATGTAAAATACCGAGTCGGTATCATTACGGATTCCGGTAAATTGGTATGTAGGTGGGACTCTTCTGAGTCCCACAAGCAGTACAAAATCGGTATTTTACCATCAAATACTACTTGATGGTAAAATACCGTTTCTGGTGTGCATGCACAGCGCCAATCCTACGGACAACAGAGAGGGAGAGGCAGAGGGAGAGGGAGCTATGCCCCTCAACCCCAAGCATATCAACGCCCCTACACCAGGAGCCAGAAAACATGGAACAAGTAAAGCAAGCCCCTATTATAAATCTATCAGATACTACCCTCACTGACATAGAGACTAAACTTTTAGAAAAAGGGCTGGGCTTTGCCATAGCAAGTCCAATAGATAGATTCAATTTGGAAAGAGATTTACAAATTTTTTTTAGAAAAATTAGACTTTTAACATTTTTTGATGGTAAAGAGAGAATTCCATCCTCCAATAAATCAGGTCTCAAACCGAAATCAACATGGACCCCACATATTGGGCAAACTAATAAAGATATAGAGGCCTTTGAAAGGATCGTAGAGAAAAGTGTAATGGATCTTGTAGACCAAAAAAATTGGATTCAACATAACCTAAGTAAAGAAGAGAAAGAGGCTCTTAAACATCTAGAAAACTGCCCCGAATTAACCATTAAACCTGCTGATAAAGGCGGTAGTATCGTTATTATGAATACCGCCCAGTACAATGAAAAAATGATTCTGATGCTAGAGAACAAGGATCATTATCAAAAAGTGAGTAGGGATGACTGGATCCAATTAAAGGAAGTCATAAAACGTACACTTGACCTAGCAAAAGAAGATTCTGTTATCTGCGAAGAAGAGTATAGATTTTTATGGAACAGTAACCCCACCACCCCTGCTCTATATGGACTACCCAAAGTCCATAAGAATATCCATGACCCTCCAATGAGGCCGATCGTGGCTAGCATTGGCTCATTGACTGAGCCACTCAGTAAATACGCTGATATTTTTCTACAACCTTATGTAACAAAACAACAGGCGTATATCAAAGACACAGGGGCCATGATCCAAAAAGTAGAAACCTTACCATTCAACCCAGAAACCCAGTATCTAGTGACCCTCGACATCGAGGCACTGTATACAAACATACCTCAAGACAGCACAATAAACATGATTAAAGAACTTCTGTGCCCAATAGATAGAGACCTAAACTCACAGGAAACTTTTATTATTGATTGTGTCAGCCTCGTTTTAAAAAATAATATTTTTATTTTTAATAAGGAATATTACAAACAGACTAAGGGGACCAGTATGGGAGCCACCTGCGCTCCTAGTCTGGCCTGTCTTTATGTAGCACAATTCGAGAACATCCATATCTTTAACCCATCAGCCCCTTTTTATGAAAATATATCGGAGTGGTCCAGATATATTGATGACGTTTTTTTTATTTGGTCAGGTTCCCAGGACACTCTTAAAGAATTTATTTTGTGGTTAAACCTGGGGGATCCAAATTTGAAATTCACTGTAAACTATGACGCCCATAAATGTGAATTCCTTGACATCATTATTAAACATGAAGACCGAAAACTGCTAGTGGAACTTTTCACGAAAAAGACAGACAGGAACACTATGCTCCACTATTCCAGCCACCACCCACCCTGCCAGAAAGACAATATACCCTTTGGGCAATTTTTAAGATTAAAACGCAACTGCAGTAATATGAGAGACTTCGACAAACATGCGGCCGTACTAACCAAAAAGTTTCAGGAAAGAGGCTATCCCAAGCGCATGATCAGACATGCTCATAAGCGAGCTAAATATTTCAATAGGGAGAATCTTTTTACAAAAAAAGATAATACACAAGAAGAAAAACGGCTCATATTTGTGACTAATTATAGCAATATCAGCAATAAAATCAAAAATATAATAAATCGCAATTGGAAGCTGATTAATAAACCAAACAAAGAGAAAGTAGCTAAACCGATGTTTGCATTCAGACGCAATCCAACCATCAAGAAAAGTTTGGTTCACACTTATAGAGAGTTACCTAAAACTACACAACTAAGCATAAATAATGCCCCTCTGCCCACTGGCACTTTTCCCTGTGGGAATTGCTGCAATTGTGAAAACATCATCAAAGGAGACCATATAGAACACAACAAGGTAAAACACAAAATAAACTCATTTATCAACTGTAGGTCAAAAAACCTCATCTATATGATCAAATGCCCATGCAATTTAATATATGTAGGGGAAACTAGTCGTGAAATACGACTCAGAATAACGGAACACAAATCAGCGATCCGAACCAGAAAACGAGGTGCACCTTTGACTGAACACTGGCAAGAAGCCAACCACACAATCAATGATCTTGCTTGGTGTGGAATAGAAAGTATCCGAATGAATCTAAGAGGAGGTGACATAGACCTTAAAAGAAAAAAACGGGAACAATTTTTTATGTCCCGATTTAACACCGTGAGAACCGGGTTAAATAATAAAGAAGACTGGGAGCGAATCTTATAAATTATGTTGCTGGACTAGTAGCGAATCCTAGAAAGAATACTTCAGTATTGTAAGATAAAATGTATTTGTTTTCCATTCGCCCACAGTGCGCCCTTTGTTGATACCCCATATTTTTTTAATAACATATGCCAACGGGTGACGAATAGCAGCCACTTACTAAGAGAGACTAATATTTAATGTGAAATAAAAGTGCTGGAGTTAAGCCCCCAGAATTGACGAGAAATTTGTAGACCTTTTGATTAAATAACTTTGAATTACAAAATCTGTTTTCAAAAATAATAATTAATTTATGTACAATAGAATAGTACTACTGAACATATAGCCTGGGAGTATGTCCATAAATAGCTATAGCCAAAATTAATTCTACATAACCCAAGTAGTAGTATTAAAATTAAGGAGCCATAACAGTCGATAGGTAGAAACTGTAAACAGATCACTACAACAGTCGATAGGCAGAAATAGAAAACAGACCACTACTGTAGTCTGTATAAACTGTAGCTTTTATTTCAGTTTTTAATCAAATAATTCGTAAAACCTAGTCGCACTTAAATGAGCTGGTACTCTAAAATCCGTAATAAATCACTACAGTAGCTTATTAGGATCATCTCAATAAAAAGTTCCCACTCGATTACTGAACTACCTAGGTAGTTCGTAAACATACCGTCGCATTTAGTGACACGCAAAAACAAAGCCACAATCTCGCGAGGTTTGCTAATTTAAGCGCGAACCCTAATGACTTAAATTAATGGAGGTCCTTGTACAGCCAGCTACTATCCGATGAACCCGGAGAGAACAAGGAGCAGGGAGGCCGAATCTCGGACGAAAGGTGAGCGCAAAAACCCGCTTTTAGTAAAATGAGACAGCGCAGTTATAAACTCGCCACCTTTTTACAAGGGAGGCAACTGCGAGAAGCGATAGCTAATTAGCATACTAACAGCTCGGGTTTGAATGCTTAACGTGACTTAATGAACTTAGTATGTGTAAATTGATCTGCTACAACCTTAATAGCCCGACATAAGAGTACGATCTCTGTCTTAATCTGCTAAAGAGAGACTTAAATGCACCGACCTGATGTAAATATAAACCGCCATAACCCATATGGTTAGTGATTGGGCAACTACGGAGATCTGCCTGATCAGTGTCTTATTTCAGTGTCTTGTTCTTAAATTTTAAAATAATTTACTGTGTGTACATGCGATCGCTGACGCATGAACATGGTCACTTTAACCACGATCTATTGTAATACTGGCAAACGTTAATGTGGATACCATAAAGTGTGCACCATGGCACCAATATTGACCCCTGACCATAGAGATCATGGTTGCATGATATATACTGATGAAGCAGGAGAACTGAGAAATGCTTCATGACTGTATATTTCTCCCAGGTGGTGAATGCGAAAAATACCTCCTAAACCCGGACAAGGAATCAAACCCTTCCACATATGCAAATAGCCTGACGACATCCAGTCACGTGCTTCATTTCCTGCTGGTCCCTTATCCGAAAGGGGTGAGTTTATCAATAAATGGCACAATGATGGTGAAATCTTATTATTTTCATTTAAATATCAAGCCAGGGTCCTAATCTGTATACCCTTTTGTCCCAAAAAAACTTTTTTTGTTTGAAAGGAACTTTGAGAAAAAACCAGTCCCATATACCGGTGGCTCCTTGTTCCTCCATAACAAAGTCATCTCCTTGATACTACCAAGGTAATCTGTTTTAATATGAGATACAAACTCAGAATGCCATCAATTCATTAGGTGTATTTTATGAGTAAATTTCTTCTAATAAAAGGTTTTATGCATTTTCAGATATAAGGAGAGTCTATTAGAATTATTGAAATTGACTCGCTTGATATGTGGTGTCCTGTGATGCACTAAGGACCATTTTCCTCATATTGAATGAGAGGAAGTTACGGCTCGAAGACTTCACGAGTCCGTTTTTTAGTAAGTCTATAGAAAACCACACGCAGAAATATGTTCCATCACCCCACTCCTGTTTGAGTGTTAGTCTATGCACTATTTAATATCTACCATAACTCCAACTTAGCTCATGAGATCTAGTTGCCACGGTGCTGTGTGCCACAGGGTACTTGACTGTTTTTTAGAATGTGCACTTAGATGAAATATGTTACCTGAAACTACATTTAACTTGTGAGAAAAATGTCCCTTTGTTAATAAAAGAATATGGTTGTGTAAATATTGGATAAGCTGCTAAAAAAAGAGAACAAGGGGTTGGTGTATGAAGTAAATATCTATGATAAGAAAGAAAATGTTGTGTTAATTCGTTGTCTCTTTATTGCATAGAACCCTGTCCTGATGAAGGTGTCAACTTAGGAAACCGAAACGCTGCGTCGACAACTTGGTTTTTAATCTATTGCCGTTTTTAAATTGTGTAATGTATATACTATAGAGATGTACATCATTTGTGCATGATGCTGACACTCTTTTTTAATTTTACTACTGTGGCACAGTTATTTGATGTTTGATATTGTACAAATTTTGTGTAATAAATCTGTGAGATATTTTATTTGAAGTGTATTTGTATTTTGTGACAATTGTTATTAGTGGCTTTATTTGTGTAGATCTCTTGAGCTATGGTGGCATGATATAAACAAGGTCTATCCCCTTTCTCTTAAATTAAATAAGAGGGACTACCCTGTTTTTCTGCTGCTCTTTAGCTCCTCGTCCCTGGATTGGTTTCTTGAGGAGACCTCCCTTTCTGTTTTTTTATTTTTTTTATTTTCATGTGTGCATGCACACCTATGCCATATGACAGGCAGACCTGCCCTTAGGGCAGGTATGCCTGCCACATGGCACCCGAGCCTCTTTTGGGGGTGCCAGAGGGTGTCAAAGTGACACCCCCTGCACCCTTGTGACAGTCGGTATTTTCCGATGTGGTAAATACCGACCGGTAAATGCCCAATCAATCCTATGGGCTTCAAAGCCCATAGGAATGAATGGGCATTAACTGGTCGGTATTTCCCGCATCGGAAAATACCGACTGTTTCCGAATCGGTAATTGCACATCTGCATTTACCTACATCTCGGTACTTTTATTTTCCGACCTCTGAAATACCGAGTCGGTATGACTCGGTATTTAAGAGGTCGGAAAATAAAATTTACCTACATCTGGCCCTGTGTCACTACCACCACCAATATCACCTCCACCAATACTGTCATCACAAATACCTACAATACAAATACCACCTGCACTAATACCACCACCAATTATACCATAATCAGTATGTCCAATTATATCACCATCAATTCCACAGTCCCCTCACCAATATTACCAATCACCACAGCAAATACCATATCCAATATCACACGCAAAGAATATATATAACCAGCATCAATGCCACCGTTTAACAGCCACCACTATCAAAACAATCCCCACCATTGATATCAACACATCCATCACTAACCCCACCACCACTTCCACCACTGCCACTGAAACCACCACTACCAAGTACAGGCAAAACCAGTAAGCCTAAATTTAACGTATGAGTTGAAATTCACCCACATGAAGACACATTTTCCATTCACTACTTTTAGAATTGTATTGAAAAACAAAATTTAGGGGCATATTTACAAGGGGATTGCGCCAGCGGAATGTCACTTTTTAATGTTCTGGTGGCGCAATGCCCTGCATCACATTTACAAAGTGGTGTGAAGCCACTTTGTAAATATGGTATCCTTTCAAACAGGTATTTGTGTGAAAGGGGCGTGCTATGGGTATTGCTGTGGGTATTCCACCATTCCTTTTGATGCTGCCCCCGATTTACAAGAAGGTGCAAGCCTGAGGCAGCACCAAAAACTAGTGCCATGCAAAATGAGGGCATTAGAATGGTGCAATGAGTAGAAATACTTTTATTTCTCCTTGTTTTTGCTTTTTCTATGTATACAAAGAGAAAAATGCCATTAATGATTGTTTATGTGTAGGAAGGTGTCCCTTTCTGAACATAAATAATCAATAAATAATGCAGCACACATAGTAGTAGAAAATCGTCATTATTGATTGTTTATGTGCAGTAAGGGACATCTTCCTGCACATAAACAATCATTCCCTGCAACACAGACACCCTTGCACTATGGCCCAAGAGTGTCTGTGTTGGCACTAGGCAGCTATATTTACCGCCAACGTAAAGGAAAACACAGGGGTGCTCGGTATTTTTGTCAGTACAGTGCATCCTTGCGATTAGGAAATAAATAGGCCCCTTAGTTTTAAGAGATTAAACCAAGGTTATGCTATATGAGTTGCGAAAGAAAACAAGGTTTCATAGCAATTCAAGCAAGTTACATTTACAACACAGCAAATCTTGCGTTTGGAACCTTCTGGACACGGGCATTTTACATCAGTCATGCATTCAAAGAGCCTTTGTGCCTGAACCAAGACCTGCTGCGTCATGAGGCTTTGCGGCAAAACACTTGAATATATTACATGTTAAGACCCATAAATATGTAATGCAGCCATACAGGTCAACTCATATATTTACCCAGGCACAGCGATGCACTGGCAAGCATTACTTTTGCTAATCTATCAAGCGGTAAATATGAATAACGAGAAATTAAATCGCCTCTTTATTTTTTAATACAACTGAAGTGATTCACTGAGCAGAGCGTCCTGGTGGAAGAAGAGGCAGGCAGGTCGCATAAAATTTTGCGACGCCATTCTGAGATCCTTTGAAAAGTGTCTAGAAGTCATTGAGATGCAGATAGCTCAACACGCGTTCTGTATTTTGAAGGTGTACATGAACATTCAGAAAAGAGTATTGGCATAAAGTTCCAGCAGCTCAGCGGGAATTTAAAAATTGAATTTAAATTCTGAATAGAAGAAATGGATTGTTCCCTCAAAAATAGTAATAAAGAGGTATGCTCATATTTGTAAAACCGACATTCATGTGGGATTAAATAACACAGCATTGTCTGATCTGCAGCAGGTGCAAGATTCGTAAGCGAGCTGAGCAGGTACAACAAGGCAGAGAGCAGCAGTGCAAGATTACCCCTATACTAACAACTAAGGGGCAGATTTATGATAACTGGCGCATCCCCAAGGATGCGGCAGTTATTTTGCAGCGCTGCTCCGCCACCCATAGTGCGCCGCATTTACAATGCGGCGCACCATGGGGCAAAAACGGCGTGACGCATCTGTGCCGTAAAGGTGGCGCATTGCTGGAGTTGTGTCGCAAGCGCGACGCAGCTCCAGCAAGGCTCGGGGGTGCCCCATCTTTACAATGCTGCGTCAAGACCTGCCCCGGAACGCCCACCCTGCGCCGGAATGCCCACAAGTGGCGCAGGGCTTTACAACGTGACGCATCTGCCTAGATGCGTCACGTTGTAAATGGGTCGTAGGGATGCGCCACGTTTACACCGCAGTTGCGTGACGCAAATGTGGTGCATTCCCAACATAAATCTGCCCCTAAGTACAGTGCACACTACAAAAGACAACCACAGAAAATAAGGGCAGCTGTCAGTGCAGTGCAAGCATCATGTGCAAACTGAATGGGTACACAACCAGCAGAAAAAAAGGGCATGTTCCTCTCACAATGTCACCGTCTAGTAGGAAGGGGCATATTTACAAGTCCCTATAGCCACAGGAACGCCACGTATGGTGACTTTCCTGTGGAAAAAAAACCCTTCGGCTTATCTGCAAGGTGGCGTTAAGCCTCTGCACATGACTTAATGCCGCCTTTTTAATAAGGCCCCTTTTAAACTGCACTTGGCGCGAAAGGGCCGTGCAATGGGTGCTGTGGTGGGCATTTCGCAGCAAAACACCCATTGATTTTGGCGCTGCTCCCTATTTACAAGGGTGGCATAAATAAGAGGCAGCGCCAAAATTGAGACCAGGGAAACCAGGTCTGCACATGGCAAAATGGGGAGAAATGTTTTATTTCTCCTTGTTTATGCTGTGTCTATGGGTGCTGCTACAGCACAAATACGACCACATGCATCAATGTTCCCGTTTGCGAATTCTTAATTGTGAAAATTAAGGAATCGCAATTAAGAATTCGCAAACGGCTATACATTAAGAAATTGCAATTTTTTTTGCGATTTCTTAATTTTCCTTAATTGCGATTCACAATTTGCGAATCGCAATTAAGGAATCCCTTTTCATTGATTCCTATGGGCCTAGAGGCCCATAGGAATGAATGTGAAGGCATTCTCATTTTGCGATTCGCAATTAAGGAATCGCAAAATGAGAATGCAATTTCAAGGGTGCGGGGGGGGGTTCAAAGGACCCCCCCCCGCACCCCTGAAATGTACCTTTAAATACTTTTTACATACACACATGCCCCAAGGGCATGTGTGTGTGTAAAATGAAACTTTCAAAAATGCACTTTTGTCCATTTTTAAAAGTTATCGCAAATTACCATGAAGTGTACCTTCATGTTAATTTACCACTTCCTATTTGCGATTTAGCAATTTTAAAAAAATCATGCATTGCATTTAAGAAATCGCAAAATTGCGATTTCTTAAATGCAATTGCAATTTAAGAAATCGCTAATAAATTGCGATTTCTTAAATTGCGAAAATACAAAAAAGCTTAATGCATCCCAAATCAATGAATTGCATTCGCAAACGGCGGAATTTTGCGATTCGCACCGTTTGCGAATGCAATTCAGTTTGATGCATGTGGGCAATAGAAACAGCAAATTTCATGAATGGTTGTTTATGTGCAGGAAGGGACACCTTCCTGCACATAAACAGTCTTTAAAAAATGACGTTTTGCAACTTCTATGTGTGCTGCACAATGCAAGACACATAGAAGTTACAAATCACCATTTTAGGTTGTTTATGTGCTAGAAGGGATATCTTCCTGCACATCAGCAATAATTCCCTCAGTGCAGGCACACTTGCACTATGGTGAAAGGTTGAGGCACCCTTGCACTATGGTGCAAAGGTGCCTAAATTGGCGCTTAGCAGCTGAATTTGGCACCATCGCAGGGAGAGATGCATTGGTGCACTGTATTTTTGTAAATACAGTGCATGCTGCGTCTCTAAAGTGATGGAGTGCGGCATTAGCAATTTTGTAGCTAACCTGTGCTCCGCCACTTTCTTATACATATCAATCAATCAATCACTGCATTTATAAAGCGTGCTACATACCCGTGAGGGTCTCAAGGTGCTGTGGGGGGGAGGGGGGCCGCTACTGATTGAAGAGACAGGTCTTGAGGAGTCTTCTGAAGGCCAGCAGGTCCTGAGTCTGTCGTAGGCTGGTGGGGAGAGCGTTCCAGGTCTTGGCGGCGAGGTGGGAGAAGGATCTTCCGCTGGCGGTGGCCCTTCGGACACGGGGGACTGTGGCGAGGGCGAGGTTGGCTGAGCAGGGGTTTTGGGCGGGGGTGTGGAAGCAGTGTCGGTTGTTGAGGTATGCAGGTCTGGTGTTGTGAAGGGCTTTGTGTGCGTGAATGAGGAGCTTGAAGGTGATCCTCTTGTTGATGGGGAGCCAGTGCAGGCCTCTCAGGTGGGGTGTGATGTGGCTGCGTCGGGAGACGTCGAGGATCAGTCGTGCCGAGGCTTTCTGGATTTGTTGCAGTCGTCTAAGGAGCTTGGTTGTTATTCCTGAGTAGAGGGTGTTCCCATAGTCGAATCTGCTGGTGAAGAGGGCTTGGGTGACGGTTTTCCTCGTGTCGGGAGGGATCCATTTGAAGATCCAGCGGAGCATGCGGAGGGTGTTGAAGCAGGACGCAGAGACGGCGTTGACTTCTGTTCATGGAGAGGGTGGAGTCGAGGATGACCCCCAGGTTGCGTGCGTGGTCTGTGGGTTCCGGGGCTGTTCCTAGCGATGTGGGCCACCAGGAGTCATCCCAGGCTGATGAGTTGGGTCCGAGAATGAGGACCTCCGTCTTGTCAGAGTTCAGCTTAAGTCTGCTGTCCTTCATCCAGTCGGCTAAGGCCTTCACTCCTCTGTGGGGGTTGGCTTTGGCGGTGTGGGGGTCTTCGGTGAGGGATATGATCAGCTGGGTATCGTCGGCGTAGGAGATGATGTTGAGGTTATGTTGTCGTGCGACGTGGACAAGCGGTGCCATGTAGATATTGAACAACGTCGAGCTGAGGGAGGATCCCTGTGGGACACCGCAGATGGTCTCGGTGGATTTCGAGTGGAAGGGTGGGAGGCGGACGCTCTGGGTTCTGCCGGAGAGGAAGGATGTGGTCCAGGCCAGGGCCTTCTCTTGAGTTCCGGCGTCATGGAAGCGTGCTGATATGCCCCGAAATGTTTTATAATCGAACACACTTTCCAGTTCTGAAAACTGTGAAGTTGACAGGATGTGGGAAATATATATTTAGAAAGAAAGAGTGTTTTTTTATTTTTTTGGGCTTAAGCACAGAGTTTTCAGGAAATATTGCAGCGACTAATCTAATTGTGCTTGTCTTGCTGACATTTAAAAGATGAGAAAAGAACACAGCACAGTAAAGGCAGTGCGATAGTTGCATCAGCACCAGGCGCTGGGAACTCTGGGGGTGCTGTGCATATAAACAACTTATGGGTTTAAAAGCACCTGCTGCAGAATTCCTTTTGCGTCCAGCAGTTTCCAGGCAACCAAAAAAATATCAAGATAAAACTGGGGATTAATGTTCCTGCTTGAGAGAGATCAGAGTTCTGTCTAATGACAGTTATGATTCATCATAAACAGCTTAATATTGCGATAGCAAAGAACTTGTAGCATGGAGATCACAGAACTGTATTTTATGGCCAGTGCTCAAAGGGTTACCGCTTTTGTCACAGAGATCCTTTTGTTACTTGGAGTTCATAAGTTACAGTCCTAATATACCACAGTGGCCCATGAACTGTCATCCAAGAGCTGCATGTATATCGCATGGTATAGGTTAGAGCGTTATGTTTTCCCCCAGTTTGTCACTATTCTGATGGTGTCAAAATGGCTCCTTTGCGAAGAAATAGATTCTTTTTAGTAAAGCCAACCCCAAACATTGTGGTATGTATTAATTCCTGAGTTTGTTGTTCCCCAGACCAAACACTCTTAAAATATACTGCATAATGGTGTGGATGAAGTGATTTCTACGCCTTATAATCCACATTGTCTTTGGTAACATTCCCTTTAAACTTATTTACACCTGTATGATTCATTGTCTCCTTAAATGTGTGTGGTGTAAAGTGCTACCACATCCCACAATGGCAGGGCTTTAAGTGGGATAGAAAAACTGGGGATCTCTCAAAGGGTATGTGGCGGATGTAATTAGGAGCATGTTTTAAAAACATGTAAACTTAAATTCTATGCTTAGCATAGTGTTGCTGCCTGACTGGTCTTTTGCTACTGGTGTCACTGCATCCAGATGTATAACACAACAAGTAACATACCACCTACAACAAACCAGGGCTTTTAGCTTTGTCAATCGGTGTTAGTTGCATAAGACAAAAAAGGAACAACTATGCTTTTTTGAATAGCATATTCGTATGCTTCAGTTCTGAAATGATGAGACTGGAAGAACTATACTGAGTCTCTTAAAAGGCAGTTAATGGTGGCACTGCTTGTTAGTTAAGATTTATTTCTTTCACTGAGGGCGAGGGCCAAAATGGAGAGCCTGATCGTGACCTATCTCAACACCTGCTTTTTAGAACTGCTGGTGCTAAGCACCGGCTGGACCCGCCTACTTAAAGCCCTGACAATGGTATGAGTAGCGCTATAAAACAAATGAAATGCATGTGGGAGAGGGGCTCTGGAGAAATGATGGACACTGTTCGAGGGTGGTAGTGAGGGAATCCATGGAGAAAGGAGTTATTGGGGGGCACAAAAAAAAGAATGTCTGACTGAGCGCCTCTATTGCTTAAGTCTGTCCTGAGTGGGTGACTTGTGCCTCCTCAATGGCTTCTTTTACTCTGCATTAATCTTTTATTAGTGCACATCTGGCGTCTCCCAAGAAACCATTCTTTGAGGAAGGTCTCATAGGCCAAGAATGACGCTCAACAGAGGAAAAGACGAAGTGTGGAAGTAATGACGTGTGGCATGTTCGCACATTTCAGGACAGAGCTGTTAGCATTGGCAGCTTGGTGGGGTGCAGAGTGGGAGAGGATGTGGTCTCACAGGTAGACTGCCGCCTTTGGAGCTGGGGGTCGACTACACATCCTGTGATTCTGGGCAAATCACTTAATCTCTTGTACCTACCAAACAAATTAATGTGTCCTTGTGTAACGTAACCTGTGCTCATGTAATGCACTCCAATAACTTTGGGTTGAGTTTGCACTATTTAAATCTGCCCACAAAAAAAATTGTGCCTTCTGGCATTTTGCATGTGGCCAGACAACCGAGGGGCTGCTTGAATGACTGAATGGGCTGTCTTAATCCATCCTTAAAAGCACTTAGCATATACACTTGAAAAATTGTGTTGCAGCTTGCATTGTTTGGGCCCATTTGTAGGTTTCACTCTGCAGACAGATTTAGACAGCTGTGGTCGGTAGTAGGAGTACCTGCCGGGCGTTGACGTGGGGAGGGGGAGGGGCTGGGTGAAGGGCAGTAAACTATGGATTACGGATGTTTACAGGTAAGTAAACATATGAATAAATAAAACGAATTTCGTTGCACACACAGCATCGCATTTGGGGATGCAGTGCACACAACGAAATTCGTTTTATTTATTTATATGTCTAATTACCTATAAACCTCCGTAATCCATAGTTTACTGCCCTCCACCCAGCCCCTCCCCCTCCCCACGTCACCACCCGGCAGGTACTCCCACTACCGACCGCGGCTGGATTTAGCTGTTTGTTATCAGACCTATTGTGACCACTATATTAACTGTGAGCTTTGGGGCTGCCCCTTGTCCACAGTTTGAGGGGGTTTCTTCATTGACTCAGCTCCCTGCTTCTCATTTGATGGCTAGCCTCCCCGTGTTTGCCTTTGTCCACCCCAGAGATGTATTATTGCTTAACCGTCTAGTTGTAGCCTTCCACTGCTGATGTCAGATCTTGTTTTGCACTGCTTAAGGGCCTATTTTCTCGGTCTCTCTCCTTGATTTTGATGGTCTTCCCTCCTTTCTGTTTCCTATTCTGAGATTTTATATTTCCTGCTTTCACACACCTCGCAGTACTGCTGTCCATCACCGGCAACTAATTTATAGCTTGGCCATTAATTTAAGAGGTTGAAACCAATGCATCATGGACACCCATGTGTGAACATACATGGTAACCACCTTGTAACGCGGCAGTGTCAGAGGAGGTGAGATAAAAGAAATGTCGAACCAACAACAAACTAGGAGAGAATCTTGATACTTGGGGAGAGCTGCTGTCTGCCTTTCTGGACCCCTTGGGTTCAGACGGTGCCTCAGGTAATGAGACTGGTAACTCCTCCAGGTCCACCTCTGATCAAACCCAACTCTCTCAAAAACTCATCGTATTTCGAGTAATTACCTATGGGCTCATGGAACTGGCCATTGCATATTCTGTATCGTACAGTTTCACATTGTATAGTGGATCTGAACCTGTACCTCCCGGCAAATGATTCTTATTTGGCAAAAGTTTATGTTTATGATTGACTTGCTGTCAGGCCTTCCCTTAGTGTCTCAAGTGAGATGTATTAGCTTTAGAGATACATCTTCTAAAATTGTCTTTACAATGCAAATATTCAGTAATGCAAAGCATGAAAAGCTGCCCTTTTTTAGATCACAAAAGAGATTAGTTTTCTAGGCAGCAGAGAGAGTACCTAAACGATCCTGAAAAGGCCCACTGTCTTCACAGTCTTTATTCACTTCTTGCTCAACACGATGTACCCTTTTCTAATTAAAAGAAGAGTATTTGGCACGATCAGGACTAGACACCAACTGCATATCATGGCCTGCGGGGAAAAGGGTGTCCATTGATCTCACAGATAAGATAACTTGTTTCTCACATAGTTTATTGATTCTTTTTATGGTTTTTTTGTGCTGCACTTAAAAGATCTCAGTTCATTGGTATTCGGTGTATCAACTGCAGAAAGATCAAGGCTAAGTTTTGTCATGTAGTGATTTGAAGATCTGGCCTCTGGGTCATAACTGCAGCGTCCTTTAACTGCAGAGGCATCTAACTAGATGTTCATTCAAATGAACAACCATAAAAGCTACAATTTTTGTGAATAATATATGCTCAGTGAGAGCTTGACCCCGACCGTTTTACCCATTGCAATGTGTACGTCGATCTCTGGGACTTTTGTGGATCAGTTTGGCTAATGAAACAGCAGTCTCTTGCAATAGATTGACGTTAGGCTGGGAGGATATCTGTGGCTTGATAGTGTATGTCTGTGTCCCTCTTCTGATCAAGAATGAGCATTGGTTGATTGAGATTTATGAATGGCTTAGCCTGCCACAGATGAGGATTTATGTTCACCATTTAAAGATCAGATGTCCCCTTGCGAAGTACGTATAGTAATGCTGCAACATCTCTCAGTATATATGTTCCCACTTTCGATTGTAAATTCCGGTCACTAAGGCAAAATATATTTTTGATACTAAGTAGCACAGTTTGAAGAAGTGATATATGCTCAATAAAAAAGGATCAATTTTGTCAAAATCTTTAAAGATCATCTGTTCAAACTCAAAGAAAGTATTGAAGTCAGTCAGTGATGAACTGCGAACCTCCAGCTATTAATGCTGGAAAACGTATGAGATTTTATTTGAAGCATCGTTCAAATGGAGATGATTCATACTGGCTAGATCGGATCTGGGTAAATTTAATTTTTATTTCCACCCTGTAATTTATAATGTTACAGGCTATTAGCAGTCCGTACGTAAAATAGTTCTCCCACTAAGAGAATTAACTTTAGGCACACTTTTTAGGTATGACACGTTTATTTAATATAGATACAGATATATCAACGCTAGTCTTCGTCTGCTCAACAGGGTGGTATGGGACAATGTACATTTAATTTACCTTTGATTATACCAAATGTATTGTTATCAGTATTGTATTGCCTCTGTGCAGTGCTCTTGACAACCTGAGTCTTGTTCATGCTTTATAAATCTCTCTGAATAAGTTTAAAACATGGACATTACTCCAGCAGGTGACATAGAACTGTATATAAAAAGAGGGAGCTACAGATCAATTACATTTTATAAAATGCACTTTGGTCAAGTGCATAGCAATGCAGTCATACCAATTAAGAAAGGTCTACATAACAGGGGATTTTGTTTTAGAGAAGCAAGGTAGGATTAGGGGTATATAAAAACCTAGCAAATGGACACAGGAGGTATGGGGCATTTTTGAGCCAGCTGACAAAAGTATACCAGGAATGAAGCATCCTTTGTATATAAAAAGAAATATCTATGCACCATGACTAGTCACATCAATCACCAAAACTTGATTTTTAGGCCATATAATGAATTTTGTAAGGTGTTCGTCATAATCACCTTCACTCTCCACAGAGGTCTCTGGCGGAGTGGATCATTTCTTCCAAGAATAGATTTTCTATTTCATGTCTGTGCCATCAACCAGGTGTTCTACATTTTAATGATATGGACATCTCTGCCCCCTGTACTGCATAGTAGGGGAGCAATACTGGTACTGCTGAATGTATGTATTAGTAAAATAAACATATGATGTTTACCGTTAAACCTATTTTTAGCTTGGAATATGACATCTAATTGCTACAGTTGATGATTGCCGTGGGTCAAGAAATCATTAATACATGGTTAGGGTTCTACAGTTTACGAGATACTATATTTACGCCAGTAGCGAAGAAGCCTTCATGCTACTGTGAAATTACTGTAATCTATGGCCATATTTTTGGACTTCTTGAAATACTTAGGGCATTATTTATGAGGCCTTGCAACACTTTTGCGCTGCCTTTGCGTCACTTTTTGTGACGCACTGGTGATGTAAAAAATTTACCATGTTGCGCCCTATTTACAAAGTGATGCATCTAAGCAGATGTGCGACTTTGTAAAGCCCTGTGCTACACTATGCCTTTATCATATATAACGTATGCAGGGTGGACCTTCCCCTGATAAAAGCCTTGTAGAAGTGGCGCAGTGAAATCTATGAGATTTCTCTGCACCACTTCTAGGGCGCCACTGCGTCAAAAACTTACACCTTCCTCACAGCAGGCATAACACTGACACAGGCACATTTAACATGGGGCTTGCCCTTGGGTAATGACACATTGCTGAAGTTGCATCACTTTTGCAACACACTCCAGCAATGCGTCATTACTGGGCATATCGATACATCAGAAATACTGATGTATCTGTAACTCCCTGTGACATGGACCACCATACCTTAACCTTGGAACATTCATCTTGTCTCAAGGAGGGCGTAGTGAAAACTATCACATCGCTGTTTTCATGCAGAGATGCAACAGTTTTCATAAATGAGGTCCTGGGATTTTGTATGATCCTATTGGTAAAAATAAATCACCAAAATACAATTTCTCACCTGTAACTAGTCTGGCTTTGTCAACGTCATTACAAGAACACAGCCGGGCAGACTTTCTCAATGACATCATTTGATTAATTGATGAGGGGCAATGTAGCCTAGTAATCCATGCCTATCTTGTAAAAACAAGGGCTAGGGCCAACAACATTTCCACCATCTTTTCCACTCGAGGTTCTCCTGTATGATTCATTAAATTAATGAGTTTGGAAATATCAAGAATCGGTGTCACCAAAGCAGCAGTTTTAAAAATGAAAAAAACTTTTGCTATGTGTGTTCACAATGCAGATTTAAAATAGGATAGGCCATTATCTATGTACCTCTGAGTGAGATGCTCAAAATAGGAGGCAGTTCATTGCAATTTTTTCGACACTGATTTAAAAGCCGGAAGAGTAGTTCTTCCTGCCCCAGTTTTTGGCCACAGATGCAACTAGCAGAACAAATGTTTTAGGGGAGCTTTATATAGTGCGAGCTATACCCGAAGGTATCAGCGCACTTTACATGAGCACCAGTTGTGTTACAGACAGACACATTAATTTTTGTTAGGCATGGGGAGATTTAGTGATTTGCCCAGAATCACAAGATGTTGAGTGTCCCTGCTGAGACTCAAACCCGGTTCCCCAGCTTCGTGGTCCACTGCCCTAGCCGTTGGGCCACGTCCTCTCCCCTAAATTTTACTATTCTTACTCCTGTCCAAAAAATATTGGAGAATGTGCATATATTTGGTTAGATCACTATCAAATTTACTAACCTAATTTCAAACTAACATAAATTGGGGTAAATTGCATATATTTATTGGAGGGTGGGTCATATTTACTATTCTAACTTCAGTCTATCTGACATTAAGTAAACTGCATCAATTGTATTTAGTTCCTGCCTAGGCAGTGCTTGCGCTGTCTCTTCAAGACATGCTGTATTCAGTTATGGACTTTTTCTGCCCATCTTTTCAATGGGCTCCTGTTAGTGTCCTTTGTAAACGGTGGATTTTGAAAAATCAATAGGTTTAGTAGTCCTCCTTAATACCTCCTTTTCTCATGTTGTTACTGCCCATGACGACTGCCCTTGCTACATTTGTTATTACTCTGGATGTTTTAAATACTGTCTGTGAGCACTATTTTCTGAAATGACTGGACACGCTCTCCCACAACTGCTTTTTGTTTAACCAGGCCTTATGTTTTCTTTGCTTCATATGAAATAATGGCGAGGGCGCCTTTTTTTCTTATGTGCAGCTTGCCTAACTCAATCTTGCTACTGCACACACCATAATATGTTGTTTTATAAGCAGCACAGCCCAACACTCTTTTCCATAAGCAGCATACTACGATGCACTTTTTGAAAAATCAGGGCAGCATGCTGCGCTTTAATTTATGTATTTTTGCAGCCGCACAAAAAAATATTTTAATTTCAGCAGCGTGCCATGCCGAGCGTCAGCTTTAACAATAGCGGCCATGATACGGATCGCACAACTTCATCTAAGTGTCCAATATATTTTTTTAATGCAGCTCGGCATGCCACGCTTTTTCAAAAAGCAGCGCAGCACGCCTCACTTTAATTCCTATTTTTTCAGCCTTTTAAGCTGTACAAAATATTATTAAGGGTTTACAGCTGGGGATGTGTCCTCCAACTGGATCTGGGGTGATTAGCGCCCCTTCTGTTTAACCGTTTGGCTACCATTTCTGTTTCCTGTCTCAGTGCTCACATTGCCTGCATCTGACTGAAGCCCAAGCAGGTCACTCATTCTCTCCTTAGAGCTTTTCCCTGTTGTGATGGCTACTGAAGGCGGCAGCAAGCAGCAGTCCAAGGAGTATCCGCTCCTGCAGAACTTCAGCTGCAACGTCTCCAGTATGCACTTTAAAGTGTGTCCATTTTTAAAGGTAAGGCAAAAAAACACAAATAAATGAAACACGTTGTCATTTACAATGACAATAGCTCGAACAAACATACATGTAAGACCTATTGCATTGCAAATGCCTGTTTTGGGGCGTTAGGGATTCAGGTTTACTATTCTAACTCCAGTATAAGTCACACTAGGGACAGTGAATTTTCGGGTAGGTGCGACGAGAGTGGGTTATAGTTACTATTCTAACTCCAGTCCAAAAGACACAGGGCAAAAGGCTTGTATTTTTGATGAGTCATATTTGAAATTCTAACTACTGTCCGATAAGCATTGAGAAAAGTCTATACATTTCGGCACAACAGCTTCCCTAGTCCAACCACAGTCCAGCAAGCATTAGTGAAAGTGCATATACCTGGGATGGGTGGAGAAGGGGATATTTACTTTTCTAAATAGAGTCCAACAAACATTGTGGCACATGCATACTTTTGGGGTCATATTCACTAATCTCACTGTTGTCCCTCTAAAACAAAAGAAAGTATATATACTAAAATAGTTTAATACCTTAAGAAGCAAAATATTTAAAATAAAAACCCTAATAACATGCCGAAAAGATAAAAATAACAACTAACTTATTTTGAAAATGAAATCATTAAAATAAGGTGTGTATTTCATTTGAATGTATTACAAATGATAAATTTGCTTATATATTATAAATGTAAAAATTGTTTTCAAATTAACAAAAAAAACATTTTTTAAGAAATGATCCTAAAGGACCAGAAAACAAAACATGCAAACTAAAAAGAAAGATAATAAACCTGCTATGATACTAAATAGATATTTATACAATACCAAAAAGTGTTAAATAATATCAGTAATTAAAATATAAATGTATTAAACAAATATTATCCACCCAAGAGCCCCTCAATCTAATTTGACAAATAAAAACAGATATATGAACAAATAATTAAACAAGAAAAATGAATGATTTTAATTAAGAAAAGAAATATAAAAAACACTAGCATCCATTCACCCAATATGCCCAACTCCATAAAATGTTTTTAAATTCCTTTAAATTAGCTAAGGGCATGATTAGAATGTCGGGCGGTCAGGTCACCGACAGGCCATCGGTGGAGGTTTGACTGCCGACATCATTTCGGTCCAACCTCTGCATTCAAATCCTGGCGGTCAGACCCACAGCTGTCCCACAAAAGACCGTCACCCCACCAGTATCGGAGATCCTGATGGGGCGGCGATCGAAGCATCGTCCCAGCATGGCTAGGCAGGCACCGCCGTTGGGATTACAATATTACTTTCTGACAGCCTTTTCATGGAAGGAATACCGCCATGAAAAGGCTGTCAGTAAAGGATGTTGGGGGACCAAACAGAGCCCCTATCAGTCATGGCCCACTGAAAAGTGGCCCTCGGGGTACATGTAGTTCCCCCACTCACTGCTGTGCATCATGTGCCGGGCACGACATGGTGTATGATATACGGTGCCTGGATGTGCAGGATGTGCATTAACAGTATCAGCATGTGCTGTGACCTTTCTCATGGCCACAGCATGACCCTTCTTCAATCAAAGCGGGGGGAGAAGGAAATGGACGATCCAACCAGTTTCCTTAGGCTCAAATCTTTAAATCAGTGTGGGGTTGGATCACTTGTCCTGCCAACCTGGATTACTCCGGTATTCTGTACGTCCCTCTGTAAAAAACCCTCATACACTCGAGATGGAATTGTGGGTAGCGGTATATCTTGATTCTCCGCTGGATTTATCGAGTGTCTGCATAATCACGGGGTTCTTTGGTATGCAGCCTCCGCCCGGAGGTAGTCATCCAAGGTTGTGTGCAGTAGTGTCCAGTGATTTGTGAGAGTGGTGAATTTAAAATAACTGGAAGAGCCAGAGAGTGAATTTTATTATTCTGGGTTCGAGCTAGTGAAGGTGAAAATATCCTTGGTATGCGATTTGAGAATTGTTAGGGTTCTCTTCGCTACCTATTTTCGTGGGTTAAAAGGTCGACATGTTTCAGCCCTTTGTTCGTCAAAGTGATCGTCGGGCTTTCTTCAGGACCAGGTGAGTAGGTGAGAAGGGATCATTAATATCTCCTTCCTTATGAGGTCAACTTTTGTGCCTGTGGAAAAAGGGATGTGTCAGTTTTAGGGAGGGTATTAAAACGGGGCGTTTGCTTAGTCTATCTATATGTTATGTGTTCACGGTAAATTATTTACCATTCATAGCTTCGCCACAATCCTGTCTTGGGTAACCACATACTCAAAAAACTTGCCAATTAAGATCACACTTTAAGTCACAGAGTTACTCTGTCATCAACCCTCATTCAGAAATGAAGTTTCTCATCGCTATTCACAAAAATATCATGAGATTCTTATCTCGTATCTTCCTTAAACATTTAGCATTATCCATTAAGTCTTCTTCCACTCTACTTACTATATATGTTCTAAACACTTTTCAAAATTAGTCTCATCTCGTGCTTAGACTGACTTTTTGTGTTATTATCCTAAAACTGTTATATGCTCCAAACATAGGGCGTGTTCTCAATAGCATGCTCGTTACATACCTCCACACGTGTTAATCCGTGCTTCCACGGGTGCCTTGGGAGATTTAAAGATCACAGCATGACCCTGCCATGTTCCCAACCACCAGCACGACAGTCACATCCAAATAGGGAGGTGGGACCACCGGCATGCTTGTTGGTGGTCTCCTGACCACCGCAATAGGGGTCAACAGGTCGAGCGACCAACATCAAAATGATGCCCATAACATCTAAATGATAATTGCCAATTTAAAAAAGTAAATAATTATTAAAATTATCATGTATTCTCTAACAATATGTACTGTAATAAAAAAAATACCAACCTATTCTCCAATATACACTGCAATCCAAAATTATTATTACTAAAATAATTTTAAAAGCATATACATATAATCAGATAATTAATCGTTTAAAATTACTTCATTAACATACTAATTAATTGAAATCAAGTGTTATAAAATATAAAAAGAACTACCCAATCAATCCCACAGTAAACGAAACAGCCCAACAAAAATTCAAGAAATGAAATCATAACATGATGTATTAAATAATGCATTAAAAAGTGATACTTAAGTAAACAATAGTGTAATCTATTTTATTATAACAAAACCTAAAAAAGCAATATACTTAGCTTTGATTTTTTTGTCTTCAAAACTTTGTAGTTGGGATGGATTTGTAAATGATATAGCTAATTTTGAAGATGGTGCAAACCAGCAAGAATAGTCAATGGAGTCCCATCAGGATGGAGGTCATGTGATTATATTTCTACAAGAAGGATCTACTGTGACACGTCAGATGCCCTCTAGTGGTATTTCTACTCAAGTAACACAAACATTAGGAATGGTGTACTTATTTGAGGATATGTCCGAATGTCGTGTAGTTCCTACTAATTTCGTAGGAGCTGCACGTTCGTTGGACAACATAAACTAGGGGCCTGGTGTCGAAACTGATTCCGGACACCCCTGTAAGATTTGTTGGCCTATAGACCAGCTAGCTCACAGCGCCACTGTGAACCCTCTTGACCTTATCAGGGAGCGAATGGTTTCTGGCAACCACTGAACATGACAACCCTGACCCCATCAGGAGTCGTCGAAACTGTACAGAACCTTTTGCTCAGTCACTCGTGCTCACTTATTCCCAGAGAAGTATAGAGTGAATAGACAGTGGGACGTTTTTCAATAAGTTTATTAAACCAAGGTTATTCTTGAATGAAAAATGTGTGCTGGAATGAATAATAGACAGAAGCAGATAAAAGTGATTACAAGCACCAAAAGTGTAAGTAGTATACATAGTTGCACCATGGTGCTACAGCTGTGTATATATACAGGCATATAAAACAGGGCAATAATTGAGCGTGCTCCTAGTATTCGAACCCTACTCTAAGTGTATCTAGAGTGTGCGTGGATATAGAAGCCGCAATCCCTCAAGGGACAATCCAACCTCATTACCTGATGGGATAGAATGAAGGACCCTGTCTTGGTCACAAAGAGAACACCCCTCACGAGATGTCAGACTGCTGCGTGAAGGGACTGGCGGTGTCTGCGGGAGTGCCTCTTCTGCTAATCTATCTGGATGATCATCATTTATAATAGAAAGCAGCCTTGCGGTGTGCGTATAGATTAGTAATGTTATGGAAGTTTAGATAACTGTCGCCCAGTTGATGAAGATAGAGATGACACTTGTACATAGCGCGAAAAGAGACCTTGTAAATGATGTTCAGGGCATTGTGGTAATGTTGTGTGAAGCTAGATGCGGAAACAAGTTTAGTTTCAGGGAAACTAATCCAACATTGTTGTGCATGCAAATATGTGTGAAAGGTCACAGCTGAAATGTTATTGTGAGGACAATGTAAGAAATAAGCACCTAATTCTGCAAATGTATGTTTTTGACTTCAATTACAACAAAATAGTTATTGTGTTATCACGTTTTTGAATAATTATGACATTTCCAATAAATTGCACTTAACTGTAAATGTGCAATTCAAATGATTTTGCCCTGTGAATGCGTTTGATTCTATTCAATCTGTATAACCTAGGAATATTGCAGGATTTAGTATTCTAACTCCAGGCATACTAACATTAGGGAAAGTGTATATATTTGGTGGAGAGTGGGTCATGTTTACTATTCTAATTAGAGACCAGCAAACATTGACAAAAGTCTGTATGTTGGAGAGGGATTACATTTACTTTATTAACTTAAGGCCCACAAATATTTGGACAAGTGCATTTCTTTGGGGAGGGGGGTTAACATTTACTAATCTCACCCAACAAGCATAAACGTATATTGTATCTTTGTTTGTCTGTTACATTTACTATTATGACTACAATTCTATTCACCGTTGGAAAAGTGTATATAATTGGAGTGGTTAGATTTACTAATCTAACTACTGTCCTACACACAAGGGGAGAAATATATATCTGTGGGGTGGAATATAGTAACACTCTAACACTTGTCTTACAAACTTTAGGGAAAACAGATATATTTGGGGGTAAAATGTACTCTTTTAAAGCCATTCTACCTAAAATTAAAAATTGGGTTGTTGGTTGAGGGGAGTGAAACCCTACTCAATGCCACAGCCATAATATTTGTCAAGGTGAACCACAAAACAACCTTATATTAACATGTGCTTAACCCTCTGGTAGCATGGCACAACAACACTCAGTCATAATTTGTCAGCAATGTGTAAAGTAGTTATGCAGCACTCAAACTGGACTAAAGTGAAATCACAAGACAACAAAAATCCCACACCAATTTAGAAAGATAGACTACATTTTATAAAGCTATTTGATACCAAAACATCAAAAATTCAATCAGTAGAACCGGAGATATGCGTCACTTCCAGTTATCTGGTCACGTGCGACCGGTTGAAAGAATCAGTTTGGGCTGACTCCGACGTAGCACGGGATGGATACAGGGACAATTTTAGTACCTCTGAAAAAGTAACCTTCAAAAGTGCAACACAAAGAGTTCCATTCAGGATGGAGGAGGCAGGGAGAGCATAGCTGATGGTCTTCACTATATTGTGAAGAGCAGGCCAGGCGTCACGGACCAGATCCTGTCTTGTGGCGGGGATGGACATTACTGGAGATTACACTGGCAGTCACGGCGGGCTATCAATACTGTAGTGTGAAGTGCAGATCTTGCGTTGCCGGTCCTTATAGTTGGCCACTGTAGCGCAAAGAGTTATATGGTACACCTGAGCTTTGTTTGGCAGCTGGCGCAGGTGCAAGATCTTGGCACCAACTGGTCTGTTTGCAATCAGAAAGAGATCAAACTTCCGGAATTCTCCTTTTATTCAATGAAGAGCTCAACTGATGTCACAGCAAGTGTCTAGGACCTGAGAGGCAATACTAGGGGATCAGCAATTTAGGTCAGGGCGCACAAATGTCCAGTTGAAGCAGGTCAGCTGTCCTTCATCTGTAGTATCCACAGGTCCTAGAGTATACTGAAGAGTGGGTCTGAGGTGCCTACTTTTACATCTGGTGCCCACTTTGTAGTGGGAGAAGCGTATGGAGTTTCCCCCTACAGAGGTGTCTGGTCTCAGCCTCTCTGGGGGCACAATAGGCTAGTGTGAAGGCCTTTGAGCATTAGCCGGGCCAGTGCCTTTGAAGTGCAAGTGTGATAGGTGAGAGCTCTGCCCCCTACCCTGCCACACATGGCCCATCCTTCCAACACCCAAACTCTCTACTGTGATGCTGTCTAGGAGAAAAGCACAAAGACCAACTGCCAACGATATCTAGTCACGTGAAACAGGATGAAGGCACCAAATGGCTAGGACAAGAAAATGGAAACTGTCTAAAAGTGGCATTTTCATAATTGTGACTTAAAATCCAACTTTACCATTAAAGAGGGTTTACATAAAAAATCTTTAGACACTAAACATGACTTCCCTATAAGCTCCCAATCATCAGTTATCATTAATTAAATGTAATAAGCTAACTCTATGGAAGATGCAGGTGTCACAGTACTTAAAGGACATGTAAAGCTTAAAAGTATATGTCCCACTTTTTTTTAATTCACTGCACGCTATGGGCTCTTAAGGGCCTACTTTAGAGGGGACTTGCATGCATAAGAGGCAGGGTTAGGCACGGAAAAAAGTTTATTTTGCTAGGTTGAAATGGAAATTGTAAACTGCACACAGAAGCTGCAGTGGCAGGCCCGAAACATGTTCCAAAATTTCTTAAGTGGGTGGCACAGTAAGTGCTGCAGGTCCACTACTAGCATTTAATGTACATTCTCTGGGTACATGTAGTACCACTTAATTAGAGACTTCCAAGTAAATTACATGAGCCAATTACCAATTACCAGGTTTAGAGGAGAAAGCACAAGCATGTCAGCACTGGGTAGCAGTGATAAAGTACACAGAGTGCTAAAAGTCAACAAAAAAGGTTCAGAAAACAGGAGGGGTAAGGCAGAAAGGTTGATGGTGATCCTCCAGAGAGAACAAGGTCCAACAACTACCAACAGGTTAAGATTTACTAGGCTATCTCCAGTTCCATAAACACAGGGGAAACTACATACATTTGGGATTTGGGTGCATTACTATTCAAACTCCTGTTTCTGCAGTTATATTATTATTCAAGTAAATTAGAAATACTGCAAAAAAGTTAATACATGCTAGCAGTGTATTTATCATGTTTAAGTGATCATTTATTTTAAAAAATGATATTAAATCTGTCTTAAAATGTACTTTCTTTCATATCTGAAAACTCTGAAACCCACATTTGTATTGCAAATCTTCACAAATACACTAATATTTTACCAATAAATTAAAATGCTTTAATCCCCAATATCTATGTAAATTGTTTTTCATAATAATAATAATAATAATAAAGTGGCCCAAAATGGAACATTTATGTTCCCATTTTTTTGTCATTTATTAAAAAGACAAAAATAGATCCTAGTATTTTTTCAATAATTTCAAATATATTTGTTATTAAATATGAAGATGATAATTTAAATAATTTAATGATTTTTAAATTCTTATCAATTATTTTATCTTTAAAATAAAATGCTATCCTCACAGTCCTCCAATAAACTTCACAATCCAAGAATTAAAAATATATTAAAATATCAATATATTATAAAACAACAATTTACTTGTATTGAAAATTAACAATATCAATTAACACAAATTAGATGTTAAACAATATATTTTAAACTAAGCACCAACCACCAAATTCCACAATTAACCCAAGAACCCCATAAATTAAGTAATCCAAGAAAAATAATCATTTAAAAACCAATATTTTAACATATTTGTAAGTAACGTTTATTAAAAAAACAAATGACAGAATACATAAAACAATATGAGATACCATGATAGATTAGTATTCTTTATCTTTAAAAAAGTTTTTATTGATAAGCAAACAAAGACACACACTCAATGTTCCGTCCCACAAAATGTTTTCATTGATAATATTTTGGCCATGTAATGCTATAATGGGCAAACGATTTTTTGGTACTAAATTAATGGTTGATCTGAACAGACCGAAGTTAGTATTTGACAATCTCTTCCTTTGGTGGTGATAGTGTTTCCTTGTGTTCAGTTCCATTGTGCCCGTCTTCTTTTTTTCTTTAACCTTTCAAGGTTATGGGCTCTTACTGATTTGGATTTGGATGCATACAAGACAGTGATTTGAATGTATTATTCATTCATTATTAGGCCATTTGCAACATCATGATACAAATGAGTGAACCACTTGAGTTCTCAGAATCTGTGAAAATTTGGTTTGTTTCAGAAGGTCGGTGTTTGAAAGTTTCAGCGAAAAAGAACATTAAAAAGAATTTGCTGATGAAATATGCCTGCCCTTAGAGCATGGGTACTCACAAACATTCCCTCAGGGGCCAAAACGCATAATCTGGGGTATGACCGGGGGCCGCTCAGATAAATGGGGGTGTGGCTGGGTTGGGGGTGTGGCTTGGGTGATTTGGGGGCGGTGCTAAATTGGGCAGGGCATGGCATAGCATTGTGGGGAATCTGGTAGACAAATTCTACCACGTGGAGTAAAACCATGCATGGCATTCACAAATGACTTCTTTAAATAAACTGTTCAAAAGATCGAGAGGATGCACATTTTGAAATAAACATGTGGATGGATAGGTTTGAAATGTAACCATTAGGAATAAGGATGCAAAAAAGGTGACATGCCCAGCTTTGCAGAGGGCCTTTGATTGCACTGTAATAGATGTTGCTGCATCTTTAGTCACTTTTGAACCATTTGAGCTAGAAACAATCTTTCTCCTGCTAAAATCTGCAGCTTAGGTGGCAGATGATTATGTGGCAACTGTGGCAAATCTATAATTATCTAAAAATCAGTGCAACCGCACAATCGCATAGTACCAGTTGCCCTGCCCATAGTTAAGCACCTGGTTAAGGAAACAGCTTTGTTGAATTGGAAATCCTGCATTTCTTCTTAGTGCTGTCAAGATCATCTCCAATCTATCACTGAGCCACAGGCCAGAAATGCTCCTAAATTGCAGGACAACACAGGCCATGTTAATGCTGCAGCTCTACTGTAAGCTATCCACAGGCATAGCAAGATTAAGAAAGAAATTGTCTTAATATAGAATGTTAAAACTCATACCACTAATGCATTCCACAACAAAATACGCACTAAATAAAGAAGCCCTATTCACGCAAGAAACCTTTCCTATGTTAAAATTAACAAAACAGCCATTTCTAAAGTATCAAAAACTAGAGATTCTGTTGCTTTCTGTCCCAGATCAGAAATCGGTCTGCCTAACACAGATACATTTGCCACTTTTTACAAGTAAACAACTTTCCATGATCCAGGAGGTCAAATAGTAAAACATCGGAATCTCAATGCTGCATGCTTCAGCAGAGCCACAGCACAGGATGAACCCTGTCCCTACAACACGTAGAACCTCTTTTGGAAAAAAGCCCAACCAAAAGACAAAATGAATTAGGTGGCTACAAAAAGTACCGTTGAAAACAGGCCAAGTAAATACATTTATTCCCTTACTAATTTTACAAATATATGAATTTTATATTAATAATATTAGAAGTCATGCACCTGGCTCCTTAAAATCACTTTCTCTACCCTCTTGGAGCTCCCACCCTTGTATCAGCAAACACATCCTGCTCCCCACCTCATTGTTCTCCTGTGCCTCCCATCTCCTGGCAAGCAGATTTACTTTCAAAAACATAACTCTGGCTGCAGATCCATGGTGAGGTGCGGAAGTTGTGCTTTCTCAATGCGGTGCTTTGCAGGCAGCTTAGCTTCAGAGGAGCTCGGGGTTGATCCAGTGAGAGGCAGCGCTGGTGTCGAGGCATGGCTGGCAAAAACACACAGCCATGAAGCTAAATGAAGGTGGCGAGGAAAGGCAGAGGACATGTAAGACACGATGTGTGTGCTGGGCTGGAAAGGAAAGCCAGCAACCTGAATTCCATTTTTATGTCTCTTCCACTGCCGGGTGCAAGAAAGTGACATCACGGAGTAGGAATGGGGGGTGGGGAGTGGGGCAGGTTAGCAGACAGACAGACACTAATTTGATTTCTGAGCATGCGCTGTTAACTTTTTTTTTACTTTGAATGTAGCCGAGGTACGAACAGAAGCAAAATAATGTCTGTTGAGCCTGCTTGTTTTCCTCCCGGGGGCGGCATGGAAAGGTCTGGTGGGCCGCAAATAGCCCGCGGGCCGTACTTTGAGTACCAGTGCCTTAGAGTCTACCCACTTCCAGGATATGTGCAAGTTTGCATATGTATAAACATAAACTCAAAGCTATGCCAAAATATGCACATTTGTTGCTTGAATTGCTGAATTTCTTACAAAGAAAGAGCATCCTCTTTTTTGTATTTGGAGATACAATAGTAACATATTCTATGTGAGAAGCTAATAAGTATCATATTTCCAATATTGGATTGGATCATTAAACGTTGTTGGCAAGGTTGACAACTACACTCACATAGAGATGTAAAACATAGTAATAACATACATACAGAATCACAACACTTAGTAAAAGGCCACCTTAATAATAATGTCACATGAGAAACCAAGAACATGTGAGCCTCAGAACAAATTTGCTCACCTCATTGATAGATAGAAGAGTTTGTCCCGGTATTAGTAATTTGTCCATGCTTTTGACACAGACACCGCAAAAGTCTTTTGATTCTATCTCAGAATTCTGATTGACAAGACAACATATATCAGAGCACTGCTGAATGTGAGATTGTGATATGCACTGGGACGTGGATCTTACTGGCCACTGAGCATTTGGCTATCAGACAGAGGATAGGAAAAGGGTCCATGTTGTACACTGACCTTAACAATTAATTCACTAAGGAAGCGATTTTATCTTCCTGAAACCAGCTATTGTCAGATCAACGGATGTCAGCTTAAGACATATCAGGTTTATACCAAGACATAATTGTCTTGTGATTTAATCCACTATGTATACATACATGTGGGGCAATTAGCGAATCTCTAAAGGTTGCTGTCTATATAGGGACAAACTAGCTAATTGTGCTTGGCCAGAACAGTGCTCATGGAAATGCTTGACATAAAGTGCATGGCTGTCTCCATGTTACCTCTTTACATATAGGACACCAAAGATTGAAGTTTGGCTTGTAAGAAGTCCAGAAAACATGGTGTCAGGAATACTGTGCTTAAGATGAGGCTACATGGTATCAATCACTAAACTTAAATGTTATGTATGTAACTAATCAGCTTTCAGAAATGCACCATAGTAAAGAAAACAAAGTATTATTTGATTGAGATCAGTGTAGACAGAAAACCAGGACGATAGTTGAACAGATTAATTAGGAAATTCTTTCCGAATTTGCTGCAATTGGTTTTGTCTCAGAGATCATAGTAAACTTGTCTTAAGGTTAAAGTTGTGTATGTGTACATTTGGGTTTAATTTTCTGTAAAAAAAAAATTAAATGCAAAATATTTCACTAAAGATTCAAATACGATAATAAATATTCAGATATAGACAGCTTGGTTGACAGAAAACAAGGTGTTTTATTTTTCTTGAACAATTCAAGAGAAAGTACTAGTTCAATATGATTATGTGGTGTCTAAAGCAAACAAGCATTTGCAATGCAATAGGTCTCGCAGCATTAAAGTTTGAGTTATTGGCATTGTGTATGACAATGCCAATAGCTATAACATTTGCAAATGTGACACCTATAGCATTTGTAATGCAATATGAGTTGTATTTACATGACTTAGATGTATTGATATTACAAATAACAATGTTTTTTCATTTTTTTAATACTTAAATAAAAGTTATTGTAATTGAGTTGGTGGAAGGGTGAAGTGGGTCGTGTCCCCGAGTGATGTGGTGGTGTCCCGAGTGATGTGGTGGTGTCCCCGAGTGATGCCCCCGAGTGATGTGGTGGTGTCCCCGAGTGACGAGTGGTGCCCCTGAGTGATGTGGTGGTGACCCAGAGTGGTGTGGTGGTGTCCCCGAGTGAAGTGGTGGTGTCCCCGAGTAATTACCACACCCTATAAATACTGAAAACCTCCGTTGTGGTTTTTATTGTCTGCTATGACTGCTACATTCAAGGGTGGCAGACTCCAAACAAAGGTCCTCAGTATAAGAGGCCTCTTAATTCCTATGGGGCCGGTACCGGCTTCATTTGAATCACGTTTTTATGTCACCCAGAGTTTTGAGTTGCTAAAAGGAGCCAACAAGCCTGGTGAAAGTCCAACCAAAATGAGAATTTACCATGGAAAAGACACCCAGATTCACTGATTCCTGTGGGAATTCCTCATTTCTTAAGCTCTCATTATGAGTGGCCTGCTAAATGGCCTAGATTTTAGACCCGACCCCCCTCCCCACCCCAGCTGAAGTTCTCCCTCAAGAGTTAGAAAAAAGCATGTATAGGCAGCTCTGGGGTGTTACCGATACCTGGGCTAGGCGTACAGGCAGTGGTGGGGATAAACAAGCCCATTACAAGTTGGATCCTGAAAGTCCACCAAGAAATGAAGAATTACCAGGAAATGGGTAACTCTGGGTTTGATCTCTCTTGTAGTTCCTCATTTAGCAGAGGTGTTTGGGTCCTCCAGCGGAGGCGGTAACTTGAGGCAATTGCTTCTTATTCAAGCCTCAAAATAATTTTGGGGACCTTCGTTTTTCTTTTAGTTACCAATGAAGCACTGGAACAGTCCTACAACATCTTTATTCGCCACTTTTTGTTTGCATTTTTAAAAACGTGTTAAGTATGGGAAAATTAAAACCACAGATGTCAAAATGCAATCAGATGCCAAGTGGTCCCATTTCATTTGTAGCCCCTTAAGATTAAGACAGCCCTGGCTTCTAGGCATTTGCATTTTTGCATTCTTCAGCTTGCAAGTCTAACTTTGCATACTATCGTGCAGCTTTACACGTTTCCGCATGAAATGGCCGCTGGCCAAAAAGTCAGGGCTTCTTTGAGCCTGCCAGACATGAAATCCTGCGATATGACAACCAACTAAGATGTTGCACAACATAAATTAGAAATACGTAGGAGAATGTGACATTGTGATAAATTCACAGCTGGCACGGAGGACTTCACCCCCTGTTCCCCAGAAGGGAAATGCATCGGCTCCTTTCTGCATGTAGCAGCAAGTATTCTGCTTGGAAGACGCAGCACTGAACGTGATACCACTTCCGCTTCCCAGATTACGCTTTACGCGCGCACGCTGACAGCGGCTTCTAAGAATTTACACAGGTGCAGCCACCCACCCACAGATTGCGAAGGCCGACGTCACGGACATATCTTTAACCGGATGGAACGCACTCCCTACTTTAATTTAAGTGTTAATTATAAAAAAAAAAACAATTGTTATTTGTAATATCAATATATCTAAGTCACGTAAATACAACACATATTGCATTACAAATGCTATAGGTGTCACATTTGTGAAAGTTATGACTATTGGCTTTGTAAATGACAAAGTTATTAATTTCTTGACTTTCAAAACCAACACATAAATAAAAAATGTGTCATTTACAATACCAATAGCTCAAACTTTCCTAATGCGAGACCTATTGCATTGCAAATGCTTGTTTTAAAGAAGTTGCACCGGGGTGTCATGATAGTCTACCTTTAACACACTAACACGCAGCAGGATCTCAAAGGTGTGTTTAGAATGCCTTTGGGCTTTACCTCTAGTGTGTAGAGAAATAGATAACACACTCTACACAGATAGCGCTGTGTTTGTGACGCTAATTCCACATACACTTTGTCTTGATGCAGGGTTGAAGTGAGAACCTATCTTTATGGCACATACTAATGACAGGCGCGTCATTTGTAAGCTCCAAATATTACTGTATGAGGATTTGTCATTCAGGAGGACTTCATGCTATGAGCATACAAAAGCGACAGGGGTGTTTATTAAACGGTTACTTTATCATTTTTTAACTAAAATTAGGAATACATACATACTCTTATGACCGAAAATGTTCTTTCAAAGTTGTTCTCCTGCTCGATGCTGTTGTAATCTGGTTCACACATAGAGATTTAAAAATTCTGACATGAAACATGTTGACAAAGAACCGGCGGTTTATACTGGGCAGCAAGAGCGAATGCACCAAACTCATATTACATTAAGGAAACACTAGAAACCCAATTTTGCAAGAGGGAGGGCGTTGCAAAGGGAGGGTAAATTAAATTAAGATGTGCCGCCTGCTCGCCCTTTGCTCCTTTGCCGAGGCTACCGCCAAAGTGCAGCACAGCTGCATACGTCACCCATAGCTCTCTCCTGTGGAATGGGCGTGGCTCATGGGGACACTTGCGCTTTCTGATTGTATTTATATAGCGCTTACCTAATTGTGTCGCACTTGGGTGTTTAATAACCCCATGCCTTCAGTGATGTAACACTGATCGCTGCAGTGTAGCACTCCACTCTGCCCGCTGTTCCAGACCCCCTGTCCGGAGGTCGTGGGGTCTCCCACCCCACTTTTCAAGGGGCACCTGAAGATAAAGTCAGGAATCCCGTGTTCAGGGCGCAAGGGGCGAGGCCTCCTCGCCTCACCTGGGCCCACAGCGCGCGCCTCCAATTAAATCCGGTGTTTCTTTTAATGGCCCTTTACGCTGACAAGTGGCGCTCATCCCGGGCCAGAAATACTGGGTTGATAATGCCCAGCGCTTCCAATCAGGGCCCTCTGTGCGCGCTAACCACTCCGCAGCCTCCCCCAGGGCCTGGCGCTTTCCTCCCTTTCTTGTCCTCCTTCCCGGCCATCCCCGCTCCCTCCTTCCCGCAAATTACCGCACAAAGCGTGCGGCCGGCGCGGGCTCGGTGGCCTGTCGGCCCTAAAGAAGCAATGCAAGTTTGCGCCTCTCTGCTAAATTCTCTCTTGATTGGCAGCTGCTCGCGAGCCGCGCTCACAGAAAACCTCTCCGTACACCCCGGAATCCCGCCGAGGCCACCCCGGAAGTCAGGCACGGTCGCCTGTGACGGGGGCGGGGCCACGTCCAGACCGGAAGAGGAGGCAGGCGGAGGCAGGCGAAGTCAATGCGTCTCGCGGCCCGGGGCTCCTGTGAGCGGTGTGGAGCCCCGGGGCCGCGCTAGCAGGAGGTTGGGCGCCGCGTGCTGAGAGACGAGTCCCCGACATTGGCCAGGTAAGTTCCAAAGGCTGGGGGGGCTTGGTGCACTTGTGTGTGTGTGTGTGCGTGTATGCTCGTGTGTGTATGTATGTGTGCGATGGTAACGGCGGGGGAGGGGGGGCCTCGGTGCACTTGTGTGTGTGCGCGTGTGTGTGTATGTGTCAGGGGTGGTGTCTCTGTATGTATGTATGTGCGTGCGTGCATGGGCGCTTGTGTGTATGTATGCGCATGCGTGTGTGGTGCTTGAGCTTCCCAGGAGACAGCGCCTGGCCACAGCGCGCGTTCCCGTTTCAAATCGGCTCCAAGGATGCGCGCGGCCGGGACTGTCTCCTGGGAAGCACAGTCGCTAACAAAAGATCTCTAGCGAGACACAGCGCTGACGCGCTGTGTTTTCGCTACGAGACCTAAAAACAACAGTACTGGGAGATGAAGACACCATTAAGTGCATGCTTTTGGTTTGAACTACAATTAAATTCCATTGACTAAAAAAGATGAAACACTTAAATCTCTTGAAGCTGAAGTGAAATTAATCCAAAATAGCAACACATGTATCAGCAGGTGCAATACAATTGTATCTCATGTTCTCATATCCCACAGACAAAACTGGAATACCTGCCGGTTTGATGTTCTGTCTTCCAAGCAAATGAGGCTTCATTTGCACATATCCCCAATTTAAATTAGGGCAGAAATCACTGAAAGGTGTGAGATTAAACACACTTTTGTTAAGTCGATTCTAAAGTGATCTCACGCACAGCTTTTTTCATCGAAACCAGCATGTAGATAACCATGTTTACAGCTGTCTTCTTTCACATTGGCTGCTTAGCAGCAAAATGAAAAAAAGAAGCTGATAGGCTGCTGTTACTTTGATCATGAAATAATAGGCTGAGTTTTTTTCATGATCCAACGTGTCAGACGACACCCGAGGGCTACCTACTGCCATTAAGCTTCTCAGCATCACCTCTGCTGAAAAAGGCATTCTGAGATTCAGAGAACCTGGTGGCAGCTGGAACTTTAGACGTGTTTAACATCTTATCAAAGTAATTGAAAAATCAGACTGCAAGTCCTCTAGTTTAACTCTGTTTTCTGGCTCCACTAATATCATTTATCCTCATAAATCTTTGGAATAAAATTGAGAGTGCGTCTGTGAAAGGAAGGTATTCATAATTATGAAAAAGTAACCTAATCCATACGTAGGTTTTGTGATGAAAGTTCTTATGAGGTAAGTCATTTTCATAATTCTTTACGTACAATAAAAGTTCAAACCGGACCCAAAAAGTGTTACAATTACAAAGTGTAACGGATATACATTTTAAAAACTGGAACATCCAGGTAGTAAATCATAAAGAGTTAACCCTTATTTTTGGAAAAGACAACATCCATTCCGTCCTCCAGTCAAATACTCGACTCACAAAACAACGGTAAAAAACAGAAGGAAATTGGGGAGGAATAAAAATGGAATGCACATAGAAATATGAATAGATCTGGAGAATCTAGACTTTAGTATGAAATCTGTAAACTCAATTTCATATTTTATCATACTTATATACAGTTCAGCAACAACAGTGCAAGGTAGAACACCTTGAAAGTTCTTCCAAACAGACAGCCACATTTGGTTTAATCTTGGAAGCATGCATTTTTCTGCATTAATAAATCTCTGGTTAGGAAACCTTGAAAACAGGATCATTTCGCAATTCATCTTGGGGCATATTTACAAAAGGATGTCAAATTTGGAAGCGCCAGGCTCTGACATTTTTTTAATGCAGGGATGTGCCATTTTCACAAGCCAGCACACTCACCCTGCTGACATGTTGCAAGAATGCCTGTGATTTCTCCTTGTATCTCCACGAATTGACCAGGTATTTCTTGGCCTTCATTTTTGGTGCTGCCTCTGCCTTGTAAATCTGGGGCAGCATCAAAAAGCAATGGGTGTTGCTGTGAAACGCCCACTGTAACACCCATTCTAAGCCCCTTTGTTGCAGAGGACTGCGGCGGAAAGGGGCATATTTACATGGTAGCCTTAAGTCATGTTAAGTGGTTTCGCGCCACCTTGTAAATATTGGAAATGGCGCTACACCACCTGAGCATCTAAAAAAGTTATACTAAGGTGATGAATGGGGCTTGTAAATATACCCCTTGGTACCATACTGGAAGTGGATCAGTACTAACCCTGGGCAAAGTTTGCGAAGTAGCTCTACGCATAGCTACGCAAAGTGCACTTTGCACTACACAAGATAAGCGTAGCGCTACGCGAACTGCGTAGTGCGCTGTTCACGATGATTGCACAGTGCGGGATGCCTGTCCGCACTGTGCAATCATTGAAAACGGCATCATGCACAGTGCAAGCTGTCTTTTACTGCCGCTCGAGTCGATTTTTACTCGAGCAGCAACTTTCTCATGGCAGACTGGTAGTTTCTCATCAAGAGCATACGCAACCACTCACAATGAGAAACCTGACCTCCCCACGTAGAGAAGTTCGCCGGGACGTTTATTATCCACGCTCGCGATCAGCAACTTGATGTTGTTGATTGCGAACGAGGAAAAAGTCTCTCCGGGATGTCATTTTGCTTGCTCGCGGTCGCCAAATTGACCTTGAAGACCGCGAGCAAGCCCAAAATGACTGCTGCACTACGCTACGTGTGTTTACACTGTGCTACATGCAATTCGCGTAGTGCGAAGTAGGGCAAACTTCGCAAACTACGCGAGCGTAGCGTAGTGCTTTGCCCAGGCTTAATCAGTACCAATGTAGGTACTTTGGCCTCACCAACACTTTATTCAGTAATAAAGATATTCGCACAGATAAACTCAATATGGTAATTAGTAGTTGTTTTGTTTTGCCAAAATTTCATCTTTAATATAATGAACAGGAAGGAGACAAAGTTACCCCTGGTAAGCAGCGATGAAGAAATCAGGTTGTTGCCTGTTGGGAAGTTTTCTATACTTATTTCTCATAGAATTTATTGGCTGTGAAAAGTTGCTTGATGTCAAATGTTTTAAAAAGTTGGAAATAAATACTTAGAGCAGCCTTAAGTCTGGGGACGACATGTGAGTACATGAGTCATTGGCATGGGTATGACTAAGGAATATGTGGCCTCCCCGAGTAGGCATTTTGAAAGCACTCAGTGAATGTCTTCATCATTCTATTGAAATTGATATTGAAAGTGCGGTGGTAACAAATAGTGTCCTGTTAATTAAGAATCGGACAGAGAGGCAAATAAACAGTTACTCTGCATGCTGAGTACCCTGTCAGGAATCAGAGGTAGGGAAAGAGAAAACTGCAGAAAACCTCCAAATTCCCACTTATGCTGCCTCTGCTACTCTTGCCTGAGAACAGGAAGGAGGAAGTGAAAATTCTCTTAGTGGGCCCCATATTGGATTGAAATGTTTCTGTGTTCTGACATGGAATCACAAAAAATGATTGGTCATCTTCGAATGGTCTCAAGCACGGGCAAGCCAATGCTCTTCTCAACCACCATCTCAAACCTGGACACCAGATGCTCCAACACCTATCCACCTCACCTGGATTTGCAATCTGAAGCCGCAATGTTAAACAAACTTCTGCCTTCTTGATCAGTATAAATCCGGAGTCCATATTTACAGTCTTGATGAAGTGGATGTTGAATAATGTGGCACATAAATTTGTCTAATTATTGTTGGGGGTTTGTCAAATGCTGTATGCAGCTGATAGCCAATCAAAGTGATTTGAGGGGGTGACGAAGATTACTTGGGTATCATGCGGGTAAAACTGGACGTGACAAATGTGTTTTAGTTTTGGTGTTACTTCAACTTAAGGTACATTTTTTGCATCAACTGGAATATCGCATTCACTACATTTTCTGATATAATCTGTTTGTGACAAGAATTCATTTGCAAAAATATTGCTGGTTAATAATAGAAAATTTACAACAAGAGTGATAATTTCCTTCTAATCAATTTATAGACACAATATTAATTCCAGACAGTATTTCTGACAACAATATTCTGACGTGCAACTGATCTGTGTATGGATAAGTGGCATTAAACAGCAGTTTGACTTGGCCCTTTCTGCAAGGTCATCCACAAACGTTTTGCCTTCATTCCTCCTATTTTTCGTGAATTTGTTTTTGTTCGCCTTTGGACTCTGTGCACATTGCCACTGCTAACCGGTGTTAAAGTGATTGTGCTCTTTCCCTAAAACATGATAGAAATGGTTTATACATAACAGGCATATTTAATTTATCTGTAATACCTAGTAAAGTGTCACTACCTGTGCCCAGGGCTGTAAATTAAATGCCACTAGTGGGCCTGCAGCATTAATTGTGCAACCCACTTAGTCAGCATTTTAAAAAAGTCTCAGGCCTGCCATTGCAGCATGTGTGTGTGCAGTTGTAAACTCCCATTTTCACATGGAAAAATGCCAGAGTCAAACTATCCTTTTCAATACATATGAATCACCCATAGGGTAGGACCTGGACGGCCTGGAGGGCAGTATGCTATGCATCTATAAAGTAATACATGTACTTTAAGCTTTACATGTCCTGCTAGTGAAAGCATCTTAAATTAGTATTTAACTACTGCAAGGCCTATCTCTCCCATACAATAGCATTGGAGTTACATTATTACATTTTATAAGTATAATTTCAAACTGGGAACAGGTGAACCCTTAATGTTTGGTGTCTCTGGAATTGTAATGAAAAACCTTAATTTATGATGAAGTTGGAATTTAAATTACAATTTTGAAAATACCCCTTTTAGAAATGTTGCACTTACATGCCTCAGCTATTTATTGCCTGCAGCCTGTCTTTGGGTCAGATGCATGGGTGTAGTTGGCAGTTGGGTTTTGTGTATTACTACTAGATAGCCACGCACAATGGGACCTTAGGTGTGACTGAATGGACCATCATTGGATGGATGGGAGGGAGAAGCTGGGCCCAGCCCCACTTACACTTGAATATGCTGTGTCCTGTCTCCAGACAAAGGGCTGCATACCCTCTCTAGTTAGTCTGGAGTCAGGGCCAGAAAGGCAGGGCACTTGGCACTTCAAAGGCCTGCCTCTAGAAGCATCTCCTAACTTCAAAGGTACAGCTGGGTGTATATACTGGGTTTCAGACATCAACTCTTCAGTACACTCTGGACCTGTGGATACTCTGTCAGTCAGAAGGACTGCTATGCTGCTGAAAGGATTGCCACTTTGCTGGACTGCTGCTCTGAAGGAACTGCTGTCCTGTTATGCTTACCTGCTGCCTTCTGCCTGGGTTCAAAGTACTAGACCTACATCTCTTGAACCCAGTACCCAAAGCGACCCTAAGGGCTCGTTGGCTGGCCTTGTGATTGAATAATAATTCAATTTTGGATGCTTATCCTTTTTGCTACTTGCCTTGAGCAGTGACCACTTGTGAAATAATATTTGGGAAATGTCCTTCTTTTGCAAATTTAATGCATTTATTATCTCTTGACCTGCTGTGAATGCTAGCTGTTGCTTCTTGCAACACTCATCATCTCCTGCAAATTTACTTTTGATCTCATCTCCAGAAAAATTCATGTTGATCTCAGCAAGGCTGCCAAATTAGGAGCTCAGGGTATCTCTGCTTCATATCTGTTGATCAATGTCTAAGCCTAGGCAGTGTGCACATGTGTGTAGAACGTTATCATCCCCCCTACTAAGACAACATTTGTAACACATTGCCCAATGTAACAACCTTCATATACGTTGTTGAACTTGGCATATCTGCAGAGTCGTCGCCAAACTTTTTACCTTACTCCTGTTTCGCTGAATTTGTTCATGTTGGCCTTAGCACTCTGTGCACTTCCCCCCTGCTACCCAATTCTAAAGAGATTGTGCTGTCTCCTTTAAACATAGTAAAATCGGCTTATATCCAAATGGTCCATTTAATTTACTTTAAGTTTTACATGTCCTGGTAGTAAAACACTTCTAAGATCGTTTTTTACTACAGTGGGGCCTATTTCGCCCATAGGATATCATTTACCTTTCAATTTGGAGCAGGTAGGAGTCGAGGTTGATCTCAAAAGAATTCTAATGTAAAAGTCTCTTTAATGGCAAAGTTAGATTTTAAGCCACAATTCTGAAAATGCAACTTTGAGAAAGTTAACATTTTCTTGTCCCAACCATTTAGTGTCTGCAGCCTGCATCCATTGCCACATGACTAGGTGCAGCAGTCAGTTGGTCTTTGTGTATTACTCTCACAACAGTGATTCAAAGTGGGAATAGGTGTTGGCAGGGTGGGCCATCTCTGACATATTTGGGTAATGAAGCTGTTACCTACCAAACTTGCACACCACAACGGCTCTGCTTCAGCACACTTACAAAGGGGTTGGCACTAGTCTTTTGTGCCCCCAGATAAGCTGGGGCCAGGGCATGGAGAAAGAAAATTCCAGACATATCAGGGGAGAGGGACTCTAGACATTTCTCCCACTCCAAAGTGGGCACCAGTTATAAATAATGGACCCTCAGACCCAGCACTTCAGATAACTTTTGGACCTGTGGACTCTGCCAAGAAGAAGGACTGCTCAGCTGTGAAGACTGTCCTGTTGACCTGCTTGCTGACTAAGGGCTGTTTTGCCGCCCAAGCCCTGCTGTTGCAGCACCAGGACTCTTCTGCTGTTGTGAGCTTCCCAGCTGAATCCTGCCCTGCCTTTATGGACTCATAACTCCAGTAAATCTGCCAGGGTCAGTTGGCTGGATCTCTGTTCAAAGTTACAGGGACATAAAGGGCATCTTTGACGTTGACGCACCTCCCTATATCTCAACGCAGCGCGATGCACCATGCCATTGACTCCACATGGACACACAGAAAGACAAAGACACACATATATTTGAATAGATACGCAACAGTTATCCCTAAGTTGGTCTTGCAAAAACCGTGAGTTTGGTGCTTACTAATCAGGGCAATGGTATCTACATTACCCGTGAGTATTAGCAATAAGAACCTGAATTGAGCTTTCTAACATCCTTTAGGTTGCCGCATTGAGCAGGAAGAAAAACCCCCCAATACTACGCAAAGGCTCATGAGGCCAGCTAGCCTTTGTTCATAAGTAAGCATTGTCTAAACCATTTTTTCCCTCCTGAAAACCAACTTAGGGATAACTGTGGGGTATCCATTCAAATATATGTGTGTCTTTGTCTTTCTGTGTGTCCATGTCCTTCTTTCTTTACAGGGTTTTTAGACCTCTTTTGGTTCTACACTACCCTTCTTTATATTGAGCAGGTCATTTTTCCTGGTCAAAATCGACATCCTATTGTGATGGTATGATTTATCATGTTTTCGTCTACTTACAGGTCTTGTTCTATAAACGCCAATTGGGCGCAACAGACTACTTTTCTATTAAACACTATTAGGTACACTTCACCTATTTTATTTTTTGTAGAGTTCACTTTTACATCTACATTTCATGTGAGTAAGGGGTAGTTGTGCATATCCTCATCCTGAAGAAGGAGTTTTTACACTCCGAAACATGTCGACGCACTTTCTGAGGTTGATGTACCCTAATATGCAGTAAACAACCTCACCCTGCACCCCTTTCAACGATACCAGCCGAGGGCTTAATAAAAATTTTTATTATTTTTTCACCTACGAGCCAGGTATCTTTTAACCACCACATTTCACCACCTCACCACTCACACTTATTTACCTCACACACACCAACACATAGTACACTTTCAGTGCTCCTACGTAGTCGTGAGTCGTAGCACGCCGCATCCCGTAGAGGGGTGCGAAGACCCCAATGATGAAGCATGACACCAAGGGGCCTGTTGGTGTGTGAGGGGTATTTAAAACAACACTGTGTGCTCCCCACCATTGTAGGTATCACTACCACTGTGGAATTTCAGTTTGCGATCTGAACATCATCTGCGCCAGCTTGTCACCTATGTACTGCGTGCACGGCAGCCATTTTAGATATCATGGTCTCCCTGTCCACGATCGATCGCCAGCGCGCCCCTCTGACCCAGCAAACATCCTCCGCGCACCCTGGCTCCCCCTCCCTCCTCCTTGTGAGCATGACCCTTCTGCATGACCCTGCCCTTGGGAGTCACGCCAGCGCCTGACCAACACCTCCTCTCCTCCCATGAATGCCCCTCTGTTGATAAACCTCCCCTCTGCGCTGGATTGTCCACGCAGCATGAATACCACTCCATTGATGGCCCCTCACCCCGTGTCCGACTGTCCACACAGGTCCGAGGCCATTGCCTAAGCCAAGAGATATCATTTACTGCCCTTATTGTATGAGGTCGCCCTCCTTCAAAGGACCCTCTATTGATCCAGGCCTCCCCACCCCCTGTGACATGATCAGGCGCACACATCCTAAGACTCGACGAAACACTCAGCTGTGTGATGACCCTCTCTCTTATCAGCAGGTTGAGGACCTCCATTGTGAAGGTATATGGGGGTGGGATTAACACGAGGATTACGGGGATGTCTTTTTTCTTGCCTTACAAAGTTGTGATTGTAATAAAGGAAGGTCACATGCCATAAACCAGTGTATAAGAGGCCAGGCCTCCGAGAGGCTGTTAGAGCACCTCGAGACGATACCTTGTTGTCTGATCTGATGTGTTCTGCTCCGTCGGAATAAACTTCTGTTTCCTGCCTTCTGGTCTCCGGCGCCTGCCTCATTGCTTGGTAAATTTGAATGGTACAAGGGCGGTTAGCGCCGGGCAAATCTTGAGAAAGGTCCTAGCCCTACCTTTTTCTACAATTGGCGTCCCAAAGCGTGGGGCCCATCAGCGACACGTGGATCCAGTGGGAGAGGTCCCGATGACAGAGTGAACGACTGCAACGATCGGGAAGAGCTCATGTCCGATAGACCCTCGTCTGACAGCCGATCATCCGACCTTCACTAGTTCTGAACAGACCTCTCTCGAGTGATCTACGGTCCTGACTGGGAACCATCAGGAGTGCCGCGAACATCACGAAGGAGAGAGGACGATCGGGCGCTGGATCCAGAGGACAGGAAACCGTCCATGCGGTCCGGGTAAGGTCGTGTAAACACGACGAATTGAGGAAAATTGTTTGTTTGGATAATACTAGTATTACGCTTTGTTGAAACCTCTGGAGATTCGCTGTCTGCAAACGGGGAAAAACAAACAGGCTCTCTCTTTGCAAACAGTGAAGGATAGGTAACGCAGACTTTTTGTCCCCATTGTAATCCGTCGTGCCTATCTTCCTCCCCCACTGTTTCCCGAACTGTCGTTCGTGGATTATTGTCTGGAGATTCTTTTTCTGCAAACAGGGAAGAACAAGGTCTCTCTTTGCAGGTAGAGAAAGAGTGGGTAACGATAACTTTTCGTGCCCACTTATTCTCCCCACTGAATTGTTTGATTGGCCGATTATTCAGTATTGGTTCGTTTGAGGTATTCACCGCCGGCAAACAACGGAGAATAGAAATATTCTGTCTAGTCTTTGCCCGCCGTGATAAGATAGGTAGTGCAGACTTTTGTCCCCGGTGTAAACCGTCATGCCTATCTTCTCCCCACTGGTTGGTAGCCTGTTTAGCCCGGACCGCTTATTAGAGATGAACCATCCAGCTCCACTGGAGGGCACCCCTAATAAGGACATGTTCACTAAGTATGGACTAGTCGCTATAGCTTACACTAGACTATGGCATAAATACACGAAAAAGAACCCTGAAAGTCAGTGGCCACTGATAGGTTCCTTTAGTGAAAATAAAATAAAAACATTAGAAATAGCGCTCCAGAAGAATAAGACCACGCCCACTATGCTCGACAGTATCGGCATGTGGCGCAAGGAAACGGAACAACGAAAGAAAAGAGAAGAAGCAAAAATAGGGAAAGAATTACGAAAGGCAGCCCACCTGGCCGCAAAGCAACTAGAAGAGGAAATAAAAGAAAGAAAAGAAGCTACACAAAACCAAGAATCAGGGTCAACAGGCCAATGTCCTGTTAGGACCCCCTCTGCGCTCTACCCTGAACTACCCTCCAAACAACGGGCAAACGATGAGCTATTGCTAGGTCCACCGATCATCTACATGCCCCCTCCATATGCTCCCAGCCAACAAAACTTGCAAGCCCCGAGTGTGAGTGAAAGTGACCCTAGTGCTAGTGCACCGGCCCTCACGGCCTCCGCACCAGCCGCATTAACAACTTCGTCAGACGACCCCGAGGCTAGCAAACAATCATCCGCCAGGTTAAGTAGGTTAAGCAAAGATGAGCGGGATGGGATCAACGAAATAGCGAAGACACTGGTAGAACGAAGGGAGAGCGAAGAATACACAATGAGCGTATATAATTCACATGCCGACAGCCATAGACGGCATTTCATTTTGCGGTTCAGCTACCACACCCTGAACGCGTATGAAGATAGGTATCAGAGTAAGGGTCCCGCTAAACTAACAACACTGTATAGGAAGATTGATGTTGGAGATGGGACTGAACGTGAGGCGACGGAGCTCTTCATGCAAATGCTTGAGGTCTTCCGCCACCTCGCGGAACAAAAACCAGAAGCCAAGGTTACGGTCCCTGAAACAACCTCGGCAGAGGTAGCCAATACTATGATGCCTATCAGAGAAGCGGCTCCTTACTGGATCCCGCCACGGGGCCAGGGAACGAGCGATGATGTTAATAGTGAAAATGCAAAGGGGAGGGTTGTGTACAATTGGGTTTACCAACCATGGGATCGACAAGACATCCTAACCTTTAAGCAAACCTTGCCCGACTTAAGAAAGAACCCGACGGCATTTTATACCGAATTAGGCACCGCCTTGGGTTCGACAATAATGACTTTAGCAGATATTGACTTGTTCTTTGGGTTATGCCTGCCAGCTGATGTGTGGAAGCAAATCCGGAAGGTCGACCACACGGATCTGTTTGGACATACCTGGGACCAACTCGGTAAACTAGATAGACAGCGAGAGCCGGGGAGTAAACCAGTGAAGGACATACTGGAACTCCCAGACAAACTGGTCCAGAAGTTAAAAACCCTGGTCCCGGAAAGAAAAGTAGACTGGTCGATAGTCACGGCCTGTCGACAGAAACCCCAGGAGGATGTATCAGAATACTTCTCCCGATTCGAGACCGTGTTCTCCGACTACAGTGGCCAAGACATGACCACCGCAACCGGACAGCACCTGTTTGTGCAAAATTACGTAAAGGGACTAACACAGGAGGTCTCCCAAAAACTGCAGACGAGTGAGAGTAGTTGGGGGGCCTCCAAACCCGCAGCTATCCTTCAGATGGCTCAGTATTATGAGCACCAAAAGAATGAGAATGATAGGGCGTCCGAGAAAAGGAAGAAAGATTTAAAGGAAAGGGTAATGATAGCCCAGATACAAGGTATAGCGTTAGGACGGGAACACCAAAGGGGGAACTACCAATCAACCACCCCCAGAGATCTACCTCCTAAAGATCACACCCCAGCACCCCACACTGGACGTAGAGACGTTAGCAATGACCAATGCGCCTTCTGCAAAGGGCTCGGTCATTGGAAATTCCAGTGTCCAGTTCTGCTAGAAATGAATAGAACTAGGGAGTCCAGGGATGTGGCGGGTGGTCCGAGGAATAGAGTACAGGGACGAGGGAGCCCCAACGACACCAATAATGACACATCAGGAAGACTGAACACATTTGACCGTCCCCGACAGAACCAATATCAGCTATCTGAAGGTGAACATGCCCCCGACTTTGCATAGGACTGCCAGGGGCAAGGGAGGGATCCAGTCGAGCTCTGTGTTGACCAGCAAGGTCCTTATGTCACCGCTAAGGTCTTGGGTACAGAGTCTCCATTCTTGGTAGACACTGGGGCGACACGTAGTGTGTTATCAAAACGACTGATTCCAAGGGCACCCTTGTCTGGCTCACACATAACGTCGATAGGTTTCGATGGGACGCCCTCCACTAACCCCCTGTCCGTACCTATTACCTTTGACCTAGAAAACAACACCACTGACGCGACGTTTCTACTCTCCTCCAACTCCCCCGACGCCATTATGGGCATTGACTTACTGAAACATTTTCGAGCTACCATTAGGTGTTCCCCAGATGGAATACGAGTCATCCTGTACGACAACCCAGACATGCCCAGATCCCGTCCCCCACGACACATGTGCTCCATAACTGATGCTGACATGTCCTTGCTTGACACCCTGCCTTCGTACCTGTGGGCCAAAAATGACTCTGATGTGGGGCGAATGATGATTGATCCTATTCACATAACTGTACGACAGGACGCTATGCTCCCGAAACTCCCGCAGTATCGGATATCGCCAGAGGGTGAGAAGGCACTGGTAGCGATCATTCAGTCTCTGGTAGATGCAGGAGTGGTTGAAGAGGTGGTTAGCAACGTCTGCAACAGCCCAATCCTACCTATTGTTAAGAAGCAAGGTGAAGGAGATGAGAAAGCGTACCGCTTCATCATCGACTTGCGAGAGATTAACAAAGTGGTTGTACCCCAATATCCTGTGGTCTCTGATATCACCACCATTCTGACCCTCATCCCGTCCACTGCCACCACCTTCACTGTTATCGACCTTAAGAACGCGTTTTTCTCTATCCCCATCCATCCAGACAGCCGTTACCTCTTCGGCTTCACTTTAAAATCCCGTTCGTACCGATTTTGTAGAGCTCCCCAGGGGTACACTGAAAGTCCCAGCATTTATAGCCAGGCCCTCAAAAGACAGCTGGATGCCTTCCAGCTACCAGAGGGAGTGGTATTGATCCAATATGTCGATGATATCCTTTTGGCGGCTGACACCACCCCGCTTGCAACGACAGCCACCGTCCAACTCCTACACTTTCTTGCAGAGAATGGCCATAAAGTCTCCAAAAAGAAGTTACAGTTCTGTCAGCCACAGGTGACTTACCTAGGCCATCTTTTGTCCAAAGAAGGGAGGAAACTTAAACCCGACCGAATCCAAACCATCCTAGACACCCCCATCCCAAAAACACAAAAGCAGGTCCGCTCTTTGGTTGGCCTAACCTCTTTTTGCAGACAGTGGTTGCCTAATTACAGCCTTATCGTGAAACCATTACTCGCCCTACTGACCAAAGATGTCCCCTCCCCGCTTCCTTGGACCGCTGAGTGTCAAGCCTCCTTTAAAGAATTACGGGATGCACTCTGCTCAGCGCCCGTCCTCGGAACGCCGGATTACTCCAAACCTTTCTCCCTCTTCACCCATGAAAGGGAGGGATGCGCATTGTCTGTCCTAACACAATCAATTGGTCCTAAGCAGCGCCCTTGTGCCTACTTCTCCGCCACTCTTGATCCTGTAGCCAGAGCTTTGCCTGCCTGCCTTCGAGCAGTAGCCGCCGCTGCTGTCTCTATTCGTCAGAGCGAGGGAATTGTACTTTCCAACACTCTCACAGTGCTAGTACCCCATGCAGTTGACACCCTCTTGAACCAGACCAAAACCCAGCACCTGACTAGCGCACGACTGACAGGGTATGAACTGACGCTACTTGCACCCCACATCACACTAAAGAGATGCACGACTTTGAATCCTGCCACATTGTTACCCCTGCCTGAAAATGACCCCGGCATTCCTCCCATCCACGACTGTGTGACCCTCACGGACGAACAAACTAGGAGTAGGGTTGACCTCCGAGACACTGCTTTCCCTGACCCCGATGGAGAGCTATGGGTAGACGGCTCTTGCATCAAACTCCCAGATGGCACCACCTCAGCTGCCTATGCAGTAACGACAGCCCGAACAGTAGTTGAGACAGCTTGCATCACACAACGATCTGCCCAAGCAGCAGAGCTGATAGCCCTCACCCGAGCATGCATCATAGCCGCAGGGACCACCACGAACGTATATACGGACAGCCAGTATGCCTTCGGAGTGGTCCACCATTTTGGGCTCCTGTGGAGAGAGAGGGGATTCCTGACATCCCACGGCACCCCGATCCTCCACGGAGATCTAGTCTCCGCTCTGATTGAAGCAGTTCTCCTCCCCAAACGATTAGCGGTGATCAAATGTCAGGCACACAAAAAGGTGACAGACTTAGTTGGACAAGGGAATGCATTGGCCGACATCACTGCACGAACCACAGCCGAGAATAGGACGGTGACACGCATGTACGTGACCAGGTCACAAGCAGAAACATGGAGTGACACAAGGGTAATGATCAGAGACATACAGTCGGCCAGCACCTCTCACGAGCTGACTAAGTGGGCAAGGGTGGGTTTGAAGGATGAGGAAGGCTGTTGGCGAACGAAGGATGCAAGCAAATGGATGCTGCCCGACTCATATCTGATTCCCATACTGACCATGGCTCACTCCCCCGCACACATAGGATCTGCACCCATGATCGAACTCATTTCCAAAGTCTGGCATAACGACAAAATCCCTGACTCAGCCAGACGCCTAGTTCAGCAGTGCCTTATCTGTCTGCAACACAACCCCGGGAAAGGAACTGCAGTGCCCCGGGGAGGATTTGGGACCCCCAATCACCCCTTTGAGGTCCTTCAGATGGATTACATCCAACTAGAGAGATGCCAAAACCTGAAGTATGTACTAGTCATCGTATGTGCCTTCAGCAAATGGGTAGAAGCCTATCCAACCCGTGACAACACTGCCATGACTACTGCCAAAGTACTACTGAAGGAATTCTTCCCTCGCTATGGCCTTTGCCGAATTTTATGGAGCGACAACGGCCCCCACTTCATAGCTGAGGTTATCCAACTAATCCTGAAGGGGTTGGGGGTGAAGCAACGATTCCATGCGGTCTTCCACCCCCAATCCGCTGGTCTAGTGGAACGCCACAATGCCACACTAAAGCTGAAACTGGCAAAAATAGTGGCCACCACTGGACTTAACTGGCCGGATGCCCTCCCACTGGCTTTGTTATCAATGCGCTCCACTCCCACCAAGCACCATTTGACCCCCTACGAGGTCGTGTTCGGGCGGCCAATGAATCTCTGGACCGCTCCCAAACCGACCTCCATTCATGACGTCCCAGACGTCCTACTATCTGATTATTTGTGCAAGTTAACTAAAACGTTGTCTGTCATTCATCAACAGGTGCAGCAGGCCATCCCCGATGCTTCCAGGGGCCCCGGTCACGACATCCAACCGGGAGATTTCGTATTGATACGAAATTTCCAGCGAACCAAGAGTCTGGAACCTCGGTGGACGGGCCCCTGGCAAGTGCTGATCACCACCCGAACGGCACTCCGAGTGGAGGGGAAGAAGCACTGGCTGCACGCGCATCATTGCCGGAAGGTCTCTGCAAACCTGGCCACGACAGAAAACGTCAGCACCCAAGAAGAGCTCCTGAGCAAAGACCGACCGATATTGGACTGTTATCCAGATACTGAGGCACTCGAACTTGCAAAATTCTCTGATCCTACCGTGCCATCCAGAGAAGGGTATTTCCTGCGCCGAAAGGAGGGAGTCTCGGCTAAGTAGGCCACGGACTAAGTTAAAATCTCAGAACGGTGACCTACACACAATCAAGGGTTGCCGGGAGAGAAGCTAAACGAAGTCTGTGGTTCTGCCCACTACCGAGCCCCTTGAAGGTGATGGAAGCGCCAAATAAGAAGATGATGGAAGCGCCAGATAAGAAGATGATGGAAGCAACGGGAAATACCCAGCATAGAAATCCAAAGACCGACAACCTGCACAAATCAAAGACAATTGCACTCTTCATTGCCTTCCTCTTCTGCCTCCTCCTCATGACCTCCTTCTGGATTCTGGAGGAGAGCACACCGGCTCATGAGACATTGCTACCTACTGCACAGCCAACACCCCTGAAAGAGCATCACCTAATCTCTCTGTCGCCTCAGCTCCGAGAAAGGCGCAGGGAATTCTGGAACAATTCCTTCGTGCAACTGCTGCACCAACACAACCTTGCTGCAAATGCTACGAACTGCTGGATCTGTGGGTTGCTCCCGCATGCCACTGGACACTCCATCCCCTTCATCCCTTCACCCTTCTCAGTTCACGGCTCTTGCCTCGCCTGGTTGATCCTCATGCAAGAAAGCCACAGGGACAACGCCACCTCCAGCCGGACAGTGTCACACTTCTACTCTGGGTTCTGGCTGAACAAAACAGGAAAGACCCCAGCTGCCCTGTGTCCTGCGCTCGCAGGCGCCACCTTCATCAAAGACATTCCAGCCAAAGAACGAGTCGAAGTACAGGTGCTCCACAATCCAGCCAGGACCACCTTCACTCATCTGCAAAAACAAACTACCGCCACTCTAACTGTGGCCCTGTCTGTCATCAATGTCACAGGTTTCGTGTGTCTCGAAGGCCAGGGAACGCAACTGGTGGGTTACAGCGCCTGCCGAATCACCAGAACATTGGACTCAGCTGAACCCCCTTCTTTTGTTGCTTCTCCAAACATGTACTTTGTGTGTGGCACCAAGGCTTACACCTGGCTCCCGAGAGGTTGGAAGGGCACCTGTTATATTGCCTTCGTTCTTCCACCCACATATGTAGCCCCTGCCAACCATCACCGGCAGAGGCGTGCAGACGACCTTGGACAAACCGACTCCACCGGAGCACAGTTCCTGGATGCAGCAAAGGGACTTGTTCCTCTGTGGGGTCCAATGGCAAACAGCCGTGCTATCCGACACCTGACCCAGGCCGTAGAAACAACGATCAACATCACGGCTGGCATCCTCGCCAACAACACTGCGGAACTTCAGGCGGTCCGCCTTGTGACCCTTCAAAATCGACTCGTCCTAGACGTGGTCCTGGCCGACCGAGGAGGAGCATGCCGCATCATCGGATCCAGCTGCTGCACCTACGTGCCTGACAACTCGCCTTCAGTCTACAAAGCCATTGAACACCTCCACAGACTGTCCTCAGAGGTTCACCAAGAGCAGGAAGGATGGTCGCTTGGGAGCTGGTTTTGGGACACTTTGAAAAATTGGGGTTGGAAGTTGTTTTCCTTCGTACTGGTACCTGTTGTGATATTATGTGGGTGTTGCTTAGGTATCCAATGTCTGCCACCTTTGCTCGGCCTTGCTTCTAGCTGTATGTGCCCAAAGACTTTGGACTTCCGAAATGAGCACATGAGCCCCCTCTATGAAGTAGAAATACGTGGCCTTATGGGGATAAATCCGAACTGACAAGTTGGCGAGACATGTTAAAAGGGAGGACTGTGGAATTTCAGTTTGCGATCTGAACATCATCTGCGCCAGCTTGTCACCTATGTACTGCGTGCACGGCAGCCATTTTAGATATCATGGTCTCCCTGTCCACGATCGATCGCCAGCGCGCCCCTCTGACCCAGCAAACATCCTCCGCGCACCCTGGCTCCCCCTCCCTCCTCCTTGTGAGCATGACCCTTCTGCATGACCCTGCCCTTGGGAGTCACGCCAGCGCCTGACCAACACCTCCTCTCCTCCCATGAATGCCCCTCTGTTGATAAACCTCCCCTCTGCGCTGGATTGTCCACGCAGCATGAATACCACTCCATTGATGGCCCCTCACCCCGTGTCCGACTGTCCACACAGGTCCGAGGCCATTGCCTAAGCCGAGAGATATCATTTACTGCCCTTATTGTATGAGGTCGCCCTCCTTCAAAGGACCCTCTATTGATCCAGGCCTCCCCACCCCCTGTGACATGATCAGGCGCACACATCCTAAGACTCGACGAAACACTCAGCTGTGTGATGACCCTCTCTCTTATCAGCAGGTTGAGGACCTCCATTGTGAAGGTATATGGGGGTGGGATTAACACGAGGATTACGGGGATGTCTTTTTTCTTGCCTTACAAAGTTGTGATTGTAATAAAGGAAGGTCACATGCCATAAACCAGTGTATAAGAGGCCAGGCCTCCGAGAGGCTGTTAGAGCACCTCGAGACGATACCTTGTTGTCTGATCTGATGTGTTCTGCTCCGTCGGAATAAACTTCTGTTTCCTGCCTTCTGGTCTCCGGCGCCTGCCTCATTGCTTGGTAAATTTGAATGGTACAAGGGCGGTTAGCGCCGGGCAAATCTTGAGAAAGGTCCTAGCCCTACCTTTTTCTACACCACTACCAGAGTGGATTCCATTTTGTTTATGTAAATTGCCAGGGGAGACCGAATCCACTTTCCCTCTCCCTCCCTCCTCTTGTTATACTTTTGTTGTTGTGTTGTAGCATAATTAACTCTCTTGTTGCCTCAGATTCTGGGTGAAGTTGCTTCTCAGTCTCCTCCTTTTTCTGGCGGCATTATGGAAAATAGCCTTGAACATTACATCTCAGGCTGTAGAAGGCTGAATGTCAGTGAAGAACAATTTCCCCACCCTTTACCATGTTGGCATTGGGCTGTGTGGAACCTGGTAGCATCATTAACCACACTCCACCTTCTTACAAAATGGAAAAGGCAGAGTTAAGACTGAGATGCTTCAGAATCCTTGTTCTCTAAGTTCAGGTGTTCAGTTTCAGTTTTTTATTTAGTCCATGCAAGCGGACGAAATTCTTATTGTGATCCCACTGTGTCAGCCCTGCAGTCATTGCAAGTGAAGTGCCACAACATTGAAGTGAGAGTGACTGACAATAGCAACGTATTGGGTGACTAAACTAAAAAGTAAGGGGCCTAGTTACATGAATGTCTTGCAGTGCAGTGGTGTAAGTTGACTTCCTGCACTGCGTGACAGGAAAAGGGCACAAATGCACTGTATTTAAGGCAACACAGTGAATTCCCGTGATTTCCCCAGTTCTAGTGTGCTTTCGGTAGCCTAGCGCCAATGCAGGCACCCTTGCACTATGGTGCAAAATCCCTGCAGGATTGTTTTTGTGTAGGAAAAATATTCCTCTTTTTATGTGTGCTGCACAACACATAGAAAGAGGAAGTAACAAGAGGGAAATAAAGATATTTCTCCTTGTTATGCCTCACCTGTAAAGGTGTTTTTGTTTGGCGCATTTTACGGTCTACCAGTCCTGGTAAATCTGGGAATGCAACAAAAAAGGGAACACCCACACAATGCCCATAGAATGCCTTCCCATGGCAGAGTAAGGCAACACAGCAATTTGTGCTGCTTTCCCTTACTCCAGATTTTTGGAGCCACTCAAAGCCACGAAAGGTGGCTTTCCGTGGCTTCATAAATCATATGTAAGGTTTGCATTGCTCTTGCACCATGTTATGATGCAAAGCGACTCATAAATAGGCCCCCAAGTTCAAATCTGTAGTGAGTGCCTCTATAGTAAAGGCAAAAACATGTCCTATTCTTTGTCTTTCCTTCTCTTCCCCAACCTTGTCTGAGGTCGCCAGGACCTTATATGGTCTGCTAGTGGTTGGTACAAGTGTACAATGATTGGTTGCTGTATCTGGGGTTTCTATTGGATTAGGGTTAGTATCCTCATTGGTTGGGTATTTGAGGGTTCTCATTGGTTTTTGGGTCTGTGATTCAATCAATGTATGGTCTGGACTAGGGCTAGGGTTAGAATTTCTATTGGAAGTAGGGACTAGGGCTTCCTATGTTATTGGTTGTTGGGAGTAGGGTGGGACTAGGGCTAGTGTTAGACCTTTAATTGGAAGTAGCGATTAGGGATTCTGGTATGATTGGTTGCTGGACTAGTTGGGGGACTAAGAGTAGGGTTAGGCTTTGTATTGGAAGTAGGGACTAGGGCTTCCTGTACCATTGGTTGCTTGGACTTGGGTTGGGACTACTGGTAGGGCTAGGGCCTCTATTGGACGTAGAGATCAGATTTAACTGATTGGGTGCTTGGACTAGGGTAAGATTGGCTGTAAGGTCCTGGTCTCCTATTGGTTCTAGATTTTTAGGGCTAGTGTTGTGATTGGATAGTGTGAGGGCTAGGGTTCCCATTGGCTGAAGGGGTCACCTGATTATTAGGGCTATAAAATCCCAGGGTTAGGGTGTCTCAGCCCGGGCGTTGAGGCTAAGGGCAGAGAAAACAAGGGTGGCTGCCTGTTTAAGCCTGTTAAGGGCAGAGAGGACAAGGGCAGTTGCCTGTTTGAGCCTGATCGAGACTGGCCAGGGCCAGAAATGCTGCCCATTTTCCCATTTAGCAGTACCCAGTCCACACCACCCACAGCCACAAACTTAAGGATCTATATATTTATCACTTTCATCTAATTTAGCAATTCCAATGCACTACCCTATTTCGCAACCTTTACATCTATCAATATATTCTGTAGATCTACTCTCATTTATCCCAAACCCTGTGCCACTACTATGAGCCCCAAAATAAACCTTTCTTGACTCTCTCCTTCCATACCCATCCTTGTATCATCTGACACCTACTTCTACTATACCTATCCCACAAAACAAACCTTTCTCAACTCTTCCCTCTGACTCCTCCCCTCCAAAACTCATTTGTACTCATCCAAAAGCCTCCTTCTACTGCTAAGCCCTTAAAAAAAATGCTTCACTCTTTTATACCTCCACTATCCTTTTCAATCAAAATTATTAGACTAACATGTTCACTTCTCAAATTCCATATTCAACTATACTAATTCACCACTAATCCTTTATGGGTTCCGGAGTGGCGTGCTTCAACACCACATCAGGGGTAACAAGTGCTATATGAATGCAAACGTTTCTTCCCCTTTTATCCTTCCGCTATCCTTCTCGCACCAAATAACTGACTAATATCCACCACTGAGATTACTTTCATATTTCACCATACTAATTCACCGCTAATCCTTTATGGGCTTCTGGAGTAGCGTGCTTCAACACCCCATCAGGGGTAACAAGCACTGTATAAATACAAACCTTTTTTCCTCCTCTATCCTTCTGATATCATTCCAAATCCAAATAACTGACTAACCTATCCACCACTTAAAATGTACTTGCAACAGTCCAATCTCATTAATTAATTCCGACTCGAACCTCTACGCAAAGATTTTAGCCATTCGGCTCGGGAGGGTCATCCAACATCTGGTCTCCCCCTGGCAGCATGGCTTTATTTCCGGCAAGGGCACTACGGATCATACCGGCAGGGCCATCTCTCTTTTTGACATCATGAGCGGGACGGGGGGCCAGATGTCGATGATCCTTCTCGACGCCTTCGATCGAGTTTCATGGAAATTTTTATGGGAGGTGCTCGAACTGGATAACTTTGGGCCCGGCGTTGCTAATTCAATCAAAGCAATGTACCAAGAATCAAGGGCCAAGCTTCAAGTGATCGGTATAGAATCTAGATCAATTAATATATTGAGAGGCACAAGGCAGGGATGTCCATGCTCCCTGATATTATTTGTCATGTATATTAACCCCCTGATTCTAAAATTAATAACATCTAGGGCAATAGAACCTATTACTGTTGGTATACATGAAACTAAGATATTGGCCTATGCAGATGACGTGGCGGTAGTAACCCCTAACCCTGCTGAGGCAATTGTAGAAATTGAACTTATTACCCAGGGTTTTGGTCATTATTCTGGGTACTCACTTAATCGAGATAAAACAGTGGTCATATGTACCAATAATGTTGAATATGAGGATCCTAAGAAAGTGGATATAGCCACATATCTTGGAATATGTATATCCCCTAGGGTAGAAAACATTAACAAGCTTAACTACGAACCCCTATTGAAGGCTATAAGGAAAGATCTCATGAGGTTTAATAGTCTTCACCTGTCCATTATTGGCAGGGGGAATTTTTAAAAAATGAACATTCTTCCCAGGCTACTATATTTGTTTCGAGCTATCCCCCTAATAGTGGAAGATAATATCATTAAATCCATAAAGTCACAAATGTCCAAATTCGTTTGGGAATACAGAAAAATTAGGAGGGCTATGACATATTTATCTCTACCTCAACATAGAGCCAAATATAATGCTATGCCTCTGAGCTGCTCTTCTCCATCAAATGACACCATTATTTAATATGACATCATCGACGTAAACTACACAGAGTAACGAGATACCATCCATATATGAATTAGCAATTGGGAACTAAGCAAAAGGTCTTTTGCTGAGACAACTAGAACCGTCTTACGACAAAAAAGTTAAGTTTAAGATCATCAATAGTGCTTGGAAAATATGGAAGATGTCCTCCAGACATCTTGCAATCCCAAAATTTAATAAATACACCCCGCTATGGCACTCCTCAGTATTGTCAATACAAGCTAACAACGATATTGCCAAAAAATTGGAAAATTTGGGGATTGCCCCAGTGGGGGATTTTCTTGGTGGAGAATCAGGCACTAGGTGTTTGAACCTTCAAACAGACTTTGCTATTCCTAGCACTGATTACTTTAAGTTTATCCAAGTCAATACCATTCTTAATTCAAAAACTCCAAGAATCACACATGAGAACATTCTTTTTCTTGAGAATATAGGTAAACGGTCAACTAGAATAGGCACAAGATATGATATGTTATTGGAGAAACAAAAGGACGATCTGGAACACATAGAGACATTGTGGGCGGGTAAACATATTAATCCCAATGTAGATATTGATATGTCCCTGTTGCTAACATCCAAACTACTCCTATCATCATATCTAAAAGCACAGTTATACAAAACTATTTACGACCTATATTATACACTAGCTAAGTTATATACTTGGAGCAAAAGATTAATTGATGAATGTCCGAGATGTGGAATAGGCCCTGTAACTCTAGTACATATGTTTTATGAATGTGTAAAATTAACATCATTTAAAAGAATGCTATCCGAATTTTGGGAGGAAGTGTTTGGCCATAAAGTAGCAGAATCGCCAACCCTCTATATACTTGGTTATGATAGTATTCTTGGACATAGCACGGAAGAGGTAACATGTTTATTTTTGGGCACAACAGTTTATAGAATAATATTGGCAGCTCGATGGAAGGAGGTGGAGTCCCCGAATTTCCAAATGTTGCTAACTCGTTTTCTGGGAATCTATAATCAACAAAAAACACATTAATGCAGCTAGGGGAAAAAATTCAGGAATACGTGGCTGTAATATTTGGCGGCCAATTGCTGCCTGGAGAAGAGATATAAGAAATGCTTAAAGATGAACTGTTTCTTCGTATGATATTTTTCGACATAATGTAAGGTTTTATCTTTTTTTAACTAATATTATGAATCATACATGTTTTTTCTTTATGATTTATTACTGATGTATTTGAATATTTTTATTATCTTTTGTACAATATTTGGAGTTGCTCAATAATTAAAAAAAATAATAAAAGAAGGACATGGAAAAAAAATGTACTTGCATGTTTCACTATACTAATTCAACACTAATCCTCTATGGGTCCCGGAGTAGCGTGCAACTCGCCAAAAAAGTGCTTTGACGCCTCGTCAGCGGTAGTAAGCGCTATATAAATGCAGTTACAATACAATACAATCTGTGTTTGACCTCAAGACACATGTACAAATGTTGTCAAGTTGGGTCAACATTTCATCCTGCTGGGATGGACAAAATTAGTGCCTCTGATTTGGGGTTTGCATGTTGTAATTCCATGCAATGGCTTATGCCTCAACACATTTTGCAATCACCATCCTCCACTGGTCAGCTCTATATGAATATATACAATGTGTTATGTTCAAATTCATACTACATGCAGTGAAATGTTTACAATTCGAAGATACTGGAGAGAGGGGGATTACATTTCTGCAAAAAATATTGTGTAAAAAACCCAGAAAATAAATTATTAAATATATTCAGAAAATGCCTTTCCCAGTTTCGACAATACTTCAAGCCTCCAGCTAATCATTTAATGCAGCTCAAAAAATAAACAAAAACACTTAGGGGCATATGTACATAAAAGTGGCGGCGTATGTTGTTAGTTCCCTTGGCTTAACAACACGCTCCACCACTTCTGAAACGCAGGGCTGCACCATATTTACAAGAATATGGTGCATTCCTGCGTTTCCCCCTGCGCTGGCTCTACGTTTAGCAGCCTAGTGCCAACGCAGGCACCCTTGCACCATAGTGCAAGGGTGTTTGCATTCAGGGGAAGATTGTTTATGGGCAGGAACCGTTTCTTTTCTCCTCGTTTTTGCTGGTTTCATGAGTGCTGCATTGTGCAGCATATATGAAAACAGCTAAAATGCCAATGATTGTTTATGTAAAGGAATTTTTCCCTTCCTGCTTCCTTCCTGCTCCCACAGAAAAATGAAGCTCATTCCAGAAAATGGCAGCCAGGAGAGAAAAGGAGCAAAACCCGGAAAGTATGCCTGGTGATTGAGGTATAGTCAATAAGCATGAGGAGAGGAATGCAGCACCCAATGAGAAATTCACTGAGACCTACTCTCTTTAATGTATGTCTCTCCCCTAGTCACCCTGTTTTAAAAACTTGGCTTTTCTCCCAAAACAATCTTTAAATGCTGCTTTGTAACTTCTATGTGTTCTGCCTAATTTAGCAAACAAAGAAGTAGAGAAACTCAATTTTTTTTAAATATTGTTTATGTGCAGGAAGGGGACCCTTCCTGTACATAAACAGTCATTGGTCGTTTGCTGTTTTCATGTGTGCTGCACAACGCAGCAAATATGAAAACAGCAAAAACTAGGAAAATTAAACATTTCTCCTCGTTGCGCCAGGGTAGGATCGGGTTTTCGCTGGTGTTAATTCTGGCTATGCCTCCTATTACGCCTCCCTTGTAAGGCAGGATCAGAAAATGGGTGTTGCGGTGGAACGCCCACAGTAACATCCATTGCCTCCTCCTTTCACGCTAAGCATAGTGTGAAAGGGGGCCTTATTTACAAGGCAGCGTTAAGCCATGTGAAGTGGCTTAACGCTGCCTTGTAAATAAGGCAAAGCCCCTATCGCCACAGGAACGTCCTAAAAAGTGACGTTCCCGTGGCGATAGGAGCTTGTACATGTGCCCCTAAGTTTTTATTACTTTGGGGGGAATATTTACAAAGGCATTGTGCCACCAGACCATCACTTTTTTCGACGTTCCGGTGGCACAATGCTCTGCTCCATATTTACAAAGCAGTTTGTGTGGCTTAACACCACTTTGTAAATATCATCCCCTTTCCTGCAGGGCGTGCACAGGTGTTGCTGTGGGCATCCATCGCAACATCCTTTGGTTTCTTATGCTGCCCCAGATTTACAAGAATCTGTAAATCTAAGGGAGAGCCAAAGACTAACACCACTTAAAGCAGGCGCTAGATTAGCTGAACAAGGAGAAATACTTTTATATCTCCTCGGTTTTTATCTTTTTATATGTTGTGCATTTTGCAGCACAAAGAGAAAGATAACAAAATATTTTTTATGCGCAGGAAGGTGTCCCTTCTTGCACATAAACAAGCATCCCTGCAACACGGACACCCTTCCACAATGATGCAAAGGTGTCTGTTTTGACGCAAGGCAGCTGTTTTTAGCGCCAGCGCAAGGGAAAACTCAGGGGTGCTCTGTATTCTTGTAAATATGGCGCATCCATGCATTTTTTAAATGACGCGGTGTAGCAAAATTACTTGCAACGCCTCACTGTGCCATTTCCGTGTAAATATGCCCCATAGTATCATGCACACATATTTCATTAGCTGTAAGCGACCAACTTTTTTACGCAAATACATGCTGATAATAGGCTATAACATGAGTCGTTAGAGATACAGCGGTGCAAATATCTAACAGAAATGTCACCACAAAATAATACATTCTTTCTCTCTGGCAAACTCTACACAAAACTTTGCGCATGTGTGCCGCGAACCAACAGTGAGCTTGTTCCACGCTGGAGCCAGAGGTGACTTTCGCCTGCCTGCAGGAGGATGATGGCATTTAGCTCTCTACTTTTCTGTCAGCAGGTGGGATGAATGCGGTTCGGGCTGTAACTGGCTATCTTCTAAAGACAGGGGAGCCGAGCTTTCACGGAATGTCACGGAGCTCTTATTGAAAGCCCTTTTCCCATTTCTATATCTGTCATCATCTTCTTATTTTGTGGTTATCTGTTCAGTTGCCCTGAAATTGGTTCGCTGGGAGCTGACATTTTGAAAGCACTTTGGGATGGTATTGTAGGAGCGCGCCATTATTGTAGCACAAATAATGCCACGCTACAAGAGCTTCATACATTCTGTGCTGAAATAATCTGAAATTGGGGAGGCTGTTCTGAGTTTCGGTTATTAAACATGGTAAATCATAAGGAGAGCGTAACTGCTGACTTCAGGAAAGTCGGTTGCATACCCTGACTACACATTGTGACTTCTTAATCGATAAAACACGAAGATATTGTACATGAATGGTATATAAAGTATGTCCCAGAACAGTGTAAATATTGTATACCAATGAAACGAATAAATCCAAGTGTACTTTAAGGGTATGCAACCTTTACAACGCAACTTTTACCACGCAGTGCTGTTACAACGCATGTATTACAACGAAAACCATTACAACGCATTACACTGAGGGGCGCTCTAGGATAAGGAATAGTTTTAATTTACTTTCCAACACCTTCCCTAGTGTCCACGGGGACTGGAGTTGGAGTAGTAAATTAAACTATTCACTATCCAGCACCCCCAAGTGTAATGCGTTGTAAAGGTTTTCGTTGTAATACTTGCGTTGTAAAAGCATGCGTGGTAAAAGCATGCGTTGTAACGTCATACATCCGTACTTTAAGTGCATTGCAGTGTCAGTGGCTGTTGATTTCACTCAGCGCTACATAAATGTTAGTTTGTGCTTTTGTTATGTTATATTGTCATACTACGTCACATTATGAGTTGTTATGATAGGTTGGGATGTGAGTTGCTACTTTGCACTGTGTTGAGCTAAGCTGTGATTAGTATTTGAAAAGTGCATTAATACCAATGGCAGTGTCCTGTAGCACTTTCAGAATTTGAGCCCTATTTAGATTGCAATTGCTTGACCCCACAGTCTTATGACTGTCTCTTTTTCACAGATTGACACTGGCCAACCAGCTCATTAACATGTGCTTACTCTTTTCATTGTACTTATTCTGGCACTTTTACCCATAACTCTGCACAAAACAATCTAACCAATACAGAATGACTGCCAACATACACAAATTAGCAACAGCAAGAAGTCAGTTTCAAATATTGACACCAGATGCAGTCTTAAAAGTTCCTTCATCACCATGATAAACAAACCTTGGCTTTTCTGCCATCAGCTATACTGACGATACTCATATTATTGTATCAGTCTCTGGTAATCAGCAAGAATCAGCTGTCAACTTCCTTAAATGTGTGCAACAAATCAAGTGGATGTTCACAACTGCCTGAAACTAAATTCCGGCAAAACAGATGTTTTGCTGCTGGGCAATACTGTCTCTTTCTGGTCTCCCATTGGTGGCCATCTGATTTAGGCTCAGTTCCGCTTTCAGAACTTGGGTGTCATTTTTGATAATCATCTGTCCTTTGACAAGCAGGTGAACGCAATCACTTCCTCTGCTTTTCTCACTCTAAAAATTCTGAGAAAGATTCTGCCTTTTCGTCCCACTGGACCTGAGGAAGCTAGTAGTAACCACCCTTACATTTTCCAAAATTGTCTATTGCAGTGGTCTGTACATTAACCTACAGAAACCTCTTCTCAATAAGTTTGGATTTTGCTGTCTGTATATTGCTTGAAATACACAGGCACAATTCTGTTTCTAACGTGCTGGTTTACCTTCATTGGTTACCAGTGCAGAAGCGAATAGACTTCAAGGCCCTTTGCGTCATATTCAAAGCCTTACATGAGGAGGGCCCTGACTATTTAAAAAAGAACTCAATCAGATACCCTCCATCCAGGTCACTTTGGTCCTCTTCTGTAGTCAATCTTATAGTATCCAAATTCAAACGAGTCCGCTGGGGTGGAAGAAACTTTATCTATGGAACTACGAAATGGTGGAACGCCTTACCACTCTACCTAAAGACTAGTAGTCCATCCTTGCCCTCTTTTAGAAGGAATCTTAAAACTTGGCTTTTTTAACCCAAAGTTGTGTCCACCGTCCTAACCGATCTGTGATAGGCCAGCGCCAAGAGGCGCCCTGGGGCATTCGAGCGCTTTACCAAACCCGTTTTCAGTTCAATTCAAATGTGCTGTGAGATTACAGCACACAAGTAAGGTAGAGCCAGAGCACAATACCATCATCTGTGAGAAGCTGCTTTTTCTGATGAGTATTCTTATAACCCAAGAATTCCTCCAATGCCTATAATTTCATAGTGCATGGGGTCCATATGATGACTCACATTTCTTAACCCCTTCCCTGCTCATGACGAGCTCAGCTCGTCATGTAGTACACTGGTCGTGTGCTTATGACGAGCTGAGCTCGTCATGAAATAAAGCCTTTCAAGCTTTTCCAGCACAGGAGGGGAAAAGCCATAGCAGTCAGAACTGTACCGAATGTGAGGGATAGCCATATATTCGCAGAGTGTGTTTAGATTCAGGTCTTTCTTCCCGGGTCCAGAGATTATGCATCCTGTGTTAAGGAGAAAGTGGTTTGATACACATTGCCAGCATGCTGCTTACGACACAGTCTGAGTAGACAATAATCGCAAAAAAAGGTTATGATTACCCTGTCCATTGATTAATGTTAGAATGTCTGCAAACAGAAAACGTGCAGGAAGAAATGCAAATTTATAATGATAATAAAGAAATCATATTGATTTTGTATTTTTCAATACTAGGACTATTTTTTAACTCTGGTAACTTACTTTTCATGCTTCCTGTTTGCTATTTTACTCTATTTATCCTGTCGGTTGTGCCCCTGCTTTGATTTCTCTATTTTGCTAATTTTATGTTCTAGTTCTGCCATTTGACAACCGAATTAATATAAAGTTCTATGACGCCCTCTGGATTTATTTCAAACTAATAAACCTGCTAAATCAATAAATACATATGCTGCAATGCAAGTTAGTACAGTCATCACCTGCGGGCTGCTAGTGCTAATGCACTGCCTTGTGATAGGCATGTGATTTGCAGAAGAATACAATTATGTTCTGCTTCCATTGACAAACTTAAAAGCATCTTTCTGATACATCCATTGAAGAGCTGAGTGCCATGGCTCAGCGTCTCATTGATAAATACTGTCCATGACTATATGCAGCCACTTCAACTTGTGTCCAACATATTTTTTGAAAGATGTGAATTGGAAATGTGTTTCTGGCAGTGTGAGTAATGAGCTGAAAAGGAAATGAAAAGCAAATAATGCCAAATGGATTTGAGAAATAAACCCTTTACTCTTATGCCCCAGATTAAACCTTATTTCCACTGTCCCCATCTTCTTCACTCAACAAGCAAAAGATAGCAGTGGTTAATGCCTGCATTACAACCATTGTGATTTGAGTTAGTTTATTTCTGCATTCCCAAGAGGGTACTTGCTCTTGAAGTGTTAATATTCAAGGGGGGGGGGGTTAAAAAAAGTCACGCAACGCAGCGTAGCCCCCGCGAGGCTGCGCAAAAGGGAGGGCGCTGATTTCAGTTGCCGTGAGCCATGCACACACCTTAACGCTAGGGTGTGTGCATGAGTGTAGCATAGGTTTTGTACAAGAAGGGTAGTACCCTACTTGTACAAAATACTATGCTAGCACCATGCAAAGCTTTTCCCACTTTGCATACGTCATGCACTTTGCATACGTCATGCACAGGACAGCACGCATGCTAAGTCGGAAAAGCACAGAGAAATTAAAGCATTTCTCCTGTTAGCACCTCCTTTGAAGGAGCGTTAACTTTTGACGCAAAGCCATATTTTTTTGTAAATATAGTTTTGCGTCAAAAGGCATGGGTGGTTGCATGGGAAATCCCACGTATCACCCATGAATTGCCCCCTCGGCACAAAGTAACGCAAAGCAGTTCTTTGCGCTGCTAAGCACTACTTAGAGGGTGCTTTCCAAAGCAGAGCAAGTTTTGCACTGGAGAGAAAATATATTTTTTTAAATTAGTGCTGGTTAGCGTCACGCTGGTGAAGCAAAACCAGCACAAAAGGTTTGAAAATCTCCCCCAAGGTGTTAACATCGATCAAGACCTTCTGCAGAGGATGTTATCCCCTGTAGATGTCCTGCCCCACCAGTATGAGCACAAGCTGAAGCCTTGGTGCATAGTGACAGGATCTTACCATCAGGGTTCGCTATGTCCAGCAGGGTGAAATTACCTCCCAAATAAAAGCTACGTGGGTGTGAAGCAGAGGTGCATTCTAGCTCCTTTCCATTTCTCCTCTACATAAACTGGATGTCAAAACATCTCTTTGAGGTAGAACAGGGCACCCTCCGAAGAAGTAGGCAACCCATCCCAATTCTGTTATATGCAGATCATGCTGTGTTGATCACCCGTACTGCAAATTGTTTACAAGTCTTACTAGACTCCTTTTCCTCATAAATAAACCTAAGGGTCAATCACTCTAAATCATACACAATGATGTGGTCCCTGTAGAACAAGGTAAAAAAAAAGTTTCATGAGGAAAACAGCCTTCGAGAGGGTGAATGATTTTAATTATTTAGGGATTCTTTTTAGCTCTTCTTTGAAATAGAACTCACTTTTAACTGCCATGGGCTAAACAATTAAGCAGGAATATAAAGACAATTTTTAGGTTTTCTCATAGGCTGTGTTGATTGACTTGTATAAGAGTAAAAGTATTTCAGAGGGGTCTTAAAGAGCAAGTTTATGACGGTATGCAAACGCGACAATCCTCCAAAGGGTTGAAAATAGTTTCTTATGGAGGCTAATTACAGTTCGCTGCCCTGATCTGCCATGAGATATTAGACCTCACCTTTTTGGAGGCTCAGTTGGGCGTTGCCACAATTCATACACTAGGGGGCTGTCATTCTGATCTCCACTACAAGGAAAATATTTATTGGCAAGATAGTTAACTTGGAAAACCAGGGTGGGACCAAACATATATTCCCCAAGCATGTTCCATCAGCAGCACTTAATTTGTAAAACAATAAATGCATGCCGAGGCCCAAAGTATTACTCAGAGGTCAGTGGATTGCGCTATTGAATATTGAGAGTGCTCAATGGTAACTCTGTGTATGCCTGATTTCGCGGCATGTCTCTTTCATCTCCCACCACACTCCCCTGTCCCATTTAGCTTATTCTTTCCTGATTATTTCCACCCATACTTTCTTTATTTCTTTGTCAATGTCTTTCCTGCCTTTCTCTTTCTCTTTTTTCCCCACCTTTTTTTCTTTATCGATCTCTTGCTCAGGGTCAAAGCCTAATGAGGACAAATATGTGCTGGTCCCTAGAAATAAGTGCCAGTCTGCCCTACCTGCAACCACTGGCTTAAATTAAGCACTGTCTATCACACACTACCACTGATTTGCTCACCAGTGAATGAGGCAGTCTATTGAGTGGGAAGCTGCAAACCAATCACGCTCTAGAGACTGCTTGGAGGGCCTTCCAAATGTAAAACCATAAATGTGCCACAAATTAAAAAAAACACCATCTACGTCTTGGACCAAAAAAACAATTGCTTGGTTTCCATAGAAGATAACAAGACTCAGATCATGGTGATTTATCATGCAGTCATCCAGCACTAAGAACCTGATTGCACCTTAGTGATAACATAGGTTTGAGAAGCATACGGAATTTATGATTCTACTGAAATAAAAATCTGCAAAAATGGACCGCGATCCCTGCCCACAATCGCAACAACCGCCCCCGTCGCACATGCAACCCTCTTTCAGATCTCGACACTCTCTTCCTCCTCCGCTCCTACGACCCTGCACCCCTAAACCTCACAACCACCTCGACCTCGCACCACTCCATTCCCACATTACTCTCAAATCCCCATAGACCCTCCACTCTAAATAACAGAATATCCGTCCCGAATAACCTTAGAAAAGTCCCCCTCTCTCTAGTTCCCTCTTCCTCCCTTGACACACCCCGTCTCAAATGCACTCTCCTAAACTGTAGGTCGGCTTCTAGACACTCCTCCGCCATCGCTGAGCTCATCCTATCATTGGACCATGACCTAATCTTCCTGACGGAAACCTGGCTAACCGAATCTTCTACACCTATAATGGACATTCTGGTTCCCCCCAACTACCACATTATTAGGCTTGACAGGTCTGGCAAGATAGGCGGCGGAATCGCATGCATATACAGGAACAGCTTTTCTGTTCTGAAAGTCTCTGCGCCTTCCCTACCCTCTCCAACTTGCTATGAATACATCTGCCTCGATATCATCAGTGATGGCAAACCGATATGCTCTCTTCATGGCATTTACCACCCACCAAGAGACAACCTCCTCTTCGCCCAACAAATGATGGACTTGATTTCAACCAACGCCGGACGACAGCTCACCCAAATATACCTTGGTGACTTCAACCTCCATTGGAACGATCCTAATGATGTAGTGGTTAATAGTCTCAAAAACTTCCTCAGCGCCCTGGATCTCACACAATTATGCAACAGCCCGACCCACGAGAAAGGTTCTATCCTCGACCTTATCATCGCCAGAGAGGACGCTGCTCAACTTGAGTCTATCCAACCCTGTGACTGGTCAGACCATCACACTGTCACATTCCACATCAATGACAAAGTCAAACTCAACCCGGTTCAACCCTCCAGACCTAAAGTCTGGAAAAGAGACCTGAAAAAACTCAACCCAGTCTCCTTACCCCCGAACAGACGCGACATCCTACTCCCGCCCACGGGCGCTACAGATGTACAATCCCTGACTGACCACTATCTCAACGCCATGACCTCAATAATCAATGAGGCTGCTCCTATGCAGCTAAAAAGAGTCTCAGCTAAAATCTCCAATCCATGGTACGACGGGAGTCTCAATGAAGATAGACGAGCCATGCGAATGGCAGAGCGCATCTGGTGGGCAGCTCCCTCTGCACTGCACCTGAAAACCCTGAAGAAAAAGAGAAACGCCTACTTCAGGAAAATAAAGCGCTCAAAAGCAAACTTCTTCAGCCTCCAGCTCGACCAAGCAAAAAACCGCCCAAGAAAACTGTTTGAGTTAATCAGAACACAAACCAAGGAACAACCCCAACCTCTCAGTACCTTGCACGAAGCACCCTCCTGTGAGAACTTCGCCGCTTTCTTTACCCAAAAAACTGACAACATACAGAGTGATCTCCACGCTGACGCAAGACTCCACACCACACTCAACTGCATAACACCCACTGGACCCAAAAACAATGCTACATGGTCAACCTTTGAAACCTACTCCGAAGAAGAAATAGGCAAACTGCTCAGCACCCTGAAACCTTCCAATCACCTCACGGATCCCCTCCCTGCTAACGCTGTCAAAGATTTCACCCCACTACTCCTTCCACTCTGGACTAAGATTATCAACAGCTCGCTCCAAGAAGGAACCATCCCTGACTCCCTTAAAGTTGGACAAGTCACACCTCTGCTAAACAAACCTACTGCCGACCCATCCGACCTAAACAACTACCGTCCCATTACCAATATTCCCACTCTCGCCAAATTATTGGAAAAATGCGCTCAACTACAACTGACTTAACACATTGATCTGTTTGATCTCCTCAACCTTCATCAATCAGGCTTCCGAGCAGGTCACAGCACCGAAACTGCTATGACTCACATAGTCGACGACGCCCTTCAAATCCTAGATCAAGGGGATACCTGCCTCCTCATCCTTCTTGATCTCTCTTCAGCGTTCGACACTGTTAAACATGAGAAATTACTCGATCTGTTGAACACAAGAATGGGTCTTTCCGGGACTGTTCTCAAGTGGTTCACCTCCTTTCTACACAACAGGTCACAGAAATTCAAGAGTAACAACCTGATGTCCTCTCCAATACCTGTTTCGTTAGGTGTCCCCCAAGGATCCTCCCTTTCACCAACATTGTTCAACTTAGTTATGGAACCTCTCACCACCTTGCTTCAAGCATCCAATGTACTTTTTCACATGTACGCAGATGACACTCAACTATATCTCAAATTACAATCCCCCAATGACATCTTACTCCTGAACTCTACGATCAGAAGCACCCAATCCTGGCTTGCTGATAATCATCTCAAACTTAATGCTCTGAAAACAGAATTCCTGCTGATCTCACCTCCAGCGAAGATCTCTACCACTCAAACCTGGCTTAAACAGCTAACTGCACTCAATGTCCAACCCACCATAGTGGATTCAGCGAAATCCCTAGGCATAACTCTCGACTCCAATCTCAACATGCAGCATCATATCAGCAAGGCTACTAAGGGAGCGAACTTCCAAATCAATACCCTAAGGAAACTTAAACCCTTCCTACCAGCCAAAGACTTCCAAACTGCAGTACAAGCACTAGTCATCCCGCGAATTGAATACGGCAGCACCGCCCTCTGCGGTCTCCCGTTAACCACTACTGGACCCCTAAGAGCCTCTCTAAACGCTGCAGCGAGACTCATCACTGGATCAAAAAAGCACTCTCATATCTCCCCTGACCTGAAATCACTAGACTGGCTGCCTTTTGAAGCCAGAATACACCTGAAAATCGCCCGCATGACACACAAGGCTCTACACCTGAGCTCTCCCGGATACCTCACTCAGAAGCTGTCAATTTCTGGCGGCTCTAGAAACACCAGAGGCACAAACAATCTTCTGCTAAAACCTCGAAGATTCCGGAAGGAAAAAACTTATAAACGCTCTTTCTCAGGAATGGCACCCAGGATCTGGAACTCACTCCCTCCTGAAACTAGGCTCATCTCCTCCACTACACTTTTTAAGAAAGAAGTGAAAGCTATTTTTATGGCCAAATACACCTGACCTATGAGCATGGATCTAGAAAGACTATACACCGACCTGTATTATTATGTTCGAAATCTATGACTATGTATTTCACCTGTATTATTGACACTACTGACTATCTATGCACACTTTTAACTGTTATATTTATATTATTGATTTGCTGTACTAATTTGCTCCCTCACCTACCTACCCTTCCCATTTATTATGTTTAAATTCACTCTCTTGTTGGTATTCCCGGCTTTGTAAAGCGCTCTGATATCTGCACTATATAAAACTTTCGAAATAAATAAATAAATACATATGTATGTGACGTTGATGACTCTAAATAGATTTTGCCTTTGACAATAGGCCTAGCAACTCTGGTCAATATCCCTTATTTCTGTTGCAGTTTTATACAGCGTAAACATGCCCAAAGGGCACCAGAAAGCTTGATTACATCAGACAAGGTCAGATTATTTATTCTGTTTATCCACAGGGAGATTAAGGGCCAGATGTAGGTAAATTCAAGTTAGCGAGTCTTTAATAGTGATTTTTACCGAATCGCTATTAAGGACTTGCTAAATTGAATGTAGGTAGGAATCACTACAATATTAGTGATTCCTTCAAATTCCTTAATAATGAATAGCAAATTGAGATTTGTTAATAAGAAATACCTACCCATTCATTCCTATGGGCTAGGAGGCCCATAGGAATGAATGGGAAGATATTCACTATTTGCGATTCGGTATTAAAGAATTGCAAATAGGGGGAGCTATTTCAAGGGGGCTAGGGTGTCAAAAGGACACCATGTTGCACCCCTGAAATGTGCATGTGTGCACATGTGTTGCACATACATGCCCTAAGGGCATGAATGTGTGCCACATGGCACTTTAAAAAAAAGCAAAAAAGTGCTTTTTTACAAGAAATCTCTAATTACCACCAACTTGAAATTTAAGCTTAAAGTGCACTTTCTTATGTGCTACCTACATTGCATTTAAGGAATCACAATTTGGGATTCCTTAAATGCAAGAGCAAAATAAGGAATCACAAATTTTGCGATTCATTATTTTGCTAGTAGGTTTAAACTCACCTCAGCCAAATACCGATCGCAAACGCAAAAATTCTGCGAATTTCAGCGTTAGCGATCGGTATTTGGCCACCTACATCTGGCCCTAAGTGATTTGCATAGAATCACGGGATGTTGAGCCTACACCAGGACTTCAATCTTGTTCACTTCCAGCATTGGCAGCTCAGGCATTTAGGTCTCATCTTCTCCCGGGTTTTTAGGACGTGTCGGATTCCTTCCTAAAGTATCCTTGGAGTAGCCTAAAGTGTTCCATAAACATCCCTTTTCCTACCTGCCTCTTAAATAAAAGCCCACACATCTGATTGGGTGTATATTCTGGTATACTGTGCCAGGGTTATGAATGTTGTCCTCAGTCAAATGATCTTGTGCTCTCTTTTGAGGTGGTTTGCACCTTGTGGCTGTGTTCATATTGGAATATGAGCATTTATCCTTTAACTAAAAATCTCATAATTAGCAAAGGCTACCAGAATTTTAGCTATGAAACCTAATTCATATTCTGTATCATTGCACAAAGTCTAATTTTACAGAGAAAGATGGAACATATGACAGGAGAAGCCTGGTAGAAAAGTAAGGGAATGTGTCAGACTATTAGCTGCAAATTATCTTGGTAATGTCAAATGTGTTAGGGAAGTAATTAGTGGCCAAAAGGGAACACAGGCTGCCTGTCAACATAATGTGTGGATAATGTGTATTGCAGTTGGGCGTTAATCCTTTTACACATTTACACATAAAATGGTTCTGAATCTCCATAAATTATTACATTTTACTTTCCATTATTGAATATCGGAGGAAAAAAATTAAAAGGTTAGTGAAAGGAATGTGTTGTCCTGAACCCCTCCCTGCCACCACCACCCACCCCAACACAACACAGAAACACCCTTTTAGGGGCAATCCTTCTGTTTGCCGCTGATGGTGATGTTTTACACATCCACATAGTTTTAACTTGCTCAGGAATCCCTTTGGTTTTATGGTATTTTGTTCTACATGTATGGGCGTAACTCGTATAATTTGCTGTAGTGTCATTCAGTGAAATCACAGTAACATTATGTAAGATTATGGCAAATTGCGATTGCGTGAGGAGGGTAACCATGCATTTAGCGCTATTTTCTGAGCGCAAAGTGCACCCTTGTGTCCAAAATAAACCTGAGGATACTTTTTGCACTTACAAAATAGCACTCTTTTTATGTACAGGAGGCACCATACTCAAGGCTCCGTATAAGCAACTGCATGGCAAGCACAGGCTTTCCTTTAGCACGGATGGGTAAGGGACAAACCAATGAATGCAACAAAACAGGACAGTGGCAGTGAGCAGCTACTGTGCTCTTGCGTAGGCATTTTTGCCCAAATTACTCCACATTGCTCAATCAGAACTATCTGCTTAATTTTCAATAATTTCACATTACAAGAGTAACGCAAAATTACAAAAAGTATTGAGATTACACTGACATAATTAAAATGCCACTCAACCCTGGTGTTCTATGGGTATTTACATAGATCTTACTACAACTAATAATGTTTTAAAGTGCTTTGTGGATGGGAGCACCCTATTTCAGTGGTTCAAAGTGTTAGGTCATGCATAATGGTTACACTATGAGTTGCTGTTTATCATTGGTTTATTAGCCTTCCTATGCACATATATTATGTAGTCCTTTACATAGGCAGAACATATTTCCTAAAGTATTTGGATTATGGAGGCAGTACATTTTTACAGAATTTATCATGCTCCTCGGTGTCCTAGGGAGTCAAAGTTGAAAGCATATGGTTTGTGGTTTTGCCCATATTGGGGCATATTCATACGGTGTTTAAGGTTTGATGACATAGTGGGCGAACACTGCTCTTTTTCAGGGTGCAGCATCATGTGTAGAACAACTTTTGATATGCATCAGTGTGGAATTTCTTCGAATGCACTGCATATGACCAATGAACATTATAATCCAGTAGTAACAGCAGCAGTAAATCAACACATTGGAGGCACCGCTAAACCAACAAGAAGTGTTATATGAAGGATGCCATGAAGCGAAAGAGAAGTGACCACTTAGAGGCAGCAAGAAGAATTATGTGGATTCTATTTAGCAGCTAGAGAGAAGCAAAGGAGCAAGGCTGCGAAGCCCATTGAAGGTACTGTAAACACCCATGATTTGATAGCGAGGTGCAACAGAAGAGCAACAAATTGAAAGCACTGTTAAACCCCATGAAATATTATAGAAAATCTACCCCCAAACAAGAGAGGAACATCTGGCAAAGAACCCATTTGGGGCACTGTTAAACTATCTAGGAGTATTGTATGTATGGCACCTTTTTGGGTATTTATTTATTTGTCATTTCCATTTGTGTTTATGCATTCTTATATTTTGCTAATTTCATCTGCATTTATCCATATTTGGTTGAGTTGTTGTGAAAAAATTAAGCAGAAACATATATATTCACATTTATTTCACTTATAAATGCACACTCATGGTTGAATTACTGACAGGAGTGACAAAGAAGCAACAAAGGAGCAAGACATTGGAGGAAGTGTTGAGCCAACATGAAGCAATATACAGAATCTACCAAGGATCTTTAGAACAGCAATACATTGGATGCGCTGATAAACCAGTAAAAGCAATAATGTTCGGTGTTCACCAAGGATTGAGTGGGAGGTGGTGTAGGGATGGATAAGAAAAATGAAAAGACAGGGGTTGTATAGTTGTATTGTACCTATTCTAGTATAAAGTCTCCCTGTTCAGCTGCTTGAGGTCATCACCAACTTCCATCTTCTGCACCAACCAAGAGACCAGGAAAGAGTTTTCACCTACACTGGTAGTCAGTGAGCCTGCTTTGTCCTCTCACCCACCTTTGCCGAAGGAAAGCCTGTGCTTGCCATGCAGTTGCCAATATGAAGCCTTGAGTACCCCCCCAGCTCCCGTGCCCACTAGACATAGATGGAGGAGGGACTGCTGATGCGGGAACCACTAACTGAATCTAAATCTGTATCTGTGGTGCTTTTCCGGAGATATAAAAGTTAGAAGTAGTGACAGCGCCTACAGCACATTACTACATGGTGTAGGATGGAACACAGAGCAGGAAAGGGGGGTGCAATTACAGGAGGGCATAACATGTGTCCCTCACATGCACCCCCAGGCCCAGATCCAGCAGGGGGAGTGACCTCTTTGGCACCCTTTTCATACAATTGTAATATGCTCTGAGGTGCTGCCAGCGGCACCGCCTGCATATTCAGGCCGGTTGCAGACCGCTGGCCCAGTGGAATCCTTGATCTCATCGGAGCTGGCGATCTCATGGAGGTCCGACCACCACACTCAGAATACTGTAGGCGGATCCACAGTGTGGCAGTGGTTGGACTGATACCACGAATACGGTCAGTCCTGAGGACAATCGTACTCATAATAAGGCCCTAAGACTAGACGACAACCACCCCAAAAAGTCGATCAATGGATGTTCAGAAACAACTTGAAAGGTCGTTCTTTCAAAATGTATATCCTAATCAGCAGTTAAAAATATTTGTAATATTTATTTACATAAACTTTTGTATTATTCTCTATATTTTACCAGGTGGAGGTCTCCGCCCTGATGGCAGAGTTTTCCTACAGTAACAGAAAACAATTTACAAAAAATATTTAGCTTGAAAATAAATACTAACAAATGTTTATGTAAATATTAATCTAAAATCATTTTATATGTTTACCTTAATGAAGAACAAAAATGCTACAGCACTATTTTGAACTAGAACTTAAATTAATGGGAATCTATGAAAATAAATTAAAATAATTTTTCAAAAGTTTTAATTCAAAAGAAGTCCCACCAAAGAAAAAGAATACTAATTAGTAAAAGTGATGTTTACAATTAATTTAAATTAGGATAAATATTTAAGCACAATTTATAGTTACATTCTCTTTGAATTCAAAATTGGTCAGTACATTTTTTTCTTATTATAGAATAAAGATACACTACTAATATTTTTTTTGCATTGATATATGTTGGACTTGGACCTTTAAACAGGTTCACCCCTAGACTTTTTGGTTTTAAAGGTGACCTGGTGTTAATTGTTTTTGGCTTCTGCGCACTTTAACACTATGTCCCAGTGTAAAGTGCGTGTGCAATCTGAGTGCGTGTGGTGAGATTGGCCTGCCCTCCCATAGGAATGCATCGGGAATGTGTGTGTCCATGGTAGTTCCTGATGTGTGGGGAGTGCAGAGGCGAGTTTGGTATGTGCAAACCCGTGAGATTAAATGCTGTGCGACGGTGTGCGCAGATTTAATGTGTCTGGTGTGGAAGTGCCACTTCCAGAAGTTGGCATGTCTGTGTAGTAAATGTGAATTGACTGTCCGGCTTGTGATTGGCTGGAGCTGGCTGGGGTGCCTGGCTCCAGGAGTCAGGGTGGGTCTGCCCCGGTGGTGAATGGAGAGAACTGAATGTTGATTGCAGGGAGGAGTGCACCTGGGACCTGAATAGGGCTGGGCCTTCCTTACACAATGCTGGCTCCGCCCCCTGTGGTGCGACTGATGTCCCTAGCCTGTCCTCTGAATGGGGAGAGGGGCTGAGCACAACAGAGTGCTCCAGAACCAGCTGCGTCTGGTTTACCCCCTACCCTGCACCCTCCAGACAAATGAAATATGTGTATAAGAAGCGGCTGTGACCCCATGTTTCTGTTCTCTGGATCCGATCTTGAGGGGGGCCTGCTGCTGCTGGGCACCAGGAGGTACCACCACTGGGGACTGCCTCCCTGCTGGAGGGCCCTGTGAGTTTTCCCCTGGGCCCAGCCTTTGCCCCCCCTTGCATCCTGAGAGACTGTCTATGGACTTTGTGGGACCTTCAGCCCTAGTGCCTTCAAGGCACTTCATTTCCAGTGCAGGAGCACTTTTCCTGCCAAGGGAGCGTGTGGGCTCCGCAGCGCTGAGCTGCCTCGTTGGATTGGTAATTTATAGGCTTGGCAGGTGCCCACCCTGCATTGTGTTCCTAGCGGGTGCCTACCCCGCTCTGTGTGCTGATTTGGCGGCGCGTGGCCCACTCCGCAGTGCTTAACGCCGTAGGTGTTTTATGCACAAGCGGGTGCCCACCCCGCTGTTGTCCTCGTCAAGCGGGTGCCTACCCCACATTGGTGGTGCCTTCACTGCGTGGGGTGGCAGAACTGATGCCCACCCCGCCTGAGTGCCACTTCTCGTGGTTTATTTTTCGGGAGCCTGTCCCGTGGTGCAGCCGCCGTGGAAAGCACGCTGGCCCGCCGCTCTGCCCGCGGCGACCCGGAAGTGCTTGAAAGAAAACAGGAAGTAGACGGGAGCCCACCCCGCGCTCCTGTGCCCGAAGGAAGATTGCCGCATCATCCCCCGGGGCGAGGGAGAGGGAGGGAGAGCCCTGGCCTACCCGCTGGTGCCCTGTGGTGCCGAGTGAGGTGGAAGAGGACTACAGGCGCTGACAGGGCTCCTGTGTGTCAGGAGGAGCCCCGCATGTGCCGGCAACTCAAACCTGAGGCCCACCGGGAACATCCGTCACTGGCCGCCGCAGAGAGGAGACATCCCTGAGTGAGAGCAGCCCGGTGAGTGTAGATGGGCTGGGGGGAGCTCCGGGCATGTTTACAGTGCCCGAGGGAGGCACAGTGTCCTGCCGTGGGTTGAGTGGCCCTGTCTTTCCGGGGGGTCGCTCCAACGTGTGGTGGCCATTGTCTTTCGAGTCCCCAGAGAGGGACTCCAACGTGTGGGTCACAGTTGTTTAGTCTTAGAGCCGTGCGTGGCTCTATTTGGGGCACCTCAGTATTTAACGGGCCCCGAGGGGCCCGGGTCCTTGCCCGCAGTTTTGGCCGCATTGCCCCCAGAGCCTCAGTGGCTCCACCCGGGGCACATTGTATTAGCCGCCCCATTAGGGCTTCAGGGCCACAGTGGTGCCTACGCTAATTTGCTCTAGGGGGGCAAGATCCTCCTTCATGATTCAAATATTTTAGGAGCCAGAGTGCTCCCAGCCACATGTTATTTTCAGAAGCCTAGGAGGCTCCAACGTTGGCGCAATTTGTTTAAAGGACACTGAGGGCCCTGACCGTCTTTTTATCTTCCTCACAACCGCCCAGCATGTAGTGGGCAGCTGCACCGTTTAGGTTCCTCATTTTTCTAGGGGACATGTTCTTTGGGACTTCACAGCTGCCCAGCAAGTAGTGGGCAGCTGCTACGTTTAGGCCATAAACTCTTGCGCACTCTCCTTTGGCTGTGTGCGCAGTCAGCCCGGACATTCTGGACATCGGGCATTTGAGCCCTTGTGGAAGGCCAGTTGGCCTGGGGTCAGTGTCCTATGTGATTTGTGCGCAATGTAATTGCCTACTGCATTTATTTGAAAAGGGCCTAATGTGATTTATGCGTAATGTGCAATGCCTTTATGCCTGTGATCCCTCTAAATGTGTTTTCATGCTTAGGATGTTCTTTTGCCTAGTATAGTTTATACAAGTGAGGTTATGTGTCCCTGCGTGATCTAGGCCTATGGTGATTAGGATTACGTAGTGTGTACCTACCTTTTACCAGTGGTTACTGATTGTGTTCTACAATTGTTATTTTGTGCTGAAATTATTCTATGTTCTAGAAGTGCTATTTCTGCTAAGTGTTGATTCTGACAGTGGCCCACGTGGCCCTGTCCTGGTGTAAATAATCCCATGTAAATACTGCCCAGTGACAGTTGCCAGTTGTGTGATTATGATCTAATGTGTTTTTGGTAATACAAAGGCTATTTTTATATGTAACCTTGTGTGGAGTTCCTTTTTGTGGTGTGCCTAGTGTGTTGCTGCTGTGTGTGTGTGTTGCGCAAACGCTTTACACATTGCCTCCGGGATAAGCCTGACAGCTCATGTCAAGCTACCTAGGGGGTGAGCAGGGGTTATCTTGGGGTGTAACTCCTTTGCCCTGACTAGAGTTGTGGTTTCTGCCTGGCTTTGGTGCAAGCCTCAGCCAACCAGAAATCCCATTTCTAACAATATAGATTTATTTATATTTTTAACTAGGCTAATTAATTTAACACAATTCAATAATATTTCCCCTAGGCTTTCATTTCAAGTCCCTATCTCCATTATTTTCTGTGGGAGAGTGTTGCAGTTCCAGTGGTTTGCCATGTGAAGTGCAGGACTTCCTATTGTTTTTTTTTCTTTCGGTAATGACTTACACTCAGACTTTGTGAAAACTGAAAAGTAGTAAACTTACTGAAAGGTGTAAACTTACTCAAAAGTGTTACCTTTGAGGATGAGGTTCGTTATTGGTAACTGATCTGGCTGTGATTGTAGTTACAGCACGACATGATAGACAAGCATGCATTCTTAGTAAGATCTAGTAAGATTTACAGACTTTTGTTATTCAGAAAGCATGTATGAAAATGACGACCTAATTCATTTCCTAAAGCAATGCATGTATATACAATTCAGAATTATGACAAAATATACGAGCACCTACATATAGTTTCATCACATTACCATTGGTAATAAAAGTATGCCTAAGCATTTGATAATTTCAGCTCTTTAGTCTTTGCTACCCCCACATACCTTTTGACTGCCTGTGGGCTCATTCGGCGCAGTGTGAAATGGCAGCATTCCCAGAAGAGGAAGCTGCTCTTCTGTTTTCCTTGATTCACAAGCTGGCTTGTATTGCATTTTCTTCACAGGATTTAGGATGTTTTCTTGAATGCCAAGGATCTGTAGTCTCAGTAGAAAGGAATCATGGTGGTCTGTCTCCAAGGAAGAGGACAGGTCCAGTAGCAGAAGAGCAGTAACTTCAATTCTATGTTATTATGGGTGGACTCAGTTTATTTCATGCCTGTTGGATCCTGACTTAGAGAGGGCGAAATGCACAGTCTCAGCATGCATTTAGGGCCCAATGTAGGTGATTAAATTTTACCACTTCTTAAATACCGAATGATAGCGAATCGGTATTTAAGTGGTACAATAGAGGGGGGGATGTAGGTAATACAGATTCGGTAAATACCGAATCGTTAAGATTCGGTATTTACCGATTCTGTAAATACCGAATCGGTAATGCCCATTGATTCCAATGGGCATTGAAGCCCATACGAATCAATGGGCATTACCGAATCAGTATTTACCGATTCGGTAAATACCGATTCAAGCAAGGGTTCAGGGGGTGTCACTTTGACACCCTCTAGCACCCCAATTCCGGACTTGTGTGCCATGTGGCACACATACATGCCCTAAGGGCATGTCTGTGTGTCACATTGCACAGGTGTGCATGCACAGATGTGAATGCACACCTGAATTCGGTATTTTACCACCCAATAGGATTGGGTGGTAAAATACCGATTCTTAAGTGCCTGTGGCACTCTTATGAGTGCCACCTACATGTGGATTTACCGAATCGGTAAATATTCCGATTCGGTATTTTACCGATTCTGTAAATTTACAGATTCCGTAAATTTACAGAATCGGTAAAATATAGGCCCCCTACATCTGTAAACCCATTTACCGGTCGGTAAATTGCCACCTACATCGGGCCCCCAGTATCTGAAGTTAGTAGGTATGTATGTTTGTATGCATGCATTTATGTGTGTATGTATGCATGCATTTATAAAAACATTTATGACATTTGCATAGAAGGAAAATAGCTGAAAGGCCGCAAAGTGCTGCTATACAGGGTCAAAAGGTAAAAATATAGTCAATTAATGATTGGTTGCTGGATTCTGGCAGGAGAAACTGCTTGTTACTGCTCTTTGATGTAGTATTCTTCCTAGAGGTGATTCTTCAGCTCTTTCCTAAAATGGAGCGGGCTTGCAGTGATCCTGGTGGATCCAAGGACAAAGTTACTGACCTATGGTTGATAGATGGAGAAAAACGGTGGCTCTGTTTTTCTTTTTGGTGTTTTTTTTGCCTCCAGTCTGATGGTGCCCTGGGTGTGGGTGTGCCAAGAACTACCAGAGATGGTGAGCTTGTCAGACAGATATGTGGGGAAGGTTGTCGTGGTGACTGTGGTGATTATGCATCTGATTTTGAAGTTTGGGCGAGCCGAAAAAGGAAGCCAATGAAGGGTTATAAGGATGGGAGTGGTGTGGTCATATTTCTACTGTGATGCCTACCTATGTCTCAAAACTTGCTTAAAGTTCTTCCTGAGTTCATGGGAGTAGGGGTGCATTCATGGAGTGATACAGTTTAATATACCAATTATATAAGAACGATTAGAATTATTGAAACTTTTGTCTTATTACATAACTCTTCCTGGTCCTGATTCTGCAAGGATACTGGCATCTGGGTGCCCTCATCCCATCGTTACAGAACTGTTAGATATTTATGTAACATGGTCTCACTGCTGCAAAGCAGTTAACCAATAGGTAAATGCAGGGAATCCAGGGCCATATTATCAAGCCTGGGCGATAAAATTATCGCCGCTTTATCAGCAGGAAACTGCCGCTAAAGTGGCGATAATGGGCTTGATAATATGCTCTATGGAATTCCAATCGAAGCTCATGTTAGATGTCCTTTACATTAACATGGGCTTCGATTGGAATTTCATAGAGCCTATTATCAAGCCCATTATCGCCACTTTAGCGGCAGTTTCCTGCCGATAAAGCGGAGATAATTTTATCGCCCAGGTTTGATAATATGGCCCCCAGTGTGGAGTGCAAGAAACAAACAAGCCTGTGCGCTAAAATTATCGCCGCTTTATCGGCCGAAAACTGCCGATAAAGTGGCGATAATGGGCTTGATAATATGCTCTATGGAATTCCAATCGAAGCTCATGTTAGATGTGAAGACATCTAACATGGGCTTCGATTGGAATTCCACAGAGCATATTATCAAGCCCATTATCGCCGCTTTATCGGCCTTTTTCGGCCGATAAAGCGGCGATAATTTTAGCGCACAGGCTTGATAATATGCCCCAAAATTCGGCCTGTTCAATGCCTGGATTTTTGAGAGAACAGAAAAGAGGTTGGTGACAGCAAGATGGCAATCTCAAGGGCGCCCCACCCCCCCAAGTATCCAGCCATAAAATGCATGTTCTTGAGGAGTCTGTAAATAGAAACACTTTTTTCTTCACAAGCAAGAGCAAATTCAATCTTTTTACTGTGTGGTGTGTAAATGTTTATCGGCTGTAATAATATTCTGCTGTTTACTTGTTTGTACCTAGCTTTAATTTTTTGAGGCTCTAGATTTTCTGCTAAAGAGACAAAATTGCAATGCCTTCTCTCGACAACAATTCCCTCCCTGTGGAGAAAACCTGGAGTCGCGAGTTGTATTTATAACATGCTCATGAGCCGATTGGGGGGTCAGAGGCACACAATTATATTGCAGTGTGGCTTTCATTGACCTGATAATTAATGGAGGCACGAGCAGAAATTGATCCCGGGCTAAAATGTCAGCCGGGCGCGAGACTACTCAAGCAGATCAAAGTGTATTACAATCAAGGCCTGATCAGGAAGGGCCATGTCTCGCTTGTTCCTATGACCTTTTCAAGCTCCTGCCTCGTGTTTCTCAACAGTGTTGTTGTCCTGGGGGGCTGCTTTAATAGGGTGCATTCAGAAACGTGGGCTGTGCGCAAAGCGTTCCGGGGGAGGGGGGTACAAACAACTACGAACCCATCACCATAAATAAAGGCTCAAGGTGTCGGAATGGAAAAATGGCTACTAATTTGTGAAACATTTCGCCTGGTTACAAATGACAAGGAAGTGCTCGTCCTCCTGTCGAATGATGCGTGGGCGCTGTGCGTGGTGGACTGATGAAGAGGATCAGAGTATTAATCACGCAAACACCTTTGCTTATAGGCTCAAGGAGACACTGACTGCACGTGCACATGCGAGGCTCCGAGCTGCTGCTAATACGCACTTATGCCTGAAATAAGTGCATGGGTCTCTTGTCAGGAGCCAGCTTGCACCAGCCCATGTCTCCTCTTAGTGACACCTAAAACAGAACCAACTATGAACAATGAAATTGTGGAAAGGATGTGGCATAATACCCAGAGCTGCAGACTTCAGAGATGCGGAACCAGGTTCGAGTCTTAGCATCGGTTCAACATCCTGTGATTCTGGGCAAATCACTTCATCTCCCAGTAACTGACTGTGTTCTTAACTGGTGCTCATGAAAAGCGTTGTTGTTGATGATTAAGTGCTGGTGCTGACCACCGGACACCACCGGCTCAAATGAAGCACTAAAGCTGTTTGATGACCGGTCATATGATACTTGGACAGCAAAATGCCTGTGAGTCATACATGATTAATGCACATGATGCACAAATCACATGTGTGAAAAAACTCTAATTTGTATGCCACATGTGCATATGGATATGCCACGTATGTGGGTTGTACGTTACTCAATAAAGACACTGAGGGCCTGATTCACAAAGAGTTTGCTGTGACATACTATTGTAGTACTCCTGACTTACTTCTGAATCACAGGAGTAACCCAGGAATAAGCTATGAGTACTCCTAAGTTACTCATGAAATAAAGTGCACTAGTCAGTCAACTAGGTACAGGATATGTGTAAGATATCCACATGTTTGGGACATTTCCTAACAAATGCTTTAATTGCACAGGGCATACAAAATACATGCGTGGTAATAACAAGCCTGACTTTTAAACCCATTCTGCTTGATTGATATGACCTCGATCACAGAGGGTATGCTATGAGTAGAATGACGCACTCCTCTACTTCCAGCTTATTTCCGAAATCCTGGAGTAAATCAAGAATGCTTCCTGGAATGCAGGTGTAAGTCCTCCTACTACAAGAGTGTCACAACAACATCTTTGTGAATAAGGCTCTATGCATTCCTGAATGGCAATTACACATATGTAATTCACATATGCGTAGGACTGGGAAATGTCAATAAACTCTAAATCTTTACTCCTAAAAGGCAAATGAGTGACCATAAAGTCTTTACCTTTGAACAGGCATAGACGTGGTAATGCATTGTACAATTGACTACTTTTTCCAATTCCTTGTCAACCAACCTCTACAGGGCACACAAAATGCAGTGCTAAGCTTAGCGCTAAGCTGCAGTTCCACATTTTTTAACTCTATTTTTTATTTTTTACATGGAAATTAATTTCCATGTGGAGACAATTCTATGCTACACCTCACTAACAATTGGCCTGTTGTGTTAAGAATATCAAGGACAAACATATTTTGAAGGTAAGTTTATATGGGTAAACAAAGGTTACTATACTTAGTACTAAGTACCTTGATGGTATATATATTGTCAAGGTATGTAGATGTGAAGTTAAGAGTAGTAAATATATACTTACCTATTTTCACTTACCATCTCGATATTCTGGAACTTGGCATTTTTGACACAATATTCTGTCCACATGATATTTTTAGCATCGATATTCTATGAGACAACCATTCCATTTGCTCTCCCACCACCATTAATGATGTGGAAGTTCCTGCAAGCACACTCCTCAGACATTATTCTAGGAACAAGGTTGTTCTACCACTCTGTCTTCACTTACAGAAGCAGAAATTGACAATTAGGGGTATAATACTTGCCTCTGCAGCGGGCGGGAGGGGGTTAAACACTCCTGGGCCCCCCAGTCTTACAGGGGGCCCCCACTAAGCCAAGGGTAATGAATGTCTGTGAGATATAGGAGACTGAGGGCCCTCAACAAATTTTGGAGGGGGGGGGAGAATATTTTGCTTTGCACGACTGTTTACAACCCCTGGAAATGTTTTGGCTATTGTGAATGGAACTTGTATTCATAGATGTTAACATCCAATGTATGAAGCATTTTTGCTGAAATAAGAGACTTGTGACAGTAAAAGCAAATTGCAAATCGTATACTGACTTAATAAAGTCATTGTTTGTTTGCAAAGCAAAATATGTCCCTGCTCCCTTTGAGCCAGGAGCTCACTCCACACCTAAAGGGTATCCATTATCTGTGCAAAACCTGTTTTAGTTGCTTTGCTGCTTATTTATGTTGTAGAGTTTCTCTGAGTTAACCTTTTTGTAGGGTGGGAGCATTGTGTGTGTAATACCTTTCAAGCAGTCAGTAAGGGCAAAAATAGACATGCAAATCCTATTTAATAAATCTAAATATGACTGGGTATAAGTATTATGCAGTCTGCATTGTTCTCAGACATATTCCCCTATATCCTGTTTGTGTGATATAAACAGATCAAAATTTGAGCAGCCATCTCAGAAGTCAGTATGTGGTTCAGATCAAATTCTCTCATCAGCATCGAAAGCGGAATAAAACATCAGTAGTTTTCACCTGGAAAGTTGAAAATTGCACACTGCCGTGGGCGCACCCACTTAAAATAAATGAGCATTTAATCTTAGTATCTAAGGTAGTGAGATGCGTGTTCAAATAAGATGTAGCTGACTCTTTTCATTTCTTGAAGGCACACCCGCTGTACACCAGGGGCGTGAGTGAAGCTCCCAGCAGTTAGACTAGCGCTTGCAATTGCAGCTTGCACTGGAAATTAAATATTGACTACAGTGATGTGATCCATGTGCGGGTTCAATGAGGTCGGAAAGTAAATTCTATGGGTGTGGTACCGGAATTTGTAATCTGAATATTTAAATATAATGCTCTAAATATGGTTAAAATAAATATCATTCCATCTGGCTAATAAACGAAAATCTACACCCCATGGGACAATATTTTTGTAAACAATATTTAGGACATAACATTTATATCACATGATATTTCTGACTATGGTGCTCCGACATACAACTGTTTGGGCACATGTACTTGTGTGGGTGTGTGTTAATGTCTTTGCGTAAGGCAGCTTCTGATCCTGAATAACTTGTTCGAAATATATTAAAACGTTGCGTAAAAGTATAGATGTTGTTTTAATAAGTCTATCATCTTTAGGCGCCTTAACCACATCGCTGCGGCGGCTTTTCCCGCTGTGTGCGGCTTTTTTTCAAATTACCGCGTTACATGACGAGCTCAGCTCTTCATCAGCATACGAGCGCCGTAGCTGATGACGAGCTGAGCTCGTCATCAGCATCAAAGGGGTTAAGAGACTGCCATTACAAACCACCATATAGAACGAGGGGTTTTAACCTTCATTCTTACAGAGGTAGGATTTCTTGTTGACATTGTATGACTTTAAACGTGGTGTATATGCCACAGCAAATTTAACTCTAGGGGAGATCTGGCAGACCATATTTTCACACTAGTTCCAGAAACACAAACCATAAATGGATTGTGTTTCATTATTGGTGAGGGACATGATTTGCCAGGTAGATGTGTAAAACCGTCTTTGCCTAGGGGACTACAAACTATGACAACTAACCCGCTTGTAACAAAAGTGAATTTTATGGGAAATTAAAGAAAAACAGATTTTGAAGCGTGATGGAATATGCAAAGAAATGCATTGTAGATGAAGATGAGACTGAGACCAAACACCCCCACACACACAGACTGTCTCACACTAACACATATCAACACAATGCTCCAATGGCATAATAGGAGAAAGATATGTTTAAATATGTTCTTGTATGCTGCCTTGCTAGCAACTCCAACATTGTCCAGATATTGATCTGACACCTGCACAGAGGTCTGAGGTTCACGGATCACATGGCTGCAATGCAGTGTTTTCCCATCATACTAGCGGTACAAAAGGGGGTGGTGATGGACGGAGCATCTGAATCAATCAAACACTCACACCCAGTAAAAAGATCTGGGTTTAATCCATCACCGTTCTTTAGCCCACTCTGCCACCCCAGTTCAGACATGGCTATATGCAAATCAGTCTGACCCTGTGCCTCATGGGAACAGTCCAGCCCGAACTGCCAAGCCATGTCTTCCCTGGACCGGAAACAAGCTTCCGAGGACCGGTTTCTGGCATTCCAGCCGTCTTCAGCCCGGCTTGCTCGAATCCAGTGGCAAAGTGAGCAAGGGACTGTTCGGGCTGGACTGTTCCCATGAGGCACAGGGTCAGACTGATTTGCATATAGCCATGTCTGAACTGGGGTGGCAGAGTGGGCTAAAGAACAGTGATGGATTAAACCCAGATCTTTTGACTGGGTGTGAGTGTTTGATTGGTTCAGATGCTCCGTCCATTACCACCCCCTTTTGTACCGCTTTTGGCCGCCATAAGTGTGGCAGGGTATGCTCAGACGTGAGTCCCTTGCTCACTTTGCCACTGGATTCAAGCAAGCCGGGCTGAAGACGGCTGGAATGCCAGAAACCGGTCCTCGGATGCTTGTTTCCGGTCCAGGGAAGGCATGGCTTGGCAGTTCGGGCTGGACTGTTCCCATGAGGCACAGGGTCAGACTGATTTGCATATAGCCATGTCTGAACTGGGGTGGCAGAGTGGGCTAAAGAACGGTGATGGATTAAACCCAGATCTTTTGACTGGGTGTGAGTGTTTGATTGGTTCAGATGCTCCGTCCATTACCACCCCCTTTTGTACCGCGCTCCCATCATACTAGGCACACTGAAGTGTGCCTTCCATGTTTCCGGAGTACTCAAGATCATAAACAGCCCACAACAGCACGGTTTTGTGGAATAGATGGGGCTCTCAGATTGGGCCTTTCATAGAAAATATGCCACAATAGCGATAGTGTCAATGGAAAATCCACTGCACATCCTTGCTCAATTTGGAAGACCAACCCTGAGTAGAAAACACAAATCAGACACATCTATACCACCACAGCCCATCACAAAATTCCCATAAGGAGCTACATTCTAAACTTTCATATTGGGCAACAGAAAATGATCTGCATCCGTTTCAGACACGGACATCAATAAAGCTGAATATCCTTTCAAGCTGTGAATATGGTTCTATATCTATCATTTTAAACCATGCATAATATCTGCATCGAAGCCTAAGCAGCATATAATTGCAGCAATCATTCAACGTATGCAAAATTGTTCAATAGAATTGTATGTGTTTATGGACGACAACCAAGTCAATATATTCCTATTTGACAGCAATGGTAAATTAGCCAGCAGATCATTCAGATACAAAAGAGCATACTTTTATATTCACGATGACCAATGTATGTTGTGAAGTGGATATGAAAATCACCTTTATTTTTATGGAACTCATTATGAGCCGGCTGTCCACAGACCACCAGACTCGCAAGAGGACAGCGGTCTTCCTACAGCCCTATTTCATCCAGAGTGGTTTGGCAATCCTGGGACCGCCATAGCCATCATGGATCAGAGATCACTGGTGGAGGTGTGGCGCCTTGATTCCACAATGTGCTTGCCAGGATCGCCCCAGACCCGCCAAGCATATTACAGGTTTCCTCTCTGTCACAGTTTCATGGTGGTGAGCATGCCATGAAAACTGTGGTGGAGAGGAAACAAAGGGGGCTCTATAGGGTCCCCTGTTGCCTCAGAGCCATGGAGTGCAAGAAGGGGGGGCACATGCTGTGCCCCCCCTGTGTGCATGCACACCCGTACCTGCACTGCATGGACTGCAGCAGTACATTTTTTAGGATCCAGATGCCAGTGAAAATCATTTTTGGGAGCTAGCCACTGGAGGAATATGCCAACTTTAATTTTGCATGTTCCGTTTTTAAATATCAGACACCCTACCTTGGGTGGACTTAGAGGTGATATATTAATATTTAAAAACAGGGGTTTGTGTCTTCCAAAAAGGGTTATTTTGGCATGTTTGACAGCTGACTTCATAAGCTTGGAGGTGGAATTGCCATCATCACCAATACCATCAGCTGCTCCACATCTACGGACATCTCATCCTCAAACACAAAACACATGTCATTCAAGCTACACATCTCATTCAACTTCACCCTAAGCAGCACTCTCATCTAGAAACTACCAAGACCCCTCACCAACTTTGCCAATACCTTCAGGGACTTCTTTGCTCCAGTCATCCTCAAAGCTAACAATTACATCCTACTCTGATACCCTAACTTCCACCAGGAAGACCAAGTAAACCCCAACTCAAAAGTACTCATGAACCACCTTGGAAGGCTGGGCCTTAATCAATGAGTAAAGGACCCACCCACATTATCGGACACCTCCTGAACCTTATTTTCACCACCTTCAACAACATCAGAAATGACAGGCCTACACCAGTCTCCTAGACAGACCACGCCCTCGACATTTTCAACATCCCCATCCAAGGTCAATGCACACACACTTCCCCTGAACTAGCCACCTAAACTGGAACAGCATTACTGACAAAGACTGGAACACTGCGCTCAACAAACGCCAACGCAAACATAGCAACAGACTTCCCAAAGCCAATAAGAATTTCAACAATTAATTCACCTACTAAGCCACCTCCATTACTCCTTTCAAATACAGCAATAGAGCAAGATGAAGACTCCAGGTCAGTTAATATACAGAGGAACTCAGACTGATGAAATGCCACTGTAAACAGCTGGAGCACAGATGGAGAATGAGCCATGCCAATGCAAACAGTAGCACATTCAAATCCTCCCTAAAACGCTTCCAACAAAATGATGTGGACCACCAAAGAGGCTGCTCTGGTGGATCGCATCAATGCCAACACCAACAGAAGCAAAAAATCTTCACCACTGAGAAAGATTTCACCACACCATTGGCAAAACTCTACTATTGAATAAACTCTTCTAATGAACAATGTGCTGAACTTGATGCTGTGCTCCTATTGCATCTAAGTGATTGTTTTTTGTCTGGTTTGCTCTTGATGTATATTGCCCTACTTGTCGCTCTCACCCTTCCTGATTCCGTTGCCCACCCCAATTTCTTCTTTCCCCTGTTGTATATTGCCCCACTGTTTCCATGATTTCTCTCACCTACCTAAACCTATGTAAAGCGATCTGATACCCTCTGGGGTCATGTCAGTGCTATACAAAACTTTTAAATCAATACATCGTCTGCCTCCAACTCCACAATCATCTCGCAGGACCTTGAAACAATTTCTCCTAATACTTGAGCAACAAAATCACCATAATTTACAGCAAATTCAGCCAGCATCCACCCCGACAGACCCCAACAAAAGCATCCTGATCTCATCCAAAGAACCAATGCTAATCACATGGCCCATCATCACCCCAGAAGAAACCACTGCACCCATGAAGTCCATTGACTTAGAGGGTCCCATTGTACTCTTGCACCCACCACTCCTACTCCAGAGGACTTCAACCCATCAGTGACATGCTCACATCCATTCTGCCTCCACCTCTTCCTTGACCTTCCCACATACTTGGCAATATGCAACTGTCCTCCCATTGCTGACGAGATCGTAGACAGTCCCCTCAATGCTTGCCAACTGCCGAATTATCTCCCTGTTACCATTCCAGGCAAAGGCATCAACAGACACCTCACTGAAAACCTCAATGACCACCAACCCCTTTAACACCACTCGGTCCTTTTTCAGACCCAACCACAGCAAGGAAACTGCCCTCATCACCACTACAGATGATATCTGCAGGATTCTGGATGGAGGAAACATAACGGACCTCATCCTCCTAGACCTCTGCACAGCATTTGACATAGTAGCCCACCCCATCCTCATCCAACACCTACATGACATCCAAATCCAAAGACAAAAACTCTGATGAATTTGCTCCTTATTGAATGGAAGGACACTGTCAATCAGCTTGGCACCATATACCTCAGATTCCTGCTACCTCATCTGAGGAGTTCTGCAAGGATCCTCCATGAGCTTGACCTTCTTCCACACAAACATTATCCTTTGAGCCAGCATCATACGCTTTCACAACATCAACACCCTCTCCTAAGCAGATGAAATGCAACTCGCTCTCTCCCTCAGGCACAGGTGCCCAGTACCTGGATCAAGTTCAATGTCTACATGACTGAAGTTGGCCACTGGATGAAGAACAACTGTCTAAAGCTGAACACTGGCAAGATCGAAATCATGATCTGCGGGCCAACAGAGGGAGGACTGACACCCACCGTCCACCACCATGCAAGAACCTCAGGATCATCATTGACAGCAAAATGGATGTGACCGTTGACGACAGTGCTGTCACAGCCTAATGCTTCCATATTCTGAAGATGCTGAGGAAGATTTTCAAATGGCTTGCAATCAACACCTCGAAAACCATCACGCACACCTTGGTTAAAGCAAGCTGAACTACGGAAACACCCTCTATGCCGCGATCAACAAAAAACTCACTGAAAGGTTGCAGACCATTTAGAACTCAGCAGTCAGAATAACTCTCAACTTGCCACACTGTAATCACATCACACCACACCTGGAGGAGCTCCACTGGCTCCCTATTCACAAACGAGTACAATTAAAACTATTGGAATATGCCTGACCCCTTTTTTATGCATGTGATAAATGATCTATTTTTTTGGCCAGCGTGGCAAAATATTGAAGGAAACAGAGTTAGGGACATTAAAATAAAGACAGTGATATGTTTGGTTTTAATATTTAACCCCTTTGATGCGGCGCAAATATCCCTCCCCAGTGCTGCGCTGTCCATTGGAACTAGTGCTGAATGGACGTCCAATGGTCGTGCGCAGCACTGGGGAGGTAGTGCATGCGACGACCGTTGGACGTTCGCAGCACTGAAGGGGTTAATAAAGTATTTATTGTTGCTTTTTAAGGGCCTTAAGTCATGTGTTGAAAGGTCAAAAGGCAGATGCTAACAATAAGCAGATATATTAGTATTGTGTAAGCTATAGTGATGACGATAACATTAAAAATGATCATAATAATAATGTTAGGAATAATCATTATTATTACTATTATTGTTGCTATTGTTGTTATTGTTATTATCATTGTTGTTATTTCATTTACTTATTAGTGGTTTTATTTAACACGTACTATACCTGATGGCTGTCAGAACGATTTATAAATGGGAAATCGGAGAATAAGAGGTGTAATGCTGTACAAGGACCAGAGGAAAACTCGAAAGTAAACAATGTAGTAAAATACTGTTCATACAAGGATTAAAGTACAATGATCAAGTCTGTTTTCAAAGATACAATCCAGGTTTCAGGCACAAATGATGATATAAGAGCAAAAGTAAAATAAAAACAATGTGTTATATCTGGGGGCAGGTTACAGACCACATTTACAGCAAAGAATTACAGATTATGTACACTATATAACTATCAAACACCTATGAGAGCCAAAATATGTACACTAAACACTTATGAATATCAGCCTTGAATAAATCATAGCTGAGCCTTGGGTAGCTAAGAGAAGATTACATCAAAGAAATTGACAATAAAGAAGTAGATGTTTAAACTATTGTTTGAAACTACAACAGAGGGGCTTGATATCATTGAGGTCATTTAGGGGTCATCAGAAGTCACTGGGACACCTGGTTTGCCTTTTCTGATCTATAACACCTGCTTTGCTAACTCTGGCCTTAGAGGGAACAAAAGCATGTCAAGAAGGGAAGGTAAACAGTTCAGATGAGCAACGTTTACTTTCCTTAGCTTCCACTAGGACATTACACTTCTCGTTTGGTTAAATCAATGCATGCTTCAGTGCATCACTCTTTAGAATACTTCATAAAATGAAACAATTGAAAAAATACATATTTTTGGACTGTCACCTTTATTGCAATGTTTCATTACTGTGAATACACAAAACACAAGCATTGGCAACCCCAATAGATCTTGCCTTGCCAAGCCTATCAGATATTTATTTTTATTATTGCTGGGATATAACATGAAAATAAAAAGATAATAAATGTCATCAAACTATGGTGTCATATGCTTGCACTAACAATTTTACATTAAAAAATAGCAATCACATACAATTTTAATATAACTATCAGGATTTTTACTAGCAGGTGAGTGTACTTCGTGTTGGTATAGAAACCCTGCTTAGTTTTAATTAACTTTAACGGAAAATATTATCTTTTTGGTGCTCAGAAAAAGTACTGTTAACTCGGAATTACAGTAATCTGAGTTGTAGTTAAGCACACAGGACGACAAAAAAATATAAATGGCTAAAGATTTTAAAGAAAAAGATACTGAAATGGCAAATTATTGGCCCATCGTACTGGCACCAAAGTATACTTCTCTGTAGGCGGATTCCCATTTGTGATCAGGCAAAATGTGGGGCAGGAGAGCACATGGATTAAATGGACCGACCCATTGCTCCATGCTTTATGCCCAGTGGGAAGAACATATCATAAGATGAAGAGAGCTGCCTGAGAATCCCTCTATATGTGTGTATTTGTATTGTTTATTTCTGATTTTCTTCTCATTACACACTGGTGGACAAACAACTGAATTTGTTTCCAAATCTCACCAAATGATGTGCTTGTACTAGGCACCGCTGGCACAAGTTAGAGCAGTGGGGCAGGGGTGGTCCGGCATGAAGGGAAAGTCAACAGATGATGGGATAGGTCAAATTAAATACAAAAATAAATAAAACCACTTACCTTGTGCTCGCCGCATTGCGAAGTTGGCGTTTCGGCGAGCGCAAGGTAAATGGTTTTATTTATGTATTTATGTAATTTTATCTATCCCATCGTCTGTTGACCTCTCCTCCCTACCACACCCTGCCCCCCCCCCCACTGCTCTTATCTGTGCCAACCGCACCCTTCCTCGAACAAAACAGTTATCTATATACTTTACAACTTTGGTAGTTCCTTACAACTGATCATGAATCAAAATGGTTAACAATGTGATAAGCAGTGAATAAAGCCAATAACATAGTTTGCTTTCAGCATACGGTCCATGTGGATTAATACAGGTAGGCATGACCGCGAATTATTTTTTTAAACCACCTTTTTTTAAATCTCCCTGTGATTTTTCAATACATGTTCTCTATCGAGTTATACACTAGACTTCAGTGACAGCAATTATTGTGAAGTCATCAAGATTACCATCTTGTGGCAACGCTTCCTGCCATTTAAGGTTAAAGGTCATACAATGTCACCTCCTGCAATGTTACTGAGATAAAAGAGTGTGTGATGTCACTCCTGCTACTCCTGGAATTTTAGTCAAATGACATCCATGGTTGCTCTGTAGCATAGTAACAGGAATAATAATAATAGTAGTAGTAGCAAGTGGTAACAGAAGCAGAAGTAGTTATAGTATTATTAGCAATAACAATAGGAATAATAACAATATTAATAATAATATATTGAATTATAGAACAGCAAGAGGGAAGCTTGAGTCATTTAAAAATCAATGTCAATGATGCCACTCAGTACCCTGAGGTGAAAAACATCCCTGTAATTTGCTATATACCCATTTATAATTGTATGTTATGTGTAGCCCCTAAAATCACCTGTCCCTGCTTCAACTGCTACCCAGTGACAGAGAGAGAAGTAATGGGGAAGCCATATAGAACATGGCCTCTGTTATGTATCCCTTTCTCAAAGTAAAAAAAGCATACCTGCATCCTTGCCCAGTCCCTACCGCTTTCCCTGCCTTCCTTCCCCCTCTGAAAGCTGTGCTTTATGCTTTCATTCAAAGCAGACTAGCAGCGCTGAGCTGATAGGCTCTCAGACAGGCCAATCTGCTGGATCTGAACGACGTTTAGGACATCTCAACAGTGGGTATCCAGTTTTGTTATCAACTGTTCCTATGTGATAGCAGTGGATTATGAGATTCAGAAACTGAAATAAACACTTAAGGATCTGACAGCCATACAGAACAATGAAAATAATAATATGTTTTTGTAGCACTTCAAGCCAAACATCTGCCATTTCCAAGAGATGCAAACAGGGTCAAACAGGCAATTATGTCATTCTGGCATTGCCCTGGTAAGCTGAAGGCGAGGGGCTTCTATCAGAGCAGGATGGTCTGCCTTGGTTCTGCCATATATTGTGCGCCCCCCCCCGGATCTAGTTGCTGCTCCCTGCAGAGTGGGCTGCTTTGAACATTTTTACCAGGGGTGCTTTTGGATTCCAGTCAGACTGTGGCGGCAAAGAAAAGGTACAAATATTACCAATGTGAGGGTACTCAATTTACCAGCCTTTGAAGAATGAGTCTGTCTCACTGGATAGAAACTCTTAAGCCTTAGATGATAACTGCAGATATCAGCTGTGAGTGTCAACCAAATAGTCATTTGGCCAGTTTGCAACATGCATCTATCTGATCATAATCACTAAGTCTGTGCTGTGCAATTTTGAAAATGAATTTGTTTTGTGTAATTTTGAAGATTAAACGTTCAAGGAAAGGTATTCCTATGACCCACCCTAAAAAAATGTTGGACGATTTACAGTTATGCAATATAACTGGAGCAATGCTAAGGTCTAAGCCAGCACTTTCCTTAGTGCCTAAAATTGTCCTCAATAAAACTACTATTTTCCTGCCTAGGAGTTCCATGCAAAAAGCAGTGACAAATAAATCAGTAGCTGAGGTAAAGACATTCAATAGTCCTCATTTTTTTCTACTGTCTCTCAGTCACCCTTGTTCCCCTTCCACAGAATGACAGAGTGCTTCTGGAACAAGGCCTGACGTCTGGTGGCCTTGAGAGCCAGACTGGTGTCTCTGCTTCAGACAAGGTTCACCGGCTTGACAGTCTGGTGCGATGTGCAGTATTGCTTTTGCTGTTTGGAGTTATAAAATGCAGTGAGATTTTAGCCTGTAATATTTGTTAACTGAAAATTAAGGTATTTAAAGACACAGCTGCCTTAACCAAAATCTACAGTTTAGAATGCAATATTTTATAAACAGCATGTGGATATGTTTTCTTCAGATGTTTGCTTTAGAGCCCAGTGGCAACAGTTTAACGGTAAAAAAATAATATTTATTTCGTGAATTTACAATTTGTGACCTTCCTTGACTATGGCAATCTAGTCAAAGTGCTCTCTATTTGTTTGTCTGGACAAAACTCTAGTGGAAATGGCTGTAAATGATCCCTGCGGTGCTGGCTGAAAATGTTTCAACTTATCAATCAGAAAGAGCTCTGCGAGGACACCGTAAGGGGGTCATTTTTCAAACTCTCTTATGGTTCAAGCAAGCCTCCTGAGGAGACAAATGTCATGGTCATGGGGGTTCCCGGAACTGTTCTTGCACTGTGGCATTTAGCAAATCCTGCCAGTTCACTTCAAGGTGAGCGAAGGGTCGACTGTGGCACACATAAATGAATGTACTGAAAAGTCTTTGTTGAAGGACACTAGAAAATAGGATGTTAAAATAATGGTGGAACAAAGTGGTAATTACATACAAAGATCTGGGAAATGTGGTCAGAAAACCTTTTATTATAATGACCCAAGTGTAGGCAGATGGCTATGAAAGGCCTGGGAAAATTTTGTGGTGGTAAAGATAGTGAGTCCATTTGAGATTGAGAGGAGACGTGTACCTTTTTGATAAAAAATGGTCATAAAACACTTGTGTGATCAGCAGTTTACATTTATTGAAATATAATAGATGGAGATGATGTTTTGAGGCTTACAGTGGGAATTTTTAAAGAATTAAAACAAAGTGTTAAATGCTGAGCATATGAACCTAAAGAGGAAAGTAAATGCTGAGCAGGTGCTCCTAAAGAGGAACGTAAACATGTTTTATAATCTTCCAAATGAAATCTGAGCAGGATCTTACATTCAGTTTGTGAAAAAAGTACATTTTTCAACTGTGATCATCCAAAGTATCACGAATCCAGTGCATTTCAATTAAAGTTTAAGTGGGATCAGCAATTTAAGGTCTTTAAAACTTCGAATGGTTGAGTTATGTGCCCCGGGCAGTTTCTTTCTAGAAGAGAAATTGGGGTAATCTGATTTGAGGCACATGATTCACTGGCTGACAACTTCAAGTGACCCTCAACTGAAGGATAACATCAGCATTGTAAACACCCATTAGTGACCTTTAACTGAATACACCTGGCTTTAACATTCTCTTAAACTAGCAGGTGGCCCTTGCAGGTAAGAGCGGTGGGGCGGGGTGGGGGTGATTTCAACGGACGATGACGAGGGGAAAAGTAATGATTTATTTAATTTTCCCTCACAATAATAAACTGAATCAGTTTGTTTATTTAGACCATGGTCTATAAACACTGCAAGAATCAGAATAAAAAACAATCAGTGCATTAAAAATTCCTTGCAATAAAATTCATAAAAAAGGTACAAAAACCAAATTCACACCAAATTCATACCCCAATAGCAGCAATTATTACATTTCACTCCGTTCAATGAAATATATCTTTGTCTAAAATATTTTGCCTAAACTAGATGGGGAAAACTAAAAGAGGAGGAGGGATAGAATTGCTAAACACCCTTCGAACTGTCCCTCAGAAAGGTTTTTATGCTTTTCATATAGTTCCCCAATGCGATGGCTATATCAAGATTTGTCATTTCTAATAGTATATCTATAGCTTGGGCTCTTGAGCTTATTCCATATTTTTTTTAAAATCGGACGTAAAAACAATTTCCTCAATGCTAAAACCGCGAGGCAATCAACTAATATATGCGGAATATCATTTTTAGTTCCTAGGCCGCATTTACAAATTCCATCAGCATATGACATTTTAGCCTTAGTTTTTCCCTCGTCATCATCCGTTGAAATTTCTCTGCACCCACCTAACCCCATCCCTCTTACCTGCACCGGCCGCGGCTGTAAACCAGGACAAAAATGTCAGGCCCACCTTTCCTGGTCTAAATCCGTTTTAACCCCTTAAGTGCTGCCGTCGGCCAACGGTCGTCGCGAGCACTACCTTGCCAGTGCTGCGCACGACCGTTGGCCGACGGGCCAGCATTCGTTCTTTGAACGTTCAGCACTGGGCGCTGAACGTTCGACGCTCTTATGAGGTTAAGAATGTCTCAGGTCAGTTCTCTGTAAACAAGCCCGTAAATATTTTCCCTCTTCCTTGCCAAAGTTGTTATTTCAAAAAGTCCCAAGTTAGTGCACAATATAGAGGTAAAATCAAAAACTCACTCTTTTGACGATTTCCGTTACAACACCATGTACTGATGCTTTAGTCCATGCCTTCTCTTTTTAAAGTGTTGATTACAGTGGGAAGATAGGTCCCATGTCATAGAATTTCACTGGCCCTGTCTCCACTTTTCAGTCATCTTACACATATATTAATAAAATGTAAAGCGTTAAACAACTGATCTCTTTCCGACATGGCTTATTAGCACTCTAACGCTATTGCCCCGTCTTGTTTTCTGTCCTCATGACTGATGAGGCTCATGCAAGAGTTGGGGCATCAGTTACAGATTGACGGACATGATACTCTGTCACAAATTTGGTGACCCTCCCCTCTACTGTATTACAATTGTGTTGCAGTCTATGCCACTTGTAACATTCTGGGTGTGATATCACCCTGGCCTATGACAGAGCAACCTATCCAACAAAATCCAAGTAAGGGCCTTAGTTTTTACTATAATCTGTACTAAGTTGCTTATTCATTTATTCATCCATTCCTGCACCCCCTCTTTAATGCAATACAAGTTCTCAACTCTGGTAGGGTGCACTCAAAAAATAGACAGATTTATGACTAGAAGGGAAAGGGCTGATGGTATCACATGATTCACTGAGTCAAGAGTTTTCACAGCACGTGGCATAGAACTGTAAAAAAATGCATTATTAGTTAAATGCATGCATTTTATTTACTCCTCGTTTGCGCTACAAATATTGGTATTCATTCCAATCCCCACAGTTGAAACAATGCAGGTTGTACTCTTTCCAACAATACTGTTTTTGAGGGTTGTAATATTTTGGTCCTCAGCATCCAATAGGAATGTCTTTAAATGGTAAACAGAAAAGGATGTGTGCTGTTCTACTCAAATAAGGAGCAATTTGGGGGATTTACACGAAATGTTCCCATTCCAGTCACCGATTGGTCTTTAGAGAGAGGTATTTGACGAGCACATAGACAAGGGCGCGCTCCAGAGTTAATTTAGTCATGCTGGGATTGAATTATTCATGGCTTCCGAAGAGAAAAGGGCGCCAACAATCCGATACAGGCTGAATTCGAGCGGCACTGTTGAATGTTGTTGCACACCTCTGCCCGTGGTGTTTTTTTCCCTTCATTCTCTCTCTTCACGGTGGAAGATTCAGTGGTACATTTGATTTCGTGGGCAGGCAGTGGTGAAGAGCCGCCGCCTGCCTCAATTACATGGACTCGCGGAAGGGGCCATTGATAGCAGCAGCGGCGGAAATGGCTGGCGTATGCGCTGAACTGAGATAATTGGCGCGAATCGATTAGTCCCTCAGGAGAGTGTGATTAGGGGTTGCGTTACTGCTGAGAGATGGCTCCTTTGCATAGCTGCCTGAGGACTGCCGCAGTCCATCCGGTCTCACAGGATAAAATATTGATTTCTTTCCTCTCTGGTTTCCTTCTCCCCCAGGTCAGCCCAACCCCAGGGTGCATCCGCGCGCTAATGAAGATGCTGTACTGCCCCTACTGCCGAGGCCTCCCCGCCGTGAAACCATGCAGCAACTACTGCCTGAACGTAATGAAGGGCTGCTTAGCCAATCAGGCTGACCTGGATACCGAGTGGAACCTCTTCATTGGTAAGTGCGTCAACGCGGCCTCCAACATGACCCTGATGTCACTGCGTATTTCCTGCTGAAAAGAAATTGTATAAACACATTCATGTTTCTCCGTTCTGCTAAAAATAGGATTCCTTGAATATTAAAATATTAATATATATAGGTTTTGAGCCTAGAGCGCATTTCAATGTTTTTGCGCACCAAGCACTTATGAACAAGTTGCATACAAAATGTGTACACACTGGTGCCGCGATACAATTCACATTCTTGGCTCCATTTGAGAATCACATAGTTCCAAACACTTTTTTTTAGCCTGGTAATGACAGTTTTGTCCAGTGGAAATGTGAGTTGCATATCTATATACTTGACTGCGCTTTTAAGGCAAATATTTCCTGTTGATCATTTGTTTTGTGTCAGGGAGCCTAGGAGTAATTTTGAGCCTGTTCTGTGAAACACAGGGATTGGTTAAACTGTAGCCCCTTCTGAGAAAAAATAAGTTAAAGCAGTGAGACGATTTTTCTTGCTTTTGGTGGAAGGGATGACGTCTAATGGTGCCCGATAGGTTCATGCACACAACTCCTGCCATGATTATCCATTGATAGTTCTACACAAAGGCATACTATTAATACACACAACGAGAGTCCCAGGTGCGTGGTGTATGATTTCCCTGTTCCCTAACCAGGATGTTCAAATTGCACACCAATTGATTTGTGAACAGGCGATGTGTGTACAGAATGGCCACATCATACATTCTCCATCCATAGAGGGTGGCACAATGTTCTGCCAAATGCATATAGAAAAACATTGCAATTTGAGGTTCCCTCTGATTGGAGTTGAATGCAGGTTAAGAGCTTGCAAGGGGCAGCAGACCGGCATCTCTACACTTGGATTCCCAAACAGCCTCTGGAGGGAGTTGCGGTCGGGCAGAGAGGCGGGGCGGGGGTGCTAAAAACCGGCATATGGATAATTGGAGGTAAGTAAACAATTTAATTAATAAAACTAATTTCGTAGCATGCCCTGCATCGCAAAATGCAATGCAGCGCGTGCTACAAAATTCGTTTTATTAATTACATTGTTTACTTACCTCCAATTATCCACATGCCGGTTTTTAGCACCCCCCCACCCTGCCCCTCCCCCGCCCCGCCTCTATGCCCCACCGCAACTCCCTCCACGGGCCGCGGCTGTTCCCAAAGTGGACCATTGTTCAACGGCAGCCCATGTGCATTAAATGAACAAATTATGCCTTAATGGACACATTATGCTTTAACAAAACGTTTCCCATTTTGGAAGACGTCAGGAGGAGCATGCTCTTATCAAGGCATCCCAACACTGTTCACAAAGTGAAAACTGTCCCCACCTCACCTCAGGTATCTGTATCTGATCAATGGTTTGCAACTGCAATTGTGGGCACATATCATTGACACTTGTCATTGCAAATCACAAATAAGAGGCGATGTCTCTTTCACTCCCACTCCGAATTGAGATTGGCATGTGTGGCAGAGCACATTTGCAAGATGGTAAGCCTTTTCCAACTCACAAATGGGGTTTGGTACATTTGAAAAGTCTCCTTTTCAGTAGTGAACTCTGCGATTTTGCAAATTGCAGGGTTTGCAACTGCAAAAATGTTTCGTTCATTGAGTCCTATGTCTTCCCCATGACATCAAGGCTTTTATCTAGTGATTGGTGTTAATGCCAACAAACAATAGAAAACAAACACTTAACGACATAAGGGTACAACCGCTGAACATTTAAAAAACACTACTTTCCTATGCTATGATTTGAATAGCCAAAGACACATAAACGATGGACGGAATGTAGAGCAAATAATAACATTCACCACCAGGGATAAATCCATCATTCTTTTGCTCACCATGCCACCCCAGTTTAGACCTGGCCATGTACAAATCAGTCTTGACCCTGTGCCTCATGGGAACAGTCCAGCCCGATCTGCCAACGCCGGTCATCCCTGGACCAGAAACAAAGCGTCCTAGGACCAGTTTTGCACTCTGTCCATTAATCATTCTTTTTGCATTTGTCATCCAGAGGGGGACGGGTATGCCCAGATGTGGGTCCCGTGCTCTCCATGCGACTGGAGTCAAGCTATCCTGGCTGATGAAGTGTGAAACCCCGAAACCTGTCCTAGGATGCTTGTTTCCAGTCCAGGGAGGACCTGGCCTGGCAGTTCAAGCTGGACGGTTCCCATTTGGCGCAGGGTCAAGACTGATTTGCACATGGCTGAGTTCAAACTGGAATGGCATGGGGAGCAACAAAACGATGGATTTAGGCCCAGATCTCTGTACTGGGGTGAATGTATAACATTGTTCTGCATTCTATCCATCAATCATTCTTTTTGCAAGAGTTGAAAAGGGACAATGTTTTTACTGAGGAGCTGTCACAATACTGCACAGTTTAATGACGTTTAAACTATTCATGAACATAAGATAGGAGGTGGCACTTTCCAGTATGGACCATGTCGAAAGTTGACTTTGTCCTTCTCAAAGGGTATACAGGGGCCTTCTTATCTGGGGATGTTGAAAAAGAACTAAGTGGAAGGGGTTATAAGTAAAAATTAATGCTTCATTTGATGATTCCTGATAATATTTGATGTGTTCACATACTGGATGGAGTTGAGATTCCACTTGTGGCACACACAAATCTGAGAGTGGTTACTTGTCAAAGGTCTTTGCAGGATGGTGAACAGATGCGCATTCAGTACGTAAACGTTCTGTTCTTTTTTGGGAGCAGTGCTTTCACTTGCTTTTCTGATGCAGAGAATGGAATGAGGAAGGCTCACAGTAAGACACATTTAGCCTTGACTTATACAGGTGCTGCTGACATTTGTTCCTATCAAGGCTTAACTTCTCTGGAACATCTGTGGTTTCTGGCATAACTTCTCTTTTGGAATTAGATCATCCTTCTCTTCTGATAGCTGTCTGGGCTCAAGAAGAAGAAGATACCAATCACTATATGTCTAGTTTAATGGTCACCTCTATTTGACTAAAGTGTATGTTTGCCAAATACAACTCACAATGGTTGCCTCTAGGTTCTGAGTCCCTCAGATTAAGAGTTGTGTCATGCCAAAAAGTTATAGAGAGAAGAGTGTCGACAAACATTCCTTTGCATCTAATTACTGAATAAGCTCAGAAGCTACAGTAATGGGTCACTTCACACATCTAAATTATTTCGGCATGGAAGTGACCGACAATTTCAGAGTCTGGTAGAGTTCTGCTCAGTATGATATAGACTTCTCCCTAATTGCATGCATTTCCATAAATGTTGTGTCATAGCAGAGGGGAAATGTAAGTTATTGGTGCCTAGCGAATGATCAACATGACTGTAGGTGTGTCATCAGGGATAGTCTTCTAAGGTCTTGAATCTTCCAGCAACATTTACAAACGGAAGATACAACAGGCCTTCTTCAGAGTTATATGAATGGGATTCTCAAAGCGTCACAGATATCAGGTCTGCTGTATTAAAAGTGCCATAGGCGGTAATACATATGAAATATGGTGTAAGAGAAACTGGCCTTGTCTGTGATGGGATATCGCATCCGCCAACCCTTAAATCAGGCCTCAAGCAATTTCTGGTCTTATAAAGTAATTGCTTTCTTGATAGAGATATACATTTTATCCTGTTTGTCTATTTCCAGAAGCCTGTATCTTAGAGGAAAATGGGACTCGGGATTGGGGCAATAATCAACACTCTTTGTGAGGAGGACAATGACCCTTGATCAAAAAGGTGGCCACCATGATCAAAATTTTAAATTATAGTTTGAATCTCTCATGTTGTTAGGAGGAAAGTATTTTAGGAGAGGAAGGAGCCACAGAGTTGTCTGTCACTGCGACTCATCTGTGGACCCTTCTGCAAACAGCTTCCTGGTTGGAGCTCCAATTCCCAACAAAAAGACCAGGAAGAGTAGGTGATAGATTAGGTCTTTAATAAAAGAAGCCCAGAAAGACTAATTTCACATGCAATTCAGTAGGTTCTCAGCCATTAACACAAACTAGTTGACTTATGTTTAAGACAGGCCCATTGAGTAAATTCATAAATGATATATCAATTAAAGGTTCAGCCAACTCACCAACCAGGAATGTCTGCAAAACCATTTCACAAAGAGCCAAGGTGTCTGTCGTCTTTTCATAGAAGGATTGAGATGTTAGTGCAGGGACTGAACCTCACACTGCAAGATGTCCACAATTTTAAGGAACTTAAACGGGCCACATGTATATTCCACAGTCAGGATTTCTGCCAAATACAGAAGTGCTCTTCCTACAAATTATCCACATCCATCTGTAGTTATCTGATTTCTCAATTATTTGAAGTGAGATGACCTGACAGTTCGGTTTTGAGAAAATATATAGTAGGCAAAGTTACTTTGTATGCACACATGCAATGCAGCAACCAAGGTTGCTGTGCTGCGTTGCATGAAAGGAAGAGAGAAGTATGGCACTGTACCTATAAAGATGTGGCACTACTGCTGTCTTCCTAAGAACTGGTGTACTTGCTGCCTGTCTAGCACCAAGAACACCTCGGCACCATAGTGCAAAAGAGTGAGTCTCCATAGGTTTTGTACTGGAAGGGTATGCTACAAGTACAAAACACTATGCTTAGACTTAGGGCCTGGTTTAGATCTTGGAAGACAGGTTACTCTGTCACAGCGGTGACAGATATCCCATTGGCCGAAATATAAATCCTATTATATCCTATGCAACTAGTAGGCCAAGATCTGAATCAGGCCCTTAGTTTAAATCTTTCCCTTAACACAGTGTAGAGCGCAGCAGGAATAGAACTTTAGAAAGGTTAGACGGAAACAAAAGTTTCTTCTTCTTGGCAGCCATCAAAGAGAAGCATAATGTTTGGGTGCAATGCCCTGCCTGCAAATGTTAGTAGGTAAGGCTTTATGTCAAAAAGCAAGTTTATGCGAATACCCATGCATCCTCCGGGACACCCCTTCGGGCGAAGTAGCTCAAAGTGGTGCACAGTGCTACTTTCTTTCATTTTAAGTCAACTTTTCAGAGCTAAAAAAGTGATGTATTGGAAAGAAAATCCCACCCACATCAAAACTTTGCAACATTTACGTCACTTTTGGTGACTTTGGACTGGCACAGAGCATTGATAAATCTGGCCCGCAATGTATGTATCTTATTTTTGTGGTCTGATAAGTGAGTTAGTCTTAAAAACAAGAAGTATTTGTGCTAGGAATGAGATTAGCATTAGTAAAGGCATTGAGTTTTGAAGTAAAGTTGTTCGATACAAGGGAAAGAAATGCTTCGGTAAATCGGTGAAGCGTTTTGCAAAATTATGCCAAATGTATTGTTTGTCAAAGGAGCAGAAAAAAGGAGTGATGTCCCCGGTTACATAACTAATGGCTCATAATATGAGAGAATTACATTATGCACATTCAAACACCAAGTTACAATTGAAAATTTGAATAGCCTAACTCTGTTCTTGTCGAAAGAGCTACTAACATTTTGTCTTGCGCCAGTCTCAGAACTCATTCAGTGAAGTAGTAAAGAATTCAGTCTGGAATGCTGAGACTGAAGAGAAGTAGATTTTGTCTAGTACCAGAGCTTCTTCCAGATCAATGGTATGTTGTGTATATTGTCTTGAACTTGTTGGCTCAGTGAGATTGTTGCATGTCCCTGCCCACATGAAAAAAGACCACAGTTGAAACCACAGCGGGAAGGCCATAAACATAGTTGTCAGAAAAAATGACCTTTTTGTTGTATCTACTGCTAAGCCAGGGTGACTGTGGTGTGGAATGTTGGTGAGTGATGATGCTGTGGAATGTTTGATGGGAAGAGTCAGTTGGAGGATGGGCTGAGCAGCAGGAAGGGTGCTCCTGGTGTGGCTCTTCCTTGCACTTTTGATCTTAACATCTTAATAAAGCAACTTACCTTATTTTACACCATGGACATCAGTTTCTGCTCCACCTTAATGACATTGAAAATTTGGGTAAAGCGTGATGGGCATTTATTCTTGACATTCTCTTTATTAGGAGACTGCCATTTTTTTTTCAGTTCCCATGTTAGGTACTGGCACCATGCTGCATGTTTACAACAATGTGCCACGATGTGCATTAAAAGAAAAAAGATAGAGACACCAGTTTTGCTGTTTTGGAAGTTTCTCTGGTTGAAAGGAAGGACATCTTTCTTCGCAGCTTTGTACTTTGTGGCTTTTCGTTGCAGATTCGAGTGGCGGAGCGATAAAACCGGGACTATCTCTTTCTTTAGCTGTGGCTGTGGCAATGTATGGGACTGGTTTCTAGGCTTCCTGTTCAAAGGAACTCTGGTGTTCTGCTCAGCAACAAAACATAACATGTAACATGTCGTACTGCATGTTATGCTGAACTGTGTGTTTTCAGATGGCAGAGAAGTTCCCTTGGGACCTTGCGGAGAGGTATTCTGAAAAGAAATCTCTTTTCTGTGGGTGGTCTCTGACAGGGTGATTCTTGCAAGGGGGTATCTTTACTGTGTTCAACCAAGATGTTGTGTGAGAGGTTTTGTGTGGTGTGATTGTTAAGGCATTAAGGTCATATTGAAATGTTCCTGTGTGGGATGACTGCACAGGGTTCAAGTTCTCCGGTTCTTTTTGAACTGTTGTGTTTGGGATGGCTGCTCGTGGATTAAGTCACTCATTTGGTAGGTATTACAGTTAGGATGACTGTTGTGTGTGAGATGTTTAGTGTGGGATAACTGTGAGTAGTTTAAGTCACCCGTTTTTTTGTAAAGGAGATCCCTCCTGGGATGACTCTGCATAGTTTAGTCACCAGGTTGTATTTTGAAATGTGCTGTGTGTTATGTTATGTTATGTTATGTTATGTTAGGGTGTTTTATATAGCGCGACTGCTGCCCCAGCAAAAGGGCGTCCCGGCGCTGAAGGAAAGAACGACAGATTGCAGAGTGACACCAGCTAGTTAGTGGGAAAGAGCAGAGTACTGATGGCCTTCCTAAATTTCAGGTAGTTCTCTAAGCCACGAATCTGCACAAGTGTGTTGTTTTATTTCCTGTTTTCGCTTAAAATGTTCTAAGTGGGATGACCATGTGTTGTTTAAGTCACCCGTTTTCCCTGTTTATGATGTTTGTCATTTCATTTGTCAGCTCTTTATGTTCTCTGCTGCACCTATTTGATATATACTTGTGTCTTGGTGCGTTACGTGTCAGCCTGGCCAGCTGGCATGCGTGTGGTTTGTGGGTCTGGTAGTTGAGATGGGGTGTGGTAGATTGTGTGATCTGTTTTCTCGCATGGGGGACAGGGAGAAGATGTGTGTGATCGTGTGTTTTGTATAGGAGAAGTAATGAGTTAAGTGGTGCTTTATTTATTTCCTGAGTTACTTACATTTATATTATATTTCTAGGTTATATGCACAGACTTCCTCCATTCTGATTTATATCACACGTACTTTTTCTATTCTTTCGTAACATATTTATGGAGTAGTATCAATGCTATTCTTGCTTTTGTCACTTTTCAGTTTTGTTTGCATAACTATTTACCAACTTTACATTGTATAGGTTACATGCATTGATTTTTAAAATTGTTTAATTTAATGTGTTATATGCTTGTGCATCTTACATTTGACTGCAGGTGTCCCTTCTCTTGCTATGTATTTGGGGGATGCACGGGGTTGGAGAAATGTTTTCTATTTCCTGTAAAGAAGGGAGATGTGTTGTATCTGCTGCTCAGCCAGGGTGACTGTGGTATGGAATGTTGGTGAGTTATGATACTGTGGAATGTTTGATGGGAAGAGTCAGTTGGACGGTGGGCTGAGCAGCAGGAAGGCTGCTCCTGGTGGGGCTCTTCATTACACCTTTGATCTTAACATCTTAACAAAGCAAGTTACCTTTTCTACACTTGGACTACCGGATTCATCTTTTAATTACAACACTGTTATGAACATTGAGCCCATACTTAGACAGCCAGGCCCTAATAACGTATTGCCAGTAGTGTTATCACCCAGCAGCGGCCTGTGCAGGTAAGAGCGGTGGGGTGGTGGTGCCTGGTGAGGGGGGATTTCGACAGACTAGGGAAAATTCATTATTTATTACATTTTCCCTCATGTCCATTTTTCAAATCGCTCCCCAACCCAGCCCCACCGCTTTCACCTGCACGGGCCGCTCTTGTTATCCCCGTGTGATGCTACCACAGGCAACTGCGAGTGGTCCGGTGTTCTTGCACCAGAAATTATTGGGTTTGAAAAGCCTAGACCTGATTTCAACTGGTGCAGACCCAACCTTGTTAACACCACGGGGAACAGGGGCAGAGGTGGCAGGCATAGACACATTTGGTCCCTGACTATTCCCACAAGCAACATAAGGCGATGGGACAATGACTTTTCCTGGAGAAAAGGGCATGGGAAAATAAACTCTGAACTGCAGTGCTCATTTACAACTCGTGCATTCAGCTATCTTTATAGCCAAATCAAGATTACAATCAATCCTCTAATAAGGTACTAAATCTGAGTCCAATAGCTTTATCCTTCTATTTAGTTCCCTTCAAATCTTTCTTTTCAAATTTTATTACCCTTCTCCACCATGAATGACTGAATCTGCGCCACACTAGTAGCTTTTGACTGTCTGAAGGAGAAACCTGGGAATATCTTTAACGGGGTCACATTATTGCTTTTAACCCTTGAAAAACTGAAAGCCCGCAGAACAAACTCAGAAAAGTGTGCAACATGGTTCGCTACACTGACAAGATAATGAACTGACATCCTAGATTCACAAAGCGTTTTATAACACTATGAAACCCAAGCGATGAGGACATCGAACAAACATGCACTAGTCACAATTTAAACTATTCAGTTCAAGTAAATGCTGACGCTCAACTCTTTGTGGTCCACCGCCTCAGGCCACTGTTAATAATAAATGTACTACTTGGGGAACAGGAGCGTCTTCTCTGTATCAACAGTTATATCATTCCGCAGTTGACATATATCCAAAGAACAAACTGCAGGCAAGATTGTGATTATGATGAAATGTTCAATTTAATTCCAGAAGTATAAAAAACAATATCATCTGTTCAGTATCACACGATCTTGACAGCCTACGCGTTTCGTCCTATGCTGGATGTCATCAAGGCTGTAAAAAAATACATATAAACACTTATCAGTACCATTATATACAAATAATATAGACATCAATTCGTTGTTCAATGTCAACTAAATTACAAACAGTTTATATGATATATATTCCAAGAAATACTGCCTGTTTCCATTCTATATTCATTGACCCAGGACCTTAACTTCGGAAAAGGGTTTCTTACAAAAACAAGAGCAAATCTGTCACATTTATAAACATAATCATTTCTATATCAGCAAGTCTTTTCACAGAAAAAAGAACAAAATCCATCCGATTAATAAAAAAGAAAAAACAACCTCCACAATTCTTCTTAGCAACTAATTAAAGCTCTGTAGACAAATCATATGTAAATAGAATTGATAAAAATTGGGACATACCTACAAATTGCTATGCAATGAATCCTGTTTTCTGACAAATAATCTTCCTAAGTTGTTCCTTCTTGATAAACTTCAATTTCTAAATATAAAAATATTATTATTAATTTTCTACCTGGCAATAATGGCTGACCTAATTATTGTCCCTCTGAATACCCAAACCTACCTAATAAGTTGTAAAGGCTATTTCTTGTGATGTCCCTTCTTTATTCAATTAATCAAATGGTATCTCTTCCGAGTTTTTACAAAGTTCAAACGATGCGCCTTTTAATGCTGCTATAAGTTTATTTCTAAAACAAAAAGGGAGTTCAACTGTGGACTGATATAACTGTTGAAACTGAGAAGGTACTCCTGTTCCTCAAGACACAAAGCACTTTAAATCAGGCGTCTGTTTTGAGAATGTGGTAAATGCCCCCAGATTGACAGCTTTCTGGGCATTCATTCACAGACTTTATCTATGATAATTTTACACCTTGTTTGTGTACCTAAACTTATTACCTGATTGAGAGATGGGTGGTAATGTAAAATCATTTAATTTCTGGAGGAATTGCTTAATTTGAGTGAAGGATCCATTGATGGTGTTTTCTCCACCATTCTCTCTATATCATATAATATAATTCCTAGCTAGCTCATTCTTCTCCAGATAAGCTAGTTCCCCAAGAGATTGCAGGCTTTTAGTTTACCATCTAACTCAAAATTAGGCCATTAGCGCTGAGAATGCTGAAATTAGTATTTAAATTAGTAGGCTAAAACAGACAAAATGCTCCATATTTGATGGCAATGTAATGTAAGTTAAAATGAATTTGAACTGTGAATATACTCCTAATCCAGCATGTGTTCTAACAACCTTAAGCCTGATGGTTTACTGTAAGGGATACAGATGATAGTATATGCTTTTTTGGATTGTAAGAATATTGCGAGTCTCTGCAAAGACGTGCATCATCCTGTGATTCTGGGCCAATCCCTTAATCTCCCCGTGCCTACAAAAATGAATGTGTCCACATGTAACGCAACTGGTGCTCATGTAAAGTGCTCTGATACCCGATACCTTCGGGTCAAGTTTGCCCAATATAAAACTCCGTAAAAAAAAAAAAAAGTTAAGGGGCACTAATTGTTTTGAATCCCATTTAAAGATTAGCTTTATGAAGAATAATGATCACAGTCATATCATTCATAAAGCTAGTGTTTATTTTGTGACTGGCATCTTTATTTGTATATTTCTTCCGTAAACTTCGAAATGCTAAATTGCTCCATTGCCCCTCACTGTAATTCTGCACATTAATTTTGGGTAGTTATTAGATCTCATTCTTTCATTTGCAGAATGCTTCTAATTTTAAACAAGAGGGCACCTGTTCACTGGGGAAATAATGGAGGTGGAATTTGTAAAACACAGTTTGATGGACCAGCTGCTTTTTCTGAAATAAAGAAGATTACCCTGATGTGGGGCAGGAAACTTTGATTGTCCTATCCATATCTTAAAGTGACACATTTGCCATGATTTACACTGCTGATTCATTAATATTGTTCAATCATTTGTCACAAATGACGTAGTGCATATCCATCTTGTGACAGTAAAAAGAAAATTGAGAGTCATCATCAATAAACTTTATTCGGTTTTATATGTTATAACAATAAAAGCACACAATAAATATAAAATCCAATAATAAATATGATGAGAAACACACCCCACCCGGCACAGCTGGTGGATTAACATAGCTTGTGCGAATTGCATGACTGCTAAATCAATTAAAACAGGACACCATGAGCTTTACAAGAGATGCAATTAGGGGGAATAAGCTAGTTAATCGTAACTGGATCTTAGTCTGATAGCAGATTAAAAGTACATAATCACATTGTATAGATCTCCACAGTATGCCTGAAGAGAGGAGTGTTGGTATAGCAAGGTAAACATCTGTCCTTATTGGGTGCCAAAATGATTTTTCATAGAGTTCTTAAAACAAGTCTTCATAGCCAACATACACAATTTCATTGAATAAATATATACTGAGAAAAACAGTGGTAAATAACAATGCTTTATCAAAAACTTTATAAATAAATAAATAAATAAATATGCAATTTTATCTCAAATTGCTACTGTTAATATAGAAAAATGCACGGATATTCTATTGTGTGTGTCAGAAAGAGCATTTTTGTCATGGATTTCCCATCTTTCCCTGTTTGATTTTTCCTAAATCGTGGCACATGTGAGTTGTTCCATTAAAACATGTGCAGTGCACTGGTTCTATCTAGATGGCTTAATGCACTTTTCTGTAAAGCTAAAGTAAATGGTGTGATAAATGGAAATTAAATGTCATATTTGACTGCAGAGTGTATTTATATCACTCACTTTCATGACAACTACATATAACTTCAGAGCACACCACTGTGCTCTGACTATGCTGCAGTTTGACAGCACTGCAGAACCTCCTGGTAAAGAAATGTGCCTGTGCCACATACAAGCAAAACAGTTATTATATACTAGCTCAGCCACCCCTAACTGTGCCTTGTAAGTTTATAAGGTCTAACAAGGTTGTACGATAAAATATCAGCCACAAAAACATTGTGGAAAAAATATCGGCCATAAAAATATCAGCACTACATATTTATAATGCAAAGTACAAAAATACTCTGGTCCAAAATAGCATCACAATAAGTAGAAGTGAATACATTTAATTGCAATTAACATTAATATACTGTAAAATAGGTTTAAAAAAATAAAATGAACCTATTTAACACTCTCTCTCGCTATATATGCGTGTGTTTGTGTGTGAGTGTGTGTATGTTAGAAATGGGGTTTCTGGTTGAATAGGGTATGCACCTAAGCCAGACAGTACCCACCACTCTAGTCTGAGTAAGCGAGTTACACACCCAAGATAACCCCTGCTTATCCCCCTGGTTGCTTGGTAGAACAGTCAGGCTTAGCCCAGAGGCAATGGATAAAGCATTTGCGCTGCACACTCTCACACCGATGACACAATAAATACACCACAAAAGAGACTCCACACCAGATAATATAAAAATATCTTTTATATTGTGTATAAACACATAGACCACAATGACATAAATCACAAATCGCTCTACCAACCAGGCAGTTGTCATTATCATCACAGTTGGAGCATTACAGTAAATACTTATAAGTTGCACATCATAAAAAACTCAACTGTATATCACTGGGTTGCCCTAAATATGATACTTGTTATTTAGTCATCCCAAGGATTAAATTAGATTGATCCCAATATATGGGCACCTGAAATGCAGTAAAGAAAAACAAGAATCACCACATTCAAATTATCATAACCCCCAATGAACCTAGCTCAAAGAATTCCTCTGCTCCTATTTTGCAGTATGGTGCAGGGTACTCCCTGTTCAAACCCGTTGGCTATTGGGTCCCATGACTGCCTACAACAGTGACTTCAGTAGTTGAAAGGAGAAAGGCCAAGTCAGACTCCTTTCAAGGATTCCTTCCCACCCGGCTTGCTGAGGCCAAAGAACTTATGCCCCCAACAGTATCACAAGTGGGGGAAGAACTCATGCGGCCCCCTTGCTGTTCATGGCAGGACCAACTAATAACTCTTGGGGTGTCCCCCCTTTGCATCGAGGCAGGAGGCAGGAGGCACAGGATTCCCTCCTCCGTTGATGTGCAAAGACACATTGTTCCGGTGCTGCTGGCTCGGGCGACACAAGCAAAGATGAAGCTCCTGCTTCCCTCACACGGGAAGTGTCCCCACTTGCCTTCACACCTGGTTTTCCACTCAGAGGTGCTGGGGCACTCGGGTGATGGTTCTTGCACTGGGCGGGGCCGCTGCTATTGTTGGTACCCCTTCCGGGTGCAGCAGGACCTATGCGACTTCTCAAATTGTTGCCGGGCAATGCAGGAGACTCCTTTACGCTGGTGTCAGCTGACCAGCGGACGCTTCCTTGATCAGAGATCTTCCTGGGCCTTGTGACATGGCATGGAGTTGCAGTGCCTCGGGCTTGCACACAGCAGATGGGGAAGGCAGGCCCAGCAACTTGGTCAAACGATTTAGTGGGTAAAGAGCAAGGAAGACTTTGATGTCTCTGAGTGTTCCACAAACAGGAGGCAAACACACAGAAGCCATTGGAGATTCTTCACAAATAGGATACCTCAGCAGGCAAAAAGAGTCAGTCCTTTTCCTCTGTCCACAGATAGAAGCAGCAAGTGCAGGCCAATCCACCCTTCATACAGAAAAGGCAGCGCTCCTCCCACTGCTCTTCAGCTCACCTTCTTGGCAGGGTTCTCTTGTTTCCAGAAGTGATTTATAGTTCTGGGGTTTTAGGTCCATTACTTATACCCCATTTTCTCTTTGTTCTCTTTTCAGGTGCTAGTAAACTCCTCCTACCACTCTATATGTAGACAAGGTCTATTCAATCTGGCTATGAGTCACCCAGGCAAGGCAGGGCTCACCTCAACCCCCCTTGTGACTGTCTAGAGTAAATAAACATCTCCAGCTCCTGTCACTCCAAAACCAAACAGTGACTACACAAACAGGCAGAGGCACACAGGATGGTTAAACAAGAAAATCTCCACTTTCTAGAAGGGGCATTTTCGAACAAATAATTTAAAAACCACCATTCCTAAAAGGTGTGTTATTAAATTCTGAGTTCAGCGAGCCTAAACTCAATTCTTTATCTTCTCTCAATGGAAAGTTACTCTTGTAAGATGTTACAAGGCAGTTCCCATGTTCACCTGTGGAAAAGACATCCTTTCAATACTGAGTAACGAATTACACAGTTTTTCACTATAAGGGTAAGTACAACACACCAGTACATGTCACACCAGCTTAACGCCCTTAATTCTAGTTTATGCTTGACGCCAGTGACGACTTTGGGTTCACCTTTGTTTCCATCTGCAGAAAACCAAGATTCCATCAGTAATCCTATATCCCAAAGCCATTTTCTGTGCAACCCGAGGTAGAGACTAGTAGTACACCTAGACCATTACCTACCAAACGAAAAAGAGTCATGGACTATCAAAGGGTTGGCTATCTGAAACTGTCTAAGAAATTCAAGGCTAAATGTACTAAAGGTCGCTTAAACCTAATTGGGTCGGTGGGATTAGAATTAATAACATCAATGCCCCTAAGCAAGGAATCCCCCTATCTGACACCCATGTTACATGCACATCGTGCGACCCAGAGAGCAATAAGCAATTGCCCAGTCCTGCATTGGCCAATCTGGATCAAATGCCCCCCTTAGCTCAAATTGAGAGACTGCTGAAATCTCTCATACTCCCGGTTCTTGAGAGGGTGAAGGTCTTGACCGAGAGACTCGACCGATTTGAGCAATCCACCCTTGATAACTTCTTTTCATTAAAATCCTTAATCAAATTACATACCAAGATCAGGGAGGAGGGTTCAGAAACGCCAAATAATATTCAGTTAGACTTGATATCTCCAGAGATAAGGGGGCATCCAGTAACAAAGGAAGTGATAGGGCCTAAAACGTGTAGTAGTACTGCTACCCAAGGTGGAGTTAGTCATACCAATGTCCAGACAGGTAAACCCCATACTATGGATAAAGGGTCCAAACGTTGCCGTCAAAGTCCGCCTGCCCAGAGTAAGATTTCCAATATTAGTACGGGTAATAGTGTGGACTTAAATGGCAAACCAGCTGAACCAATTCATATGCCTAATTTAGCCAACAAGGGTACTTCCGATCTCCCCCATATTAATCTACCTCCCGCATGCCAGCCATATGTTGTTGTGCTCACTGGGGTTCCATCTTGCAGGCCTGGCATCCAAGAATCATACTATGAACTTAAAAATAAAACAATGTTTTGGCTAAATAAGAACAGACCTCTCCCTAGTTGCTTCGATGGACAGGTCCTCCATGTGAGAAGAATTGGCTGGGTTGGGAATAGGGCAAAGGAATTAACACGAGATTGTTTCCTGGTTCATTTTAGGGACCCTAGGGTTGCTAGTTACATCTGTAATCTACAGCATGACCCAGAGAACTTGGGAATTGGCACATACGAACTCAGCCACTTTCAAAGTTTCACTGTGTCCCACTCCAAGGCTAACTTTAAATCTAGGGGTTGGAGAGATAACAGGTTCCACCCCCAAGATGATTTTGTACCCCACCAACGTCATATGATAAGGGGAGGCTGTGTACCAAATAGGTCGGGCTATGGCTGGTGACATGGTGCGCCTTTTCCCACTAAGAGCTTGCAAATGGATATAGTTCAGTCTGGGCATAGAGATTTAACAGAGGCCATGGAGGGCGGAACTACTGAATGGCTTAATTTTGATCCCGGAACGCCGGTCCTTGAGAATACGTTTAGGTCAGGGGAGAGGGAGGTCATTGCAAGGGAGACTGGTGCTGGACCCAGACCGACCGATATATTGCTCCCCTTTGAGGTAGTATATATGAACAACGAGGTGAGGATCCTCAGTTGGAATCTAGCTGGGATCTCTAAGAAACTAGATGTCCCTGACTGGAATCTATTTATCAAGTCTTTTGGGATTTGTATTTTTCAAGAGACCTGGAGCGTGGAACCCCGCCACAAGGTCGGTTATGCTTGTCACACCAGTCGGAAATGGAAGTCTCTAGTTAACTGAGGTATGCACCTTTGTCCAAGTAGGAACTCTTCCTTCTAATCAGGATAAGGGTGTTACACACTTTAGATAACCCCTTCTCACCCCTTTGGTAGCTTGGCTTGAGCAGACAGGCTTATCCCAAAGGCAATGTCTAAAGTATTTGCACCTAGTCATACAGTAACACAGTGCAAACACTACAAATGGACACCAGACCAGTTTGGAAAAAATAAGTATCTTTATCTAAACCAGACAAGACCAAAATAACAAAAACAACAGAAATCCAAGAAACAGAATTAAAAATATGACTTTTAAAAGGTTTCAAGCAACTCTGTTCATAGAAATCAATGGATGTGTAATTTTACACAAGGCACCTTTGGGTGCGCCAACATTTTCAAGGCCAAAGAGCCGCAGAGAAGCGAAGCATTGAAAAAAACAGCAATGACACAGTTCCTGAGTCCTTGGGGAGGCATATCAACAGTTCTGCTGCTCGCTGCATAAGTGATGCGTCGAATCCAAACTATAGTGGCAAGTGATGTGTTGATTCCAAGATGGTTCTGGTCTGCGAGTGAAGCGTCGGAAGACTTTGCATACAGGTTCAATGTGTGAAAATCGGGGATGCGCTGGAGGCCGATGCAGTGGAAACAAACAGGTGCTCCATCCATTTTGTTCATCTGCGATCTCATGATGCTTTGATTCTTTCAGCTGTACAGCAGGGCCTCCACCAGAGTCGGCGTGGTGACCTCGTACTTTGGAGGTCAGTTCACTTGACTCAGTGTGCGGCAGATTTTTAAGCTGATGACAGGCACTGCATCGATTCTTTGGCCACACAGCGGCATGCGTAGATATTCATCCCACACATAGGTGCAGCATCATAACAAAAAAGGCGCTGGAAGGGCCTTGCACCGATTTTCTTGGTGTCTCCAAGCTTTTTAAGCTCCCAGCAACAGGAACAACCTCCAGAGGCCCAGAACTGGAACAGGCAGCTTCTGGAAGGCCAACACTCCCAGCAGTGGGGATCAAGGAAGCTGGCTGTGAAGTCTTTGTGTCCCTGAGACTTCAGGACAGGAGGCAAGCACAGACAAGCCCTTGAAGCCCTTCTTCACAAGCAGGTTCACAGCAATGTTCCTTTGGCGCTGTTTGACAAATCTTCATGAAATTTTCCCCAAAAGTGCGATGGTGATTCTTGTTGCACATGAAAAGTTTTGGGGGGATCAGTCAAGCGGGGACCGAGAAAAAGGGGGTAAAAAAAAAACTTTTCCAATCTAAACTACCCTAGAAAATTTAGACACGACTCCAGCCTGAAAAGCTGGATGGAATTACACTAAATATGGAAGAAAGGTAGCTCTATGTCCTGAAAGAACCCTTTTTGTTGTTTGGTGTAAATCTGTTCTGTAGTTTTTGAATTACAAAAAAACCAAATTTATATATAATGGGGCAGTCCTCGTGCTGCAATGAGATTGGCTATGAACACTCAACCAGGACGTGTTGTCAGCCATCTTGGGACTCAGCTTCCACTGAGTCCCAGAAAACATGTTCTAAAAAAAGAAAAGGTAGAAGAGTAGGAATACCCTGACCCCTCAAGTCTGGCCATGGGATCCCACAGAGACCCCAACAGGGATTTTTATTTTTATTTTTTAAACTTTCATCATGGAAACGCGACATAGCAGCGAATTCATGGCAATTTTTTTTTTAAAATCAAGCACAGGCTCTTGTGCTTGTTTAGAATGGAGCCCCTGGGTGGATCGGTCCCAGGGTCATTTTATAAAAAGGAAGGGGGCACCTGGGTGCGCCCTCCTAGGGCTCATTGAGCCCTGGGGACCATCACCTCCCTGGGGATTTATTTAAACAAAAGGATGGTGGCACACAGGGCCCACCTCTTGAGGAATTATAGGCCTTGAGAACCACTACATTCCTGAGGCTAAATAAATATTGAGGGGGTCTTGCATACCCCTTCCTGAGCCCCAGGGATTACCTCCTCCCTGGGGCTAAATAAATCATAATGGGGGATGCTGCCCCTCGGACCACCAACTCCCGGGGCCAAAAATGTTTTCAAGAATGGGATATGGGCTGTGTGGCCCCCTTCCCAGGCCACATACTGCCTTGGGGACTACCACCTCCCTGGGGTGGCCCATGAAGAAGAAACAAGGTGGCCGTGAGCCCCTTTCCTGGAGCCATACCTGGCCCTGGGGACCACCACCCCACAGTTCGGTTTCCTGGTATATCTTGGGGTGCCCACTCCCGGGACATACCTGTTTCCTCTGACTTGGTGTGTACTTTGACAGCCCTCTTTAGACCTGGTACCATTGGTGTGAGTCTCTCTTCCCTTTTTTACTGATTGCCTCCTCTGTTTTTGATATGTTTTGCTGGTTAGATGCTTTAGTCACTGTTAGACTGCTATTCAGTGCCACAGTGCAAGTGCTCCCTATGTTAAATTGATGTATTGATTAGTGACTCCATTATTGGCTTATTTGATTTACTTGTCAGACCCTAGTACAGTGCACCATGTGTACCCAGGGCCTGTAAATCAAATTTTGCTGGTGGACTTGCAGCACTGGTTGTGCCACCCACAGAAGCAGCTTGTAAAGTGTATCTCAGGCCTGCCATTGCAGAGCCTGTGTGCAGTTTGTGACTGCCATGTGGACTTGGCAAGTACACCCACTTGCCAGTCCCTTAACTTTCCCTGTTCTACACTTTAGTCACCCCTAAGTTAGGCCCTATGGCAGAGTGCATTGTATGTAAAAAGTAGGTCATACCCTGATGTGTGTGGCATGACCTGATAGTGAATTACAGCCTATTTCGTTTTTTCACTATTGCCAGGCTACCTGTCCCCATAGGCCAGAATGGGCAGTTTGATTATAACATCTTATAATCCTAACAGACCTAGGGAACATGGTAGAAATTCGAATTTAGTATGCCTGAACTCAGAATGAGAAAATACATCTTTTAGTGAAGTTGGTGTTAACATTCTGTGTTTGAAAATACCACTTTTAGAAAGTAGGTATTTTTCTTGCTTAACTATCCAGCCGACCTCTGCTAGCTTGTGTATTGTGGGTCTGGTTTTGTGAGTGACGGGCTGGGGCTGAGTGGCTTCAGGAGACAGGTTGAGTCAGCACAAGGCTGAATAGACCTATCTGCATGTAGATGGGTGGGAGGAGTAGCACCTGGGCCTAAATAGGACTGGGCATGCCTTCCACAGTGCTGGCTCCACCTCCTGTGGTGTGTCTGATTACCCTGGCCCACCCTGCCAAAGGAAAGAAGGAGTCATGTAAACACAGTGTTCCAAGACTGCGCCGAACTGGTTTGGACTAGGCACAGGACCCTCTGCCTTCAGAGGACAAAGGAGTTTGCAGTATAATTTTGGGGACCCAGACCCCAAGACTTTAGATCACTTCTGGAACAACAAGACAAACCTCTGCCAAGGAGAAGAACTATGGAAGCTGCAGGAGTATGGACTGCCCCCTGCCAGTGTGCTGTGTTGCTGGGTTGGCCTGCAGTGGTGTCTTTATTGCCAAGGAAAGGAGAAGGAACTTTCAAAGAACTTTCATCATCTTGCAGAACACTTCTCCAAGGGCTTGAACTTGAGCTTGCCTCCTGCTGAAGTCTCAGGGACAAAAGACTTCACCACCAGCACCTCTCTGAATTTCCTTGCTGGGAATTTTGTCTGCAGAAGCCTACTTGTTGCTGGGAGCTGGAAGCGCGACTCAACGCGAAGAAGCGTGTTGAAGTCCCAGCTGTTGCCGTCGCATCACCAGAGAAGCGTGTCGCCGCCACAGAGGTCGCTGCTGCATCACCAGAGAAGCGTGCCTTGTCAAAGCTGTTACCTGACGCATCACCAGAGAAGCGTGTCACCACCGCAATGGTTGCTGTCGCATCACTGGAGAAGGTTGTCGCAGAGCCTGTTGTGGCTCCCAAGTTACAGAGTTCGCCGCATGGCTGCCGGGCGTGCATGCATCGTCTTCACGTCGTCGAATCAAGGGCACCATCTTATCGCATTGCACCAGATTGTCGCATTGCATCGAGGCGCCATCTTGTCGCAAAGTAACCGGAATTCATTCCGAGAATCAATGCATCGCCTCCTCTCCGGTAAGGACCAAGACGCATCGCCTACTCTGCGCACGCATTGATGCGCAAAGCATTGTCTTCCCCAAAGCAAGGAACCAACGGATCTCCATCCCTGCGAACCTTTTGTTTGTTTTGTGTTACGCATACAGGTACTTTTGTGAGAACTGTGTTGCATTTATCATCAACTTGAACTAAGTTATATCTACCATCTTTAAGGCTATTTTGAGTATAGTATTGTGGATTTTTGTCGTTTGTGGTCTTGTGTTAAGTCTATATAAAGAATATTTATTTTTATAAAAACCTGTGTTGTGTTCATCTGTAGTGTTTTCACTGTATTACTGTATGTGTTCACAAACGCTTAACACACTGCCTCTGAGATAAGCCTGTCTGCTCGTGCGAAGCTACCAAGGGGGTGAGAAGGGGTTATTCAGTAATGTAATCCCCTTTCCCTGACTAAGAAGCAAGAGTCCCTATTTCATCAAAGGTGTATACATTTGCCAACTAGAGACCCCCCAGTTCTTACAGCTCCCATCAACTTAGAGCAAACACAAACTCTGGTCTCAGCAAGTGAGAGCTGAGAAACCACTTCTGCTTGCTCGGATCAGAGTTTTTGTCTGTTTCCCTGTCTGCTGTCAAGTGACCAGGGAAGCAGACAAAATAATTGCTCCCACACACAGGGAGCTGCATGTTTTGAAGATTCCTGTCTGTGAAAATAATGCCAGCTCCTACAGGAGGCAGGGAGCTGGCTTTGACCTCGGAGGCCTTGAGGCACCCCCTGCGGTCACCATGCTGCACATTGGGTGCTCTCGGGCACCCAGGAGACTTGGCTGGGGACGGTGTCCAACGGGCCAAAATCCTCCAAGGAAAGGGGTGCATATGGCTCCACAGCCCCATTGAGTAAAGGCTGGGCCACATGTGATGAGGTCCATGGGGCCCTATGTGGCCAGGGAGGGGGATGTGTGATTCCCCCCTCATTTTAATGAATGAATTTGGCCCGGCATTATTTTTACGTTAGCCCCAGGGAAGTGGTGATCCATGGGACATCTGAAAGCCCTAGGAGGGTGGTCCTTGTGGCCCCCTCCTTTGCTTAAAAGAAAGCTTCGGTGAGGTGGTAGTCCCCAAGGCTCAGTGGTGGAGGTCCCTGCGACACTGCTCCTTAATATAAGTAAAGAGGGCAGAAACACAAGCCGGAAAGGCAAAACAGAGCGCAGAAAAAGGAGCAGGAAAGGCAAAACAGAGGGCAGAATAGCAACCAGATAATACAAAATAGAGGGTAGAAAAATGAGCAGGAAAGGAAAAACTGAGCTGAAGAGGGCAATACAGAGGGCAGAAAAATAAGCAGAAAAGAAAAGGCAAAACAGAGCAGAATAGAGCAAAACAAAGAGCACTCAGACACTGACACACCCACTCACAGACATACTCAGAGACTCATGCACCCACTCACAGACCCAATGAGACACTCATACACCTACTCACAAACCTACTCAGAGACTCACGCTGCCACTCACAGACCCACTCATACACTCAAGCACCCACTCCCAGACCCACTTAGACTCACACACCCACTAACAGACCCACTCAGATTCATGCAGTCACTCATAGACCCACTAAACAACTAATTCAGCCACTCACAGACCCACTGGGACACTCATGCACCAGCTCACAGACCCACTTAGACACTCACACACACTCACAGACCCACTCAGAGATTTAGAAACCCACTCACACACCCACTCAGAGACTCATATTCTCACTCACAGATTCACACAGACTCACTTAGAGACTTATGCACCCACTTACAGAGCCACTCAGGCACTCAGACACCCAGTCACACACCCAGTGAGCAACTTATGAAGTCACTCTCAGGCCTCCTCAGAGACTCGCACACCCACTTACAAACCCATTGAGCCACTCACACACTCACTGAGACACTCAGAATTAAAAAAGAACCATAGAAATTCACTGAAAACAACATAGGTCAGAGGGAATGTAATAGTTAGGCTCATATTTCACTCGTACAAAACCAATGAAATTCAACAGTTATAGTTACCTGTGCTAACTATAACGTATGCCCACACATTGCACTGCTTATGCCCTCACATATTACACCACCCATCACATGGTCAGTGACATCACTGATGACATCATCCACAGAACCACTAACACACCCACTCACACCCCATAGAACCAATCATAAACCCACTCCCACACATCCCCCCACATACCCATTCACAGTGCCACCCCGTACACGGTTGTACTGGCCAATGTCCCACCATTAGCACCCAACGTATTTGAACACTGGTCAACCCTAAGAAATAAGTCACTTCACTTCCTTACCACTAGGACTGGCCTGAAAAATCCCCTCTTTTTGGAGTTTAAAATGGTTCGTAGGATCACAGTCGGCAAATCTCCAAAGTCATTAAGAGGAGATTGTGTTGTTATAACATTTAGGGAACCACATCTGGTACACACTATCATTGAGAGGGGTCAAAATGGGCCTGTTAAACCCCATGATATAAATATATTACCCCTAGGATATTTCTATCCCCCCTTAGAACCTGCAACAAATTCAGGCCCTCAATGTTTAGTAGAAAATTACCTGGAAACTAGGCAGTCAAGATATCATATACCTATATATAATCGCTTTGGGGTTTTAAGTCGCCTGGAAGATAATGATTGACTTTACTCTGAGACTTGTGTAAAATCCAATTATGTTATGGGATGGCATGAAACTGGTGATAAACAGAGATTTGAGAGTGAGAGGGTTCAAGGGCTTAGTGACTCTAGCAATAATATTTTAAATAGAGCTCAGGTTGTTCCTAATGATTCTTTTCAAGTAGCACATGTTAACACGGTCCTCTCAGAGGGCGCAAATCCCCCTATACTCACTCGACTGTTGTCAAACCCCCACTCTGCCATATCGTTTCTTGGAATATTGCTGAATCAGATCGAAACTAAATACCCAATTATGGTGGGATTTTATTTTACAATTTGAGGTTCTTTGCTTCCAGGAGACTTGGACCAAGGAAGCGATCCATTTAAATGGGTATAGGACTTATCATATCCCAGCGGTTGAAGCTCGGAGCGGGAGAGCCAAGGCTGGTTTGTGTGTGTATCTATCTAATAGTATGAACCTAAAACAGATAACTGAGTTCGCCAATGATGATTATTATCAATTACTTGTGTTGGATTTGGACTCAATATTTTCTATAGCCCTGGTGAATTTTTACAACAATATTCCCCCAGGTTTAGTGTGTAGCGTCATTAAGAATATGTTTCAATCACTGATTCTCCTAGGCAAAGGTAAAAGGAGAGATGCAATATTACTTTTGGTGGGGGATTTTAATTGTACTCGGTGTGAAAATGCTGAAAATAATGTATGTGGAGCATTGTGTGAAGAAGGTGCATGCTCTTCACACTTCAGTCATACTGCCTTAGGGGAACAGTTAAATGAATTAATGAATAGTTTTGACCTTGGTTTTGCTAACGAAATGTGCTTATTACCAGCTCCCCGGCCCCCTACATTTAACAATAGGGGTTGCTGTTCTACCATTGATTATGTGTTAGCTTCTATCAATCATGCACATAGCCTCCATTCTTTTTACGTTTCTGATAATTCACTAAGTGATAATTTTCCTCTCTGTTTAACTGTCACATTGCCAGCCAAGAAAATCTTAGGGACCAATAATAGTGATCGATAATTAGAGAACTTAGCAATCGGAAGCACTAATGGTTATTCCCTGCGATGGGCTATGGTAGACCAAACAGAGATGCTTAAATCAGTAGTTGTTAAATGTAACTTAGATAAAGTGACATGCCTGAGTGAAGATACTACCCCTGCCACTCTATTAGCATCATTTCAAACAATAACAAAAGTAATAAGGGAGTCTCTTATTAGGCAACACAAGAGTAATAGAGCCCAGAGTGGGTGGTTTGACTCAAGGTGCACTCAAGCTTACTCACTCACACTAGGCTGGCATATAAACAAACGGTTAGAGATAGGAAAAATACGGTAAGGAAGGAGGCCTGGGAGGCTTTGCATTTAGCTTCAGTAACCAATAATAGTGCAGGCTTCTGGAAGGCAATTAGAACACCTTTCCTATCTAATGATAATGGCCCCACTATTGAGATAGCTATCACGGAGAATCAATGGATAAAGCACTTTGCTCAGGTATATGGAGGAGATGAATCTCCAATGGAGGCCTGAGATATAAACCATTCTCCTCATTCTAAGGATCTAGGGCCCGATGTAGGTAATATTGATTTATCAATTTTTAATTACCAAAATTTACCGATTCGGTAATTGAAAATCGGTAAATCAATGTGGTTGACATGTAGGTATTTCCAGATGTGGAAATACCGATTCTGTAACATTCGGTATTTACCGATTCTGTAAATACAGAATCGGTATTTCCCATTGATTCGTATGGGCTTCAAAGCCCATAGGGATCAATGGGAAATACCGATTCTGTATTTACAGAATCGGTAAATACCGAATTTTGCAAGGGTGCAGGGGGTGTCACTTTGACACCCTCTGGCACCCCACAAATAGGCATGTGCGCCATGTGGCACACAGACATGCCCTAAGGGCATGTCTGTCTGTCACATGGCTAGGTGTGCATGCACACATGTGCATGCACACCTGAAATCGGTATTTTACCACACAATAGGATTGTGTGGTAAAATACCGATTTTGTAGGGCCTTTGGGACTCAGAAGAGTCCCACCTACATCTGAGATTTACCGAATCGGTAAAAATACCGATTCGGTATTTTACAGAATCGGTAACTTTACCGAATCGGTAAAGTTACCGATTCTGTAAAATTGTGCCCCTACATTTCAAATCATGTATACCGGTCGGTAACGGCCGAAAATACCGATTTTCGGCCGTTACCGACCGACCTACATCTGGCCCCTAATGTTTACCTTAGAGGAAGTCAGTCAGGGCGGTAAGGCTCCTGACCCAGATGGGGTCCCCATAGATATATTTAAGTCGATCATACCTCTATGGGGACCTCTTCTTGTGCAGGTGCTTAATGCTAGTTGTAAAACCGGTTTTCTACCCACTTTGGTAAAGTCCACCATTGTGTCTATCTTCAAAAAGGGGGATAGGAATGACCCGGGATGTTACAGACCGATCTCCTTGCTGGATGCCATAATGAAGGTAGTAGGCCGGGTCATATTGGAACGTCTAGTGGACTGGGCCGATGAAAATCTATCTTTTCCGATTTGCAATATGGCTTTCGGGCCGGTCTGGGGACAGTAGAACAGGGTTTGAATCTTTCTTTGTTTGTGGGGAAATACACGAGGGCTAAGAAGGGGAATCTGTTTTTAGCTTTTGTGGACCTCTCAGCCGCATTTGATTGTGTGGTCCACACAAAACTATGGAAATTGCTGAGAGATCTGGGGGTTGATGTGAATATTATTTATTTTCTTAAGCGTTTTTATAGTGACGCTAAGGCACGTGTGCGCTATGGCTTGAAGGGCGAGCGTTCGGCTGCATTCCCGATCAGGAGTGCAGTCAGGCAGGGCTATGTCCTGGCTCCATTCCTTTTTAATTTGTATATAAATGGGCTCGAGGAAGCCTTGTGTAAAGATAATCAAGATTTTCCTCCAGTAGCTGGCCGTCCAATCCCAGCCCTGTTGCATGCTGACGATGCCGTGTTGATGTCATGCACACAGGTGGGCCTACAGCGCGTTGTGGATAGTTTTACCCTTTTCATGAAAGATCTGGGTTTAAGGGTAAACTCTTCAAAAACTTTTATTATGCACTGTGACAGAGGTTTAAAGACAAACAGAGACATCTTCATTGCAGGACAAAAGATTGAGGCTACTAAAAAATTCTCTTATTTGGGTATCTTTTTCTCCCAGAACGATTCCTGGGTACAAGCTGTAGCAGCAAACAAATTGGATCTTTTACGCACTACATCTGCCCTCACTATCTTTGCCAGGAAATTGGGTAAAAGACCTCCTGAAGAACTTATTAAAATATATAAGGCAAAGTGTGTCTCTGCAGCTGTTTATGGGACTGGGGTATGGGGGTTTGCCGACCTCACCCCTATCCAGGCAGTTGAAAACTCCTTTTTAAAATACATCTTAGCCGTTCGAAGTGGCACCTCAGGGTGTATTTGCCAGGCAGAACTAGGTCTCCGTTTATCTCTGATTCTATTAGGTTAGAGCCTCTGCTATTGTGGCACAGGCTATTCACGAAAGAGGAAACCAAACTGAATAGAGATATTCTTTTAGACATTTTGAAATTGGAAGAAGTAATGAGAATTCCCTGGCTGAGATATGTTTATAATTATTTTAAGGATCTTGGCTACTTAGAGTACTTTTTAAATCCTCTTACCATTAAGGCAGTGACCAGAAAGGATCTGAGGAAAGAGTGTCTTATGCTGCTGGACACCCTGAGAATGACATCTGAGATTTTAAAGCCCACAGTCCTGCATAATCAATTGATTTTAACTACTTTTAACATTCAACCCTATTTATCTTTTGTTCCTGGTGCTTACGACAGGTTTTTATTAGCCCGTTTTAGGCTGGGGATTTTTCATAGATTAGTCACTTTCCCCGCTATGAATGACTGGTCACGAGACCTCCAGCCCTGCCCCTGTGATAATATTTCCCCCCAAACTACGATTCATGTCATTTTATTTTTTAGTTTTTTTTCTACTGACAGGCGCCTGTTTTTGGTACCTATACTTAAACAGTCTGGGTTACGCCAATGTCGCCCCGCTCTACTGTCATTACAACTTTTAGATAATGGAAATAGTGTAATAAGAATCATAGCCTTTTTGAAAAAAGTTTTTTATCTTAGGAAACTTATGTTTACTTGAATGCTCTTTGCACAGTAATGATGGCCCTCCCATTTTTTATAATGTAATACTGTAACATGTAATGTGATTTTATGTAATGTTTTTTTAATGAATTTTTTATACATGAAATTGCTTATGTATTATAATTGTGTGCTTTTATGATTGCTATTCAACAATCGAATAAAGCTTTTCTTGAACTTGAACTTGAACTTGACCCATACCAGTACTCACACAACCAATCACCCATCCATAAAACTACTCGCACATCAACTCACTCATACTGACAACCCAACACCCACTAACTCATCCACACACCTACTCATGAACCCACTCACTCTCTAATACAGCCATTCACACATCCAGTCATACAGAAATACAGACACTTACACACCCACTTATACACCTTACAGAAACTCACAAACCCACTCAATCATGCATACAGAAACTCCCACAACCAATCACTCACCCATACAGGTACTCGCACATCCACACACTCACCCAAACAGCCACTCACACTGACAATTACCAATGCAGCCACTCACACACCCACTCACTTACCCATTCTGCCTCTGACACAGCCTCTCACTCACCCATACAACCACTCACACACCCACAGAACCACTTACATACCCATTAACACATCCATACAACCACTCACACACCCACTCACTCATCCTTACAACTGCTAATACAGACATTCAGTCTCCAGTCCAGCTACTCACACCCACCCACTTACATATAAGCACAATCAGGTACTCACTCACCCATACAATCACACACTCACCCACCCTCTCACCCAAATAATCACTCACACAGCCACTCACTCACCCATTCAGACACTCACACACCTAAGCAGCCCCTCACACAGGGCCCGATTCACAGAACTAACTTAAGACAAAATCCTAAACTTACTATCATTTTGGTATTCACAGAAGGCACTTACTCATTTTGGTATTCACAGAAGGCACTTACTCATTTCAGTATTCACAGAAGTTAGGAGTCCTAACTTTAGGACTCCTAAATGCCTTCTGTGAATACCGAAAGTCTTAAAGTTAGGAGTTTTCTCAGTTTAGGAGTAGTAGAGTTAGGACTCCTAAGTTTAGGACTCCTAATTGCCTTCTGTGAATACCAAAAGTCTTTAAGTTAGGGTTTTTTTCAGTTTAGGAGTCCTAACTTTACTACTCCTAAACTAAAGTTTAGGATTATGTCTTAAGTTAGTTCTGTGAATCGGGCCCATTGCCACTAACTCATCCATACAGCCACTGATACACCCACTGACTCTCCAATGCAGCCACTCACATAGCCAGTCACCCATACAGCTACTCACATAACCACTCACACATCCATACAGCAACTCACACACCCACTCACTCAAACACTCAGCCACTCAGACATCCACTCACACACTAATACAGATAGTCACATAGCCACTCAGATTAGATATGTTAGAAATAGTATGACTCATTACTAGTACTGAAAGAATTGTAATTTAACTTCTGTTGTAGCTTAGCATATATCAAATCAATAAATACTGTAATGCAGTTCTAAGAACCTCTGGAACATTATTGATACATTCTGGGAGATGTATGATCTTATTATAGAATCACATGTCAATTGATTTGATAGCACCTGGGTATTGTAGAATGTGAACCACTGACCTGTGATCAAGGCATGACGGCCGAAATACGTCAGGACTATGTGCTAGCAGCCACGTTCACTGTGAATAAATGCTTGGTGGTTTTCTGGAACTAGGCCAAAGCATTTCTTTTGTTTAAAGTTACTAACGGAATGTTCCTTCCATACTTCTAATGTCCTATATAAAGCAGCCAATATTTTGCTCCTCATCAATTTTCTCAGTAAGGACATTAATCCCATTATTATATATCTCTTATGTGGTTAGTATGTTTGGTGATTCTTTGTGACAGAACCTCTATTCAGAATAATGATCCAACATTTAAGGAGCGACCCAGTGTACAGTACTTTCAAATTGTATTTTCTGTATGGCCTTATCTGAGGATGTAAATGTTCTTCTCCTGGAAAATGGTTATATTCATTTGATTATGTCATCAAATGCTCAGCAAAAATAGTATTGAGCATTTCAAACAGAAACAGAGCCTTAGGTTGTGTGATGGACAGTGATGTACTATTACAGTATGGACTCCTAAAATAAAATACACAAGCATTGTATACTACAGTAAGCTACGCTGTCAGTTTTGGGGGGAATATGACTTGCAGACTAAGGAAGGCAGTGGCCAGAGTATTGATGTAATGCGCAAGTTGATCTCTGCCCAAACTGAAGGACCCAATATCACATGGTGGCGGGCAAAAAACAAGCTGAAAACTACTTTAAATAAGTGGTTTTCCAGCTCGTTTTACAAATCTTTGAAATGCCAACATCCATCAAGGGGTTTGAAAACACCCCGGGATATTGCACCAGCCTCAGCAAGCTTTTTTAGGGGGGAGAGAGAGCTTAGGGGCAGGGAGTATAAAAGTGCCTTGTAGGTACTTCTCAGATGAGGCCCCGCCCATACAAGGCCCTGCCACCCCCTCACATGGTGAGATTGCTCTTCAAGTTGGAAGGTATAGGTTACTTGTGCTCCCATTTAGAGGGGACCTGATTTGTAAATGTTGCTTGAATGTTTCTAGTGAGCAGGGCAAAGTCTGACTTTCCTGTGGCTGAGGCCTCTCTAGTGTACCATGGTGTACCTCAAAACAATGGTCTGGAATGTGGCCTTTAGCATTTAATAGTGGCTGCAATTTTTTAACATCTTTAACTATCCTCTTGGGAAGGCGCCAGGGGGCGCACAGCGACATGGCTGCCTGAGCAGCGGCTCCGCCGGGCGATCGTCAACTCTGGTGGATCTCGCCGGTCTCGCCCCGGCCACCGGCCCCCCGAGCGCCTCAGCGGATGTGGGAAGTGCTGTAGCACATAATGCGGTGAGGAAAGGCAACGGCGGACAGGGATTGCTCCTCAATTTGCGGATGACCGAGGCGGAATGTCCGAGTGCCTGACAAGATGGCCGCCGCTATGGGACACAAGCGCAGCAGCATTGCAGCAGGCAGTCACCGATCTACCGTCCATGCCCACTGCAGCGTCTCGGAGGTAGGGTTTTGAGGACTGGCCCTTCTGCTGCCACTGCACCATACTTTGTCGCGCTACAGAGCGCCAGAGACCCACGTTCAAGCGCTGGAGTACCTGCCTGACAAGATGGCGGCCGCAGCTCAAAAAACGCGGGCATAGCCGACCCGTCTCCAGATACGGCGGCTGTGCCACGACCCTGGCGGTGGCCCGGTACAGCGGAGGAGATAACGGCGAGCTGATCTACACCCAGCGTGGAGGGCGGTACTGAGCGCGAGCGAAGAGGATGGCATACACACGCTCCTACAGGTTGGGTGGTGATGGCTGATGGCGACGCGCGTTGAGAGCAGCGGACAGTCTGCGCTTGTCAGTGCTGCCTGATGCGCTGCGTGGGCTCGCCCTTGCTTCAGGAATCTGTGGCCATCGCTGCCCTGCCCCATCGGCCCATGAGAGCCGGTGCTTTCATTTTGTGGCGCCCGGATCGGTGGCTGACGAGAGTAACGGGGACTTACTAGCGACCACGTGCGTGGCCACCCCTCTTGGTTCGGAGCTCGCAGACCCCGGCATTGCAGGCCCGCCGAGGCTGGAAAGGGAGAGTGCAACCTGGCATGCGTTTGGGCCTGTGGAGGCGACACACCTGCTGCGATGGCTGCTTAGAGATACCGCGTGTGGAGGGAGTGTGCTGGCCATACCGCGACAACACGCCACCTGAAGGGTCAGTGAGGCCCGAGATATCATCTGCACAGTGAGCTGCCACACTGGGTCGCGTTCTCTGCACGACTGAGAGGCCACAAGCCAACTACGTAGAGGGGGTTTGTTGGACGGCGGAGCGGTCAGCGTACAGCCAGCAATCGGTCAAATCACCTCGCGCCCAGGAGAGTGTCACCTTCACCCTGTGCATATAGCGCTGTGACGATCTTTTCAGCGGCAGACACCCCAAGGGTGGGGTTCACCACGGCGTCAGTGACCAGGCATACGAGGGCGTCGGGGTCCACGTGCAGGAAGGCGGTCTCCCCGCCCGCCAACATGGGCAAGCCGGACAAACACCAACAGAAGCTGCCCTTTGAGGCGAAAAAAACGCAGAAATCCACTGACGGGGTGGTGGAGGATGAGGCAGGGCATGCGCCCAATAACAACATTGAAAAGATCCTGCTGGCAATACAATCGAACCTACAGGACATTAATGGCAAGCTGGACAACTTAACTTGCAGAATGGACACCATGGCGGCACGGCAAGAAAAGCATGGAGAAAGATTGGATGAGGCCGAAACACGCATCTCCGCGGTCGAGGATGAGGCGCGGGCCTCCACCTCAAAATGCGCAGATATGGAAAGGCTCCTGGAGGTGATCAGGGCGAAGGAGGAGGATTTGGAAGCGCGCTCGAGGCGCAACAACGTACGGATCGCGGGCCTGCCGGAATCCACCAACACAGGCCGCATGGAAACCTACGTGGAAACCCTGTGCAAAGACCTGTTCGGAGCTGAGGCCCTATCGCCCCTCTTCATCGTGGAGCGTGCACATAGGTCACTGGCCCCGAAACCACCGCCCGGCGCCACGCCGAGACCGATTGTGGCACGCATCCTCAACTACCGCGACAGGGATACGATCCTTCGGCTAGCAAGAGAGAAAGGGAAGATCCAGCATCAAGGGAACTCCTTGGAATTTTATCCTGACCACACAGTTGCGGTCCAGCAGGCCCGGAAAGAATACACTGCAGTGAAGGCCAAATTGCGTGATTTGAACATTGTGTATTCCATGATGTATCCGGCGCGCCTCAGGGTGGTATGGAAAGAGAAAGCGACTGTACTACCGTCTCCGAAGGCAGCACAGGAATTTGTCAAGAGGGTGCAGCGGGAGATGAGAGACAATTCGCAAAATGAACAGCGACGTGACTCGGACTAACAGTACGGGGTTGATTCATGGTCTGCCACTGGTGAGTGTACCGTTCTGTTCCAAATCATGCGTTTTAGCATGGACACTGTTCTCCGCACTTGGCTAGCCTGCTTGATACTGTTTTCCAGTTTGACCGATTGTGGGGTTGGTTCAATGTGCACAGCGTGTTTGGGTGAAGAGGGCCCATTGGGGCTCAGAGGCTGCTGCTCGATGATGCGGATCACTGCTAACTTTGAATTGTGAATGCCTCACGACCCATGCACGCTCCATAACACATTATTGGCCTACACGGCTGAGAGATACTAATACCCTATGGCGTTTGCTCTCTGCAGGCTGGTGCACGTGTGGTAAAAGGCTGCCCCTTTGTTTGCTGTGCTCAGCTCAATATGCTTTAACTATGGGACGCCTCAATCACTGACTGTCAGCGATCCCCGATGCACTCTACGTGGCGAACAGTACAAGTGGGAGGCGAGGGATTCTGTTCCCTGCTGTTTAATTGATGTAACTGCATTGGAGACGCACTGTACCAGACATGTTGCTCAGCCAGTGGTTCTATTGTTGGCTATTCGGGGGGTGGGGGGGGGGGGGCGGCGAGTATTCACCTGAACTGCGTTTCATACAGCTTCTTTAGCATCGCCCACACCTGTACACCGGGTGGAGAGTTGTGCCCCTGGCGGACCTCTACAAGGGTATAACCCAGTAAGAGTTTGGTTCTGGGCACTGTATTTATGGTTGTGGAAGTTACGGTTTGGTGCACTGGATGGGACTGGCTTCGGCAGGTTGGGGTTGCTGGAGTGGGTGGGTTCAGGGGGGATGGGTTGTTTGAATGTACTGTTAGACCGACAGAGTGTGTAATGTCTTTTCATGCTGGTTCCAAGTTAGTCCTAGCTACTGCTGTGTCAAATGGGACACCTAAAGGAGAGGTACTGGCAATCTCTATGCAATTGATTGGTAGTATGCGATCATGCCTTATGTCATTGGATTTTGATGGGGACCAGGGAGGCGGGTAGGCACAGTTTAAACGTTCTTACATGGAACATTAGAGGGTTCTCACAGCCACGTAAAATACGGCAGATATTTGCCAGCCTGACAAGGTGGAATGTGGACATAGCATTCCTACAGGAGTCTCACCTGGCCCCGCACTCGCACGCACAGCTGGGGTCAAGATGGGCATAGGAGGTTTACAGGGCCTCGTACTCTTCTTACTCTAGAGGGGTGATCATTTTGGTGAAACGGGGGGTGGGATTCGTGACTCGCACAGTAACACAGGACCCTTCAGGCAGATTTTTAATGGTATCAGGTACATTGAGAGGGCAGAAGGTGACATTGTTGAATGTATACGGACCTAACACAGACGCCCCGGATTTCTTCCGAGAGGTATGGGGGCACCTGCAGAAACACAATAGCACGCACATATTATGTGGTGGTGATTGGAACGTGACACTACGTGACGGATTGGACCGTTCAGCTAACTCAGTAGAACAACACAAGCAATCACGCATACTGGTGGGACACATGATGAAAGACCTGGGTCTGGAGGATCTTTGGAGGTTGAGGAACACTGACGCGCCTGGGGCCACTCACATTACAGCTTCCCACAACAGCTGGTCCAGGCTGGATTACTGGCTGGGCTCCTCTGACCTGGCACTATGGGTGCGACACCTGCAGGTGCTCCCTCGCACGCTATCTGACCACAATCCTGTCCTCCTGCAGCTAGACATTCCAAGATACACACCTCCCCCCTTCCAATGGCGCTTTAACGCGCGTGCTCTCAGTGACGCAGGTTACGCAGACACGATCAAGAAGGCGATTAAGGATTACTTTGACCTTAATGCCCCAACGACTGATGACCCTTGCATCCTCTGGGAGGCATTCAAGGCCACGATTAGAGGGGTCTGTATTAGCACCACAGTGGGGGTTCTGAAGGATATTAGAGCTCAGATACGCAGATGTGAGCAGCAGATGAGAGACCTAGAATCCCTATATGAGTCCACTCAGGATATCCTGCACCTGGCCAAACTCCGTGAAATATACACAGAGCACGCAGACTTTCTCGACTCCGAAATGAAATATTTGAACCGCACACGTGTGGCTAGAGCCTTTGGGGAAGGAGGTAGACCGGGGGCTTTCTTAGCTCGAAGGATATGTACGGGTCGCGGCCCAACTACGATCCTTAGGGTGAAGAACGGGGAGGGAGACACACAAACCCATGCTACCGACATATTGAAATGCTTTGTCACTTCATTTGGATCCCTCTACAAGTCCCAGCCCACTGCCCCGGCTGCTGACACATATGCATACCTGCACGATGTGGCGATCGGGTGGCTGTCAGATGCGCACAGGGAGTACTTAGCGAGACCTATCACGGCGGATGAGGTTACGGAGATCATAGGCTCACTTCCGAATGGCAAGGCACCTGGCCCGGATGGGTTCACCCCCGAATTTTACAAACAATATGCAGACATCCTAGCGCCACATTTAGTGGATATGTATGGCACCTCCTTTGAGAAAGGAGTGCTCCCCCCCACATTACGCGAAGCTATGATTATCGCTCTCCTGAAACCATCTAAAGATCCGGAGGAATGTGACTCGTACCGACCGCTATCTTTAATAAACGTAGATTCGAAAATTCTTGCGAAGCTTATGGCCAAGCGGCTGTCACCACTGATGACCAGTCTGGTACTGCCGGACCAGTCCGGCTTTGTGCCTTCAAGATCAACAGCACATAACACCAGGACTCTATTTGCACTATCACACTATCTGCAACCTTCGGTCAAAGCTGTAGCGGTCATGTTAGACGCGGCGAAGGCATTTGACTCCATTGAATGGCGGTATATGATCACTGTCCTCAATAGAATGGGGTTCCCTAAACGTTTTGTGCAATGGGTCACCCTGCTTTACACGCAACCACGTGCCAGGGTCAGAATCAATGGGTACATTTCGGATCAATTTGCAATTGAGCGAGGGACGAGGCAAGGCTGCCCCCTCTCGCCGCTATTATTTGCGTTAGCACTAGAACCTCTGGCGTGTCTGATACGACAGAACTACAAGGAATCGGCACTGCACTTCATAGCCAGGCCGCTTCACATATCATTATATGCGGACGACATGTTACTGTATGTCCGGGACCCGGAGACTCACTTGAACGCCATGCTCCGGGAATACATCAGGTTCGGAGGGCATTCGGGTCTAGCTATAAATTGGTCCAAATCCTCTGTCATACCCCTCACTGACACCACTTCTACATTTGTAGTGGACTTTCCGCTGGAGTGGCAACAGGACCCTATCAGATACCTAGGGGTCATGTACCACAGAGATCCGGATGAGGTGCTTAGGGCAAACTACGGGGTGGTACTGTCGAAACTGGAGGACAGTGTAAAACGTTGGATACACCTGCCCCTTTCATTGGCAGACAGGATAGCGATTGTCAAAATGAACATACTACCCAAGCTACTATACCTGTTTAATAACATTCCAATCACACCACCGCAGGCTATCTTCCGTCACATAAACTCCCTGGTGCGGACCTTGATTTGGGCGGGTAAGCAGGCCCGTGTGGATCTGCGGACTCTTACACTTCCACTTGCACGGGGCGGCTTCGGGGTACCTGATTTCCTCCTGTACTACCTGTGCGCGCAGGCTCAATACGCGGCGTATTGGTATCACGCAGTTCCATACCTCACTCACACCGCTATAGAGGAGAGCGACGCACACCCTATTCCACTCACAGCAATAATCTCACACACCCGCCCCCCGCTGCATGCTAGAGATATCAACACAGTGGATGCTACGATCAAAGCCTGGCATAGACTAGGGCACCTAGCACACAAGACCCCACTATATGCACCAGCCATGATGCTACACCACCATCAGGAGCTCTCGGTAACTGGGGAAAGCGTCGGAATGTCCCTATTGACCAGAGCCGGTATTGATAGGATGGGGGACGTATTCCAGGATGGCGAGTTCGTGGGCCTAGACAAACTGGGTTATGTTAATAACCAAACATCCATGTTTCGCTTCACATATTTCAGACTCACTAGAGCCCTGAGGGAGCACTACCCTACGTTCCCATCGGAGCCGGAATGCCTTGCACCATTGCAACTGTTAATCACAACTAATGATTTGTCACACCTGGTGTCTAGGCTGTATTCAGCCGCACAATCGGAACTAGACGGACAGGAGTTAAAAGCAAAAGGGCGGTGGGATGCACTACTTGACTCACCATTGTCTGATGAAGAATGGGCTAGCGCATGCGCCCTGACACAGATACTTACACCAAATGGTAATCTGAGGATAATTCACTTTAAATTCCTCCATCAAGTGTATTACACGCCAGCGAAATTGCTAAAATTTGGGTTTCAGGAGGAGGACAGATGTAAAAGGTGTAACCAGGAGGGTGCGGGCTTTGCACATTTGGCGTGGAGCTGCGCCAAGGTGGAAGGATACTGGGGGGAGATAACTGCCACTTTATCTGTTATGCTGGAGGAGGAGGTACACTGTACACCCAAAATCTGCTTACTGGGGATAGTACCACAGTTCAGGGCCTTGAAGAGGAAGTTCTGTGCGGTAGCACTCTTATTGGCTAAGAGACAAGTGGCGCAATGCTGGCACAGTCGTAAAGTGCCGAAGTTAAAAACATGGTTGCATGACATGTCCACCTGTCGTGACAAGTTACAAACTTATGAAGAATTGTTACCAGCTAAGTCGCGACCAAAAAATATGTGGGTTTATTTGGAGGATTATCTGACCTCCCTGCAGGATGATGAGGAACTTCCACCCATGGACTGAACGGGTTGAATGACTGCATGAGTACTAATGGGACGGGTGCAGGATGACGGCGGGAAGGGGGGGAACCTATGTATGTCAACACAACTGCTAGGTAGTACGCTAAGGTTACACTGTACGGTCTGAATTGGGGTATGTTGTTATATTGTTCTTGTTATTAAAAGAGAAAAAGTGAGACTCAGTTCTAAAACCAGCTATTAGCCATACATACGATAAACTACAGTATTCTGCGACATATGTAACATTCACTCACAATGTTGGTTAATTGCCTCTTTGTGTTTCTGGGCTGTGATATCAGGAAAACATGCATCAACTCAGAGATATTTCGAGTTAATATTTGTGCCAAAGACTCCAAAAAGAAACACATTGACCCCTTCTGCGCTGGCGCAACGCAGAAAATGGCATCATGGTACAGCCCCTAGTGGCACTTCTTAATCTGCCCTCCTCCCTAAGTCCTAGTTTTCACCAGCATGCACTGGAAAAGATAATAAATATCAATTCCAATGCCACTTTTTTACTCATCTCTATCTGGATGTACAATGAAGGCCAATTGCATAGAATAAGATGTATATTTACTGTTCTTTGCTTGTCACCGAGACATTCTTTAAATATCAGAACTGTGCCTCATAATGCAATGCAATATTATTTAATCGAAGTATTACAATTCTATTCAGTTCATATTTGGACACTTAGTATTTCAAAAACATGTACCGTAAAAAAAATCCGCTTGTTCTGTTGATAGGAATTTCAGCTCGAGGGAAGTTGGTACACATAAAATGAAATATTTCCATTCCCCACACAGTTAGCTCAAAACAACTCTAGTGAAAGGGGTTGTTGTGATGTTATTACTGATCTTGAAGACAGGTTTGTTTGAGAAGGAGCCTCGCCGTCCCTGGCTTCATGTGGGAATAAAATGTTAGGAGTTGCCTCTGACAGAAGGTTGTCAGGAGCTTTCAGACATCACTGGCAATTCCCTCCCTACTAAACACAACAAAACAGTAACCCTTTGAATTAAAATGAGAGTGGCAGTGCCTCATGACAGCGCAGAGCGATGAAACATTGTAAAAAATGCTTCAACAGTTTTCTTTCCTCATTCTCGGTGGCTTAACTGCCACGCACCAGAAAAACACTTTTTTGTGCAATAACCCCTCTCACACAAGGCCAGACTTCTAGAAGCCAAGGCGAATTTGTGCTTTTCAAGCAACGTTTGTAATAATGCCAATTTGTCTTGACTCTGCATTGTACTATACTGTAAATGTATTTTCCATAAAATACTTTGAAATAAAAAAATAAAAAAAAATTGCCATTAGTGCTGGACTAGTACTGAATAGTAGTAAATCCAGTCAGGTTTTCGCAGAAACCAATAATTATGCAAATATTATTTTACTAAAAACATGTAATAAGATTGTATCCCATTCATATCCAATGTGGACATCCTGAAAACATGGGACCCAGATCAAAATGTTTTAGGTCTTGCTTGACAACGCAGCCGCCTGCAAGCTGTACTGCTACCAATTCTTTAAAATACACATTGAGTGCTTTAGCTCTTACCACCATAGTATTGACTTTATCACCTCCTGCTATTGGCTTCCTGCCGTATCATCCATCTTCCAGGAAGCCCATCCAGTGAAATGCATGTGGGACTATTTTACATCTGAAAAGAACAGTCCGTTGTCGTGTTGTTTATCACATTGAATTAATTTAAAGTTCTAAAGAGAAAACAATCCTTTTTACTACTTTTTTTCCAATATTGTCAAAACCAATAGGGTAGCTTTTACTGTGATAAACAACATTTGTTTGTACATGCAATGCATTTAAGCAGCATCTGTGACTACATGTCTTAGCATGTGTTGGCGCAGTAAGGCCAGACCTATTGTTTTTAAAAATGCTTTAAAAATATATATATTTCAGCTCTATGTGCACACTTGAGGTAGGAAACCCTATTGCACTACAGATTAACAAAACAGGTTGCCTCAGTCATTTCTTCTTAAACTGTGAGGTCCTCTTTAATGCTTTTGTCGAGACCCCGCTATCCAGGGACAGACAGCCATTTTGGAAAGAAAAGTAATAGGGGCCACCAGGAAATATCTGCCACGGACTGAAGTCTGGAGATAGAAATCACGGCACAGTCAGAGGTAACAAAAGGTACTAAATCCTTTCGTAGTAAACCTCCTCGGCACCCGTCTGATTTCTAAATAAGCTGGCCAAACAGAACATGATTCAGGGTGACTGCCAGCGGTTGCACTAAACAGGGGTTTCGTCTATACATACAAAAGTCAATGCTGAAATTACGTTTATATCGCAGTAATAAATTTGACAACTCCTTTAAATCAAAGGAGGCGCAGAAGCCTTTCCTCCCCAACATCTGCTACCAGCCCGCGCTTTTTGCAAACGAGAGAAGAGACTAGAGCTGCCGGAGCACGCCCATGTATTTTACCTCCTCAGTGGGGTGAGGCCCAGCTACATAAATTGAATATGGTCAGATGTGGCGTTGGCATGTAGCTAAGCCAGCGCTTTCCTTTACGCACTGAGATCCCGCTTGTTATGCAAAGGTGTTGTTTTTTTTTGTTTTACACCGTTCCCTGTCCGCTACTTGCGTAGCTAGCAGCACACAACAACCTAAGTCCCCGCCTGCTGATAAACAATAAAGCAGCCAAGCAGAAATTGACGATCTACAAGTGAAGAAGTCATCAAAGCGAGGGTGCATTTGCAGTCCAGTCAGACCCGAGCCAGCAGCAACAATTGAACATAGAGCGGTTTTGCTCTTTGAAGCAGAAATGATAGGCCTTTAAAACCACAATCATATGGCCAAGCGTTTAAAATGATGCACGACTAAAAAGCCACCGTGTTAAAACATTTTCTCTCTTAGAGTACTAATCTTCAAAAATCAATAAGAAATTAGCCAGGTATTTTATTGGCGGGTTAAATTATTGATTTCGTTTTATTACACGTTTGCTTTTTGCATAAACCACATCGCCCCAGGGAAATAACAGTGCATTACAACATCAACATATTATACATTGTGGGGACAAGCTTAATGTGGGCATGTTGCATTTGTAAACTATGATTGATGTGCACAATTTTGCCATGTTTACCAAGATTATCTATAACGTCACAATGTACTTAGGCCCATTGTGGTTTTGATAGGTCGCTCAATCAGAACAGGAAGTGGATGACCTGTTTGCGGTTTGCAATATGGTAGACGTTGTAAAAATTCTCTGAACTGCTGAAGAAGTTTCAGGCCATTCGAAGTCAGTATATGGCAGTCATACCAACAGGTATTAGCTACGTAGGAATCCGCTTCTAGTGATGCTACAAAACGTCTACACTCACCCTCCCTTAAAGGGGCAGGCAACAAAGTGATGTTTTGTGTTGTTCAGGCTTTGTATGAAGACCTCCTGGCACGAGCATGCATATGAATGCTTAGTTTTTAGATTTAGTTTATTTAATTGAATTCTTTTCAGTCCTGCCAAGCGTCACGCAACAGGTGTGACGCTCACGCATTTCAGTGCGGTGATCCGCATCACCGCACTGAAATGCATTGTCACGCATTTTCGACCTGTGCCAGGCGCTCCTGTGAACGGGCTCTCTCTGCTGTTCTGAGAGAGCCCGAGTGCCAATGGTGCAGCGTGCGGCTACTCTCAGACTCCTCGCAGTGTCTGCAGGGGGGGCCGGGCTGCTCTCTCGATACTACAGGCAGCAGCTCAGAGCTGTCAGTCACTGTGTGGGGCACCAGGGGGGCCGGGATTAAATCCGGATGTGCCGGCCGGGTAGTGCCGTCAGGTCCGGAACTAGAAAGTGCAGAAAAGCGGCGGGGGGTTAGAGAGTGCAGGCTGCCACGATGAGACGAGACGCTCTCTGACTATCTCAAGCGCCGCCATAGCCGCCCGCCACAGCCGCCTGCGCCCCGTAACAGGCACAAAGAGTACAGAGAGAATGGGGGCATCATCCATCTTTCATTCGACTCTTTGGCGCCGATAATGGGGTGGGTGGTTTTGTCGGAGGGTGGGGGTCGGATGTGACCTCTCGCTTCAGTCCAGTCAGGAAATGAGGTTGGAGAAGCAGCGCGGGCCCGACCCGCCGCGCTATTTAATTTATGTCTTAGATTAGCATGATGCAGCGCTGCAGGGCTGGACTCAGAGGGAGACTCGAGGCAATAATTACACCCCTCCCCCCGCGCTGGACCGGCAGGCGAGATCGCGACCTGAGACAGTGATTAGTCCCGGAGAATGGTCAGCAACATCGGGTGGCATCAGAGGGCTGAGGTGTGATCATGATAGGGTGGCTGCCGAACGGGACCCGGGCAGTGACCTTGCTGAAGTGAAATTGGAGCGGCCTCGCAACAATAGTGAGTGCAGCCGAATTTCTTAATAATTCCTAAGCGAGGGTGACTGTTTGTTTTAAACACAAAATCTAATATGGGCAGGCACCTGTTTCCAAGCAATCCGATTTTGTAGGTAACAGAGTACATGAAGATCGGGTGTGGACAAAGATCACACAATACAGATAAGTGCAGACTCAGAGACCAACCTCGCTTATAACACTGAAGTTTCCAGATTCGATGTAGGAGTATGACAATGTATTATTGGAGCAAGATATAGAGCTTCTCCTTACTCAAATGGGTGTAATTTCATATTTATAGATCTCCCTAGTTTCGTTACTTGATTTCGCGCAAGAGAAAGTGTCACACATATTCCCTGAAATGTCACTCATAATTACACAAAAATTATGAAAATGTCACACATAGCAATCTGAAACCTTGGCAGCTATGTCTTTCTAGTGCTCGTTCTGTTTTGCGGCTCCTTCGTAGACCGTCAAAGAGTAAGAAAGGCAAGATGGATGATGGATTCCATTGTGTTATTCAGTCTGTAAGAAGAACTATAGAGGAGGGACTCTTCTACAGGCTGCAGGTGTAGGGGAGGACATTCCAGACAAATATGTTGTGTGTGGAGCAATGAACTACCGTTAAAAGCATTTGTGATTGGCCTGGTGAACAGTGAGTATGATTTGGACAGCTGATGTTCTGTATCTGTGAAGATCTTGAGGTGGCAAGGTTTGCAACCATGTAGAGAGCAGGGGAGCTGCACTCTTATTAAACAGTTGTAAGACAGAGGCACGCATGGCTAAACCACAGGTTTCTCTACTACGCTGCCTAAACCTCGAATGCGTCTGAACAACACATTCCTTTACCACACATGCCTTTATCAAGCATGCCTTTACCATGCAATTTGTTGGTAAAGGCATGACTGGAAAAAGGATGTATGGTAAAGATCACACCCTATGCCACCTGCACTTACATCTAACAACTAACCTGACCCCAGAGCCCTTAAAACTAACCTGTCCCCACCCTCAGACCACAAAATTAACCCGTTCCTCCCAGAGCAATAAAAACTTCTCCAACCCCCTTAGCCCTAAGAACGACCCCAACCCCACCATGAGCCCTAAAAACGACTAACCTCCCCTTGACCCTAAAACTACCCTGACTCCCCCTAAGCTCTAAAAATGGCCCGATCCCCCATGAGCCCTAAAAGCAACCCAAACCCCTAGCCCTAAAAACAACCCCTTCCCCAGCACTAACCCTGAGCCCTAAAAACGACCCTCAACCCTTAAAAAACGATCCCCACTCCTCTAAAACCCACCCCCACTTACCTCACCACACCCTCCCCCAATCCTTCCTGTTCCTTCCCATCTCAGCATCTAGACTGCGCATGTGCCTTAACCACACATCTGCATGATTACGGCATATGATTTTTCAAGGCAAGCGTGGTTGTGCTTCCACTGGAATGGCACGTGTGGCTCTGCCTGTGTTGTTCAGGCCATTTCCCTTATTAAACCTGTGGACTTGACTGCTAAGATTTGGCAATGAGAAGTATTTGGAACCAAGTGGACCTTGTACAGAAATCATCAATGTTCAGTCTGTCATGTTAACCAACTTATTTTTAAAAGGTGTTTTTCTCCTAAAGTCTCTCTGCAGGCTTGATAGGAAGCAGCTACACCATTAGGGTTGTCTGGCTGGACTTTTCCTATTAGAGAAGGCTGATGTGCGTATTACTGGCCTCTGTGCAAAGTATCATAGTGGATGAAACATGATGAACTGGATTGTGTCCAAGCAGTCGCCAGTGGCAGACATTAATTCAAACATTCCTTCCATCACTTTTCTTTTCATTGAATTATAGTGTGAGCACAAAGGAATGCACAGGAGGTAGCAGCAGCTAGATTGAGGTGTTCACCATCCTTTATGTTCCAAGCATTGTTTGCTGTGTTACCACTACACTGTAAAAAAACAGTCAGCACATCTCTGAAAAACAGACTGTTCCCCGATGCTGCAAAACGGATTCCATGACCACAGATTTTTTACAACGCAGGTCATGTTACAACGGATCCTTTTAAAACGCTATTCACTACAACGCAGGTACTATTACAACGCAATACCATTACATCGTAAGTATAATTATAGGTAAGTTTATCTTTTTTGGGGTTTTGGGGTACAGGGGTATTTTTAGGTGTTAGGGCTGGGTTTGGGTTTTGGGGTACAGGGGTATTTTTAGGTTTTAGGGCTGGGTTTGGGTTTTGGGGTACAGGGGTATTTTTAGGCTTTAGGGCTGGGTTTGGGTTTTGGGGTACAGGGGTATTTTTAGGTTTAAGGGCTGGGTTTGGGTTTTGGGGTACAGGGGTATTTTTAGGTTTTAGGGCTGGGTTTGGGTTTTGGGGTACAGTGGTATTTTTTGGTTTTAGGGCTGGGTTTGGGTTTTGGGGTACAGGGGTATTTTTAGGTTTTAGGGCTGGGTTTGGGTTTTGGGGTACAGGGGTGTTTTTATGTTTAAGCGCTGGGTTTGGGTTTTGGGGTACAGGGGTATTTTTAGGTTTTAGGGCTGGGTTTGGGTTTTGGGGTACAGGGGTATTTTTAGGTTTTAGGGCTGGGTTTGGGTTTTGGGGTACAGGGGTATTTTTAGGTTTTAGGGCTGGGTTTGGGTTTTGGGGTACGGGGGTATTTTTAGGTTTAAGGGCTGGGTTTGGGTTTTGGGGTACAGGGGTATTTTTAGGTTTTAGGGCTGGGTTTGGGTTTTGGGGTACAGGGGTATTTTTAGGTTTTAGGGCTGGGTTTGGGTTTTGGGGTACAGGGGTATTTTTAGGTTTTAGGGCTGGGTTTGGGTTTTGGGGTACGGGGGTATTTTTAGGTTTAAGGGCTGGGTTTGGGTTTTGGGGTACAGGGGTATTTTTAGGTTTTAGGGCTGGGTTTGGGTTTTGGGGTACAGGGGTATTTTTAGGTTTTAGGGCTGGGTTTGGGTTTTGGGGTACAGGGGTATTTTTAGGTTTTAGGGCTGGGTTTGGGTTTTGGGGTACAGGGGTATTTTTAGGTTTAAGGGCTGGGCTTGGGTTTTGGGGTACAGGGGTATTTTTAGGTTTTAGGGCTGGGTTTGGGTTTTGGGGTACAGGGGTATTTTTAGGTTTAAGGGCTGGGTTTGGGTTTTGGGGTACAGGGGTATTTTTAGGTTTTAGGGCTGGGTTTGGGTTTTGAGGTACAGGGGTATTTTTAGGTTTTAGGGTTGGGGTTGGATTTTGGAGTACAGGGTTATTTTTAATATATATTTACAATTTAAAAAATTAAAATTAATTGTATTAATATATGTTTTTATTTTTTTAATAATAAATAATTTAAATTAATAATACATTAATAATTATTTACATTAAATATTAATTTTATTTACTTACCTGTAATTATACTTACGATGTAATGGTATTGCGTTGTAATAGTACCTGCGTTGTAGTGAATAGCATTGTAAAGGGATCCGTTGTAACATGACCTGCGTTTTAATAGATCCGTGTTCATGGTATGCGTTGTAAAAGGACGCGTTGTAACGCCATATATCCGTTGACCGCCAGTGCCAGATGGGCGGTGCGGAGGTCTCTGGTGGGTGCGTGGAAAGCGAGGAGGTGGTTGAGCTATGCAGTTCCTGTGTCATGTAGGGATTTGTAGGCGTGTGTAAGGAGCTTGAAGGTGATTCGTTTGTTGACTGGGAGCAAGTGGAGGTCTCTCAGGTGGCTGGTGATGTGGCTGCAGCGGGGGATATTGAGAATGAGTCTGGTGGAGGCGTTCTGGATTCTTTGCAGTTTCCTGAGGAGTTTCTGGGGGATGTCAGCATATAGTGCTTTGCTGTAGTCAAATCTGCTGCTGATGAGCGCATGGGTGACCATATTTCTGGACTCAGTGGGGATCCACTTAAAGAAATTTCGGAGTAGGCATAGCGTGTGGAAGCAGGATCATGAGACGGTATTGATCTGGCAGTTCATGGTGAGCGAGGAGTCCAAGATGATACCGAGATTTCGTGCGTGATCTGTGGTTGTGGGGGAGTTCAATATCTGCGGCCCACCAGGAGTCTAACCATGCGGCAGAGGTGGAGAAAAGGATGAAGTCTCTCTGAGTTTAGCTTAAGCCATCTGTCCTTTATCCAGGTGGCAACAGCCTTCATCTCGTCATGGAAGGTGTTCTTTCCAACTGTGGGTTTGTTGGTGAGGGAGAGGATCAGCTGGGTGTCATTGGCATTGGTGACAATCTTGAGTCCGTGGTTCCTGACGATGGCTGAAAGCGGGCCATGTAGATGTTGAAGAGCATGTGACTCAGGGAGGACGCCTGAGGCACTCCACAGCTGATTTCTGTGGGTTCCAAGTTGAATGGTGGTAGCCTGACTCTCTGTGTTCAGCCCGTGGCATTCTTGAAAATGATTACTAGACCAGCTCATCATCAGGAGCAGGGTGGTGATTGCTAAGCATCCACATGCTATGGTTATAATTAGGTTCTTTATCAGGGTGCCCTTGACTGGTCTCCTGGCCACTGACCCTGTCTGGCATGAAGTAAATGTGTTCCATGCCTTCCATTGTTACATATACAACTGTGTATGCTTCATAAATGTCTATTTAGCAATAAATTAATTATCAGATGAAGAGTGTTTTGTGTGGATGGTCTAGACAAAAATATAATGCTATATCGCATACAGTATTTATAAACATATGTAAATATCAAATAATATTACCATTCAGTAAGCTGAAGTACATTTAATTGCTTTGTAAGTTGTTCATTTTAAATTTTTGATATTTTAATGCAGTGTACCTTGAGTTAATTCACTTAACCCTTATCCAGAAACAACGTGTGAAACCTGTGTTTCTTTGACACCAAAGGGAAAAAACCTAGAAAATATGAACTCTGCAGGTTCGGACATTTCCCTGTGGGTTGAAGCCTTCGAAAGTCAGTTTTAAGGGCTGGCACATCTGTCACTTTCTTCCATTTCCCAGTTAATATTAGCAGCCACGGGACAGCTTCGGCAGAGACAGAGAGGAAAGAGAGAGTTGATAACGAGGAGGAATGGAGCAGGGCTCATTTGAGCATTTTTGCTGGGTGCTTTTGCCTCGCCCCGAGACTCTGAAACGTGGCAGAAGATTTTACTACAATGAAAAGAAAAGGGAGGTTCACTGGATTAACAACATAACAGAAAACCACCCTTCTACCCATGTTATACACTGCTGACTACCGGCAACATAAAAGCAAAAGACAAGAAGCATGATTGGACCTTGCCCAGGAGTTTATCCTATCACTGCAGTCCTCTTCCAGGCCACGGGTTAAATGATCCTGCTCTGAAGAGCTGACACATTATCATGGGTCGGCCAAGGAGTTCAGCTAAGCTTCCAGTTGGTGGGGTCAACTTGTTTTCAGCAGCTTTTTGCCGGCTCCCTCTGATCTTGACACAGAGAGCAATGCAGAGGCTGGATGGGGGGGGGAGGCAGTAGTTTCTTTTTTATTTACTATATCTTGAATCTTCAGTGTACTTTATAGGGTATGTTCTTTCTTTTAACCTCTTTTAAGATCAATACTACCTTGATTTAAAGGATGGAAGCTAATCTGATAAAACATCTGCTAACAAGAATGCTAATGATTTTTGTGGCAAATGTGTTGCATAGCAGAGCCCCAACATTTCACAAGACACAGGCACCTGATTCAGAGTTCCTTTAGTGGCTATAGGAGTGTGAGCAATGCTTGTAATGCTGCTGCCTATGCTGCTCATTATCTCTTTCCGGGAGACGTTTGTAGCACAGCTGCATCTCCAATAAATATTAACTTTCTGTGCCAGTGTGGGTGTGAAGGAAGCTTGCTGGTTGTGCATTAGCTGTTCTTTGTGCAAGAGAAAGCTTACGTCCCTGCTACCCATGCAGCAAGTCTTAGAAGTGAAAATTCAAACAACACATGTTGACTTTGCCAATTCTTGTTTCTTTAGTATTTTCAGACAAAAAGCAACTGCCACATCTGATGCTTGCCAGCATATTGGAATTTGATATAAAGCAGTGGCATTCATCACCATCGGCGCAGTTCAAAAATGTAAATGTACATGCATTGCTCTACACACACATAGTTCTGCTCTTACACATAGATATGGCTCCCTGCTATTCATCATTTCCAAGTAAAGATTACATGTCTCCATGCTCCTATGAATGGATTTATGAGTGTAAGTTTACTACTAGTAACTTTTCATCTGTTTGTACAGATCTCTGCCAGTGGGTTGAAGATGTTCCTATAGGAAAGTTTATTGAAACTTAATAAAGTTTTCTTATTTATATGCTTTAATGGAAAATATAAATTTAAAGTAACCCAAAATAATTTGTATTAATGTAATACTAATACAGTCAATCAATATTTTTGAAAAAGAACACAAAAGAGAAGAGCATAAAAACAAAGCATATTCTAAAATCCGTCATAAAAATTTGAAGAATGCAAACAATATAGCATTCATAATGAATCCATTACAAACAAATACAGCATTAATAGCTGTTAAGAAGTCAAGACACACGATGAGGTGAGAGAGAAGGTTTATTGTGTGAGGACCCCTTAGTGCCTGCTCTATGAGTGAGCTCCCCAACATTCTAAGGCAAGCTTCACTCCAACATTCTACAACGGGAACATACCAAGGGAAGTGGGAGGAGGGGGGGAAGGGGAAGGATAGAGAAGGGAAAACAGCTGGTTACAACACATCTCCCTATGAATGGGGAGGAACATTATAGCAAATTAACAAGTGCACAGGAACTATGCATAAGTATACATTATGAAATACACTTGCCAAGAGGCGAGGAAAATATGGAAAAACGTGAGCACGATAAAATATGTAAACAATTACTTTTTGTAATCAGCTTGCCAAACCAGTCGTCTGCGCTGACGGGACATCCTGGAGTTAAATTGAACAGTGGAGGGTTCGTTTAGGTTGCCCTTAAATGAAGAGGTGGAGACTTGTACATTTAGACAGCGAGCTAAATTGTCCATGCTCCATAAGCTCCCATCTTCCAACTCAACAGAATTACAGTAAACACGCTTTATTCTCAAAGGTTTTGAGAATGAGGAGGTTTTAGATCTAGGCACTGTGGGTTTTTTGACCACCACCCATTGACCTTCTTTCGAACCTTTGTCAGTAGTCCCCCACTTCGTGTCATACCTGTACTTGTAATCTAGTTGGTGTTTCTCCACCTTTCTTAAGATTGAGTTCCTGTCCACCCAAACTGGAGACCCCCCATTGAGCCAGTTGGGCGTGAGTTTTGAACCTGGGTTTCTCCCTTTAAGCAATGTAAATGGAGAGACTACCAAGACAGCGTTGGGTGTTGTGTGATACGACCACAACATTTTTCTTACACTTTCCTCTACAGATTCATGAGAGGCCAAGGCTAGTTGTATGGTGTCTTTTAACATCCTATTGGCCCTTTCAATCCACCCATTGGATTTGGGGCAGTAGAAAGGAGATTTGACATGGTTTATAGACAAGGAGGAAATAAATTGTCTCATTTCTTCTGAGGTGAATTGTACTCCATTATCGGTTATTAGTTCACTTGGAATGCCCTCTTTAGAGAATGTTTCTTTCAAAAATTCGATTAATGAAGAAGTGGTGATGGAGGTACATTTTTTTTACAATCCAATGTGAGTGGTAATCAATGAGAATGAACATGAATCTTTGGGAATGGTGTAGTTGATTCAATGGTCCAATTATGTCTAACCCTAGTTTGTCCCAGGGTTTGGTTACGGGTGAGAGTGGGGCTTTACAAATGACTTTAGATTTATCACTAGTTCCACAAGCAAGGCAATTTTTTACCTGTTCCTCTATCATGGAGTCCATATTAGGAAACCAATAGTCGTGTCTAATTTAGCTTTTTGCGATGTTCCTTCCTGGGTGACCTTCATGAGCAATTTGAATGATGGGTTCATGCATCTTCAAAGGTGGGACGATTTTGTTTCCTCTACAGACTAGGTCTTTTACAATAGACAAATCATCCCTTACGACCCAGAACCTATGGAGATCTTCTGGCAATTCTTTTATGGTTTTTGGCCATCCTTTGCAAATATTGTTCTTCAACTCACTGAGGACGTGGTCTTCCATCAAAGATTTCTCCCATTCGTTTTTGTTGATGGCAGGAATTTCAATTGAGAGTATTGTTTCATCAGGAGGATCTAGAGTGGGGTTATCACCAGCTATAGGAAGTCTTGAGAGACAATCAGCTACGCGATTCTCTGATCCTGGAACGTGGAACAGGGAGTAATTATTGAACCCTTGAAGTCCCAGTGCCCACTTAGAGATGCGAGGAGTGGTGTTTTCTAAGTGTTTGGTGGTAAAAAGAGGGAGTAAAGGTTTGTGGTCAGTCTTCAAAGAGAACGGAATTCCCCACAGGAAATATTTAAAGTGGTTTATAGCCCAATTACAGGCTAGAGCTTCTTTTTCAATAGTAGAGGAGTTGATCTCAGAATCTTTCAAGGATCTTGATGCAAACGCTATCACTTTTTCTTGTCCATTGGCTCGTTGAGTAAGTGAAGCACCTCTATTGCGGGCATCCGTAGATAGGGTAGTCTTAGCGTTGGGGTCGAACGTGCTTGGAAAGGGTGCTTCACATACGGCTTTCTTGATGTGTGTGAAGGCGTGCTGGCACCGGTGGTTCCACTCAAACTTCAACCCCATCTTGAGTAACTCCCTGAGAGGTTGGACATGATCAGCAAAATTCTTGATGAATTTGGACATTTACTCTACTAGGCCAAGAAAGGACTTTAGTTCGTCTTTATTCGTGGGGGCTGGAGCAAGTGTCACCGAGTCCACTAGACTCGATTTAGGTTTTATGCCTTCACTTGATATTGTGTGTCCAAGGTAGACTATGGATTCTACTCCAACTCTGCATTTATCTCTTTTGGTAGTGAATCCTGCTTTGCTTAGTTTAGTTAGGACGTTCTCGAGGATCTTATTGTGCTCCTCTTCTGATGATCCATGCAAAAGGATGTCATCTTGGAAGCATATCACTTTTTCTACTCCTTGAAGTATATGCTGCATTATGCGTTGGAAGACTGCCGCTGGGGACGCTAGTCCGAACAGCAATCTAGAGAATTGATATGCACCAAATGGAGTTATGAAAGAAATGAGGTGTTTTGACTCGGGATGGGGGGCAACCTGATGGTAGGCTGAGGAAAGGTCTAGCACCGTAAAGAACTTCTCTCCTTGTATAACGGCAAGCATTTCATTTATGTTTGGGAGGGGTGTCTGTCAACCCATATGTTGGCATTTAAGTCTCTGAGGTCTACACATAAATGGATGCCCTTCCCCCTCTCTTAGCCGCTACCACAATGGGGGCCAACCACTCCGAGCTTTCGATCCTCTCAATTATTTTGATTTTGTGGTATCTTGTTTGATCCTCTTGACAAAATCGGAAACAGTCGTGGACATACAGCAACCCAGAATGCCCTACAAACATTCACTGGAGGATCATTCAGCTGATTGTAGAAGGAAGTCGGAAAAGAAGCAGGACCTCCAATGAGGTATGGAGTTCACTGTGGCAGGCAGGAGAAACTGGGGAAAGGGTCCAGACCGTCCCTAGCATGTTGTCCTTGTTGCCAGTTTGTTAAGAAGTCAAGACACACAATGAGGTAAGAGAGAAGGTTTATTGTGTGAGGACCCTTCAGTGCCTGGTCTATGAGTGAGCTCGACAACATTCTAAGGCGAGCTTCACTCCAACATTCTACAGCGGGAACATACCAAGGGAAGTGGGAGGAGGGGGTGAGGGGAAGGATAGAGAAGGGAAAACAGCTAGTTACAACAATATCATTCCTAAAATACAGTCGAAATATACAGAAATATTTATTTAAAAAACTATAGATATTTACAAATTACAACTGCTACAAACCATATTGATTAGCTGATCACAACTGTTTCTTACTCTCATAGCAGCTTTCAAAAAGCTGACTACATTAAAAATTATGTGTTCTGGGAGCGATTGTACGTACAAAAGAGCAGGACGTACTTGAGAAAAGTTTGCCTGTTTTAATATTCAGATGATATAAGCCTTCCTTAGGACCACATAGAAATTGCAAAACATTGTGAAATGCAGGGTGTCCTGCGTAGACTTGTTGTCGCAGCCACAGGGTGCTGGTGGATGGCCCCTATTCCTGCCCCGGGAAAAATCTAACCAAAAAAGCAGTAGATACAGCCTAAACTTGGTAAGCAAAAAATGGTCATGCATGCTTTTCACAAATCAAAGGTAAGGCTCTGTAGTTGGGATGGATTTCAACATAATATGACTACAGACAGAAGGCTTCTGTAGGGTGACCTCTTCTCTGGCAATGGACCTCTGCCCTATAAAATGTTTTCACCCATTTACGGTCAGCATAGCTCTTCCCTCTGGAGTGCTAAATAGTATCCTTGATATACTTAAGCCAAGGGATATGATGTGAACAGTCAAGGGGCATACAATCCTTTAAAATCTCTTTATGTAATTTAATCTCAGGCCTTGACTGTATATCTAGCCAGAGAGAAAGAGGGTGAAATACCGTGACATCAGTTATATAGCCAACACCCAGTTCTTCGGTGCACTGATAATGTTGGGGCACCTTGCGGTGCACACAAAGGACGTCTCAGGAAAGAGCTTGGAACCATCTTCAGCTCGACCTGTACCCCCAAACCTCACTACTTAACACTACCTTGGAAGTGCATTTGGTGCTATAGATCTGCAACAAAGCCCAATAGGTCTTGTACCTCACCTTGAGGCAGCATTGGCCCATGTGAATTCCTCTGTTTTCCTGATTACAAAGGGGCACCAACTCACAGAGGAATCAAACAGCAATCCTAAGGAAGGAAAAGCTCTAATCTTTGGAACAACACAAGTCCCCTAATGAAACCTATGTGTATTTGTAGTCCGAGAGCTAACCACCATCACAAAGGATTTTTTAAAACGGACTGATAAATTCAACTTCTTCATAAAGTTGGCAAATGAATTCAACAGGGACTGGAGACCCTCAGCAGTTATGGCTATGATGACAGTGTTGTCTGCATATTAAAGCTCCAGTAAATACAGAGACCCCACTTGTGGACAATCTGCTTTGGTGGCAATCAGAGCCTGCTCCAGACTATTAACATACAAGTTAAATAGAAAAGGGGCCAGTATGCATCCCTGGCATACTCCTCTTTTGATATGAAAACCTTGTGGGCACTTAAGATCTTTGGAATATTGTACAGAGACAATGGTGTTCATGTGAAGATCTCTTAAAAAAGGACAATATCCCGGTCCACACCCATTGATAACATGATGTGCCAAAGTTTTACTTGGTTTACCCGGTCTAATGCCAAGGTGGGATCCAACTAATACAATTAAAAATACCAGCATTTTAGCTCCACAAATTAAACGAGTATGAACTAATACTATAATTAAAATACATTCTTTTGATTTATCAATATAAGTTAAAATAATAATTTAGACAACTATCCACCTTCAATTACATTTTATTTTTAATTAGTATTAAACATGGTTAAATATTAGGCATTTACTTTGTTTAAATACTTTTTATATTTTTCATAAGTAAGTCAACTGTTTAATTCATGTTTTAATTGAGTGCATTATGAAATGGAAAAAAAATAAATGACTAAATAAAAAAAGACTTTAAAATGACTAAATAAAAATACTTTAAATACTTTATTAAATACTCCAAAAATACTTTACATTTAGAATTAATGTATTTAATTTAAAACTTAATCCTCTGGGTGTTACTAATTCCCTACCTCCATTGTATGCTATGGGAGCATATTGCAGTGCCAGTGGTTGTCCATGTCTGGTGGTTGACTTACTCCAAGGCTGGGCTGGAGTGCATATAAGCCTGCTTTGACACCATTAGGGCTGTAGAAGTATATTTTGCTAACTGCAATGCTCTTACTCATTTGTGAGTGTGTTTTGTATTAGCATCTACCTCCTAACCCTCCTTAATTCTCCCTTCACCCCACCTATATTTTAGAAATTACTCCACCTTTTCCCACCACTCCACTTGGTACCTCCCACATTTCCGGCAAAATAGTATACTTCCCTGTACAGATCTCTCCACCACTGTGGTGGAGCTTCCTTCACAGAAAAGAAAGAAGCAACAGAGGTGAAGATCTCCGTACGTAGGTTTGTGAATTGCAATTTGTAGTAATGCAGTGTGGGAATCAAGTCTAATATGCGTCAGCATCAACAAATGAGGCAGACAGCACTGTAGCCAGGTGAACAAAGTGAAGATATTTACCCTGTTACCCTGACCATTGATGCATATGTTTTCCCCACCTTGTAGCACCTCACTGTGCAGTGACCTGGTATTGCAATAACAATCTCAATTCCACAGCAATTTAATTAAAATTATTTTCCTAATGAACGTCATTTTATTTGTATTTTCATGTAGAAAATATGTGAGATTAAATGAGAGTGGGGATAGTTCACTCAAACACTATTCCCCTAAATGATTATGGGTGAAATTAGTTAAATGCAATATATCAGTCTGTACATTTTTTAATACAAAAGAGTCATTCAAACTCTGTGTGTTGAAATTCCTTGAACAACGTCACAAAAATAGGAAACCTATAGCATACCAGAGGAACATTGGGGATAGTGGGTTGTTGAAACTGTGTTTCTAGTCATTGTTCACAACAGAAAGTGACAATGGCCAGTCTAGGGTGAACTTCAGGAGAGCAAACTAAGGGGCGACGACTGTTAACCTGTTTACAATAGAGTGTGCCTGGCTGTGGGTTTGACGGCAGAGTAGAATGGACACTTGCGGTCAGAGCCAAATGACACCTTAGCTGTGACACACCTTAAAGTGTACATTCACCTGTGTAAAGTAGGCTAAAATATACTACCAGAGCAGTCTAGATGCTTTAAGACTGGTGGGTGCATTTCTGTCAATTCACTTTGCTGTTTCTTGTTTAACTTGAAGATGATTCTTACTCCTTGGAACTGCACTTTTTGAAGTCTTTTCATGAAATAGGCCAGCAACCCTACATATTGAGGCTTGGCTGTCAGTTTTTTTAAAATTAAAACGATGACGCTCCTACTGTGGCTCTTTTGTCCAGCGACACAGCGAAAAAATAAACCGAAGATGGTTGAAGTGGTTACCAGTATCCTAAAACGAATGAACGAGAGCTGGATGAGCTGATTCTGTACAAAACAATCCTGCCTGTAACACAGGCACCCTTGCATCATGGTGTAAGGGTTCCTGCATTGGCACTAGGCAGCAGGGATGCGCGAGTTGCCTAGCTGCGTTGCATTGCGTGAAATATTTTAGTAAACCTTGCCCAATATTTTATATTGTTTATTACAGTAATAATAGCTTCCATTATGGTCTATAATGCCTGATAAGGATTGGTATCAATCAATCAGAGTATATAGCATGACTACTCACCAGTGAGAGTCTCAAAGTACTGGGAAGGTGATGAGGTGGGCCTGCTTATCCGTTGGGCGTAGGGGTATGATACTTGTGACTTCAGCTTTGTGTCAAGTTTCTGTATAAGCCTACTTTGACCAATGTATACCAACAAGACATTTTGCATACTTAATAACAGGGGAGGGCATAACTGGCATAATTCAGTGTAGCATAATCACATGGAGCTACCTAATAATTTCGCGAGAATCGCCATCATTCTGAGAAAAGGGCATTTCTGTGTTTTACACTATTTCTAAGTACAAAAAAGAATCCCCACACCCAGAATGGATGCGAGGATGCACTTTGTGCTAAGAAATAGTGCTGAATACATCAAACAATGATTAACCCTAAATTACTCTTAATTATGCAAGCATTAGTAATCGTGTTATCTTTGTTAATTTTGTGTCAAAGTGTAAAGCAGAATTACCGAAATTACTCCGATTACTCCTGCGTAATTGAAATTCCACCCAGACCTAATTCATATTTTTTAGTGTCTCCCTTATTGCTGTGAGGCAATATTTTCCTGATTATTATCTGGCATTGTTTTCAACGTTACAGTGAAATGTTATCATGAGAGCATGTGAAAATCAGGCACTGAGTTATGACATTACCACCATTTAGGTTTTGAATCATGTATCAATTGCAACATTCATAATTAATCAATTTTTATCAATGTTCTGCCATCCTCAGATACTGTGCCTACTGTTTTTATTGCCACTACTTTGGGACCCGGATCATCAGTCCTTTAGAGATAAACGATTTGCCGCAGACTTAGGTGAAATAGTAATTTTCTGATCCGGGAGCATTTCCTAACAATTCTTGGAAATAATGCATTTTCTTGCTAGTATCCACTGACAATACAAACATACTTCTGTGTTTGATTTTTTTATAAAGAGTGACCCACACAGCTTTAGGGGAAGGCACTTGCATACCTAATGAGGATCCCTTGAACGTCTAGCAAAGAAATAGAAAAATAAAATATCCAGGGGAGGAGAAGTATGACTCAATGATTAGAGCGGCAGACCCTGATGCAGACCAGGGTTCAATTCCCCGCCTCGGCGGGTCTTGGGCTCAAAATTCCACGGACCTGATAATTCTCGCCTCAGTGCCTATTCCAATCATGGAGTCCCACTCTGCAACTCTGGGCAATAGCTTGCTTAATCTCCACAACGGCCCCCACAACGCTAAGGATGCCTGGCCTCCACCTTGGGGGTACCCAGGAGTGGACACCTCACAGGGAAAGCCAGGATGGGTTCCACAGCGGTATTCGTACAAGTGCCTTGAGACACTTTGCGAGTGAGTAGTGCGCTATACAAGTATCAATTTACATTTACATTTACAGGGGGCCGTGGTAGTGCCAACTAATGCTAAGACACGCAAAAAAAGATAAACATTATGCAAACTTATTCAAGGTTGGGCATTCGCTATGTAGAGATTTAGCTCTGTTCCTGACACAGCTTTGCGAGACACAGGCAACAGTTTTCGATTACCTTGCAAAAAAAAGGGAGATTTCATTTTTCTGCGTGAAAAAAGGCACTGGAGAGACACATACTTAAGTCTGGATGATGCGAAGGCCAGCAAGGAGCGAAAGAAGCACTTGAGCGGCACAATGGATTTCTAATAGGAATCCATTAAAGCCGCCCGCTTCCAATGGATTATTCCGTAAATAAAGTGTACAGGAGCTTGGGGATTAAGCTCTGAGGCATGTGAAACCAAGTGTGCTGCAGCCATTACATTGTAAAAGCACCCAAAAATATAGTAGAATCAAATAATAGGCCTTCTTGGGCTTTGATGCTTAAGCTATTATCAGCATTCATTCCAGTCGATGCACACCTATGGCGAACTGTGGCTTAAAAGGCTGAGGAATTATTTGTGAGTCTAATGGGAGTTTCAGTGGAAAGCTTTATACCACCTCTGTGTATCCCTGGAAAGAGAATGAGGACTGCTCCTACTCAGAGTGCGTAAATCACCGCTTTTTCTCCTTCGTTGATTTAATACCTCGTGTTGATGTAAATCATATGCTCTCTTCCCTCTGGAATGCTTGCAGAATGAGGGAGAGAGATCAAAAGCTGGCTTAAGAGGAAGTGGAAGAGACAACTAAGCGTGCTGCCATAAATGTGTCTTCCATCTGCATTACATTTCATCTGATCATGAAGAAATTCAGATGAGCTTTGGGGAAGGGGATTGGGGCTGTCATCATGAATACTGATTTAAAAAAGTGTGTTTTTCCAATCAACACAAATTACCTAATTGAGAGAGTCTGGTTATCTGTTTTACAGGAAAAGCTAATGGTGCAATCACTTAGTTAAAGTTTTTTTTTAATTCAAATCTTTTTTATTGAAGATAAAGTTGAAAATAAAGACAATACAATAAATCTTTCAAGGTACAAATGGATAAAATGTCGGCACAATGACACTCACAATAATCAAAGTCAAAGTCAGAGAAAGAAGAGAGAAGAAAAGGGGGAGAGAGAAAGAGAGGAAAAAAGAGAAAAAAGAGAAAAGAGAAAGAGAGAGGACAGATGCATCCATAGATCAATAGCAATCGGTTTACCAAGACCTGGCTCGCTGTGCGTGCGACAGGAAGTATACAGTAAGCATACACAGTCAAACACACTAAATTCTATGTAAATTCTATATAAACAAGCTGACCGTTAAGGTGTGCATCATGGGGGCTCAAAATGGGAGGATGACGCATCTAGGGAGGACCAGAGTTTGTTGTTCGAAGGCTTCCAAGTGGCTGACTGTAGCGCAGGATTGTCCGCCCCTCTTAAGAAGGAAAGCCATTCCAGCCACATTTTAAAGTTGACTTCAGTAAAATTTTTCCATTTATAAAGGATGACCTTGCATGCCAATGTCTACATGATATAAAGCAATTGTCTGTCATGAATGTCCGGCAATTGTGCTTCTAAAGGACCCAAAATGACATATACAAATTCCTGAATAGGTGTGATTCCAAATACTTGTTGAATATATGCAAAATTTTTACTCCAAAATGGTCGTAATAGGGGACAATCAAAAAGCATGTGTGCCAAGTCACCAGGTGCTTCCTGGCAGTTCCAACAGTTAGGCGTATCCCTCAGTTTACATTTAAACAATTTCTGGGGGGTCCAGAACACTCTGTTCAGCAACATATATTTCGTTTGACATAGAATCGGGGATACCTTGTTTGTTAATGTGGTGTTGTGTATTACCTCCCAATCTATTGTTATACCTGTCGAGTTAGGCTCCGATTCCCACTTACTTTCGGTCAACTTATGTGGCTTCTTGGGCAGGGGGAGGAGCAGTTTATATACTCTGGATACAAAATGGTCAGCATGGTACAGTAGTCGGAGACGGGTCACCAACCAAGGTAAGTCTGTAGTGAGGGAACACTTGGAGATAGCGGCTTTCAGTTTCAGGAATTGGTAGAATTCTATGGGTGGTAAATTAAATTTCTCTTGCAATGTCGAAAAGGGTAGGGGCCTGTCATTTTCATAAAGGTCATTCACTATATGGATGCCCCTTGTAGCCCACAGCTCCCAGTGAAGGGTCTTTCCCTCTATCCGGAACATAGGGTTATACCATAACGAGAGTAGGGTAGATTTCTTAATCACCGAAGCAGTTTTATGGGACTGGTCAAGCCGGAGGAGTGCTCTTCTGGTATTTAGTAGAATGTATGTAGAGTGAGGTACATGGGCCAAGTCCATGGTGAGGAAAGCTGAGAGGGGTGCATGCGCCAGTAACGACCGTTCGATAGTTAGCCACACTGGAGTATAGGATGTAGAATCAACCAGCCAAAGGGCCCCTTGCTTACAGAGGAAGGCTGTTTGGTAGTTCCTGAACAAAGGCAGGCCCAGGCCGCCCTTTTCTTTTGCTAATTGCAGCTTTTTTAGTGATATCCTGGCTTTTTTCCCTCGCCACAGGAACTCTCCAAACAACCTGTCCACTTTCTTGATGAATTCGTCCGAGAAAGTCATGGGGAGCATGCAAGCTAGGTAGTTAACTAGAGGCGTGCACATCATTTTAAGAGTCTCAGCCCTACCCCACCAGGACAAAAATGTTGGTGACCAGCTATCTAACAACGTGGATATCTTTTTTAACGTTAAGTCTTCATTTAATTTCAGAGTCGTAATTAAGTCTTTCTCAAAATCTAAGCCCAAATATTTAAAAGCTTTTGGCTGCCAGGTGAGGCCAGATGAGCCCAGAATTTCTTTACCCCCGATGTTGTTTAGCAACTTGACTTCTGTTTTGTCCTTATTCAGTTTATACCCTGAAACTCTAGAGAACCCCTCAATTGTGTCCATTAAGGCCAGGATAGCCTCGTCAGCTTTTTCCGTCAGGATCAGCACATCGTCGGCGTATGCAGTCAATTTTACAGTGCAGTCATCAAATGGAACACCAGCAATGGCTTCATTATGTCTAATATGCCACAAAAAGGGTTCTATCGCTAGTAAGAACAGAGATGGTGATAGTGGGCATCCTTGTCTTGTCCCTTGTTTCAAGCAGAAAGAAGAAGAGAAGGAGCCACCCGCTCTGACCTTAGCAGTAGGGCCGGCATACAAAGCCATTACAAGTTTAGTAAACGTCTCCCCTAGGTTAAAGTTGTGTAAAACTGCCTCAAGGAAGGTCCAATCTACCTTGTCGAAGGCTTTTTCTGCATCTAGTGTGACAGCTACCGTGGGAGTATTCAGAAGTTTTGCTTTTTCTAGGGCGTGGGCTAGTACTCTGGTGTTATCACTAGACAGTCTATGTTTTAAGAAACCCGCTTGAGATGGGTGTACGAGGTTAGGAAGGACTTTTTGTAAACGGGCTGATAAAATCATGGCTAGCAACTTACAATCTAGATTAATCAGGGAAATCGGCCTATAATTTTTTGGTAACGACGGGTCTTTGCCGTCCTTAGGCAGAACTGCAATAGTCGCTTCTGCTAATGTGCCCCTCACCTCCCCTGACTCCGTGAATTCGTGGAAGAGGTTCAGAAGAGGTTTAACCAAATCCGTTGTAAAGTTTTTATAAAATTTGGCCGTAAAGCCATCCGGGCCCGGTGCTTTCCCACATTTCAACCCCTTGATCGCTTTTACCACCTCAGTGGCCGAGATTGGCTCATTAAGACTGAGTTGTTCTTCCGGCCCTAGCTTTGGCAGTACACACTCCTGTAGATACCCCCGAATTTTGTCTTCAGCAACCAATTCGTTTTTAGCATACAAGTCCTCATAAAAGTCTTTAAAGACCTCAGTTATTTTTTGGGGGTCCGAGTGGGCAACTCCCGCAGAATCTCTTATAACATTAATAGCATTTTTTTGCACCTTGAATTTTAAGTATGCTGCCAGGCTCTTCCCGGCTTTGTTAGATTCACAGAGCTTAAATCTTCGCCTTCTGTCCAGCCACACCCCCGCCCTTTCGCTCACTAGCTTGTTATATTCGTATTTTCTGTTAGTCATGATATTGAATGTCTCCCGGTCCCTTGTCATTTGGTGTTTGTTCTCCAGATTAGCTATCTCAGCCTCTAACCCTTCCAACTTTGCATTGCAATCTCTGTTCATTGCTGAACGAATTTTGATGCACACCCCCCTTATGGTACTTTTCAAAGCCTCCCATCGCACTAGATCTGAGGTGTCCCCTCTCGCATTAATCTCCAAATAAGATCTAATAGCTGTTAAAATGTCAGTTCTATTTTGTTCTTTGTGTAAGATTTCCTCATTGAGTCTCCATGACGTTTGTTTAGGGGACGGTTTAATGTTACTGATGGATAGAGATATGCATGAGTGGTCTGAAAGCACTCTTGGTTCAATTGATGTATCTTCTATTCTTGCAACGCCATTTTGTGTAATGAAAATGTAATCAATGCGGGAGAACGAATCGTGAGGAGAAGAGTAGAACGTGTAATCCCTATCAGTAGGGTTTTTGTATTCTCCATGTATCAATTAAATGGAACTGTTGACACAATTTGATGAAAGCATTATGTTATTTGTTCGGTTTAAATACACACTTCGAATCTCTATCTAAGGCCGGGTTAAATGGAAGATTGAAATCACCCCCAAGTATATGTACCGCCGTATCGGGTATCGTTGCAATCTGCTTGACTAAGTCCTGCCAAAATTCTAAGTCATTAGTGTTAGGTGCGTAAATATTAGTGACAAAGAATTCCGTGTTGTCCCTAGCAAGTTTCACCGTGACCCAGCGTCCCTTTTCATCCGATGAGGAAGACAACAATTCTACCTTGGACCTTTTTGATAATAATACCAGAACCCCATTCTTTTTACCAAGTGCACTAGATCCTACAACCTTCGAATAAAACTTGTTGCCCAGAGTGTAGAATTGTTTAACATCTAGTTTGGTCTCTTGGAACAGAACAATGTCCCCCTTCTGTCTGCGCACATAGTCTAATATCTTCTGCTTTTTAACGGGCTGATTCAGACCTTTAACATTCATAGACAGAATCTTCAGTCGGTCAAGTGAGGTTGTCCCAAGTGGAGTGGAAAGCGTTGTATGTGACATTCACAATAGTGAATGTATCATGATTGCTTCATGAGACCCAAGGAAAAACATGTTTTGACCCATATGTTGCAAAACGGGCAGAAACCATGAGCAGACGTTTGTGCGCCCAGAGATAGAGCACGAATGGTCTGAGTACAGGTATACAGATACAACACGTGCATGATACAACTTGTCCAGTCAAGAGCAAAGGGATAGACTAGAAGAGAAAGGAATAGCAAAGAAAAGAGAAGAGGAAGAAGAAAAGAGAAAGAAGAGAAAAGAAAAAATACAAACCATAAAACACAACACCCATCCCCCCCACTCCCCCACATCCCCCACCCCGCCCTCCCCAACTGTAGTACAGAAGCATGGCGATGTGAGGAAAACCGCAGTAACCCTCCCGTCTAAACTAGTCGTGTATAAACATTGGAACAGCTATGCACAATGCAAAATGCATACAAACATTACGTAAGCAGTGGAACATTGAAATGGTGTGGCAGAACCAATATGGAACCAATAAAGCACTCCCACGGTACATTCTTGATAGACCAGAAATAATCCAGAATACCCACTAGATTATAACTATCGAACAGTAAGTTGAAGCAATATAGAGTACAACACGGACCATTGGAAGGTATTATAGCTTCATATCCTTCATCAAAGGCCCTTACGGGCTAGTAGTCTCTAGGCCTATACATTAATGACAAGTAACCTAAGTAAAAACAATAAATTGCCAGTGATTATTCACTTAGTCAAAGAGTCTCAGCATGGCCGGTGTGAAATCCGATCAACTCCGAACTACCCTGCCAGTGTGCCGGAGTCTGGACGCAGTCAGATCATTACGAGTAACATCTCACCGGCAACCGCATCAGTAATAATCAAACAAGGCGAGTCAGCTCAAGTCAAAGAGTTTAGATCAATACCAGCAGATTGACGCCAGATCAAAACGAGAGAAGGAAAGTAAAGAAACTTCCAGGACTTTAGTTCAAACTCTTACGCCACATTCCGAAGCACGATAGAACTTCCAGTGCTAGAAGGCGTCTGTAAACTTGAGACCTTACCCTGTAGTTACCCTGCAATTGACAAGCCCATTAGGCCTGTAGATTTATCAGAGTAGAGATAGCTTGATGAAAGCACCAAAACCCAGATGTGATCATTTGTGTCCTGAAGCTGAAGCTGAAGCCGCTAGACTGTCTGGGTTATTGGTTTCCATGTCGCGTTCCATATCTCGTTCTTCCAGTTCCTCAGGCATGCGTTTGAGCTTCATAGGATCTGTGAAGTAGTGAGACGATCCACGTATTGTCACCCTGTACTTCGCTGGGCCCACAAAACCAAATTGATATCCCTTCACAGACAGTTGTGGTCGTAGGGCAAGGAAGGCCTTCCTTATTTCTACGGTCTCCTTACTGTAGTCTTGAGAAATGTAGACCTTGGCGTCCTTCCACAGAATATGATTGTGCTTCCGCACGAAGGCAAGGATTTGCTCCACATGTTGGTAGCGTAACGGCTTACATACGATGGGCCTTGGTCCTCTCTGCGTCTTAGTGAGTCTCCCTGGTACTCTATGTGCTCTGTCAAATTCAAGAGGGTTGGTAAAAGTCAGGTTCGTGGCTTTAGTAAACCAGGATTCCAAGAACCAAGTACATGATCCTTCCGAATCTTCGGACCCTTCCGGAATTCCAAAAATGCGTAGGTTCCCTCTCCTATTCCTGTCCTCCAACTCGGCCAATCGTCTAGTTGTCTGGTCAGAGGAGATGTGTAGGTGTTTCAGAGCCGTCGAAGTTTTAACCTCTATGTCTTCCAGGCGACTGATCCGGGATTCTGTTTCTGTTAGGCGCGCATTAGTATCTCGGATATCTTGACGGATTGCCACCACTTCCGCTTTAGTGACCTTGGCTAGGTCCTTCACTTCATCTAGCCTATTCAATATCATGTCAAGTGCGTCCGGAGTAACTTTCTTTGGTTTATTTGGTGATCCCGGGTTCGAGTGATCTGATTTAAGTCTTTTAAGGGTTCCCTGGTCTTTGGTATCCATCGTGACTGCTAGATCCTTCTCTGGGTTGCTTAGATCCTTGAACGGTGCCCTGATAGCTCCCCTTCGGCAATCACGTGGGGCAGATTATACAGCACCAGCCTATACAGGAGATTGGTCAGCCAGAACTCAGTTCACTGGTAGCAATAACACTTCGTAAAAGGCATTTGAAGTACAGGGCGGCCTATGCATTCATTCAGTATGTGCACGTGGTGCGTGTAGAGACTGGAATATTAGGGAGCCCACTGTGGTTTGATGTCAAGCAATCCAGGCGCTCAGCGCAGCAGCTTTAAGCCCTCATGATCAGATTGGCAGACATTGTGAGTAGCTCATTCATTGTGTCTTTGGGGGATTCATTGTGGACTAATGGCAGGCACTCCAGGCACACAGCGTAGCAACATTCATCTCCCATGGCCAGATTAGAAATGTGTGACTATTTTCCTCCCCAAACGTTAGAGCAGTTTTCGGCATTGCTTGCCTGGCGTCAAAATCCAGCTAACTTGGGCAGAGTCAGTGAGGAGAGACACTTTGCCTCGGATTTTAAGGCATTACCGAGTAGCGGCCGCCATCTTGATTATGGCGGAGGAAGCCCTGACATGGCCGATCGCACTGTACTCATGCGATCATTAACTTCGTCTTTCTACTCAGGTGTGCATTTATTTGTAAACGCTTCCACCTACTTCAGTCCCTCTCGTGATGGCAGATTCACCGCTGTGCTACGCTGGAGATCACTTCGTGCTCCGTTTCTTCTCCTTCGTTCGCGCTGCCGCCATGGACGTCCGGAGCCTCGCTCGGCGCAGCTCTCGTTCCGCTGCAGCTACGGACACGAAGGACAGCTCACTGCAGTCAGGGAGTGATCCGGTGCTTGATTCTTTGGTCACATCCCAGCTGCAAGCTCAGAAAGGCGTTCCAAATCCGGATGAAGACGCTCGTGACGGGAGGAGAGACGCTCTAAGCCGCCATCTTCCTCGGCGTCCAAGCCACGCCCCCATCACTCAGTTAAAGTTAAAAAAAATTCTGTAGACTCACGTTTGCAGACCTGATGGAATAAGTGGGCATATGTGATTAAACAGAAGAACACAGAGCAATGCTTTAGTATCAGTGGCAAAGTCTGGTAATAACACCATCAAACACATGCTCTAAACAAATGATAACACTGCTACCGCACTTTATTCCACATTCTTCACTCTGAAACTCTGATTACAATTTGGCGTAATTTTAATTTCAGGGGCAGGCGGGATTGTAAACTGAATACACATCCTGCCTAACAAGGGAAATTGCCCCCCCCCCCATTTTGCTGCAGGGACAACAGACCACAAACAGAAAGTAAAACAAGCCTGCACTTTCTGATTAGCACAACCTTAGATTGGGTGGAATCACCTGAAAATCGTAATTTCCTATTTGGGGGTGCAACTCAGAACTGGATTTATATTGCGCCCTTGATATCTTCCGCACCCAGCAGTATAATTAGTTAGTGGTTGTTCAATTTTCATTTGTGAATTCCTCAGGCACTCTACTGGTCCTTCACTCAGTAGATAGTACTGTGTTGACTTAAATATGTTACATCCTGGTTTTGTGAGTTCCAAATAAAACAGGATGTAGGGAAATCCTTTGAATACAGTGAGTCGTGATTCATTAAGCACATCCTACTTATTTCACTTGAGGGCTCCTTGTAGTGGACAATACATTTTTTTTAGTTTATTCCTGTTCGGCAACAGAAAAGAAACATTCCTATGAAGACATTAAGCGCCATTCATTCTCTAGCCAAAAGCAGCATATGTGACACTAAAATAGTTTACGTTAAACAGATAGCAATGAATACCATGGGTAATGACGTCACCCACTCACATTTTAAAAATGATTAATTTAATGGTGACAAGCCAAGGGCGAATGGTCAAAATAAAATATTCTTCAGACTGAAAAACCTATCAGGTGGGGAAGACACTAGAATGACAAGTCTGTAGAGAGGAATAACTTTCTACAGCACAGCCTATGTGACTCTCATATGTTACATATAAGATAACCTACAACGGTGGGTTGGTGTATGTAGGAAACACAAATTGAACAAGCAGTAGTAAAGGTAACTGGCTTTCCATTCCCAATGCTCTTCGCAGGTATTGCTTTTACAAATACTTCTATAATTGGAGTATAAGAAATGGGTATGCCTATAGCAGCATGTGGCCATCATTGTATACTTTCAAGATGGTTTTTGTTAGACTTGGCATCCTTGGTGTCGTTTCCATCTAACGCTTTGCATGCAGACCTCCATTTTTTACTGTCTTCATTTTTGCTGGCCTTAGGACTCTGCATACTTTACCACTGCTAACTTGCACTGAAGTGCTGGTGCTCTCTGCTCAAAATATGGTAACATTGGCTTAATTGCACATGATTGGTATGTTTAATTTCCTTGTATGTCTCTAATAAAGTGGTACTACCTATGCCCAGGGCCTATTGATTAAAATGCTACTAGTAGGCCTGCAGCATTGACTGTGCCATCCACTTAAGTAGCACTTTAAACATGTCTCTCATCTGGCATTGCAGCCTGTGCTTGTGTAGTTTTACACTGCCATTTCGTCTAGCAAAGCAAACCTTTTGGTAGGCCAAAACCTTCCTTTTAATATATATGAGTCACTCCTAGGGTAAGCCCTTGACAGCCCAAGAGGGCAGGGTGCAATGTATAAGAAGCAGGATATATACTTTAAAGTTTTACATGCCCTGCTCATAATAAACTCTTATCTCATTACATTGTATAAGTGTAATTTCCAAATGGAAATTCGTTAAAAAACTAATATATGGTGCAGTTGGATTTTAAATTGCAATCTTGAAAACAGCACTTTTAGGAAGATGGCGTTTTCTTGACTAAGCCATTTGGTGTCTGCAGCCTCTCTTTGGGTCACAAGACTAGGTGTGGGTGACAGTTGGGATTTGTGTATTCCTCCTAGGCAGCCATTCACAATGGGGCACTTAGGTGTGACTGGATGCAACAACACTGGCATGATGGGTGGGAGGAGCTGGGCCCAGCATCACTTACACTTCAATAGGTTACGTCCTGTCTCCTTACAAATGGCTGCAGGCCCCCTGTAGCTAGTCAGGAGCCAGGGTCAGGAAGGTAGTGCATATGTGTACCTCAAAGGTATACCTCTAGTAGCATCTCCCCACTTCAAAGGCACAACTGTTTATAAATACTGAACCTTAGGCACCAACTCCTCAACACACTTCTGGACCGGTGGATACTCTGTCAGGAAGAAGGACTGTTGTGCTGCAACAAGGACTGCCACTTTGCTGGATTGCTGCTGTAAAGAAACTGCTGCCCTGTTGACCTGCTGCCTTCTACTCTCTTGCTTGAGGAAGGACAACTGGACCTGCAACTACATCTTGAACCCAGGACTCCAGAGTGATGCCAAGGTCTAGTCTGCTGGCCTCCTGATCAAGGTCTGAGGGAAATAAAAGGCACCCCAACATCCTGCACTGACCTCTGGACCCTGCTGCAGTAAGTTCCTGACCGCTAAGTGGTAGCTTTCCGTTCCTGGACCCTTGAAATGGCTCATGGGTGCTGAAATCAAGCTTTTGGCTCTTGACAACTGTGAACAGGCTCGTTATAATCAAGATGTCATTGCTCGCACCACAAATCAGTGCAAAGCTCTATCAGCCCAGCACTTCACACTGCAGCATCGACCGCTCTTGGGTACTGCCACCGAGAAGACCCAGCAATGCCTACCCCAATGCCAGCTAGCTCCTCGCACTTCACCGACAACCTCCTGCAATAACTTCCTTGCTTCTTGCGGCCCTCTCCATCATGAACAGGACTCTTGATACAAACCTAAGGAGGAAAAATGCCAGCTGGACTTACCTGGGACTGGATCTGACCTGCGCTCCATTGCAGTTGGCCTGAATATTTGAATTTGACGTGGTCTAGCACGACCAGATATCCCTAGTTGGTGCTTTGTGTTTTGTGGCACTATGTTCACTTTACTCTTTACAAATTCATAATACCAGTTCTACTGATTGGACATTTGTCCTCTTACTCTTACTTATTTACTACATTTTACTCTATTTTACATACTTTTTGTAGTATCCTTTCTATATGGTGTTTTTAGTGTTCCACGGTTTCAAGTGTTGCACAAATACTTTACACATCACCCCTAAGTTAAGCCTGCCTACTCTGTGGCAAGCAATGAGAGGGTTGAGCACAGGTTTTTGGGGTTTGCTTGTTCCACCCTGACAAGGATTGTGGTTGGTGGTTGACTAGGGCTCACAACCCAGTCAACCAAAAAACCAAATTTCTCTGAGCTGTCATACTGCATCTAAATACAGCGTTATAGCTATCTTGCAATGGTAAAACAATAAGCACACAAAATTACATTTTAAACTGCCTTAATTCAAAGTATGGCCTTCTTGGAAGAGTATAAAAAAGCCAAGATTACCACCTGACTATTAGTTTCACCATTAATTGCACCACAATTCTGCAAGAATGGCAAGGCCAATAATGGCAGGTGGTGTGAAGCGGGTAAAGGGTTAACAGGAGTGCCAGAGAGAGGGAGAGGAACAAAGAAGGTGTAGATAGGAACATGGAGTTCTAGCAGTGCTGAGTGCTGCAAGAAAAGAAGGGAAGGCAGAAGGAGGTGAGGGACGTGATACTAAAGCATCATTTACCAAGGGTGTCTGGAATTGGGGAGGATGTAGAGAGAGAGTGTTTAAATCCAGCAGAAACAAAAAGAAAAAGTATTTCCTGGCACGAAAAGTGGACACCTCCAATCAGTCCAATCATTGTGAAATCTAAATTTTTATGGAGCAGAAAAAAACACACAACAAGGAGAAAAATCACTGAATAAGGGAAATTGCCAATAAAGTCATCCAATCATAAGCAAAGAACATGACTCAAACTCTACACTAAGTATATGTACATAGCTTGTAGGAAGTAACACATGGATACAGCAGTGAAGAAAATGACTTTAATAACTTAAATATCACACAATATTTAGAGAAAGCGTTTCAACACACATTTATTACAAATATATAATTTAATACAAAGCATGTATCATGTGCATAACAAAAATTTGCCTTATTTATCATCTAAATAAATCAATGGAACCTAATACAAAGTGGCAGAATAAAAGCAGAGTTTGCCTTCTCTATGAATAATCCACACGTGTTTTGTGGAACTACGGAACCACTTCTTCAGGACTTAAAAAGTGGGTAGTGAACTAGTTCTAATAATGTCAGTCAAACCCATCTTCATAGATGAGTACTCCAAGATGCATTGCTAATTACCAATTAAAGTCATAATTTCCTATCCACTAGGTTATTAATTAGATTAGAAATTAGGGAGGGAAACAGATCAATAAATCAATAAGGTATAACATTTTTGACTAATCTTTTCCTAAATATACTTTAGTAGGAATTCTCACTAGTAAGAGTTAATCCATCTCAAGCAAGCTCCTAGTGCAAGAAATATCCTGAGCTTTATTCAACAACTTCCACCACATTTCTAAACAGCTCATGATACAGTCAATCTATTAATCTCTATAGCTATTATGCATCACTTTAACACTATATGAACAGCATCAGAAAGTTCCAAGTACATATGTGTTTAGGCATTGATTACAATGCTGGCTGAGAAACACAGCTAATATGGTATTTTGCTGAACTGCATATATGAAAACTAGATTGTAAGGGCATGCACATAACATTAGGAAAACAGGGAATGAAAGCACGGCTTTCACTATCTTGCATATTAAATATATATTTCTCCATTGAGTTTTCAGGAAATGTAACAAATACCTTGACTAAAGTCTAGTAAACAGTGACTAGCCCTTACTATATGGCAAATCAGTTTTGACCTGTAAGATAGGGACCTTGCTATAAAGGTTGTTTTCCCTTGACAGTATCTTTGTCACTGAAATTCATGATGGTTAACACGTATCAATCTTCTGTGAATTTTTGCGATCCAAGTTATTCTGAAATCTAAGATACTATAACATGGTTTTTACCTGTTCCCTCTAATATAAATCTGTACCCTTCTTCACTAAGCTGAACATTTCAATCAAAATACATTTTTATTAAGTTTCCATGCTAAATTTTAATAACTGTACATAAATGTATATTTTTCATCATGTACTTTTCATAATGCACATTTCATAGGAGACAATGACTTATAACGTGATAGGAAATTGTCAAAACCTTTTCAGAGAAATTAACTGGATGGTCTCTTCAACTAAGCACCAATTCAGAATGTGCTAGTAGAATGAAAAGAGTGAATTTGTGAATGAAGAAGCTTTATTCAGAGTTTGTTGAAAAGGGGCCCCTTTACAAAAGTGGCGATGTGTTGTCACCAAATTCAAAGTGTTATTGACGATAATCCACGGCCCCTTGAACTCAGTCTATAACTTTTAGAATGATGCTTGACAGGAATCTAGAAAGAAGGATGTTGACCCAAAGACTGAATTTCATTTTTTCTCATGTCCCTGTTAATGGGCATGAAGACAATGGTTGAACAAAGAGGGCACAGAGGGATATCGCTCGAATTAATTTGTAAAAAGCATTGGTTATTCAATTATTTAAATATGTCATCATCTAAACTTGGTCAGCATGTTTTTGCAATCAAAAATTGAGATGTACAAAAGATTCAGTGATGTAGTTGTGTTATAAGTGATGCTTTTTAAATGACCAAACTTCCAGATGTTCCATACATTTGTTTAGTATTATTGCTTGTAACAGAGACGAAAATAAGTCACAACTTAACCAAACATAAAAAATGTCAGGCAGATACTATGTTACACAGTCATTTGAGCACTTCATAACAGTAGCTTGGAAAAGCAAAAAGAATATATCCCCACCTAATTGGGCAACCGAGATGCATGCAAATTAAAAGATGGTATTTACAAGTAAAATAGAAAAGTATAAGGCACACTTTGAACCATCTTTGTCGTTGAAGAGAAAGTAACTCATTTTTAGGCGAATGTGAACAATGTGCACCAGCTTTGTGCAGGCAGTCAAAATAAAGGGACCTAATCGGTGAAGTGGGCTGACCCATTCACACATGCTGTCTGCTGTAGTGTGCGGAAACAAAACGTGAATGACAGTTTATCTGACCAGTGGATAAAACCTGCTGACCAAGAGCCTCTTTATGTCTATGTATTATGGTCTTGATCTACAACAAAAGTAACTCAGCGCTGCGCCGCGTTTCTTTGGAAGAAAAGGAATGATTCATGTCTACAATGATATGATGGATCACTTTGATCTCCCCTGCGCTGGCGCACAATTGGCTGCCATGTGCCGCCTGCGTTGAGGGGATGATTGTATTTGTGCAGGAAGGGATACCTTCCTGCACAAAAACAATCACAAGTGGTATTTCCTCTTTCTATGTGTGCTGCAGAATGCAGCACACATTAAAAGAGGAAAAAACGAGGAGAAATTCAAACATTTATCTTTGTGTATCATTTTGCTGCATTTCCAGGTTTATGATGTTTCGTAAATCTGGAAATGTGTCAGAATCCATGGGTGTTGCGTGGAACACCCACAGCAACACCCATGGCATGCCCCTTTCACGCAAAGTGATGCATGATAAGGGGCTGTATTTACAAGGCCACGAAAAGCCACACAAGGTGGCTTCACGTGGCCTTGTAAATAGGGGACAGCACACTGTGCCACCGGTGTGTCACAAAAAGTGACACACCCGCCGTGCAAGGTGCTTGTAAATATGCCCCAATGTATTCACTTTTTGGAAAAACAATAGTCTGGCAATACAGCTAAAGTAGTCTCAAAAGCCAGACCTAAAAACATTGGAAGTGAACCAAGGGCTATTTCCACTGCAAATTAAAAACACATCTTGGTAATGCCACAATGCCTTAAACTGCTTAATTATGGCTTTCTGGTACTGGAAATGTTTAATAGTTTTAAAATGCTTGCGTTTTTTTTAGCTGTTTAGGGTGAAATCCTAATAATGCCATGAGGACAGTTAGGAGGAGACAGTGTATTTTGATTTTTTCCATCTGCATCAGAAGGTAGCAGAGTTTCCAGGAATTAATTTTAGTGTCAATATTTATGCCATATTATTGCTTATAAGAATGTGACAAAGGTTCATCATGGTATTCAGTACATCATATACAATCTTAATGCACAGTATTTCAGCAAAAGTACTATAAAAATATCTGGTACCTAATGGTGCCATTGGAACTGATTATACTTTGAGTGTAGATCTATCATTTCTCTTTGATGCAAAAATTGCTGTCATATTTCAAAGTCCACAAAAAAACATGAGCCAATTTATCAGACGAGCTATAAATGGCATGTTGAGAGTGGTAGGCCTGGCAATTCCTCTTTCAGGTCTTTAATGGGTCCATCTCAGGAAAGCGGCATGGAGAGCTCCATAAAGCTATTAAATAAATAATAAATAAATATATAGACTGAAGCGAAGCTTTCATTTTTCCTTATTAGTGGGTAAATTCCTTTCCTGTCCCCTAAGCTGAGTTCTGTTTTCTACCTATGGTGCAGTGAACTCTCGCTGTCCTTGAAAATGAGGTGTGCGCGCACTGTGCAGCGTGCGGTTGTTGAACTGAGAGAATGACTGTAGCATTATGCATTAGTTTTGGTCAAGCGTTATTAAGCTGTACTCTACCATGACCACATCACCACTCACTGATTATTCTGGCGTTTAGGACATGTCATAACATCACCCCATGTCCTCTGGTGAATGATGTAACCTGTTTGTATGATTTAACCTTTACAGGTGCAAATTAATCAATTATTAAAATGAGGGCTCTACTATTACATTAAGCTGTCTGGCAGAGCAACTCTTCTGGTGGGATTTGTGCCCAGGACTATGCATTATGAAAGTGAACAGTAGCTTTTGCAAAGAATGTGTATTTCCAAATTCTGTGCAAATCAGCCCTTGATGTACTGCGCATTGTGGTTCCATTCCTTAAAACAGCTTATCCGCTGGCAGCTAATTAACCGATGCTTCAAATGGTGTTTGTCTGTGGAAAGTCCCCTATTCGAAGTATATTTCATGGAAAGGAGCAGAGATCGCCTAGTCCTTTGAAGTTCTTATTAGACTACTTTTGCAAGGGTAATTCCAGCAAATTACCAACAAGAATGATCTCTTATGTACTCTGTTCTTCAAAATACTTGACTATCTCACCAGTGATTGTACAATTGTTTCATTCGTGGATTTGAATAGGTAATACTCTGTTCCCCTAGGATACTTCTACTACAGCTGTACACACTGTTTAAGCTACTATCACTGTCAAGACAAAATCTCTTCCCACGGAAAAGGCAGACAGCTTTGAACAGTATGCTGGAATGCTTGCTTTTTATTACTTAGTTGTGTAAAGCAGGTGCTTTTGCCTTAGAGTGTTTGTGGCATTTCCTATTCATGCATCAATACCTTTATTTGCATTTTGTAGGCATTATCGGATTGCTTTTTTCAACTTAATCTATTTGGTAATCATGATCTAATTATAAATGTTGTAAAAAACATTGCATGTTAAAAAAAAGTTAACATACAAGAGCTATGCTATATTTTACTACTAAAGAGGAACCAACAAGGGCAGTTACCTTGCAGACAACAGGCTCATGATTTGAATGTTGCACCAGGTGCAGTAGCACCGGCCCCAAAAGTTGTCTGAACTCCTCTAAACACATAATATTGCTAGAAACAGGCAGTCGAGAGTGCAGTTGCCTTGCAGTTAGAAGAGACTTGATTTGAATGGTACAGCAGGTGCTGTGGCACTTGAGCCAAAAGCTCTAGGGCCCCCACTAAACCCAGATTGTTGCTAACATTTAAAACTAAACAAGCAATCACAAGTGTAGTTACCCTGCAAACAACAGGGTCATGCATTCAAAGGTGTAGCAGGTGCAGTGACACCAGGAACACAAGCTTGAGGCACCCCACTAAACACCTCAAATTACTATTTTTTTATTGCTATACAGGTAGCCATAAGTGCAGTTACCTTGCAATAAAAAGGCGCTTCATTTAAATGGTGCAGCAGGTACAGTGGCCCTGGGACCAAAAGGTGTTATAATTCCACTAAACACCAAGTATTGCTATATTTTACTACTAAACAGGCAGCCACAAGTGCAGTTATCTAGCAGGTGCTAGGTTCAATAGAGCAGCCAGGTGCAGTAGCACTGGGACCAAAATCTCCAGGCACCCAACTAAACACCTAATATTGCTATATTTGATTTCTAAACAGGCAACCACAAGTGCAGTTACCTTGCAGACAACAGGGTCATGATTTGATTGGTGCAGCAGGTGCAGTAGTACCAGCCGCAAAAGTCCTCCTCTAACACATAATATGCTATATTTACTAGCAGTTAAAAGGGACTTAATTCGAATGATGCAGCAGGTGCACTGGCACTGGGGACAAACGCCCTAGGAACCCCACTAAATCCAGATTATTGCTAAATTTTACTACTAAAGAAGAATCTCACAAGTGCTTTTATGTAGCAGTCAATAGGGTCACAATTTGAATGGTGCAACAGGTGCAGGAGCACCAGGATCAAGAGTTCTAGGCACCCCACTAAACATGTGATATTGCTACATTTTACTACGAAACAGGCAGTCACAAGTGCAGTTACCTTGCACACTACAGGATAATGATTTAAATGGTGCAGTGACACTGGGTCCAAAAGATGTCAGAGCTCTAATTCTAATTGCGGTTATCTTGCACTTAAAAAGATTTGAATAGTACATTAGGTGCATTGGCACCAGGGCCGTAGGCTCTAGGGACCCCACTAAATGCAGAATATTGCTACATTTTACTACTAAACAGGCAGTCACACTTGCGGTTATCTAGCAGGCACTAGGGCCATGATTTCAATGGTGCTGAAGGTGCAGTGGCCCCTAGGGACAAAAGTAGTCAGAACTCCTCTTAACACCAAATATTGAAATATTTTACTACTAAACAGGCAGTTACAAGTACAGTTATATAACAGGCACTAGGGTCATGATTTGAATGATGCAGCAGGTGCAGTGGCACCAGGCCCAAAGAACTCATCTAAACACATAATATTGCAATTACATCAACATTTCTATTTCCATCTTTCATTTCGTTTTTCAAAATGTTGCTATTACGTACCCACACTATACCACTAGTAACTATACAATATATTGTCTTTTTGTACTTAAACAACTCATAACACTTTAACACACTTTCTGTAACTTTCTTTAACTTATATTGTAACTTATATTGTGCAACTACTCACCAATCTGCAACTTACAACAAAAAACAGCTTATTATTGATCACATAGGCGAAGCCTAATGTATTTACCAGTGCTTGTTTCCTGTGTCTTCATTACGGTGAAAGCAACTCAATAACACTGCACTGATGAGCCACAAAGAAAGTTACATTTGTCTGTGATTAATGTACATCTTTGAGAGATGTCTGTTTAGGCTGTCAAGGTTGCATGTTAAGTGACATCAGTCTAACATTTGGCTTTCTTCTCGAAGCTATGCACACGTATATCTTCTGCGTATGTTTTAATTCCATGATGACATTTCATTAAAAACAATGTCGATGTATATAGTTGATAGAGTGCATCTGTACAGCTGTAGTAATTTTCATAACCTTTTGTACTCTACATATGAATCCATCATGATTGATTCCTACCAATTTGTCAGTGTATAGCACTGAATAATTTGATGTCGAAGATAACCAATCTGTGGTGTAGGTAAGACCTTAAAAGTATTGTTGCCCTTTACCAATGCTATGTTTGTAGAGTTGTCTGTGTGTGTGTGTGCGTGTGTGTGTGTATGTTTGTGTGTTTGTGCATGTGTGAGAGAGAGAGAGAGAGAGAAAGAGAGGGAGATATACATTTTTTAATTAATATGTTTTAGGTAAAATTACATGAGATTGTAGCAGACTAAAGGATGTGAAGGAAGGAGGATACGTATAAATTCTCTGATATAAAGAACTATGGGCCAGATTTATTAAAGGATAGTGTTATCCTTGCGTTAGGGTGATGCTAGGGCAACACACTCCTTAGGTCGGATTTACCAAGTCACTCAGGGCCACCTTGCATGGCTTGTTAAATCTGGAGTAACACAAGGAAACTGACTTGCACTCCTCTGCGCCAAGAAGGCATTACATCAGTGGAAAGTGGGTGTTCCTATGCACGTTTTGTGGGGTATTCCCAAAATTTACCAAGACATGGAGACCTGAGGATGCATCAACATTGTGCACCTTCCTGATAGAGGTGCAATAAGGAGAAAAATCTTTCTTTCTACTTGTTATTTCCTCTTTCTCATTGTGCTGTGATCTGCAGCTCATTTAGAAAGTGTGAAACGTCTCTAAGGATTGTTTTTGTGCCGCAAGAAGTTCCTTCCTGCACAAAAAAAAATTCTGCCTGCAAAGCCTTGCACTGTGCTTTCATTTCTTTAGGAAGCACATAGTGGGCGAGCGCAGTGTGAGAGCAGGAATGCACCATATCTTGGTAAATATGGCACAATCCTGCCCATTCCACTTGACCCAGCACAGCTCTGAAGGTTATTGACAGTGGCGCAGTGGAAATCTAGGGCACAAGTAGAAGGCACTCATGCATAGTGTTTCTGCACCTTTTTGGTTCCAGGGATTATCCCAACCTCATGTCACTCAAGCTGTTGTATTCTCCCTTTTGTACCACCATGGCAACATGTAAATGCCTTGTGTGCTATCTCAAACCTGTTCACATGTTCACATGACCTCACAGCATAAGTTTGAATCTATTTTAGTGCATCCACTTTATCTTTCCGAAGGGCCTGAGCTCTAAATGTTTCTATAGGGGCCTTACCACCATTTCCAGTTTGATCACTGCACTCAGGTTTTGCAGGTGTCTTTCAAATAGGTAGAGTGATTCACTTTGTGGATTGACGTAGCTAAAAGTGCTGTGCAGGTCAAACACCCTACGCTTTCACATGAAAAGACTAACTCAGGGATTGATTCAATAAGCTTTTTGTAGGACTTGTTGAGTTTTCTACACTCATAGGTGATTATTAGAGAACATGATTTAAGCAGTGGTGTAGCAAGGGGGGGGGGGGCAGTGCAAGTTTTGAGGGCAGCAGCCGACACTCCCCCCGCTCTTTCTTGCAGCTGTCCTGGGTGGCAAACGAAGGGACCGTCAGCACCCACGCTCTTGCATTCTCCTGGCGTAGCAAGGGGGGCAATGTGAATTTTGAGGGCAGCAGCCGACACTCCCCCGCTCTTACTTGTGGCCATCCCGGGTGGCACCACGAGCGGCATAAGGGCTAGCTATGCCACTTGATTAAAGAAGTGTCTCTTAATGCAGTGTTGTGTTACCACATGTTATGGCATTGGCATTCTTAGAGCATGCATATGTATTAGTATGCCCTCCTCATGGAGTATTAATACATTCTGCCTTCAAAAAAGTTCTCAAGATTTATTTTGCGTTCTATAAATCTTCCCTGTTTGCCAAGAGGTTTCCTGTTTCCACGTTGTAGCTCATGGCACGATAAGCCAGTGATTTATTTAGAACAATAGTACTGTTTGTTTGAATCTACCGGTATTACATAACATGAACCTAGCTGGAGAGTAAAGGAGCAATGAACATGAGCTCCAGGCCTGAGTATTTATTCAGGGTCAGTTACATGTAGCATGATGCTCTAGAGGCAATGTTCTTTGCAGAGGTGAGTTTCATTTCTGAATTGCAAAAGGTTTGGGGCACTTCTGCTTTTAGTGGGGATTCTGTTCCAGGTCATTAGAGCTCTGATAGAGAGGGCCTGTCTTCTGGTTTTCATGGTGCAATCTTTCCTCTTCTTTCTTATGATGCCCTGGCCACCTGAAGTGTTTATTTTTTCAACCAGGTATGTCGAGGTGTAATTAAGTTTGATGAAAATGTTTGCCAGATGATGTGGTTTTGTATTAAAAAATAAATCACAATTTGAAACTGTTTTCCTAATAATGCTACCTCCATTTGCCATATCTAATCAGAACATGTCCTAAGGCTGACGCTGAAAAAACGGTATTTTAAAATTATTCACTTAGGACAGGGACCCATATGTCTTTACTCAGGTTGGACATTGGGCCAAACTCACCGAGACAGTATGTTAAGAAATACTACTTTTGAGGGGCGTGGCCGAGCGCGGAGCGAGATGGCCGCCTAGTCCGCGAGCTCCGCTCGCCACGGCACTTATCCTGTAAATATCCTGCTCTCCCCCGGGTCGCACAGGCTCGGGCAGTGCTCGCAAGACGTCGGAAGATGCGAGGATCGGCGGGCGGCAACTCCGGCGCTTGGCTGTGGCCGGTGACCCTCCCATCCACCCTTTCTCGCTAGACGCCGTGGCGGCGTCCGACTGCTGGCCGAAGGACCGGATGTTGGTGCCGGCCGCGGATGCCACTGGAGGTCGCGGCTTTGCGGGCCACGAAGCCCATATTTCTAAGCTGCGTGAGAGGCACTGCGCCAACCCGGACGGACGTCGGAACTTGGCGCCACCACAGACACCGGCGCACACGCAGGAGCTCTGATCCATCGCCTGGTACGACCGTTCCTTTGTTCTTTGCGCAGCTTCTGGATCTACTGGACGGGCTGAGATCGCCATTTTGGAACGGGAATAACGCTGCTGGCGCTGGCTGACCTGGGGCGGACCGGTGCTTTGTATCGGACCTCGAAGGTATGGAGGTCGGCGCTCCTGTGCACAGTTGGTGGGTCTGCCCCTGCTATTGAGACTCTGTGCCACATAATGCCACTGCTGCCCGCGTTTCTTATGGGACATCCTGCAACGGAGTGTGCTGTGTATTGGCAAGGCGTAATGGCGGATCGATCATAGCAGCTGGAGGTGGCGCCAGCCCCTGCTCTGGTGACTTTTACACTACCTTTTCGGCTGGGCGGTTCGGTGGGGGTCACTGACATTGGCCGAGGTAGAAGATACCCTGAGAGCGAGTGATTTTATATCGGCTAAGTACCATGGAACCTACGGCTCGCGACCTCATCGCTGCTCTGAGCTCCCTGCGCTTTACCTGGTTGGATGGGGCCGGGGACCTTGCACGGCGCCTAGACGCTATTATCACCCAGCCGTGGGAGGAAGGCTCCGGCGATCCCGTGAGAGGTGGTGTCGTGGGCGGATCTCTGCCGCCATTAGATGTGCCTGCTAAGTGTCCACCGATGGTGCCATGGAGGGCCCTGGATGATGTTGGTCACAGATCCCACCTAACTGGCCGCGTTAATGTGCCACCGAGGCCTAGTGCTGCAAAAAGTGCTGATCCCCCTCATGGGCCTGTTTCATCACCCTGCTATCTTGTGTTGCCACTACCGGGTCGCAACCTGAGGGATTTGCTCGGAGCCTTGTTCCTGCGCCTATATGTCTTCAGGAGATTACTTGTCAGTCCCTTGCCTCTGAGAACCCTCGCTGAATTGCCTTTGTTCTACCCGCCTGGCCGTCTTGTTCGTCCGGGGCGGTGCCCCATTGCAAACTTTCAGTGGCTACGTATCGACGGAAGGGTCAAGTTGGGACAGGGGTGACCACCTCTTTTATTCATCGCAGGACTGATCCCCGGTCACCCATTATGATGTGGACGCTTTGCTGAACTGTATTACGACGCCGCCATTGTTTGTCGACCTGCTGGTCGGTTTGTGATCGAGCCTGAGCTGCTTTGTGCGAATGGGGTGGGGCGGGAGTCTGCTCGTGTTGACTTTCCTCCCTTTTTCCCTTATGTGGGTACTCTTGGGGCGACAGGCACGTTAGTAGGGGGGGGGGGGCCGTAGCCTCTTCGACGTGCAGGGTGGGGGGGTTGGGGCTTGATTTTCGTTTTCCTTTTTGTTTCTATGGCCTTCTTTTCTTGTTCTTTCTCTTGTTTCCTTTCTTCTTCTTTCGTATCTCGGGTCAGATGGGGGTTGGGTTTAGTTCTTTCTGGGACGGATTTTCGCGCTTTGCGTCTGTGTCGCTGTCGCAAGGTTTATTGATTCACGACCATGATATTGATTTTAATGCATAGTTACTGAATGATTACATATCCTGCTCTTCCTTCCCTCTTATACTACTGTTTGAGGGCGCCTTTTCTGCTGCTAATTTTCCCATGTAATCAGTGCCTTTCTACATGTCGTAGGATCCTTTCATCGATGTCATAGAATGATCCCTCTTATATCCTACTATACCGTATACCAGCTAGAATGCAACTCCTGATGTGACAAATTGACTGGGCGGGCGCTAACTGGGGTGATATGCATGTCGTTGCTTTTTTATCCTTATTGTGCTGATTTACGCCAGTTTCTTGATAATGATGTTTACCTCGTGTGTATTCTTTTACTTGGTCCGCCCTTTCGGCCACCCGATCTGACTTTAGGACGATTCGTCTAAATTACAAAATGAAACCCTCTCTATCCTTCTCCTATGGCTCCTTGCCAGTCTACCGTAGTGTTGATATTGTCGATTTTTTGTCCTTTATTTGCTGCGCAAGGTACCTTGGAAGACTATTTATTGTCATAGCGGCCGGCCCGCAGTGGTTGTAGGCAGACGCTGTGTACTGTGTTTCTTATAAATAAAGGTTTTCAAAAAAAAAAAAAAAAAAAAAAAGAAATACTACTTTGGTAGTTATTTGTATGCTCTTAAATGCAATACACATAGATACAGTTGTAGATCTATGCCTACATCAGACTTATCTCTAATCTGTGGAGTTCTCCACTGAGATTGTGTGTAGAACCACACGCATACATTCCTATGTTTTAGGTCCAAATGTGTGCATGGCAAGGGAGAGTGACGGGAAAATGTGGAATATCTATATCAAAGTGGTAGTAGGAAAAGGAAAATTTAGCAGGGGCATGGGAAAGGAGGTGCAAACACAAAAACTCAACTAGAAAAGCGTAAGTAATTTGCAATTCATTACACCCACATCTACTCCAACTGTCCTGCATCCCAAACAAATCCAAATCTGCTTCAGCTCAGCTGTAGAGTAAGTCACACACACCGAATGGCCACTCACTGGTGCTTCTGGGGACTCCTATTGAAATCAATGAAGGTGAGCAATAACATTACCTAAACAATGTTAAAAATATACAAAAAGTCATATAAATGTAAAAGTTGTAGTCATCTATATATCTATCTATATAAACAACATAATACAAAAATGTAAACATAACAGATGCACATGCAGAGCAAATTACAAGTACATAAATTGTTATTTTAATGTTTAAAAGCACGACTCACACAACAAACTCTGCTATATACATGCGCAAAGACACATTGTAACACATTGCATTTCTTAAGGGCATGCTCACCAAGACAATTACACACAGGACATTTGTAGCTGATATTTGGCATCCACAATATCTACAATATCTAGACGCATTAAATGGAGCAGGCAGAACCCAGAGTGTGGGCTCTATTTATATGCTACCAATAGTAGTTTGAATATTACAAATCTCCATCCCCTCATGTAAGGTGGTAGGAACTTATACACCTACTACTAGGCATAAAAACAGTCTAGATTTGCTGATTTACATTTAGGTAGAGATTTACGTCTAGGCATGGGCCCAAATCCACATATTTGGAAATTTCCACCCAAGATTTTCTTTTGTGAATGGACCAAACATCTTTCCAGATTTATTAGCCTGGGCCCAGTTCCCTGTGACTTTGCTGTGACCTCTTGCAATACTTCTGAATTCTAAAAGCAAGTCAGGAGTAAGCCAACTGTACTCCTGACTTACTCCTGAAATTACTGAGCAAGCCAGGAGTACTACAACAATAAGTTACACCTAACCCATGTACCAACCTTTGTGCATTAGGACTATTAATGTCTGTGCTCAACTGAAATTTTAAGTATAGTGGCCACTGCGGTTGCTCACAATCTACCCAGTTTCTAGAAGTGAGTGGTTTTATGTGTCTTTGCCTATGTCTTTCTCTGCTCATTTTGGGCCATATGTATCATTCCAAATTGCGATCGCAAAATACCAAAATTCGCAAAATTTTGCCGTTTGCTATTGCACTATTGCAATTGCACTTAGTGGTATGTATTAATGAAAATCTGCTTCGCAAAATAAGGAATCGCTAAGTTTGCGATCCCCTATTTTGCGATTGCATTTAAGGAATCGCAAATTGCGATTCCTTAAATGCAATGTAAGAAGCACCAAAAAAGTGCAATTCGGCCATAAGGAATCGCACATTACCACCAACTTCAAGTTTGTGGTAATTTGCGATATTTTTGAAAAATGAATTTTTTTGCATTTCTCAAAGTGCAATGTGGTGCACATACATGCCTATAGGGCATGTACGTGTGCCACATGTGCACCCATACTTATTTCAGGGGTGCAACAGGGTGTCCTTTTGACACCCTTGCAACCTTGAAATTGCGTTCTCAATTTGCGAATCTCTAATTGCTAATGGCAAATGGAAAATATCTTCCCATTCATTCCTATGGGCCTTTAGGCCCATAGGAATGAATGGGGAGGGTTTCCTTAATTGCGATTTGCCCTTTGTGATTCGCAATTAAGGAATATGTAGGATTCGCACTTTTTTTGCAAATCCTACATACATCTCATTTTACGATTCTCATATAGCGATTCTCTAAAATTCGCTATTTGAAAATCGCAAAACCAAACTGTCATACATATGCCCCATAGGGCCATTTGTATCATTCCAAAATGCGATCGCAAATGCAGAAATTCGCAGAATTTCGGCATTTGCGATCGTAATTGAGCTTAGTGGTATGTATTAATGAAAAACTGCCTCGCAAAATAAGGAATCGCAAAATTAGCAATTCGCTATTTTGCGATTGCATTTAACCCCTTCCGTGCTCCCGTCGGCCAACTCCCTCCCCAGTGCTGCCGTTGCCCAATGGCCGATGAAGCCCCGCCCACCTTTTAGAATACCCGCACCGCAGCGGAAAAAACGCTGCGGTTAAGGCGTTAAGGTATCGCAAATTGCGATTCCTTAAATGCAATATAAGAAGCACAGAAAAAGTGCAATTTGGCCTTAAGGAATCGCAAATTACCACCAACTTCAAGTTGGTGATAATATGCGATTTCTTTGAAAAATGCCTTTTTTGGCATTTTCAAAGTGCAATGTGCGCACATACATGCCCTTAGGGCGTGTATGTGCGCCACATGTGCACCCATGCTTATTTTAGGGGTGCAACAGGGTCTCCTGACTCCCTTTGACACCCTTGCAACCTTGAAATTGCATTCTCAATTTGACATTCTCTAATTGCTAATCGCAAATTGAGAATGTCTTCCTATTCATTCCTATGGGCCTCTATATATATATATATATATATATATGGACTGAAGATTCAATTTCTGTATCTGTCACTTGTAATTTAGTTGAAAGCATTTCAGATAATTGGAGCAGTACTGCTGAGAATATGATCGAAGAAGCACAGAAAAGCTGTGGTTTCAACTAAATTCTCCCTAAAACGCGTATCCCGGCTAATTGGAGGAGAAATTCAGAGAGTGGTGAAAGGATTCTTAAATCAATAACAATGAATTTACAACAACTTTGATAGCAGTGAGTACAGAAGAGAGGATAATTGTACCGATCATTCATTTGCACAATTTGGAAAATGAGAGCATAAGATGCTAAACCGCACTTATCCCTGGGAAGAAATGGCAATTTAGCTCTATTTAGTATGCCTGCATTGTAATGGAATGTGTGAGTTACTTATGAAGTGGCCATTTCTTCCAGGGCAGCATTGCACAATGTTCAGGAAAACATCCCCAACAATAAATGTTATTTCAATGTAAACAATGGTAAGATTTTTGTTAAATCATCGTGATCAGTGTACCATGAGTTAAGGAAATGGAAATAGTGTTGCATGAGTGATTGTGGGATTTACAAAACGTGTGTTTCATTGTATATGTAGCGTCGCACACACCTAACTTGCTCACCAACCCAATCGAAATGATTTTTTTTATAGATCTTTGTGCCTAACTGAGAAGAAAAATGCTGCACAATGTTATTAATGTGTGTGATTATTTCGTGTCTTGAACTGCTTTGAACTTGTGACACCAAGAAACGCAGTGCAAAGAGCTGAAAACACAGAGCAGCAGAGAATATTTTTCAAAAGGGCTAGTGAATGGTGCAGAATTTCAGCCTAAATAAAAAATAAAGAAGTCTGCCTCACGGGTTTCTCATTTGTTTAAGATAGAGTTCTAACTTTTTAGTAATTCAAACAGATTCCTAGGCGCTAGCCATAGATTTCCCGAAGTATACAATTTAAGAAAGCACAATGTTAACAGGTGAGAAATTAACTGTATGTTAATCAAATACACCTATGTCTTAGCATATTTATTTTCTTTTTCTCCGAGGGTTAAATATTTTCCCCTCAAAGAATTCTCTTTCCCTAGCTCCTCATAAATATCGAGGTATTGCCTTCCCATTCTCAGCTGGAAATACACTTAATCCAGCCATTAGCAGGGGCAAAATTACTTGCCTTTCCAGGGTGGAATACTACCTGCAAAACGAGGTAAACATTAACAAACTTAGAGGCATATTTACAAGGGAATCCGACGTTCTGTCGGTGCCACTTTGCGTGGCTTAATGCCGCTTTATAAATATTTGCCCCTTTCACGCAGGTATCTGCGTTAAAGAGTGTTGCAATAGTTGTTGCTGTGAACGTTCCACCTCAACACACTTTGCTTTTTGACACTGCCTGAAATTTACAAGGATATGTAAATCTGAGAGAGCAGAAAACGAATGAAACTGAATAGCAGGCATTAGATTAGAGCAATGAGGTGAAATACTTGTATTTCTCCTCGTATTTGCTCTTTCTTGTGTGCTGCATTCTGCAGTACACACACAAAGAGCAAATCACCTTTAAAGATTGTTTATGTGCAAAATAGTCCTCCCTCCTGCACATAAACAACTATGCCTGCAACACAGACACCGTTGCACCATGGTGCATTGGGGCCTGCATTGCAGACAATCATCACTGCAATGCAGGCACCCTTGCACTATGGCACTATGGGGTCTGTGTTGGTGCTAGACAGCTTTTTTTAGCACCGGTGCAAGGGAAAACACAGGGATGTGCAATATTCCTGTAAAAATAGCACGTCTCTGTATTTATGTAATGTTGCAGTTCAGTGCTGCAAAATTGCTCACACTCTCGTGCCATTTCCGTGTAAATATACCCCTTAGAAGTTTGTGGGTATTCACATATATTTTGCATGAGGTATTAACTTGAGACGGCCACAGTTCCGCCCATAGCTATAAACCTGCTGTCATTATTCAGCCGTTAACATTTTGTGGGACTATGGGCCAGATGTGCGTACGACCCTTCCATTTCGCGAGTCGCAAATTGTGTTGGATAAATGAGTCTTGGTAGTATATATCAGGATAATGCGGCAGGCTAGGCACAAAGCTTAACAAAGTGCGTCTCCCCTCACCACCGATAATGAAATGATATGCCATTGTCTATCCGCATATATGCCCCAATCCAGCACTTGCTGGCGTAGCCTACATGCCAATAGTTCCATAGCGAATGTGAATAGGATAGGCAATAGGGGGCAGCCCTTTCTAGTGCCTCGCTTGATGGTAAATTGCAGAGAGATGTCACGCTCTGTCCTGACTCGTGCCTGCGGATCTGTGTATAACAGACGTACCCAGCATATAATTTTGGACGTATACAAAATTTACTCAACACCTCTATCAGGTATTGCCAACCCAGGGTATCGAACGCCTTTTCGATATCCAAAGCTGCCAGCCACTGGGCATCAACTGTCGTACGACAACCAGTCCAGGAACCTGAACAGGCACCGCAGATTCAGCCCTGTACTTCACCCCGGAATCAAGCCATTTTGGTCCCTGTATATCAGGAGGGATGCCGTTTCCATTAGTCTATTAGCCAGAACTTTTCCCAATATTTTATAATCGGCATTCAATAGCGATAAGAGCCGATATGTGCCATTTGCAGGGGATCCCTACATCATTTATCATTCCAGTCTGGATACCAAAGAAGGGAACCTGGGTAGGGCAATGATGAGAGCACAGGCGACGCTGCCGTTTTGGCTCGGCATTCCCTTATCTCCCATGGGCAGTGTGATGATAGCTAAAATGCGGTTACTCCCTAGAATCCTTCATTTTTTTTATCTGCCCTCCCGCATAAATTGCCAAAATCATCCTCCTTCAAGGACCTGTAGCCACTCTTAGTTGCATTGATATGGGGAGGGGGGTGGCTCGAGGTCAAGAGTCGCGCTCCACAAGCTACCCTTCCGCTTCTGGATTGGGGGCCCCAAACTATGAACATTACTACGCCGCTGCACAACTTCAATGGCCAATGAGATGGCTACACAGTACCCATGTGGCAGAATTGTCCAGTTGGGCAATGCCATTGAGACGCACAGAATGGCTGTCGCGCTCCACTACCCCGATGCAGGAAACAAGGAAACCAGGCAACCTGCTGATGGTGGCAGCTAGACGCAGCTGGCTGCGTTATGTGGTGCCTAAAAGTAAAACAATGCCTCATGCACCTATACTATCGCTAGAAGTCCTGCCCGGGCCCATTTACTTGCCATGACAGTCCGAAATTGGAATCCTGGGCAGCGGTGGGTCTGGATACCTGGGGTGATCTATTTACAAATGTGCAGCTGCAAAGCCTAGAAGGAATAATGGAGAGCTTCGGGATCCCACAGGGTACTTTCCTGCTCTATACGTTGTTGAAAAAACACTTTCTCCAGACATTGGGGGGATGCGGAAAGGGAACCAGACACGTCGTAGGTACAGCAGACCCTGCTTACACATGGGAAAGGCAGACACCCGGTGCCTGTGCTGTACAATTCTCTTAGCCCATTTCTACTCACTTACAGGCCACGGTCCAGGCATACTGGGACTCTGAACTCACAGTTACCATAACTGATAAACAGTGGATACAGTGCATAGGGTATCCCAAAAGAGTATCCAGAAAATGCCAGACTCAAATATACACAGTTCAATTATTTGCATCATGCAAATCTAACACTGCATAGACTGGCCCGTATGTACCCCACGTCGGTCGATATATGCCCTCGCTGTTTAGAGTTGGATGCTGTGTTCCTCCACATGGTATGGACATGCCCTTGCCTGAGGGCGTATTGAAAGGAAATTGCGGGGATACTGAAGGGGGGCAACAGACACACTGATACCTGCGCAGGGCCTACACTTTCTACTTGGCATCACTAAGTGCAATGTGTAATGGAAAACCCTGAATAAATTCCTAGACCTAGCACTGATACTAGTAAAGCAGAGAATAACTATGTCTTGGGAGTCGCGAGCAGCGCCTGAAATGCCTGTATGGCTGCTGGACCTCAGCAGGGCTCCGGTGGCAGAATACACAACACAAGCTTTGTTGGCGCCTCTCAACCCCCCTCAGGCCCATCCTATGCCATGGCAAGAAAATGTGTCCTTCGTGGAAGGCAGACTGAGCGCGTTTACCCCCTTATAAGGTTGAGAGGGTCTCTTGCATTTGGATCTGATACCATTGCTATGGAACACAGAAATGAGGAATCTGGACTTTACATAATACCGCTTTCACTTCACCTTTACCCCTCCCCCTCCATTCTCTCTCCCCTCCCCCTCCGGCTCTCGTGGACCACAAAGAACACACGCCTATACACAGGTCGCAGCTAGAGCACAATTCACATCACTGCCCAGATGTGGGCCATTAGAGATTGTACAGGTTTCCTTTTATTTTTACACTTTTTTTTCCTCCAATGCATTTATAATGTTTTGATTGATGTGCAAATAAGGTAACAAAGATGGTCTGTTGTGTTGTTCACTGATTATAAAGTGGATAACATACAAAGATATATATAAAGTTTGCTCTCTACTCTTGTCACCAGCATACAGGTTAGCTGTGGTTCCTCATCAAATGTCAGGTTGGTAAATGTTACTGTAAGATATTGTATGATGATGTCGGCAACTTGTACAATGCTTAACACTGTGTAAAAACCAATAAAGACAATAAAAAAAAAGAGTAGGCTGTCATCCATGGGGCCACTGCCTGCTCTTAAAATATATTTTCACTGCCAGTCACGAAGGGGAAGAGGTCCCTTGGGGACCCCTTACCATTTCAGAGTGGCTCACCACCTTTTTGAGGAAATAGGTTATAAACTGTGAGTGTTTTGTGACTGCAATTGTGGTCACAAAACAATCCTACATAGAAGTGCATCTCACTATTAGGAAGGGACGATCTTGGCATGCTCTTTCCTAATAGCGTGTCGCAAACCCTATTTTGAGAGTCGGTCATAGGTTACCAACTCTCAAAATAGGGTTTGTACATTGCACAGACCTATTTTGCAGTCACAAACAGTCTGATTGCCTGTTTGCAACTGCAAAAAACGGTCGTTCATCTGGACACATGTCCACAGCGTAAATGTCAGCTGTTAGCTCCCACACTCCCCAAACAGAGGTAAACAGGTTTCCCATAGAGTAAACTATTTTTACCCTACTGACAATGGCCTGAGCAAAAGCTAGCCCGCCCAGAAAACGCATGAAATTATGTTGGTATCAAGCTAACCCAAACAATGCTTCAACAAAACTAGTGGACGACGTAGGGTGTACTTGGGTGCACTCAGAGTGTTTTTGTCAATTAATATTTTTTTTTAAGGTGCACTTCCACCAGCTACTAGGGCACCGTCCAACCCCAAATTAACCTAATAAATACTCAAAGAATGAGCTGGGAGTGCTAAGTTTTCTCAAGAAAGTACAATTATTTAATCACAATTGGCACAACAAAATCATTGATTGAGCAACACTTCATTAAGAAAACAATATAATTCTTGTGTTCCAAGTAAATTTCTTTATATTGCCAGCAGCCGATGCGTTTCGTCCTAAAGGTAGGACGTCATCAGGGCTGAAAATATAAACAAAAAATGCATATACATAAGTCAAATGATAAATATTATTATTGTTTCTGTAGAAAGACCAAACAATTATTTTACATTTTATTCTTACAACCCCTTCCAACCTGGTGCCAATGGGGTAACATTATTTAGACTAGAAACATTTTTACAGTATTTGCTTGTACAACTCAGAGATTCTGCGGGAACTATATGCACACAAAAAAACATCTGTTCATTCGCTTTATTACATATGTTAGACATACTGGGACAGTAAGGGCAACCTGTTTGAAATTTACCACTGATAGCAAGTGTGATATCATGCGGGAAACATTCACTAATGTTCAACTCTATTGGGTTCTCTACAAAATGGCAATTATGCTGCAATGTGGGCAACATTTCAGAAAAAATCGAGCTCACCTTGAGAATTATTATTTCGACGCTTCCAAACCTGCAATATTTCTATGCCTTGACTCTGGGAGGCTCCCAACATAAGTCACGCACCTTCATCAATCTACAAGTGTAATACCATACTTAGATTAAAAATAGAAAAAAGAATCAGTCAGTCTAAATCTGTCATGTTCCTAGCTCCTAATAACTGTACCGACAAAAGGGATTTCCATTTATGAAACCCCTTATTTAGATACATTCTCCACTGTCTTTTATTCCAAGCCCAGTGGTTCTATGTCAACTCCTGTGGACCGTGCCGCACTATTCTATTCTTCACTAATTGCATCATTGTTGCCAGATTTTATATCGACATGGGTAAATGTACCTTTAAGCCACTCAGCTAATGGAATCAACACTGGATCTGTCCCTTCATTCAACGTTTCAATTCTTCAAATTAACTTCTCCAAATATCCACCTATTATATGAAGTAAGCAGACCATACTTTAGACTCATCGTGCATTCAAACATGAGGAGTCTTACATCTATAGAACTTCTACTATATAAGATAAGTGTGACACTAATAATCACTCACCCAAATTAAGGTTTCTAGAAAGTGAATATTTTTAAAATCCTCAATTCAGATCTCATTTCTTCATTGCACAAAGCACAATCTATAGAGGTAGAAAAAGATAAGCACGTCTCATCATTAATATCATCTAACTAGATTCTGTCTAATTATTGGGTTCCTCATTTCCTATGCACTTACCGACGCACTGGAAGCCTCATTTTACTCCAACACCGCCCGGGTTCGATAAGTCCCGATAGCAGTCATTCAAACACTCCCGCTCACTATAAGGAGCCCCGTATCCAATCACGACCCGCTAAATTTCCCGGGCAAACTTGAACAAGACACATCTGTGTACTGCCACTGGTTTCCACCAAGGGCCGGCACCTCTATTATATCCGATCTGTTCCCGGCAACTTCCGTTCCGCTCACACCTTACCTTATAATCCAACAACAGTTTTCAAAGTGGTCCGTCCTAAGAATAACATCCGGTGTACGCACGTACGTTTCCTTTGTCAACATGCCGAGATTACGCCAATGAAATCCGAGCCGTTCCCGGCAACCTCCGTTCAGCGCACCCCTTACTTCCTAATCCAACACCAGCTTTCTATGTGGTCCGTCTAAGAATAACATCCGGTGTATACGCCCATACGTTTCCGTTGTCAACATGCCGAGATCGCACCAATATTATGAACACGATTTTGTAAAAGGCGGCGTCATTCGTTATTTAGATATATATACCCCTATCTGATAGGGCCCTGGTCTTACTTCCATTTGTGTTTACCTTTCTGGATTCCGAAAGGTAAACGGAGACAGGACTATTGTAAGGCATGTGGTTTAAGCGATAAATAACATATGTTACACTTAGCCAAGTCGAATGGATTACATTCAAGTAAATCGATCTTTTTAAAGTTGACAATCAATCCGACCTTACATTAAAGATTTGAATTATTAGCGGGTCAAAGAAATAATACTACCTTGTTGATAAGAATACTTAGTATATACAACGGGTTGCCTAATTATTTATCCCAGTATGTGTACAGAAAAGAAAATGCATATTCTGATTTATTTCATTGATAATTACATTAAAACTTGATTCATTTGCATAATACATCTAAGTTTATTCCAGTATTTTTATCCGATTATGCCAAAAAATGATGTAACTCAGAATCAATATTCAAACCTTGTTTCATAGTTCTACATTTGATTATCCATCGTGCTTCTGTCTGACGGATTCAAACAATGCGAAAGTTAAGAAAATAAAAAGGTTAAAGGTCCAAAAATTGGATATAGGTATCAAATGTAAGCAATAGAAAATAAAGAAAATGCTTCTTTAGATGCAATGTGTAAGTCATTTAGATTGTAGGTCAATGTAATGTGTTGCCTGGGACCGATGGAAACTTTTGGAATGACCTGTGAGCACATGAAGTCATCATGAACATGGTGGTTAGTCCGAATCAAAGTTTTTACCTTAGTAGTTAGATTTTGTTTAGGGAAAAAACTGTTACAGTGGGGAAAAGCTAAAGGTGGGGTCAAAAAAAGTTTCCACAAGGTTGGATTTACTGGTCAGGCAGACCCACATTGGCCCTAAATAAATGGTTATAAGTGAGACAGTGAGACTCTGGCCACTCAGCATTGATCTAAGATTATCAGATACTTTGATGCTCTTTGTCCTGGTTGGCTTACTAAAGTTGAAGCCTTTTAAAACTTTTTTTCAGTCGGTTAGGCAGGCCACACTCAGGTATTCATTGAAGTCTCCCTTAGGTCATATTAACTCCCCAAAGAGGTGAATGGTGACTCTCATTTTGCCATAAAGCTTGTGCACCAAGAAAACTAAGATTTGCTTAGTTTTTGCAACTTCAGTGGCATTCTCCTTGTTTCCCCATTTCATAGGCAAGGATAAATCTAAATTCCATTACTTCGAAGTAAAGCAGCTTAGCTTTCACCAACAGGGCCAGGAGTGAAAGAAAGATCTGTGCTACACCAGAAGGCCCTTTGAGACATCAGTGAGTAATGGGTTCACTGAGGCTAATATGGATTCCTGTGAAGCATATACTTGTGGTTCTTATATTTTTAGATCGGGGAAAGTTGTGCCACAAGCTTTATTATCCTTTCAGGTGGGGTAATAGTAGTAGTTCATTGGCTTCATTATAATTGGGAGGGTAATTGACAGTTGTTACTGCCCATCCTTGTAGGCAGCAATGTTTAATTATCAACCATTCAGTCAAATTCTATTACTCATCATCATTTCCTTTAATCGACTAAACCAGCCATATAGGTAACTACAATTACATACATACATCACTTAAAAGCACAAGTTTAATATATGCTTTACAAATGACTCCATTAATATATAACATAGTGTTAAAAGAAGCAATTATCTGGACAATTATCTGCACCATATTTTTTCCTTATTCAAACGGAAGTTCTAATAAAGTTGATCACTGCATAAGAAACTTGACTCAACCCCAGCTGTTGTGTGCAAATTAAACTGGTTCTATAAAGTCTGATGTTGGCTGATCATAGAGGTGGAATCAAACAATTGCTTGAATAAAAACCAAACAATGAACAGAAAAGCAAAAATTAATGTGCTTTGCTCAGAGGAATTATTGCATGAACATTTGGGAGGAGGTGAGAACTAGCTTTGTCAGGGTTTTGAGATTTCTTCGTGTTTCCTTGTGGGCAAGTGTATGAAGGGAGCTGGGATGCTGCGTCTTTCTGTTAACCTGGCAGGTCCCACTAGGATTACAGATACACAGCCTTTTCCCTTTTTGGGTCTATACTTATCCTGGAAGTATCAATAAGGAATTTGTAATGTACCTGGGATGATACCACTATTCAGACCCCTGTTTTTCTCTGTGGCTTACACTTCCCATAAAGGAAACACTAAGAATTCTCTAAACCCTAATGAAGTCCCTTGTCAGAATGAAACAAACACATTGGATGGGATGCAGTTTGATGATGTGGAGAATAAAGAAAATATATCATGGCTTCTTCATTATAGTGATTTGTTAGAAGAATTTATATGTTTGAATAATCTGGATTAATATGTGATTGAGTGAACTTTCAGTACAAACATTGGATTCTTAAGCACTCCTTTTTTATACTGTTGTCCATGTTTATCTTTGCTCTTTGGCTGTGCCCTAAGTAGAAATATAGAAGTACAGGTACTCATTACTACAAGGCTGCTGCATGCTACAGAGACCAAGACCTTCCATGGTCAGACCATTTCCTAATACCCCTTCTTTGGACACACCCCGATAAGGCACCCTGCCTCCCCCTGCCACGTTCTTTAATCCGACCCTGGTCCAAATTACCTGTGGGGAAATGGATTCTAGAATTGAACAGATAACAACCCAGTCCTGCCACGGACCCAACGATAAACAATAAAAATGTTCACAACTGGATTGAGGGGTCTCTCAACTTGGTGCTCCCTAAAGTCTTGACCCAAAGGAAAACGGGCCCCTACAGCTCACTATGGCACACCCCCAAACTACGTACCCTAAGAGAGCATTACAAAAAAGCAGAGAGAAGATAGAGGAGAGACTTCTCTCCTACTAAAAAACTAGAATATATATCAACCTTACGTCATTACAAGTCAGAAATTAAAACTGCACAGGCCTCCTTCTAAGAGGGAAAGATCCTAGCAGCAAGTAACTCTTTTCCACATTGCTACTAAATTAATGAAGAATCCTGGCCCCTTGGCACCCTCCTATTCCTCTAATCACTGTTGCACTGAATTGGCAAATTTCTTCCTCTCTAAAATCCAGAACATCCTCAAACACCTTCCTCAAAATGACCCAAGTAATTCTAACAGACACATAAATGAGGGCCCACAACCTGACAAACCGGAACTAAGGTCTTTCCCACCTCTAACTCAGGATTCCTTCCTCGCTCTACTATCATCAATAAAAAGTGGCTCCCCCTAGACCGCGCACCCCCCAATATCCTGTCATTGGTTGGGACTGCCATTGCCCCTATGACCATCAAACTAATTAATACCTCCCTCAAAACTGGTACAGTTCCTACTGAGTGGAAAAAGGCAAAGGTCCGCGCCCTGTTAAAAAAACCTAACCTAGACCCCACATTTCTGGGCAATTTCCGACCCATCTCACTCCTGCCGGGCATCAGTAAAATAGCAGAGAAACACACTAACCACGCCCTTTCGGCATTCCTCGAGACTAATGGCGCCCTCAACCCCTCTCAAACAGGTTTCCGGCCTGGCCAGTGGACGGAAACTGCCATATTGTCAGTGGTGGAGGAAACAAGAAAAATTCTGGACGCAGGAGGCACAGCCACAATCATCCTCCTCAACCTTAGCGCGGCATTCGATACGGTCAACCACCCTCTCCTGGTCCACCGCCTTAGTAGTGCAGGAGTGTCTGAAACAGCGCTAAAATGGCTACAGTCCTTTTTTGAAGGTAGATCTTACCAGGTCTTCCAAGACAACCATACCTCATAATCCTTGCCATTAGGGTGTGGAGTCCCCCTGGGCATCTTGCTTATCCTCACCCTTTATAATGTATATATGGCCCCTCTGGCAGAAATAGTGTCTCCATTCGGAATCTACAAGTTGACTTATGCTGACGACACCAACTGGTCGTAGCACTGAGCCACCCCTGCCAACAAGCTAAGGGCCTTCTACCATGCCTGGAGGAAGTAGTAAAGTGGATGAGTCTCTCCCACCTGAAACTCAATGGTGAGAAGACGGAACTCATGATACTGGGTGACCATTTGAGCCCCAGTCTAAATACGCTCTAGCCACTCTCAATGGGACCACTGCCCACTCCCAAAACAGAAATAAAAAGCTTAGGAATATGGCTAAACAAGAACCTCACCTTCAGAACCCAGGCAAGAAAGACAGTGGCCCCCTGTTATGGCTTGCTTAGAATTATTCATAAAATCCTTCCCCTTCTACCCCCGATCGCAAAAAGACTAGTCACCCAGGCCCTTATCTTGTCTAGATTGGACTGTGCCAATGCCCTCTACTTAGGTGCTCCTATAGAGGTCCTCTCTAAGCTACAGGTCTTACGGAACTGTGCTGCACGGCTGCTCACTGATACCCTGTCTCGCTGTTCAGCAAGACCAGCTCTGCACTCTCTTCGTTGGCTCCCAGTACAGCAGAGAGTAAACTTCAAAGCCCTTTGCATAGCACACAATTCCCTAAACAACCACGGACCACTAATTAACAGGGACATGATTAGCCCATACAGAGCTAACAGGTCATTTTGTTCAAACAAACTCCACCTTGCAACGATTCCTAGGATAAAAAAGGCCAGAAGCGGAGGCAGGCTCTTCTTACTTAACGTCTCTAAACTATGGAATGCCCTGCCACTACACCTGTGGAGTGAACTTGATTATCTGAAATTCTGTAAACAATTGAAGACCTGTCTGTTCATATAGACCCCCTCCTCCTTCCTCCCTTCGTACCCCTTTAGCGCTTGGATGCCTTCAGGTAGCCATGCTCTCTACAAATGTCAAATACAATTCAATCCAATACAATATGTTTTGATTAAAAATATTGCAACCCAGCTGAGAAGTGCTGCTACTCTGGCTTTGAAATTAAGTGCAAATTCTCAGTACCTGAGAGTGCCTGCTGATTTTAAGCACTGCTGTATCTTGTTAAAATCTTTTCACTTTAGAAAGGTGAACCCAATATCCTTTGTAAAAGCTGCTTGTTAGAGTTCTGTGTTTCCTCTAGAAGGAGCAAATATAACAGCTTCATCAGCATGACTTTTCCAATAGCCCCTATCGTTTTAAAGAGATTCCAAGAATGTAACTCAGGGCCTGATTTAGAGTTCTGGGGACAGCTATACATCACACATTTCCCTTTCACCTTATAACAGGTGCATTATATCAAATGGCACTTGTAATAAAGTGGACTAGATATCCGTCACATATGTGATGGAGTACCCATATGCTAAACCCAAAATCAAGCTCTTAGTCCTAATCACTATATATGCAATGAGTAACAAATTACATGCAACATGTTTCTATGTAAAAATCCAGTACTATGTAGGCTTTCGTGTAAAAATGACAACTTTTCGTTGATGACTGTATACCGAAAGGGATATGTCTTCCCCCTCCTTCTATGGGACCTAATCTCCCTGTAGTTATGCGAATATTTGTGCCTCATCTTTTACTACTGCAAGTTCATCTGCTTGTTTTACTTGTGCTTTATGTTACACTGTTCCTTACACTCAACATTACACGCTCTTGAGGGTAGGGTGAGTGCAATTTAGGTATCTCAAGGTCCTCCTCAGGAAGGCCCCTGTCCCCTTTGGGCTTAAATGATGGCTTAAACATGTTAATTTGAAGATGTAGAAATAATTACTGTTGCAATGCATGCCCTTTTAATGTGTTTAATCTTATCAGGAGCCCTCTTATTAAAATGATACGAGTGAACCAAATATTTTTATTCTCTCTGTCTGGAACTCTTCCATCGTCCATTATCGATTATGTAAGGGATCCTAATTGCAGTTGAAAAGATTTGGGTAACTGTCCTGAATGGGGACAGAACAGAAGCCAGTGATGAAGCATGAGAGGAGAGGTGGACGAGCATTCTATGCCCAAAATCAAGGATGACCCGGTTCAATGGGTTGTTCTTTTTGGTTCACTATCTTCTCTCTATCTATGTGAATTTCCTCATTAATTTCAATTTAGAGTTCTAGCTCTTTTGCTGAGTTCAGCGTAGCAACAAACACATTCTTCTGCTAACAGCTAGAAGTGATGCATGCCTTCATTTGAACACTGGAGACTTGGCTACTGGCTTAGAAAGATTAAGAAAGCAATAACAAAGCACGTTGCTTTAATAGTTTTGTATTGCTTTTACCATGCTCATATTCTGGGGAGCCATGAATAGGTGAACTATGTGCACGTGGCCATCTTTTGGTACTTGAAATTCAAAAGAGAAGTGGTTTGCCTTTATTGGTTTGGTGATTAGCAGAAACATTCCTTTCTTCGATGCTTCAATCCATTTCTTTAGATGCTCGTTTCCTAGTTTATGAATAACTTTCCCACTGTTTCTTTCAATCGCTCGCAAGGTTGAGATTTCTGAGAGCTTTAAATGCATTTATGCAGTTATTGTGCAAATCTAGCTCACTTAGTGGTAATCTTTCTTTTCATTCCTTGTATTTTGATTAGACTGTAAAAAGGGCAAGTATTAACTTTCAATCATGATTAGCTGTGTTTATTTCTGCCAAGCCCCTCACAGGTGGGTTAAGAAGAGTGATGTTAACCAAGACTGCTTTTTCTCTGGGCCCACTTATTATAGGACCCTCGGCTGCAATTTAGATTAACATTGCCCTATTACATGACACACCTGGTGGAAGCACCACTAGGTGGTCCCTTACTTTGGGTGTTATAGTACATTGCATGTCCTTTCCAGGCCCAGTTGATATTCATTACTGACAAGAAGGCTCCTATATCCGAGCATGAATAGGAGCAACACATACAGAAAGGCTAGGAGTCCAGACAGCCGAGAGTGGCTGAGGGATGTCATCATTGTACTTCTTCCATTAGACACTTAAGAGCACGCGTCCACACTCCTGTGACTGGAGTATTGATAGTATAGTGCTTACACTGAGCAGATTATGGCCTCCATGGTGCCCTGTCTGCCTAGCTGCATCCTGCCTGTGCCCCTGAAAGCACATGTGTTTCTGTACCTCAGTCTCTTGGTAAAATCATCCAAAATATTTCCCAATTTGTCATATGGACCTTTGAAGCATAGTAAGGGAATTAACATCAGAAATACATTACAACTTGTGAAGTCAATGTGACTCCACAATGAAGACCAATAATGAATTCAAATATGAAGAGATTTATTCTAACACATTTACCCAACCAATATATATGCAAAGTAGAAATAATTTCAGGAGGTACAATACTATAGTTTGAATTCCAAAATATGCTGGTAAGTGAAATCATAATAAAACAAAACACAAAACAGTAACAACCAAAATGCAAAGACATCCAATCGTTGCAATAAGGTGTTCCATAAAAAAACTTCCCTTTTCTAATCTGAACATAATTTGAGACCAAGACTTCCTAACAGGGGGCCTAATTCACAGAACTTACTTAAGACAAAGTCCTAAACTTACTACTATTTTGGTATTCACAGAAGGCACTTACTCATTTTGGTATTCACAGAAAGCACTTACTCATTTCGGTATTCACAGAAGGTAGGAGTCCTAACTTTAGGACTCCTAAATGCCTTCCGTGAATACCGAAAGTCTTAAAGTTAGGGTTGTCCTCAGTTTAGGAGTAGTAACGTTAGGACTCCTAACTTTAGGACTCCTGAAAACTACGGAATGTGTTAAAGTTAGGATTTGTCTCAGTTTAGGAGTAGTAAAGTTAGAACTCCTAACTTTAGGACTCCTAAATGCCTTCTGTGAATACCAAAAGTCTTAAAGATAGGATTTTTCTCAGTTTAGGAGTAGTAAAGTTAGAACTCCTAACTTCTGTGAATACCGAAATGAGTAAGTGCCTTCTGTGAATACCAAAATTAGTAAGTGCCTTCTGTGAATACCAAAAAGGTAGTAAGTTTAGGATTTTATCTTAAGTTAGTTCTGTGAATTGGGTCCAGGGATTTCTAGCCAGGAGCATAGGTGTCAGCATAAAGCCAAACCTCTATAGAAGTTCAGAGAAAAAGAAGAAGCGTTCAGCATGAAGCATACACACAGGGAAGACTCATCAGAGAGGTCTGCTGTCACACATATTTGAAGGAAGTCTGCCCTCTCTACCTCTGGAAACACCAATTAAATACAAACAGTGGCTTCAAGAACATCCATATCTCTCTGCTACTAGCAAGAACCAATCTATAGACCGTGCATGAGGGGAGTCAATATACTCCCTAGGTTCTCATCTCCTCAGACTTCGGTATGAAGCTGCTATCCTTGAGCATTTTGCCCTCCTGGTATGTCGTAAACAGAGTGCCTCTTTTGTCTGTCATTTCTACGAGTTTGTTGCCAATTTGCTTGCCACAGGCCTCACTGTCAATAATCTACTACCAACAATAAGCCTTTCTCTGACTTACAAGAACCATGATAACACACAAGCAGAAGCAAAACAAACAGCATACTGGCAAGGCTAAAGCACACATTTCAGGTGAGGCCTAATGTCAGGCTAAGATTCTTGAGAATCAAAATGGATGCACATTACAGCATTACAGTCAATGAAAGCAAGCAATCCTTAGTGAAATTGAATATGTAATAAACATGGTTACATTGATCTATTGATCAAACTGATACACTCATGTTTAAATTCTTAAGGAGTACAATGGTTATATACTGTTAATTCATTTAAATGTGTCACACGTGTTAATGAGGTTGAACGGTAAACAACCTTTACAATGCAACATTTACCAAGCAAACCATTACAGCGCATTGCGCTGGGGGCGCTCTAGGATAGGGAATAGGTTTAATTTACTATCCAGTTATCAAGAGAGAGAGTACCCCACTATCACCAGGGAACAGGGTACAGTGACAACAAGTCAAATTGAAATCCCTGGGCACACGCTCACTATCCTTTCACACCACTGTAGGTTCACTACCAAACTTAATCAGGGAATACAGGAGAAATTTGAGAAGATTAAATATAAATTTCCACAACAAAAATTTGAACGTTCACAGTCTAATTTTAATCAAAAACACATTACATATAAAAAAAATTCTTACACTTAGCAACACAGTTAAAAACGATTCAAAGAAGTTTTCTTTGAAAAGAAATAAAATACAGCAATTAATATTATATTTCATAGCACATGTTATCAAAATCAAGTTAAAAAACATGGAGAGATATATAAATGACATATTGTAAAATCAATGGTGACACATGAAAACAGATATACAGTAACCTGACACGGAAGAAAAAGAAAAAGAAACCCCCTCAATTATCTGTGGCCTCTAGATGTCCTTGCCACTACTGATGAGTAGATCCAAAGGCTTCTAATTTTTATATGTAAAGCTGAACAACAGTATCAAAAATGGCTGTATATCGATTGTTCGCTAGGCCTAGTTGGATTCTCTGTTGGAGAATGCGTCGACGCGTTTCGGTGCAGGACAAAAGATGTTGCAGCACCTTCCTCAGGACTTCAGTTTATTGGGGTTATTTGCTTCAAAGCGTGGTGGCTTGCACCTTCTCCCTCATGGGTTTGGGAGTGGGAGTTGTGTGAAAGGATAGTGAGCGTGTGCCCAGGGATTTCAATTTGACTTAATTTACTATCCAACACCTTCCCTACTATCCACGGGGACTGGAGATGGAATAGTAAATTAAACTATTCACTATCCAGCGCCCCAAAGCACTATGCGTTGTAAAGGCATGCGTTGTAAAAACTGCGTTGTAAAGGCATGCGTGGTAAAAGCATGCGTTGTAACGTCATACATCCAGGTTGAACACATGCTGGATATCGTAAATAAATGCATAAATGTACATGCATGAAGTAAATAAGGTGGAGCCTAATTTGTGTTGCTCCAATCCCCCCCTCTAATGGCTAGTATAAACGTCACAACCTCACAGGATACCAGCTCAAAATCTAGGGGCCCGATTCACAGAACTAACAAGACAAAATCCTAAACTTACTACCATTTTGGTATTCACAGAAGGCACTTACTGATTTTGGTATTCACAGAAGGCACTTACTCATTTCGGTATTCACAGAAGTTAGCAGTCCAAACTTTACTACTCCTAAACTGAGAAAAATCCTAACTTTAAGACTTTTGGTATTCACAGAAGGCATTTAGGAGTCCTAAAGTTAGGAGTGCTATCTTTACTACTCCTAAACTGAGAACAATCCTAACTTTAAGACTTTCGGTAGTCACAGAAGGCATTTAGGAGTCCTAAAGTTAGGAGTCCTAAATTTACTACTCCTAAACTGAGAAAAATCCTAACTTTAAGACTTCGGTATTCACAGAAGGCATTTATGAGTCCTAAAGGTAGGACTCCTAACTTCTGTGAATACCGAAATGAATAAGTGCCTTCTGTGAATACCAAAATGAGTAAGTGCCTTCTGTGAATACCAAAATGGTTGTAAGTTTAGGATTTTGTCTTAAGTTAGTTCTGTGAATCAGGCCCTAGACGTTTTCAGCATCTTACACCTTGTGTTTTCCAAGTCCTTCATCTTATCAGAGAACCTAGACTGGCTCTCCCCCAATTCTACACCCTTCTTTATCTTTTAAAGCTTTTTCCATGCTCTTCTCCTTTTTTGAATGTAAACACCTGTACCCTTTAAACATGGCAAACATATACATAACACAGATTGAGATTACAATTATAGATTGTAATATAGCTCCAAAAAGCCCATTGCCTAAAGTCTCAAACCAATAGCCTACAGCATCACACACTTTACCAATTGCTTCCCATGCAACTGTAGCTGCTAACTCTCACAAATCTTCTTTTAATTCAGTAATGTTCTTAGTACATTTCTTTATCTCCTCACTCTTTTCAGGGATATAGGTGCAACAGTGTTAGACTTTTAACATTTGCAGATGCGGACTTCCATTGCATGTAGGATGTGTTATGCAAGGTAGTTTGGTAGGAACAATTACCTAATCGCTATCAACTCAGTATTGACAGCCAACAACAATCCAGCTGTATTAGTAACTAGTTTATCCACTATAGAGTAACATGTTCTAAACTTAAGATCATTCAAAATTATTCAAACAGAGCAAATCATTGCATCAAAATTTCCCCCGCTATCTCACTGGCACTACTACTATGTTTTGTTCCAGCAATCCATGATTATCTAAATGAGCATTTTTGGGAAGGCTTTCGCCAAATAGCACGAGCCACACCAAATCCTAGGCATTGGAAAGTATACATGCTCTACGCACACATAGTAGACTCTGGGATCAGCAGGATCCTATTCTCCTAAAATTTGCTCTAAATTTCATCCGAACTCAGAAATATGCTCACAGTCACAACTTCCCATAAATTGATTTTAGACTGCAGATTTAACCCTGATAACACACAGCTTGCCAATGTGTTGCCAATCTAATGTAAATTTAGGTAGAACTCCTAATTCTTTACTTTATGTTTCAATTCCTCCTTTGCAAATGTATTTCTCCGTTGGTCCTTCCCAGTTCTGTGACTTTCCTCAGTCAATATCCTTCTATCATCTAATTCATCTTTAAATTTGTTTTCATCATCAGACAGAGCACAGGTTAAATTTCACCCTCAAGCATAAGCAGTATACAACTTATTTGTGCCCTTGAAAAAATCGAAACAATGTCCATTTCTTTAGCATTGGCATGTGTATTCAAATGTTTGCACATAAGGACCTATGAGAAAACTAAATCATAATTAAAAAAATAATCCTCAAAATGACCTTGTCTATATAATAGGCTAAGTAATATAATGTGGGAAATGCCATAAGGAAAAAGAATATGGTGGTAGGTTATTCCCTCCTGAAGCAGGTAGCTGTGTACTAAAAGAAAACAGCCCTTAGAGTCCATAGTATCAACATATTCATAAAGCAATCTAGTGGTAGGTTATTCCCTCCTGAAGCAGGTAGCTGTGTACAAAAGAAAACAGCCCTCAGCGTCCATAGTATCAATATATTCATAAACCAATATAAAATAAGTATTAGAAGAAAATTTCCCTTTGAAGCATCAATTTGTTACTCTTAAAATCAAAAGGTATGTAAATTCCCTATAGCAGAAACAGGGGTACTAGAAGAAGGCCTAACTTTAGGCTTTATTGGATTTGTAGAGCTCCTAACAACAGCTGTCAGTATTCCAGCCACTACAACTCTACACTTATTTGGGTTACTGGTTTCTGTAACTTCAATACAATCAGATTGTTCAGTAAAAAATTACAGCAAACAGATTTTCTCTGTATGTAGCAAAACTGAGTTCAACGATAAAAGTGGTTAATTTATTTACAATAAATCTTTGTGAGTCAGGCCTATCCCTACTCTGTCTTCTTCTAGAATGATACCCATAAGCACCTTGTGCAGCCTCAGGCCTAGGGAATTATCTTAATTCTTTTAGACAAAGTTCATTAAATTGTCTCTGTTCAAAGGGAATACCCAAGTTCAGTTCCAAAGGGTTAAACCAAAAACATAGTTTAGTTCATTTCAATCAGTGAAAAATGAAGTTCAATAGCAGTGGTCACAACGATTGAAATTCAGGGAGGTTCGCTTGGCACTGCACTGTCACCATCCAGATCAAAGAACACTCAGTCTCTGTCATAGGCCACAAAATAGGTCCAGTCAGGGGTTGAATACTTTTGTCAAGGCATCCACTCCTGAGTGTGGGCTGTTCATATTTACTGCCACTTAGATCATTAACTTCTGTTTTGTTATGTGACATTATGTGATATGCATTCAACGGACATACTCAATCTCACATTTTTTTGTCCTTTTGGCCATTTGTCGCCGGCACCTATTCAACTGGTTACCCCACTCAGCCCTTAACCAGGATCAAGGTCAGCCTCCAACTGTGCCAACGGCGAGGCCTTTTTATTCGTCACAACTCCAGATGACAAGTCCTCAAGACCCCCTCAGGCCGAGGGTATACTTCTACAGGTCCTTGGATTGACAGCGAGTCTTGAGTCTCCCCCTCATTCTCTGAGTCCCCCTCTGGTTTTCTCTAGTGATCTACAGTTGCAGTTTGCTTTTTAGTTAGAGGCGCTGTCACATCATCAAGGGATCATTCCACTCTGTGTGTGTGTTTGGCAGGAGCCAGTTGTGTAAATCTCCACACTTAATTGCAGTGTTGGTCACTAGGATGACTTTAAAGGGTCCTCTACAGCGAGGTTCCAGTCACATTTTCAGAACATGTTTCTTCATCAAGACCTGGTCTCCAGGACTCTATTTGTAAATTCAACTATCTGTCATCAAACATCTCATGAGCTCTGAAAATATACATTTTCTTTTTTCCTTTTCATTTTGGTATACATATATTAATGCAACCAAACAACATCTTAAAATGTAGTAGGCAGGGCTGCTCACAAAAGAGCTACTTATTGGTAGCTGAAGAGCTACCAGTAGCTCACGAGCTACTTATTGGAGAAGCCTGTTATAAAGGGTACTTACTGGACATTGTGGAAAATAGGCCAAATGGGCTTGGTATGTTTATGGTGAGATGGTAAAAGCTCTCCTTTAGTAGTTGCTGAACTACTATCTTTTATGAGCTGTAAAGAGTGTGTTTACTGGGTCGAAATGGGAAATGGCAATCTGTGCTGACTAGGCCTCTGGGCTATGTGTGTTTAACTTGGACGCAAGTAATTAGCAATGCCTATAAATATATATATTAAAAAGAAAGGCAATGTGCATACTTGGCAGTGAACATGTTGTGGAAAATGTATGTTCTTTGCTGTGCTCTTTGGGCTACTAACGGTAAACGAGTTCGCACTGACTTTCTTTCATGCACTTGTGGAAATTACAGAAAATTTAGAAATAGTATTTATTGTTGCACGTGTGTAGCATTTTTTGTTTAACATCAGTGTCATTATTTGCTGATGACAGAACTGCAGATAGTGCAAATGGTGATGCAAAACTGCACTGAAATTTTAACTAAGTTATCTGAAACCAGCTTGATGCTATTGAAACAAAAAGTAGCAATTCGGCAGTGCAAGAAGCCAGCCCACATGTTCTGCGTGTGCCTTGGTTCCCGACTACGACTCAAGATACAAAGCTTAAACGTGTGGAGTTTGTGAAATGCAAAGGGGCTTTGTTTTTTGCAGAAAACAAAAATATGTTTTTCCTATTTTTATGTCCCTTAACATTAAACCAATTCGAGATTGAACATATCCAGTACACACCAGTTTCACACATCGGAGTAAGACACTTGGGCATATGTACACGCCCCTAATCGCCAAAGGAACGTCACTTTTTCCGATAAGGGCTTCATCTTATTTACAAGGCAGCATTAAATCACTTAATGTGGCTTAACTCTGCCTTGTAAATAAGGCCCCCTTTCCCGTTATTCTTAGCATGAAAGGGGTGGGCAGTGGGTGTTGCGGTTGACGTTCCACCGCAATGCCCATTGATTTTGACACTGCCCCCTATTTACAAGGGTGGCGTAAATGAGAAGTTGCACCAAAATTAAGACCAGGAAAAACCTGGTCTTAACTAGCAGAAATAAGGAGAAATGCTGTATTTCTCCTCGCTTTTGCTTTTTCCATGTGTGCTGCCTTGTGCAGCATACATGAAAAGAGCAAAATGCCTTGAATTGTTTATGTTGAGGAAGGTGACCCTTCCTGCACAAAAACAATCTTTAAAATAAAAATTTCCATTTTGCAAATTCCATGTTTGCTGCATTAAGCAGCACACATAGAAGTGACAAAACAGCATTTAAAGATTGTTTATGTGCAGGAAGGGACACCTTCCTGCACATAAACAATCTTCCCCTCCACACAGACACCCTTGCACTAGGGTGCAAGGGTGACTGCATTGGCGCTAGGCTGCTAAGTGTAGCGCCAGCGCAGGGGGGAACACAAGGCTGCACCATATTCTTGTAAGTATGGTGCAGGCTTGCGTTTCTGATGAGGCGTAGTGAAGCGCTAAGCCATGACGGCTAAGGCCTCACTCCGCCACTTCATTGCACATATGCCCCACAGTGGTTTGTGGTTGTTGAAGATATGGGAGTGAAATAGACTCTTTTGCTTTTAATATGCATGAGCTTGTTAAATGTTATTTTTAAAGTGGCATTAACATAGTTTTATGTAATTCCTCTGGGAATAGAATAAACTGATATTTTTAATGCAGGATGGGCTTTGCCTCTTTGCAAAAAGTGGCACAATAAATTCTCTGACACTACACTATGGGACTGGTAAATGTTAAAGGTGCTTTTTTCCATTATTTATTATAACTGTTGAAATGTTTTACTTCATACACCATTCTTAACAAGTTGGGTTAACCTACGACAGGCACACCCATGCACACATATTGCATCAAAGCTGTATAATTTGATAGTGATGGGAGTTTAGAAATGTGAGCTCAGTCGGAACCCCCCTCTACTTGCTTCGAAAGCTACAGAGAATCCTGAATACTTCAGCTATACAAACTCCTTATTCTAAATACCTAAAGTCACATCATCTGCCCTCCATCATTACATGGCTACCTCTGGGTAGATGTATAATCTTTAAATCTTTGTGCAGTGCACATTGATATGCAATCTTTAAAGCTATGTCCACTGCACTTCAATGTATAATCTTTACAGCTCTGTCCACTCAATGTATCAGGCCTGATTCGCAAAGCTGCATTTACACTTCTGTGTAAGTTTATGATTTTTTCCAATTCACAAAGGAATTTAACGGGTACTATCTTTAGAAGAACCCATATTTTTATGTGCAGAGTCTCCAGCACGAGTGCGGAAACTCCGCTGTCATAAAGATACTCCTCACAAAATTGCATTATGAATGAACAAATATTATGAACTTACACAAAAGTGTTGGTTTACCTTTGTGAATCAGGCCTATAATCTTTAAAGCTGTGTCCATTGCACATCAATGCATAATCATTAAAGATAAGTCCACTGCACATTAATGTTCAATCTTTAAAGCTATACCCACTGCACATCAATGTTCAATCTTTAAAGGTATGCCCACTGGACATCAATGTTTATTCTTTAAAGCTTTATGTCTGCTGTACAGCAATGTATAATCTTTAAAGCCATGTCCAGGGCACTTCAATGTATAATCTTTAAAGCTTTGTCCATTGCACATCAAGGTATTATCTTTAAAGTGGTGTCCGCTGCACTTCAATGTATATTCTTTAAGGATATGTCCACTGCACATCAATGTATAACCTTTAAAGCGCTGTCCACTGCACATCCATGTATATTTTTTCAAGCTTTGTCCACTGCAATGTATAATCTTTAAAGCTACACCCATTGCACATCAATGTATAATCTTTGAAGATATGTCCACAGCAAGCCATCCATGGTTCTGGACAACCTTTTCTTCAATATAAACGCAAAACCTACTGCTAAACCGGATTATTACATTCCAGAATAGCCTCACACTGTGATCCATTCTTTCAAAATCTTTGCACAGGTGTAATCTCTTTTTCACGCTAGACAGTAAAGCCTAGGAACTCCATTGCACAAGAATACAAATAATTGAAACCCATTGTAAATTTTGGAGAACTTATGAAATATGACTACTCCAAATATAGGATTCTATGAGAAAGACTACAGGTAAAGAAGAAGGCATATACTCATATGCACCACTGTGTCTGCACTCACAATTTTCTGCATCATCTCATGCTTACGTGAAGCTACAAATTCAAAGCAACATCATGTGAGCATGTTTCTGATCTTCACACACCACACCAAATTATTCCCATTAATGCCATTCTACAGTTCTTCATCATGTCAACCATGCAAACTGAGAGAGGAAAGGACCTAGTAGGAACCTGGTGATAGAGTGCTTTGGCGTCTTAGCAGGGGCATGAAGTGCTATATACATTTTTCCATCTAATACAATTTAGTATACAACTGTGCACCTCAGTGAAACAAAATACACTTCGAAGTCCCTCAGTCCACATATCCATACACGTGGTACACCATATTGAACCTTGATGGGATATGGCACCTTTAATTAATTTTTACATTAACCAATGAAAACATCAGCATAATATGCTAGCATACATACACATGTGTTGAAATCACAAATAGCATTATCAAATATCTATCCAATTTATATCACAAATACACTATTTGTTTCTTTAACACGCTATAGAACAGATAATGTATAATAGAGTTAATATAAGATGATCTTGTTACTTGTAAACAACTGTTCACAGTTAATACAAGGCTGGCAAATACGATGGGATGTGGACTAATATGATTCATTTTTTTCGTGTGAATCATAATTTTCAGAGTACTCGACCTTGCTTATCGGAGCTGAAGTTGTTGCTCAAGGCAGTGGGTGATTTGGGAATTGCTGTATCCTGAGTGAATTTGAAGCATCAAAAATGTAGAGCAGCCTGCGACAAGTGGGGCTCCTTTACCCCAAGGATCCTAGGCAAGTTAGTTTCAAATTGAATCCTAGTGAATTAGGGACATGCATTTCCTAGGTGTAAACATGGTCAAGTCACAGAGGAAAATAGAAATTATATACTTCTGTCTATTTTTTGTAAAAGACAGGCACTACATTATCGCCAGCTACTAGAGTATTTGACAAATGTATATAAATGTATTTTATTAGGTAGGTATGATGAAGGTGAACAGCCAGATAGTGACATAGCAATCAAGCATTTCCCAGATAATGTATTTTGTAAGAGTTGTGTATTGATTCAAAAGCTATATGCAGCAATCACAGAGCCGGCAACAAATTGCCACCAATTCTGTATGTTTGAAGAGTTGTGTTTGGTTTCAAAAGGCATATCCAGCAACAACAGTGCCCTAAAAAAAATTGCCATAAATTATCAATGTAAATCTAATTATGGAAAGGCTCTTATGTGATATGTTTTAAATTATGAGTCCTATGTCTGCCTTGATATCTCTAGATAGAGGCTCAAATGCCTGCCATTAATCTTAATACATGATATGCAAAATTTCTAGATACTTATTTTTACCACCCAATTATTTTGCACGGTGTTAACGTGCATAGTAACAACCAGATGTAGTACTAACTTCCTGAATAATATTATTGTTTCCATATTTTTTATGTGCATATTTTTTCCTGCATTAATTCTACCATTTCTTTTACCTGGAAAGATTTGTTCAGAGAAAAGGTTTGTCAACTGTTAATTTTGATTTGCCAGCAACATTTCATTTGCACTCAAATCAGAATTAATTTTCCTATGGCAATGAAAAGCCTAGTGAGGATCTGATTTGTATCAAACCTCTTTATTTCTGTATAGCTTAAATGAAAGTTATATAATTCCTAACAGACTTGTTAAGGAATCTTCTGCTCACATTCTTGTTATGTAAAGTTCTATCATTCTTGTTCCTCTCAGATGAAAAAATAATTTAACCTAATCTCACATCCAAATGATTACATTATGCAACTGAGAACATCTGGCCAATCTAATCTCCTGTTCATTTCTGGACAATAAAATAATACCTGGGCAACGACAGCGAATTAGGCATCCCACAATAAAGTGTGAAGGAGTAACATTACTTCTGAACTATTGGCAGTTCTCAACAGGGATTTGAAAAGCTCACAAATGATACAATCTCCCACAATGTTTAAATCCAAGACCACTTTTGGTGATCTGACTAAATGAAAGCACAAATGATCTATATATAGAAGATGAGAATTGTATCTAATGTAATTGTATTCCTCAGTAAGTCAAACCATATATTGAGAACATTTGCACTTAGGTGACACTCATAACTGCCTCAGGGCACTGCACACCATCCAATTGCCCTCTTCTCAGATGTCTTAAGGGCCAGAGACTGTGATAATTTCAGATGAATTTTGGTGTGTTTGTAACCAGGCATATACCTCACAAAAGTCTGCAGGCACATCACTATCCTTTTGGCCGGGACCTTTTCCCCTTTCCATTGGGGAAATACAGCTCCAGAGAGCCAGTGATTTGAATATGTACTAAGAAGATGTGAAACATGTGCATCTCATACCCTGCAGCAATCTGTAAACACCAGAAATGTATTCCTACTTATTAGCAATCTGATCCCGTTTCCAACTTAACTCAAAGCCAGTATTCTCACACAGCACATCATTTCCCCCAATGCATTACTTACAACTGAAGCCATCCTTACTCAGCTTTCCCTTCTCAGCACCTCTTATGCACAATTCAGCATACGCATGGCCATCCTCCATGACCTCTTAAGCCATGACCTGATAACAGAATAAACCTCAAAAGCCTGTTCCCAGTTGAGACCTAGATAAATGATTAGGCGAACATACATCCCACAAACACCTTTGTTGAACCCTACCTATCTAGCAACCAGTTCACAGATTATCCAAGAAATAAAATGCAATCAAAACAAAAAACATATTATGCGTCACCTTCAATAATATCGATATGCTGATTAGCTTAAAGCACCAGTGTTTCCTTCAGGGGGCATTAAGTCATTTACATGGGGAAATGCCGTATGCAAATGAGTGAATTCCTTTGCCGCTGTGCCTACCTCATATTACTGACGTGGGTGCAGAGGCAAAAAGCTCTCAGGGGGGCACTTGCAGTCTGCCACCTAAAAGGGGGCGCACTGTGACTTTGCCCCCTGAAAATAGCCATCTGAAGGGGAAAAGGGGGTCTTTATACCTCCTAGACATCCCCTTGTAAGCAGGTGCAGTAACTGACAGGACCCGCCTGCCACAGGATCTCTAATCCCCTGTAAAAGTGGAGGCAGTTGCCGTCTCCACTTTGAAAAAACAGAGCACAGCCGCTCCATGTTTTCATATGAGGCTGCCCTGTGGGCAGCACAGTCACTGTAATAGGGTGCACTTTCATTGTGTGCACTTGGCGCAAACAATGAAAATGCATAATACAGCCCCTGATGTTTTATACGTATGTTTGTAGAAATATGGTATTTATAAAGCGCAAACATAGCCAAGAGACACCAACGTGTTTTACAGGGTAAAAGGTAAAGGTAGAGCCTTCTGAGAAAGTAAATGGACTCTTAGTGCTCCTTCCTAATTACAGCAGGGTTAGTAGAGTGAATGCATAATATCTATTTATTTATATAACTTATATCGTATTTTTGTGTAGCATGTATAGCATGAAAACGACCTCAGTGGGTGACAGATCACTTTACATGGGAACAGTTCAAATACATAAGCACTTGTGGTTAGTTTCCTTACCTTTTACTGATTGCAAGTTATAGAATGAAACTTTCAATCAAGGAAGAAAACCGGCAAATGTAATAATTCTTAAGCCAATAATCAGGCCAAAAACTATAAGGCTAAGGTATCCAGACGTATATTCTTCTCCTCCTCTGGGCAGTAACTCCCCATCACCATGGAATCTCTGCAATTCCTAACCAAGCTCACTTGTCAAAATGATGTTGGGAATTAATGAAATGCACCAGGGATGCAGCACAATTGTCTCCTCAGCTTTGCAGTTTCAGGCCTGTTCAATAACAGTCACTGAGACAGTAGTTAGGTGGATGCTCTTTGTTAGAAATGGGGGTCTCCAGTTGGCAATGGTTTGCACCGTTGTCCAAGTAGGGACCCTTCTTCCTAGTCAGGGTAAGGGGGATACACTTCTAAAATAACCCCTGCTCACCCCCTTGGTGGCTTCGCATGAGTATACAGGCTTATGTCAGAGGCAGTGTGTAAAGCATTTGTGCACACATACAGTTATACAGTGAAAACACTTCAAATGGAAACTATACTAGTTTAGAATAATATGTAATCTTTATCTAAACCAAACAAGACCAAAACGACAAAAATTCACAATGCAGTAATAAAAATATGATTTCCAAAAGGTAGAAACTGCTCTGTTCAAAGCAAATTGCAGATGCAACACTTTTCACACAAAGTACCTTGGATGCGTCACATGCACAAACAAAAACTGTTGCAGGGAAGGTGATGCATCAGTTCCTTACACCCAGGGAAGGTGCTGTGTTGGTTCTTTACTACAGGGGAGGTGATGCATCGGTGCCTCACAGCCATGCAGGGGCGGTGATGCGTCGGTTCCTTACTGAAGGGGAGTTGATGCATTGGTTTCTTACTGTGCGGGGAGGTGATGCATCAGTTTCTTACTGTGGCCCCAGATGCGATGTGTGAAGTTCAGGGATGCATCGGTTCTTGCAGGCCGGTCCCATGATGCGTTGGTTCTTGCAGCCACACAGCCTGGTTGGCATCGGAATTGGTGCGGTTATATCGGACTCCATAGTTCAGTGCACTTGATATGCCACGTGCAGTGATTTCTGGAGCCACAGGCAGGCGCTGTGTTGGTTTCTTTGGTGATGCATTGGAAACGGGTGCGGTTGCGTCACGCTTCTCTAAGTTGCGTTGCTTGTCCAGCTGGAGCAACCACCAGAGGCCCAGAACAGCAGCAGGAACTTTCTGGCAGGTCAAAACCCCCAGCAAGGAAGTTTAGGGTAGCCGGGGGTGAAGTCTATGTATCTCTGACACTTCAGAACAGGAATCAAGCTCTTCATCAAGCCCTTGGAGATTTTCCTCAAGCAGGGGACCCAGCACCCAGCCAAGTCCTTGTCTTTTCCTTAGCCAAAACAGCCACTGCAGGCCAACCCCAGACAGCACACAGCAAGTGTTTCTCCAGGTCTTCTCCTTGGCAAATGTACCTCTAGAATGCCAGAAGTAATCTAAAAGTCTTGTGTCTGGGTCCAACATTTTTTAGCCCAAAATCCTTTGTTCTCTGGTGGCAGAGAAGCTCTTTACCCAGCCAAAAGCAGTTCTGTCCTCTCTGGTGCAGCTCCTGGTAGGAAGTGGAGACAGAATTGGCAAAGGCAGACCAGGCCCATTCAGGTGTGAAAGTAATCTCCTCTCCCTACTCTGAATGTAGTCCAGGTCTATTCTGCCCAGCCCTGAGAAAGGCAGGAGACACCTCACCCCCAAGTGGCTGTCTGAACAGATTGCAAATCCCCAACCCTTGTCACTCCAAAGCCAGACAGTCAATACGCAAACTTTCTTTTTATTAGAAGAAAAGCAACATCATTAGGTTCATCACAAACCGAAGGAAAATTCACCATTTTAGTGCAAATTAATTAAGCCAAGATTCCTTAACCACATACTTCTCTTACACACTGAGACATCACTTCGCCTGGCAGTTCATGCAAATGTAAATGTTGCTTCTAAATAATACATAATACACTACCACAGTTCATACTAAAACATCCCGACAGCAAATAGTCATAGATAACATAAAAGTCTCAATATACCCCCTTGACTCTATAGTAAAACCTAACCTAAGCTATTCCGTTTCTCCCATTGATCTCTGCCAGGTTGACCAAATTTAGTTAAAATGCTTGATTGCCCCTATTCTTTTTGCATAAAGTAATTCATGCTGATACACCTTATCCATATTATTACGCCAATGATTTATTGTAGGTATTTTGGTGGATATCCAGTTTGCTAACACCTATGACTTGGCTACCAAGGATGCAATAAAACACAGCTGTTTCAATTCACTAGTCAAATCATAAGCAGTCAGCGAAACCCCGAAGAGGACACCCATTACATCTGGCAAAATGATTCTACCCACGCAATTACTTAATTCAGAAAAAATCCCTGTCCAAAATTAATTTAATTTACAGCACCTAAAAATCATGTGGAGCAATTCCCCAACCTGAGACATACATGGTCGGCAGCAGGGTACATCTTGCCAATTTATGCGGGTGTATAATAGAGCATCCATTTACAGTAAAAGCTCATACGCTTAAAATTTGCAGCATGGATAGCTTTTTAGGTCTCGCCTCCACAACGCGCATGCGTTGCAGAGGAAAGAGACCTCTTGAGATGGATGCAGCTTTCCAGGCAAAAACGTGCATGTGTTGCATTGCTTTCAATGCAGTGCGTGCTCGTTCACGCGATTTCCTTGCGAGAGCGAGCAGCGCCATTTGGTTGCACGCTCCCAATAGGGAAACACTGCCTGCACTCTGCCGCACATCCCCTCGCGTGCGCCTGCACGCAATACTTGTTTTTGTGCGCATTGGCCGAGCGCGCACACAACTCCCGCTTCTCCCCCACCTCGCGCGCGACCAATGCTTGTTAACCATGTTAGGTTCTCACACACGTGGGAAACGCGTGTATGCTAGCGTATTTTTTGGGGGGCACGAGGACATGTGTAATTTGTTGACGATCCCTTACGCTGTCCTCGTATTCGGGCAGCCAGCCACCCCCTTTGAGTCTATGCCAGTCTGTACCAGAGCAGCGCAGCTGGAGGACAGGGACACCCCTGGCGCACAGTCGCCAGCGGCATGTATTCACATGCTCAGGACTCACACAGCATCCCCCCAGCACAGAAGGACCTCTACAGGAGCACGTGGGTGCAGTACTTGGGTGGGTTAGGGGCTGTTGGAGGGCACAGAGTTACAGGCGAGCCATGGGGGTCTGTCGGCGTGTGGGACGGTTGGCAGTATCATCGGAGGTGGGGGTGAGGCTCCATAGACTTATCAGTGTGTCGTTTTCATACAACTCCAGGGAAGTCTGTGTATCCTCATGCCCTTTGGAAGAGCTGCAAAGGGCAGTCAATGACCTCCCCTCAGAAGGTCGCTGCCAAAGTCGGTTGTTTCTTAGCTCTCCAAATGGGCAGCGTAGAGAAGTTCATGTTCCCCGAGGGCCGCAGAGTCACCCCAGAGGAAGTCAGAGGATCCCTCGGTTTTATCACAGAGATAAACAAGACATGACACATTTATATTGAAATTAACTCTCTGTCATGAAAACTAGTTATACAGCGACAGTCACTGATTGTAATTCTATTGTCTTTTTGTTTTTTGCTCACCAATTTTTTTTAATGTGCTTGCGTTCTCTGTGGTTTGAGAAAATACTTGTTTTATAGACATTTCAGTTGGTGTCTTGTGGCATCACTAGTTCACAATATGGTTGTCAACCTCAGTCACATCACCATGCATGAGCTAGGTTCTACAGCTTCCACATGTCTTCTATGGCTGATCAGGAGACCTTTTCTCACTCTTTACTTTTCCATGATGACAGCTAGTGTGTGGGCAGAAGTGATGCGGTCAGCGGGTGTTAATTTACAACATTAAATTGTACATAGCTAAGAAGTACCAAAGTGACGTTTTTTTCACCACACGTTTATGAGTGAGTTCATAGGCAACTATAGATTTGCTCTCCTCACAGAGAAAGACAATCAGTTTGTTCATATTTATCCACGTACAAGTCTCTATTTCATTCTTGTCAACTTTGAAGAAAATGCTTTTCTGTTTCCATTGCTCACAGTGCACAAAAGTGGTAGAGCCTGTTTTGTCTGACACACCTTTCAGGAAGAATGTCAGTTTATCAGTGGCAAATGGTTTCTGATGTCTTATTACTTGCTTTAAAATGGGAGGGAGCTGTAGTGGCCTATCGAACTGCTTCAATTAGCAGCACGCATTCCGTGTTTAGTACATTTACAAAAAAATGTAAGTAAGCCAAGTAAATCAATATAATTGATAACAAATTGGTGGCTGACAGGTAAAAACTAGATATGCTTTAAGGCGGGTTTATTCCAGGCTTCCAGCTCCGCGACTACTGAGTCAACCAATCGCTCGCGCAGAGCCAGCTAAACCCCTGGAATGGTAAACAGCGGCCTCACTTCTGCTCCGGTCTTGGTGTCGAAGGGTCAGCGAGAGATCAGCACATTCTATTTTCTGTATGAAGTGTGAAATTGAGAGCGCCTATCAGCTGTGTTTAGAAGATGCACCGATACCTTTGCCTATTGTACTACTTCCCAGCTGACCGATATTATCTTTACTCTACTACCCCACATGCCACAGATAGATACTAGGTCTTCACCTCAGTTAATATTACCCGGAGGCAGGTCAACATGAAGAAACACTGGCTATTTCTGGGCTCTGTCAATCCATCTCTAGTACTGCTTCAACCCCTGCTCACCCCAGTAAAGCATTACCCCCAAAATCTGCACATTTGGAGCAAGGGCCCAGGTACAGTGAAACTAACAAATAATTGTTTGTTTTGGATTTGGCATTTTAAATGCTAACATTTCCCTTGTATGCAGCATTGTGTACTATACAACAGCACACAACATAATGTTTTACATAGGTTGTTGTAATATTCCCAGTAGGGCTTAGTGATGCTACAGCAAGCTATGTTGTTGATGCTAATACTATGCTTTGATATTACTTCAAGTCCCGAGTGTTGATGTAGCAGTCTATACCAATTACCAATCCCCCCAAGCCGAGCAATGAAAAAAACTTGCCTGACTTTTTCTGTCCTAAGGTTTGGCTCAACAATGTTAGATAGACACACATTTGCCCAGCGTGTTAGTGTGAAACGCCCCAAGCACAGTCCTAAACCAACACAGGCCTCAAGCTTCATCAGGGGATCCAAATATGGAATCTGATATCCTCGCCAAATATAGTTAGCCCGAGCAACAACTATCTGAGGCGTCTTATAGCGTGTGCGTTTTGGCACACTTGGGATTGTGAAAAAAGAGGCTGGCTCTATTTTTTCTGTTTTTATCATAATATGTAAGAAATAATAATCAGTAGCAGCTGTCTGTTTTTTAATCTAGGGTCATCCAGCTAATAAGCGTGGCTTGCTAGTAAATTCTTTTAGAGGACAAAGCTAGCCCACCCTTCTCCTGAGGCAAAGAAAGTGTTAACAGTTTAGCCCTCAGTCCCTTCGACTGCCAAACAAACTACTGAAATTTGCTTTCTAAAGCTCCGAAAAAGGCCCTTATGAGCTTAATTGGGACATTAGCAAAACAAACAAAAATAGCCGCAATATATTTATATTTATAAGTGATGCACAGCCGATAAATGTAAAAGGGAGTTTATTGCAATGATTCAGCAATGAACAAACTTTAATTAGTAAAGGGGTATAATTTAGAGCATATAAAACATTATAATTATTGTTGCCTCAATCCCGGGAGAGGTAAATGGACCTGTGGCTGAGAAAGATGCCTGCATGCCAACTGGTAATATCCATGGGGAACTATTGAAAATCAGAGCTTCAGATTTAACTTGATTTATTTTATATTCCCATATGGCTGTAAACTCTGCAATTTTATTAAAAGTGCGCTGCCCATTATCCTTGTCCGCCTTTAAGTAAAAAAAAACATATCGTCGGCATATAAGTTTGGGCGCCACCCTCATAGGTGGTTAAATAGATTGGTCAGAGCGAATAGCAAACGCCAGTGGGTCAATAAATAACTCAAACAATATGGGTGACATTTGGCCACCCAGGCAGGTACCACGACTGATGTTACAGTCCCCAACTACAATATTATTATTCAATATGGACGCCTTTGCCCCAGAATATAAAGTCTGCAACATTAACAAAAAACTAGCTGGAAAAGAAAATTTCCAAAGTATTGCAAAAAGGACCTCCAACTCTACCAAATCGAATGCTTTCTCAGCATCTAACATAATGGCTGTAGCTGTAATTTTCATTATTGAAAAGTAATCAGTAGCTTGTATTAAGAAATTTGTGTTAGTAGTTATCAATCTTCCCAGGAGAAAGCTGTTCTGATCCTGAGGCACTATATTCTAGTTTATAATCAGTGTTGAGGAGACTGATAGGATGATATGAATTGGGGTCAAGTTCTGGCTTTCCCTTTTTAACAAAAACTAATGACAATAGACTCAGAAAATGAGCTAGGGACACTATCTCCTGCAAGATTTATTTATTTATTTATTTATTTATTTATTTAGAGTTTTGTAGAGCGCGTAGTCACCACGAGGGTATCCCAGCGCTAGAACCTTGTTACTCAGGAGGGGGGGTGGCTAGGTAGAAGATCGGGTTAGGGGAAGAGGAGAGTTTTGAGGGTTTTTCTGAACCGAAGTAGATCGGGCTCTGTTCTGAGGTTCAGAGGGAGTGCGTTCCACTTGAGACCGGTGTTTACCGAGAAGCGGCGGCCCCCTATCCGGGCCTTTTTCACCATGGGGATCGTGATAAGGTTTCCGTGCTCTGAGCGAAGCGCTCTCGTGGGTCTGTAGGGGGTGATCCAGTTGTTTAGTATGGGGGGGCCGGTGTTATGGAGAGCCTTTTGGGCCAGGCAGAGGGCCTTGAAAGTGACCCTTTCTTTGATCGGGAGCCAGTGTAGCTTCCTAAGAGCGGGTTTGGCCGATGATCTGGCCGGAGTGCCAGTTAGGAGTCTGGCGGCGGCGTTCTGAGCCTTTTGCAGAGTTTGGAAGGTGGATTCCGGGGCGCCCAGGTAGATGACGTTGCTATAATCCAACCTGGATAGGATTAGGCCCCGGATCAGCATAAGGCGCGACTGGAAGGGTAGGAGAGGGATTACTTTCCTGCAGGATTTAAGTAACCCGTAGCAGGTTCCGGCCGTCTTTCTGGCCTGGGTCCGGAAGGTAAGGTCGGTCTCCAGCCACACGCCAAGGCTCTTGACCTCCTTTTTGGGAGTGGGAGGATCGCCCATGCAGGCGGGCCAGAAGTTGGAAGGGATGTTAGTGGTTTTTTGTCCGAGGACCAGGATCTCTGTCTTGGAGCCATTAAGCTTCAAGGCAGAGTCGCTCATCCACTGGTATACGCTGGTAAGGCAGTCGTGGAGGTTGGAGGGCTCGAGTTTGGGGTGGGAAAGAGTGACCACCAGTTGCGTGTCGTCAGCGTAACTGACGATGGTGACTCCGAAGGGTGAGACAAGTTCCTCCAGTGGGGCCATATAAACGTTGAATAACGTAGGGCTCAGGGAAGAGCCCTGTGGCACACCGCACTGGAGGGGGATGGAGGAGGAGCGGCTTTCGCCTTCCCATACTTGATAGGAGCGTCGGGAGAGAAAGGACGAGAGCCACTTCAGGGCTTTGCCCTTGACTCCGGCAGTCCCTAGGCGGTGGATTAGGACCTGGTGGCTGACCGTATCAAAGGCCGCACTTAGGTCTAGGAGGACCACTGCCACTGATCCTCCTGAGTCGATGATTTCCCTGGTTCTTTCCACTGCCACAAGGAGTGCAGTGTCTGTGCCTTGGCCGGGTCTGAAGCCAGTCTGCGAGTCGTTGAGAAGATGGTTTGACTCGAGGTATTGCGACAACTTTTTGTTGACTAATTTTTCGGCGACTTTGCCTATCCAGGGGAGAAGTGAAATGGGTCTGTAGTTGGAGAGGTTAGTGGGGTCAAGCGACGGTTTCTTGAGAAGCGCTTTGACTACGGCTTCCTTCCAGGTGGAAGGGACCACTCCTTGTTCCAGTGAGATATTGATCAGAGCAGTCAGTTGAGGGACTATGGTCTGCATGATAGTTTTTGCGAAGCGTATGGGGACCGGGTCGCTAGGGGCTCCGCTCTTGGTTGAGGCCAATGTGGTTCTTACTTCTTCTTCCGAGACCGGGCCGAGCGACTCTAGAAAGGGTTTGTCTACGGGAGGCGTCTGCTCCTTGGCTCTTTCTGAGATGTTGGAGTTGGCAGGTGGGAGGGAGGAGAGTATTTTTTTTATTTTTTCATCAAAGAAGGAGGCCAACATGGCGCATTTATCCTCGGCTTCTTTGGGGTCCAAGGGTTTCTGGGGGGGGGCAGGGACACGGAGGAGTTCTTTAAAAATGGAGAAGGTCTCCTTGGATGAGCAGGCAGAGTTTTTTATCTTTTCCTCGAAATAAGTCCTTTTAGCGTCATGAAGGGCTTGATTCACACGATTAAACAAGTGAACTAAAAAAGGTGATAATTGCTGAGAAAATGTTTTTTTAAATTTGTCTGGCAAGCTATCTCTGCCGCAATCCTTGGCTTTAGGAAGAGATGTAACAGTTTGCTGTACCTCAACTAGCGAAATGGCTCCATTGATTGATTCCACCTGGGATTCTGAAAGAGTTGGGACTGTTATATCTGCCAGCCATTGCTCTATCACATCCGGTTGGCTCCCAATACCTCCAGTGTAAATTTTAAGAAAGTGCTGATAAAAAATCAGACCAATTTCTGAGGGAAGAAATTTAGTATTCTGCATAGAATAATTTATTCTTTGAATACATTTAAATTATTTCTGGATTTTGCAGAGCAAGCCAGAAACCTACCGACAAATTTGCTTTCTTCATATCTTAGCTGTAAATATGAGGCATTATTTAACGTAACCTTTGAAAAAAAATTCCCTAAGATTCTGTTTGGCTTCATTCATTACTTTCAGCGTAACTTCGGATTGAGCGGCGATATATGCCCTCGTAGCATCATCTACTGCCTTGCTGAGATTTTCCAATTGCACCCCCTCCTTTTGTCTGATAGAGGCAGAAAATGCAATTGCTAGGCCGTAAAAAAATGCTTTCAGAGCTTTCAAAACCGCAAAGTCTGTTGCCGAATCTATATAAAATTAAAAAAATTCCCCAATGTTTTGACCGTTGAACCCAACAATCATCTGCTAGTAATACTTTCTTGAGGCTCCATCTGACGTTTAAAGACCCGGCAGACCCAGATGGAATAGATATATTAATCAATGCATGATCCGAAAATGCGTTATTGACTATGGTTGCCTCTTCAATGTCTAATACACATGATGTCAAAAAATAATCTATGCAAGATGCAGTACCGTAGCGCTTTGATTAGCATGTAAATCCTGTATAGCTCCATTTCATGACCACCAGGGATCTATAGGAGCAAAATCCTGATTTAGAGCCTGCAAAGTCTTTATGCATCTTGGTTTGTTTTGCAATCTGCTCTGGCGAGATTTGTCTATTTCTAAATTTTGAATTGAGTTAAAATCTCCTCCTATTATAATATAGTCTGACTCATTTTGCAAAAGGGGAATCCTCAATGGCGCCATAGTAACATATCAGATTGTAAATGTCCCTTCCAATTTGTATTTTAACAAGGCTCCACTTAGCAAATGAGTCACAAACTACTTTTAACACTTCTGCCTGAACAGAACGCATTATTAGTATGACCACCCCCCTGAAAGCTGTGCTGAAGCAAAGAAAGCATATCGAATCTGTGGAGGGAGCCGAGGCTGTATACCCTGATCTTTTAAATGAGTTTCCTGTAACATAGTAATATCCGAGTTTAACGATCTGAACCAGGCTAACAATCCTTGGGTCTTTAATCGTTTATTTAGTCCATTCACATTACATGAACTAATTTTCAACTTATTACGGGACATTATCTTTCCTCCTTTTCATTAACTGCTGTTTTTTTTCCATGTTTACCCTCAACCTTACCCCACACCCATGTGCCGTCAGCCTCCCACCACCCAACTCTCCCTCCTCACCCCCTGGAGCCCAACCCACCTTAAGCTCTTTCCTACCCCACCCCTCTGTCAATATACAAACCTAGCAGAATCACACAGGATGGCTAAGCAAGAAAATCCCTACTTTCTAAAAGTAGTATTTTCACACAGAATGTAAACATCATGATCACTAAAAGATGCATCTTTGTATTCTGAGTTCAGGCGTAATACACTTTATCTTCCTATCTTGTCCAATGGGAAGTTATATTTATAGGATGTTATAAATTAACACCCATTCTATCCTATCGGACAGATAGCCTTTCAATAGTGGAAATTTAAATTGGCAGGATTTCACTATCAGGACATGCCACACACATGGCATGTCCTACCTTTCACATACACTGCACCCTGCCCACAGGGAAACCTTTGGCCTACCTTAGGGGTACATGTAAGTAAAAAAGGGAAGGTTAGGGCCTGGTAAGTGGGTGCACTTGCCAGGTCGACATGGCAGTACCAAACTGCACACAGACACTGCAGTGGCAGGTCTGACTTATATTTACGGGCTGCTTATGTGGGTGGCACAATCAGTGCTAAAAGCCCACTAGCAGCATTTGATTTATAGGCCTTAGGCACACGCAGTGCACTGTACTAGGGACTGACTAGTAAATCAAATATGCCAATCATGGGATCACCAATCCATAACAACAATTTACAGAGGGAGCACCTGCACTTAGACACTGAACAACAGTGGCAAAGTGCCCAAAGCATCTAGACCCGCAAAAACGAAATCCAACACAGCGAAATAACAGGAGGCAAAGGCAAAGGCAAAAATTCAAGGGAATTATGCCAGGTCTCATGTTTTCTTACAACTTGGTGATACCCACTGATGCTAAAGTACAAGGTAGAAATCAGGTCACTGTAAGCGTTGCAGAATAGGACATCCTACCTTGCTGGACTCCATTCAGCTGATTGTCATCCACTGTCACCAATCACAGCCCACCACTACTTTCCTGCAAAAGCAGAAGTGAAGCAACCAGACTGTACTTCAAAAAACTATTCTGATACATGGCAAGTTGCTGTATAATTGCCTGTATAAATGTATATTAATAACAAGCCCCCATCTATTTAATACCGTTGTCACTGGTCACAAAGCATCACAGTCATAGAAAACGCTAGAAATACATAGCTAAATGAATAATGTTATTACTGCTCATCCACTTAATGCCATGTCTTAAAATCATTCAAAAAATCCATATGTACACCATTCTTTAAAATAGTTTTTTGGACCCAGATGTCCATTATCTAGCCACTTAGAAGACTACAGATTTGGGTGTACATCTGTGGCAGGGAGCCTAAGTGGTCAACTGTAGTAAAGGAAGAGAAAATAAAAAAAGACAAACACAACCATAGCTCCAAACAATGTCAGTGCATTAAATACAAATGTCAACGGCAAAGATAAACCACAGGCACACGAAGACAGTAAACAATAAGTGAGACAGGCTACTGTGCTGATCACTGAAGACAAACTATTTCCTAGCATGTGCAACTAATCTAAAGATAGAAGCAGACCAAATGTTTGTATCAGGTCAAAGAAAAAAAGATTACTGTATATCCAGAAATAAATTTGACATTTACAGATAGTTTGTAAACAAGATTCACAGCTAATTTGCAAAATTGTAGCAATTTTAAGTAAAATGTTAACTATGACAGTAATTGATTACAGGAGAATTCAGAATGTGAGGTACCACAGAGTGTGCATTCCAAATTTTTTTAGGTGAGGAACAGGTGTATAGTTTTCCAAAACTGAACTTAGAGCAGCGTGCCAAACCTAGCCAGTGGCGTAGCAGGGAGGGGGGTGGGGGGGTGGGGGGTATTTAACAGTTTCGTCCAGGCATCACTTTTTTGGGAGTGGTGGTACTTCCCGTGAGGTGAGCAATTTTGGTAAGTGCAAGGTATGTGGCTTTTCTTTTTTATTTATTTTATTTTTCCTGGTCGTCATCTGTCGACTCCCCCCCCCCCCCCCCCCCCACACTCTTACCTGCACAGGCCGTCACTGGGTGGCAAGCAAACTCAGGGACCTCTCTGGTTGACAAAAGCTCTAGCTACATTACTTGACCTAGCACAATAACAACATTGATATTGGAAGAGATGTTGGTCATAAGACAGTAAGTAACATTTAGGATTTAATGATGAATTATGAAGTGGGTGGAGACGAACCAACAGTACAATGTTGAGAATGGAACTGAACATTGGGTTTCGTCATAATGATTACTGACTGTGATGTTCACTATACCATTGTATTCTTTTGATGCTAATTAGCACAGGACACACTTATTTAGAGTGTAGAAAATATACTTTACCCTTTATAAACTGAGCTTAATGAATGCTAAGAAATTGAATGTGTCAATATGCAGCAATGCTACTGGTAATTATAGTGAGACGTATATTCTGGTTATATCCATTGTCCAAAGGTTGGTTATTTAATAATTTTCTGTTGCTCAGTGATTCACTAATACGAGCTTACAACAAGTCAGATGTTCCTCCTATGAGTATTAATGTTTAAATCTGTTTGAAATATTTCTAATAATTTTGCTCTTATTGCAACAATAGTTTAATTAATGTATGTCTAGATGAGTGCTGTCCGACTGTACCTGTGTTGTTTAGGACTGTATGTGTAGAACTGTATGTGTGCTTGAGTCTTTGTAGTCAGTGTGTGCTAAACTCTGTGCATTGACCTGTTTGAGAGTTTATGTATTGGAGCTGAGACCGGACATGGATTCAGGTGTCCATGTTTGGAAATATTCAGACCCCAGCCCATGTGAATGATCATTGTGCTGCAAAACACTGAAATGTCAATCAATTAAAAGGACCTGTTATGAAGACATGTACAAAGGAATATAAATGATTGCAATCCCTGATGAAGTTCAGCATGGTCTAAGCGAAACGCATTGGTTGTAATCTTTGGCTGTTCTTACGAAAAAGCAACAAAGAATTTTGGAATAAAGGAGAAAATACATATTCAACAAAGGATTGAGGACTTTTCTTTGGGCGCACCATCTTGTGGTTCACATTTGAGTATTTCTTTTTGTCAGAAGTTTCAAGCATTGGCTTACACTTTATTTGCAGTGCACCATATTTTGGAATTGAAGGGAACTGTGTGGAGATGCAGGCCCAGGGGTTACAGCTGGTAATAATACAAAGTTGTTGTTCTATGTTGTGTAAAAGGAAAAGAGAAAATGTGGTATATCTACTTTCTCTCCCCGTGTGCTGGTGAACTTTTGTCTGCCACTCGCCAACGTACACACCCTTGCATCGTTGTGCAAAGGAGTGTGTCTTTTCTAATACATGGGGTTTATAATGGAAACGGCACTTCCACTCCAAAAACTATCCTTTAAGACTTTTCCCACTCTGTGAGACATACAATACAGCACACATGCAAAGTTCGAAAAATGAGGAGAAATGAAAACATTTCTCCTCGTTATACCTGCCTCAAGGAGGAGTAAGGTTTTGACACAAACCCCTGTATATAAATGTTAATAGATAGGAATATGTGTCAAAGTCCATGGGTGGTTGCATGGGAACACCCACGTACCACCAAATGGAATGCCCCGTCAACGCAAAGTCATGCAAAGTAGCGCAAAGCAGAACTTTTAGTTATTTTGGTGAGTGAAAATCTTGGTTTGCATAGATAATAAAACCCTTCCCAATGCTCTGCACCTGGTTTGCATGACTTGTGTGATGCAAACCCAGGAAAAAGCATTAGTAAATCTGGGCCTAAGATTAGTAACTATCAAATGGCCTCTCAGTCTCTTTTATTCTCTCCCTTGCTCTATACTTTTCTTGCCTGCTTCCTTCTTGTTAACCTTATTCACAGTGTTACAACTAAGTTTCATTCTAGTTTTGGGACTGTCGTTCCATTGACAATGCTCTGATTTTTTCAGTTGTTCCATTCTAAATGCCTTCCTGTCACCTGACAATCAAGGAGCATATAGCGCTAGATAAAAAATCTGTAGTAACGATCATATCTTACAGAGCAGAAAATCGTTTTTCATTTCAGTCTGAAGACATGTGTTATTGAATATGTAACAAGTGATGAAATGTATGTTCATCAAATGAACTTTTCTGGCATTTGCTTTTATTCTGTAAACATATATTGAATGAATGTCTGACATATTATCGACAGACAGAATATCTACATACAAAAATATCGACACAAAAATATCGAAATCAAAAATATCGGAGTCATATCTTCATAAAGGTAAGTACAAAAATATCAAAAAATTAATATTGTAGTACAAAAATATCGAAATTAAAAATATCGTTTTTTTAAATGTATTAATAATAATGTAAAAATAATTTTAAAATACATATAATTTTACAAATATTAAATAAAAATATTAAAACATAATTTAAAAATTAAAACTAATACATATACATTTAAAATAAATTAAAAACTTAATAATTTATTGTAATTTTATTTTTTTTAATTTCATTTAATTGATTTAATTTAAATTTATTTTATTTTTACCCTGTACACCTGTACCCCAAAAACCCAAAACTGACCCTGAACCCTAAAAATATCCCTGTCCCCCAAAAACCCCAAACTGACCATGAACCCTAAAAATACCCCTTTACCCAAAAACCCAAAACTGACCCTGAACCCTAAAAATACCCCTTTACCCAAAAACTGAAAACTGACCCTGAACCCAAAAATACCCCTTTACCCAAGAACTGAAAACTGACCCTGAACCCTTAAAATACCCCTTTACCCAAAAACTCAAAACTGACCCTGAACCCTAAAAATACCGCTTTACCCAAGAACTGAAAACTGACCCTGAACCCTAAAAATACCCCTTTACCCAAAAACTGAAAACTGACCCTGAACCCTAAAAATACCCCTTTACCCAAAAACTGAAAACTGACCCTGAACCCTAAAAATACCCCTTCACCCAAGAACTGAAAACTGACCCTGAACACTAAAAATACCCCTTTACCCAAAAACCCAAAACTGACCCTGAACCCTAAAAATACCCCTTTACCCAAAAACCCAAAACTGACCCTGAACCCTAAAAATACTCCTTTACCCAAAATTAATTAATATTATTTAATTACCAATTAATTATTAATTAACAATAACAATAAAGTAAATATATTAGCACATTAGCTGTAATTAATTTAATTTAATAATTAATATTATTTTTTCCCAATTAATTAATTAACAATAACAAAAATTATATATATAAAAATGTACTCTAATTAATGTAATTAACTAATTAATATTAATTAGTTAATAATTAATTAATAATTAAAAATATGTACTAAATTATATTAATTAATTAACTAATAATATTAATTATTACCAATTAATTATTAATTAAAATTATTTACAAACATATATTAATTAATTAATTATTATTAAATTACTTCCTACCCTATTCCCCTATAAACCTACAACCCGCTCTGATACTAAAACGCAAAATGTAAACAAATTTACAAATTTTCAAACATACATTACAAAACATGTTTAACAAACATATAAGCAACATAATAAAATGCATAACACTAAACAAAATTTCGATATTAGTAAAATTCGATATTAGTAACATACATACCTTAAAAAAACGATATTCTGTCTGTCGATATTTTGGACATCGATATTCTATACTGTCGAAATTAAAACATCGATATTATTGTATATCGATATTTTAATTTCGATATTTTGTCTGTATACCATATTGAATATGTTGATAGGCAACAGCAATCAATCAAAAACACGTCTAGTGATCATTTTAGCGACTATTTATCTTAGAAATTTTTCCAGGAATGTCATAAATCTTACAACTGCTTTCCTCCATAATTCTATTATTTTATCTATTTTAATCACTTGATTTCAGGTTTCTTACTCTTAGTTTTAAGTTCTTAAACATGTACAGGATAGTTCCATTTTAGCTATAGTCTGCATTTTAGCCAGCTTCTCCAGCTTGTTTACCTTTGGCCCCAAATCTATCCTAGGAAATGGATGTCGCCATTTTAGATCATGGAGGTTGCCATCTTAGACCAAGGAGGCTGCCAACTTTGACAATGGAGGATCCAATTTTCCTCAAACTATGCAGAATCATCAACATATCTGCCTTTGATGCAGATGTCGCCTGTACCTATCTTTCCAAGAACTGTGTCAAGGCATTCAGATATAGACATCAACAAACTCCCCCATTGCGACCTCGATCTGGGACAGGTACCTTTCCTAAGGTCGTATAATAACCATAACACAAATAATGTAGTCTATATTGAAGTAGTTTACCTTATCAGTACATCCACTGATGTATATGAATATTTCAAAACATTCCTAAGGTGACATTGTAAATTCCTCTTAGATAAAATACAATGTATAAGGGCTGCCACTTAACCAATTAGTAAGGAGAGAACTTCACCCAGGTTGCAGATGCAGATCACAGATCCAGATCCAGATGAGCATGGCAACTGATTCCATCTCTGTTCTCCACCAAAAAAGACTCCATCAAGACTCCCAGAGGCTCTGCGAAGCATTCCATTCTGCCTGCACAAACTGGTGCCAGGGTTGTGTTCTCTCATGGATGCAATCTCCTAGCTCTTGGCCTTGTGCTAGTAATAGCTGACAAGCTATTTCAAATAAACACCAACCTGTTGCACACATATGCGCATAACCTTTGAAACTCAGGCTTATCAACTATTCATCTACTAGAAATAGCACAGTGAGGGTGTATACATTGTGATGTTACAAGTTTTCCCTGTTTTCTCTGTCATTTAAAAGCTTAGCTGCTTTTTATGATCTCCTGTGATGTTACCAATATTACTTGTGCTAGTTCTCAGCATTTTAAAATAACTATTTTAAAATACATATAATGAAATACACATTCCATTTCTAGTGACCATGAGTATGTAAATCAGTATTGAATGATCATGTAGATTAACACTGCCCCCTTCTAGGGCTAAGGCAGAGACTCTGTTTGCACAACAAATCAGCACAACATAACTTGTATATTGGTGATTGTAAATTGTCAACTACTTGTCTGCTGGGTTGTTAGCATAGGTGCAAATTTGTCTTCCATATGATTGCATGTTTGCTGATCTGTATGTGTGTCAGTACATGTGCTGGTCTTTGTATGTATGAATAACTGTAGGCATGTTGGCACGTCTACATATGATACTATTTCTCTCGGATAATATGTGAGGAAAAGCAGCACCTTTGCTAACAGAAGGATGCCTACTGTTCTACCAGTCTGGCTGTGAAAACAGCTATTTGGAGAGGTAAACATAGGCAATACTTTGATTGTAGTTCTCACAGTTACCTGAATCTTCCCCTATACCAGGACATCTACTTTGTTTTGTGAAAACTGTTGGGACGCAGTGAAAAGCAATACAAAACTGTGTCTCTCTGGGAAATTCCATGATGTCTGTCACCCTACCCAAGTAGCTAAAGAATAGACACAATATTGTAGTCCGACAATACCCAATAAACCAATATTAGTGGAGACATGCTTCATTAATAAGCCTTGGCAATGCCAATAGCAGGGCTACTGTAATTATGCAATTGTGCAGATGTGGACATTTTTGCATAGTTATAAATTTGCCACTTTTGCCATATAATACATCATCTTCTGCATAATCTTCAGATTTTAATAAAAATAAATGTTATTTCTAGCTCAAACAGTTCAAAGGTTTGCAGCAGCACGTGTTACAGTGCAGTGGAAGGCCTTTTGCAAAGGTTGACTGATCACCTTTCTGTTGCTAATTGCTAAATATGGGCATTAAACTGGTATTAATGAGATGCACTCAATGGCAGGACAGTTGTAACAAGTGTAAAAAGTGCAAAATAATGAAGTAATACTATTTAAAAATGTGCTACATTATGCAGCATAATTTGGCTTTTCTTGCCGCATACTTTTCTCAACCATGCAACATGCCTTGGCCCTCTTCTACCTCAAAATTCCAGTGGCCCTGCCAATAGGTCTGGTTTATGCATGAAAGTGCCTTATATGTCACTGATGGGTTTAGACTCTCAATAAATAATAATACATGCATTCTACCACTCACCTTTGCACACATTCATCCATACAATGACTCAGTCCCTTGATTGTATTCACCCTTTGACACAACCACAAAACACACATACAAACTCAGCATCATATGTAAGATTAAATAGAAGAATACGAGTAGAAAAAAGCAAACATCAAAATACGGCTTTCAGTAACAAAGCTAAACATTACAACAGGTGTTCATATTGCAGAGGAATTGTAATTAGTCTATTGTTATTTTAAAGTTCCAAAATGGCCACCACATTTAGAATCAACGGGTTGGCTATCTTAGAAGGATAAAACAATGATACACTGTGAACAACAGCATTTCACAATGGTCTTCTAGTTTAGAAGAAGTGGACACATGGGATATGGCGCACCACAGATGAAAATATAGAAGGAAATAATTGAAAACTAAAGGTCCGGCAAACCAGCCCTAACACTGAAGTGCACTCATTTTCACACGGATGTACCAATGTTATCAGAAAATGCCGTGCTGTACTGTCAAGTCAGACCTAAAAGGGAAATGCATTCAGATTTTTACTTTGATATATAATGAGGCCTCACTAGTGTCTTCACTACAAGTCCCTCGTTGAGACTGCCAGATAAATTATCTATTCTGTGTGCCTGCATTTAATTGGTATTTGTGAGCAGTGAACCAGTGGAGCAGGTGATAAAGTGATATATTTCCCCATGACCGTCTTATGAATTTCAGAAGGTGCCATATATCTCGTACAAACAGCAATGCTGCTTGCCTTTGTACTTTAAAGTACTTCGGCATCTGCTCCTTAGCTGTCATTTCTCAAGATCCAGATGGAGTCGATTTGCAGTACCATATTTCTAAAGAGTGATGTATCTGACAGCGAGAGTGTTCAGAATCTTTCCAGACATACTAGAAAGGACAATTACTTATCCCTCCCAACCTCCACCCCTTATCCAGCACCATGAGATAAAATGCTTAAAGAGAGATGCTGGTTAGTTCAATTGCTGAAAAAACACACACCCCTCCAAACCTGCCAACTGCATAAAGTACTGTTTTGAAAAATGCTTCCTCAACCTTCAATATTTCTCATGGTTCTATGTGAACCTATTAAATGTAGAAAAATGTTGTTGCTAACATCAGTATTTTTGCACAGACTTTTTACACATGAAAGTGTTTTCTTTTGCAGGATGAGTTGCTGCATTTTCCTTTTATTTTTTTGTTTTATACCCCCCTCCATAGAATTTTGCTCAATTTGCCTACAACGCCACTTTAATTTGGTTTTCTTTCACATATGCACTTTGACTCGTTTTCCCTTTTTTAGTGCTTCTGATCCAAAGTTTAAAACATTTTTCAATGTTTTTTCTGCTTTTTTTATTCATCATTTAATCATCTATTTATTCTTTATTCTCTTTTTTGTTAACTGTTTTTGTGCAAGACTAGTAATCCTATAAAGTAGTTTCTGTTTCTTGGTGAGAAAAAAAGGCTTACATAAAGAAAAAGCCCTATTGCACATCACCTATTAGCTGCCAGCTTTTGTGACAAATGAGGTAAAGAATAGGGGACAAATCAATAGAACATATTCAACAATTGGAGAGTCTTAGATTTTTCTAAATCAGGGGACGGCAGGAGGGAGAGGGTCTGGGTCTCAGTGCGAAAAAGGAAAAGCAGTGCAAACTAGCTGGGAAGAGGAGGTGAATGAAGTGGAAAGGACAGTGCTTAATTTGTGCCTGTGCTTTCCAGTGCTTAGCACCAGCACTTAATTATCAGGGCTGGGTCTACGCATCTGCTGGCTGCACGCAGTATTTGTCATACATGGATTAATAACTCACAGATATATATTATAAAGAGATTGCTAAACTCACTCCAGTACTGACTCGGCGGTGCAGTGTTGTTTTTGATTTCTCCCAAGACGATTCCGACTCGAGATTCAGAGTCGAGTTCCGACTCTGCTCCCGAGTCCCGGTGAAGAAGAGTGTTGCGACGGCTGTGAGCGCTAGAGACCTGAGCCATTGATTCAGCCCTGACTGTGCCAAGTGACAGAACATAAGATTAAAAAAAACATTATGATGGCATTGACGGCTGTCGGGCCGTGGCCCTTAGTTCTGTGTACTGTTGTGCCGGTGGGTGGGACATTGAGATTGGGGCAGTGGGCTGGATTTAGTAGTTCCGGGGTAGGGGGTGTGCGGCAGCGTGCGCAGATTTTATTCAAATTGCCACACCCCGGCCGGCACACCCGCACCGAGTCATCATTCAAAGCACGGCCGCAGCACAATGACGTTGAGGGCAGGCAGGCAGCCATGCCAAGGGTAGCTTAAATCAGTAAATAAAGGCTCTCAGGCAGTGTGCCCCGGCCCAGCCCAACCCACCACCGTAAGTAGTAAGTACAGTACTAAAAAATTTAGCAATAATATATAGAGTATATTAAATAACAGTAGCCATGCATCGTCTTTACAGTCCGCCGTCCCCATCCTGTGGCGTACCTTGGACGGCCAAATGCGCCTCTTGCTGTGGCACTGTGTACGGGGCTCAGGCTGTTGAGCTAATTAACACTTGATTTATGATTGTCTTGTGTCCACTTCCGCTCTGCCGCTTCATATGCCCCCGCCCCCTCCAACTCTTTCCTTCTCCCCTCTCTTTCTGTCTAGCAGTTCTTCTCTTACTGAAAACCGTGACTTCAAGACAGGTTCTCACTCTCGCTGATTTTCTGCCTCCGTCTGTGCTGCCGCCGCCGACGACCGGAGTTCCTGTATCCTCTAATACGTCAGATTGCATCCCTTTGTTTATATCCATTCACGATGAAAACTCGTCGTCGCCTATAGACTCTACTTCTGAAACGTTTCCGAGGGTGAAAAGGGTTGTTACTCGGTTTTGTATGTGCCATCTGCCGGTCGGCTGCGTGTGTGCACTCCAGAAATATATAAAAGAAACGGAACCCATTCTCGGAATCGTTTTCTCCCCTACCAGGGAACTATAAGCTTCGTCGCATTGCCGTCACGTCAGCTCGAGTCCTACTATTCGTCTCTGGGGGCATTATTCAATCTTTCACAGGTTCAAAAAACTGTGACGCTTTGACACATCGGTGCTAATAGAGAAAATTAACCCTCGAATCAGAAGACTGTCCCTCTTGAAGTTAGTCCTATCCCTTAGTAACAGATTATTCGCCCTTTTTGTGGTTCCAACTCCTTCTCCTCACTTTGCCCTGATGAAGGTGTAGCCCCGGACGGGGCGATACACCGAAACGCGCGTTGGCGTCTGTTCCTATCCTGGAACTTACAGGACCAACCCGGATACCCAACCATCGGTCTCCATTCCATCAAAGACCACCCGTGCATAGTGTTGTGTGATGTATGAATGTTTATGTATGTGTGTAGACGGTATGTAAGTGTGGAGTAAGAACCACTGTTAATTTTGTCTTGCTGTTTTCTTATCTTTGCACATATTTATTCATCGAATTATTACAATCTATTTATGACAAAAATGAACGTTAAAATAAAAATAAATTTTGATAAATCTGAGTAAATGTATTTGTGAAATGTTCCTTGTGGGTTCAGGGCACGTTGTATAATATAGTGGACCTCCTTGAGGCCTTTTACTAGACTATATAGGGCAGGTTTCCCTCCCTTGTTTGATCCTCACTCTCTTTCTATCCTTTCTTTTATTTGTTTCCCTGTGAAATGAATCCAAAAAAGATAAACACTTGCAGGAAATGTCATATTTCACTGACATTTTAATTCCAGAGTGCAGCATCTGTAATAAAAGGTTAACAGGAAATGAAGGGCATTGAGTTCAATCTAGGTCAGTCTCTAGGTTCTCCTGAGGAGCAGTTAAAATTGGCTGAGTTAAAGCACCAACTAGAAAATATCCTACAAGAGAGGGTTAATAAAAGATGGAATGCAAGTAAGATTTCCCATTTTGAGTTTGGAGAGGCCGCGGGTAGAGTACTGGCGTGGAAAATTAAATCGGACCAAGCTCTGAAACATATCAGAGAAATCAAGGTGGAAGGGGAGGCGGCACCAAGGACAGCTAGTCAGGAGATAGGTAAAGCCTTTTATGAATTCTTTGAGACTATCTATAGGGAAGAATTACCAGATGATCAGATGGCACGAAATACGTGGCTGAAAGGAATATTGCTCCCAACCTTATCAACAACACATAGCAACAGTTTAGAGATTGCAATAACAGAGGTAGAGGTAAAGGAAGCAATAAGACAGGTAAAAAAGGGGAAAGCATCTGGCCCAGACGGTCTCCCTGGGGAGATCTATAAAGTCTTCGGGGAGAATATCGTCCAAGTAATGACAACCCTTTTTAATGGTATCCTTAGGGAAGGAAAGCCACCGCCAAAATCTTGGGGTGAGGCCACCATTGTTCTTATACCCAAACCAGGGAAGGACGTATCAGATTGTGGGTCTTATAGACCAATATCTTTGCTGAACAGCGACTATAAGATCTTTGCCGCAATACTTTCAGCAAGACTGGGTAATGTAATAGGTACCATTATTCATCATGACCAGAAAGGCTTTATTAAGGGGCGCCATCTTTCAGATCTCACACATGATTTGGTAGGGGCCATAGATATTGCCTCTGCTTTTTCCCTTCCACTGGCCACCTTAACCCTTGACGCAGCTAAGGCCTTTGATAGGGTCAATTGGCCCTACCTAAATGATGTGTTAAAAAGGTTTAACTTCGGGGAGGGCTTTCGCAGAACTATTGCCTTGCTCTATCGAGCCCCTTCGGCTAGGCTGCTGATTAATGAGATTTTGACAGAACCCTTTAAGATTACTAGAGGTACGAGGCAGGTTGTCCGCTCTCTCCCCTCCTTTTTAATTTATACATTGAGCCGTTTGTCCAGGCTTTGCGAGCAGACGAAAATATACCATCATTCAAGTTTAAGGAGTGGGAGAGGCGGACGGCATTATATGCCGATGATATCTTAATCTTTACCTCGGATCCGGTGTTGTCCTTCCCTGCCGTGATTCAGAAGGCCGTAGAGTTCGGCAAGATCTCGGGCTACAATATCAATTCAAGTAAGACCGAGGTCATGGTGTGGAATATTCCGAACCCACGGTTAGGCATAAACATCACCACCTCTATGCGCTATCTCGGGATCCGAATCACCCAAGACATCGGAACCATTGCCCAAACTAACTTAGATCAAGTCTCCAGGGAATGTAAGGGCCTATTGAAATCTTGGACTCACTTGCCACTTTCTATAATGGGTAGGGTCAACTTAATAAAAATGTCTATCCTTCCCAAGTTTATATTTATTTTTGGTGCCATTCCTTTGGGGTTTGATGTGAAGATGTTGGACAGATGTCAGCGAGACCTTAACTCCTTTATTTGGAATTATAAGTCGACTAGAATTGCGTGGAAGAAGTTGAGGAGGAGAAGGGGGGTCTCGCCCTACCGGATTTAGTGTATTACGCATGGGCCTTTCAGTTGTCCTACTCCAGGATGTTATTAAAAACACCATCGAGTCTTCTGGAGGGGACAATGTATAAAGCCATGTTAACCGGAGCAAATCTACCAGCTGACGGATTTCTATATAAATTTGGGAGCCAGAAATATTTTAAGAAAATAAGACTGAAAATCATACAGTCATGGGCTAAGGTCTGGCTAGCCATTAGAAGAAGATTGGGGCTGTCTTACTACTCCAATTTTGCTCCCATATGGGACTCCCCGGGTTTACCGGAGTGTCTTAGGGACAGTTTATCTTCTCCATTAGAGGAAGCTGGAATTGCTAGATGGGGAGAGCTATTGGTGGACGGATCGATACTTCCTTGGGATGAATTACATGAGCGTATAGGTCCAGCATTTTCTAGATTTAAATTCATCCAGTTGGAAAGCTGGGGGAGAGCCCAGCGGTGCAAAGATGTATTATTTGGGAAATCAAGCTCCCTGGAGCAGCTGCTACTAGAAAGACCTAGGGGTGGTAAGGAGGTGGCCTTCTGGTATTGGCAGCTTCTGGAGGAAACCGATGGGGATTTCACCCTTCCAGATGAATTGTGGGGAGAGACAACTGGCTTTCAATGTGAGGAGATATGGTTAAGATCTTTTGCGCTCCTCTATAAAGTGGTGAAGCCATCATGGCTGAGGCGCAACCATCTGTTCACAGCACATCGGGCCTATATAACACCGCTGAGACTTTCCAAATTTCTCCCAGACAAGAAGTGTAATAAATGTAATTTACCAGAAGCTTCAGATATTCACATGTTCATGGAATGCCCAAACATCGGTCAGTTCTGTGAGGAAGTGGTGTCTACCTTAAATTCCATTTTGAATACATCATTAGTAATTTCATTGCCACTTATCATCTTTGGATTAGAGGACAGTATTTCTGGTAAAGCAAGATCTTTTCTGTTTTATGCCATTCTGTTGGCTAGAAGGCAGATTTGCATACGGTGGGTGGAAAAAACTGCTCCAATATATTCGGACTGGCTCACGTCTTTATATGAAACATCAAAGGCGGACATGGCTAGAGCCTGCAATAATCGTAACCTGGCCTTTTGGGATCTGTTGATACAGTGGAGATAGTGTTCCAGGGTTTTTTTTTTCTTTTTTTTTTTCCCCCGGGTCCTATGATTATGCCACCAACACTCCTTGGACCGGGTCTGGCCTCGATACGGTTTTTTGGTCCTTCAGGTTGAGACATACCTAGATGGAGTCAGCGTAAGAACTTAAAATCCCCTTCTTCTTGGGACTTCTCTGCCACCAGTAAAACATCTCGGATTCCAGTTCCAGAGATGGGTATCACATTCTTGGTTCCCTCTCTTGGTCGGGGACACGCAAGGTGGTTGGCATTTCCTAAGCAGGGGGTAAGGCAAATGAGGACAAAAAAATAAATAAAATACAAATAAAAGGTTAACACTATGAAAAATAACTAAATAAAGTAAAACAGAGTGGTAGCAAATTTTGTTTTCTTGTCTTCGTTTTCCCTGAGCTTGCAAATAGTGCACACTCCTGGAGGTACTGCAATGTGTGGAATGGAAAACAAAATGAGTGCTGTGGCTCTGCGTCCAGGGATGTGGTATTTTTACCATACTGCTTACTTTTTGAAAGGATATATGCAATGGACATTGAAATGGGGCCAGTCAGGGCCCTGTAGTCATGTCCTTAACTATTCAGGCAAAAGCACTCACTGATTTCTGAATAGTGAGTGTAAAAGCGTTAAGGTAACCATGTTGTTCCTGCTTACATTTCACATGGTTTGCTAAATTTTGCATTCCCTATATGTGTTTGCTTTTTCCAGGATGATATTACTTTTTTTTGTAGGCCGCATGTTGATCTTGTCTAGTGCTTAATTAAAATTGAGCAGCATCCAGGTGTTTATAGCCAGCAGCAATTGGGTTGTAGTTAAAAGCAGTGTGAGTTTCTCTCGGTGGGGCAGTTTGGTGTTCAGTGGGGGAGAGGATGTGGCACTATGGCCAGAGCTGCTTAATTTGGAACTGGGGAACCAGGTTCAGCCTTAATGACCAGTCCACCAGACCACGTTCTTGAGAGAGCACAATCCCATGCTAGACCTTAGAAGGCTTTGCAAGAGCTTAAAAGCCCTGGTGGCTTATCACTAGCAGGTGGACCCTAGCATAACCAGTGTAGGTTAACCTTCAAGGCTTGTCCACCAAAATCCATACTGAAGTTCACCTCCAGCCTTGCGGGCAGGCCTATGACGCAACACACCCTAGAACAACAGTGACTCTGTCACAGAGGTCACAGGACCCTTGAGAAGGGCCAGCTCTAGGGTGGTGCAACCAGCGTGACCGCACCGGATGCTGACTTTGGGTGGAGGCATTATGTTTGCTTTTATATTATGGTTTTAAAACCGCTTGATACCTCCTTCCTGCCCTCCAGCAATTTTCGGCAACATTAAATATGTCATGATGACTCTGGTGATTAATGTTCTTCCTAGAGAATGATCAGAATTTTGACTAGTGGAAGTTTTGACTCATGGAAAGGGTTAATGTGCCTGCTGCAAAGAACATGTACCATGCAGATCACAAAGTGCACACAATGTAAATAGGTCAGTGGGCTACTGCTTTCATCAGAGAGATCCTTTTGTTACTTGCACTTTATAAGTTAAAATCCTAACATAGAACAGTGAGCTATTAACTGTCATCTAAGAGGTGCATACAATCTGCAAGGTATAAATTAGTGCTGTACGTTTTTCCCCCCAGTCTTTGATTATCCTAATGTTGCAAAAAGTGTTCTTTTGGACAAATATCAATTCTGATTATTAAAGAGAACCCCCAACCATGGTATTACGTTTTAAATTCTGAGTTTACGTTTCTCCAGACCAATCACTATTAAACTATACAGCCTACTAGTATGGTTGTCATGTGACTCCTACACTTTGTAGTCCTTAGTAATATTTTCTATACAGTGATTTACACACATATTGATTGTCTCTGTGTAATGTGTGTGATGTAAAGTGCTCTGACACCCTACAATGGTATGAGTGGCACTGTAAATCAAATTAAATGCAACTGAGAGAGAGTGTGGTTATGGAGACTTGAGGGGCACTGTTAAAGGATGGTAGTGAGGGAATCCATGGCAGAGGGGGTCTTTGGAGGGCACTAACAAACAATAATGCACAGGGCACCAAAGGTGCTAAGGCCGGGTCTGCCTTTGAGGCCAGTCTGCCTCACCCATAGGTACCTCCATTGGCCTTGTTTCAGCAGTAGTAGCTGTAACTCACCAGGGTTTGGCAATGCAGGATTTGCACGCACACCAAACTAAGTTCGCAAACTTCACAGTCTCTCTGCTTCATTCATAAGCCCTTTTAATATGCGCTGCCTGCTGTGGGGCCACTGGAATTAATTATGCAGCAAAGGAGGACAAAATTATGCTGCAGTGTTGACTAAATTATGCATTAATAAAAGGGCTGCAGCGTAATGCAGTATATTTTCTGATATTTTATTATTTTGACATGTGTACACATACTAAAAGTCTCTGGAAAAAATTTACCCTATTAGTACCAGTGTAATATACAAATGCAGCAGTGAGAAAGGTGATCAGTCAACCTTTGTAATAGGTCATCCACTCCGCAGCAACAAGTCACATTTTGTATTAACTTTTGATATATTTAAGCTACAAACAATTTATTAGTGTAAATAGTCAGATCATGCAGCAGAACTTGCATTATGAGGCAAATATGGCAGAGCCATAATTATATAGAAAGCATTTGCAAACTTGGATATTTTGCCATTCACGTTTGAATTGCTGTTGTGGAACAAGAGAGAAGTGCTAATGACAGAAACTCCATGGCTCGGAGACAAATGTCTTGTGCTTCCACATTTTATCATATTTGGGACGTTCTGTGATTAGAAGCATATCCCACTTTGTGAATGTATTTTAATTTCAATAACTCATTATAAACTTAAATAATCATGTGTATCCATTGGTTGATTAAACTGGGCAGTGAAATGCCAAACAGATACTAAAAATTGAGATGTTTGTGCATTCTGGCCACACCTCTGGCTTCGCCCACTGATCCAATCCTTGGGTTTTTCCCGCCCTCTGATTCTCTACCCACAGTTCCCCTACTTTTTTCCCCCCACTTCGATCACTGCTCTGTCCCTAGTCTGTATTTTCTTCATCCTCTTCATGAGCCCGCCCCAGATGCCCAGCAGCTCCCCAGCCCAAGAATCATGAGAGCAAGGGAGGATGTGGGCCCGTCCCCACAGGAGAACTGGTGGGTCCCAATGCCACGAACCCTGAAGGGGTGTGCTTTCTCCATACTTGCAGACCGGATAGGACTCCAAACTCACTGCTATGAGACCTCAGGCTCCACCTAACTAAATATAATCCACAACCCCAAGATTACACACAAAGCCTCCTTTCTGCACTGTATTGGCAACGTACATCACTTGTTGTAAGCCCCTCAGCCCCAGCCCCCCAAATAACTATGTGAACCAACTCAACCAAGACCAGGCCTTTGGTCTAAAAGACCATTTTACTACAAAATACCTACTCACATTGGTCAGAGACAGATTCTTCCTTTCATCGTTACAATGAGAAACCCTCCTAAATAGACTGATACACCTCCTGAATCCCTGTGAGACAAAACACCCCACAAACTTGACTGATGCTAGCATGCCACTAGCCTTTAATACCTACCTTAATAATAGTCAAAGACCTCTTCACTCGGCTGCCTGCATTCTTGTTTCACTGGTCTCAGACTCCTTTCTGTTAGCCTGAGAGACCCTCAAATGACAGGGCCCGGAACTTTCGCCTGTCTGGACTGAGAGACCCTTCACCTCAGTAAATTGATACCATACCTCACTTGACTGAAACTACCTTCTAATTGGACTGTAGCCCACACTGAATCGCTGTCATAATTGAATTGAATCCCCATCTCACTGAGCATGGACCGTGCTACCTCAGACCACCAAATATCTTGAGTAAGACTTCCACCACGACTGTCAAAAATCCAATTTAACTTGATTGAGACCCCGACTTCATAGGACTAATATCTCTGTACATGGTTTCTACCACCCCTATCAATCAATCAAAAAACATTTTAAAGCATGCTACTCACCCGGAGGGTCTCAAGGCGCTTGGGGAGGGGGGGTCCGCTACTGCTCGAACAGCCAGGTCTTGAGCTGCTTCCTGAAGGAGAGATGGTCTTGGGTCAGGCGGAGGTGGATCGGGAGGGAGTTCCAAGTCTTGGCGGCCAGGTAGGAGAAGGACCTTCCTCCTGTTGTGGCTCTTTGGATGCGGGGACGGCGGCGAGGGCGTGGCTGGTCGATCGAAGCTGGCGGGTAGGAGTGTAGAAGTTGAGGCGGCTGTTGAGGTATCTTGGGCCTTGGTTGTGTAGGGCTTTGTGTGCGTGGGTGAGGAGACGGAAGGTGATTCTCTTGTTGACCGGGAGCCAGTGCAGGTCTCTCAGGTGTCCGGAGATGTGGCTGTGTCTGGGGATGTCGAGGATGAGTCTTGCTGAGGCGTTCTGGATCCGCTGGAGTCTCTTCTGGAGCTTGGCGGTGTTTCCGGCGTAGAGGGCGTTGCCGTAGTCCAGTCGGCTGGTGACGAGGGCCTGGGTGACCGTCTTCCTGGTCTCGGTGGGGATCCACCGGAAGATCTTATGTAGCATGCGCAGGATATTGAAGCAGGACGAGGAGACGGTGTTGACTTGTCTGGTCATGGAGAGGGAGGAGTCCAGGATGAAGCCCAGGTTGCGTGCGTGGCCTGTCGGTTTGGGTGCGCTGCCCAGGGCGGGGGGCCACCAGGAGTCGTCCCAGGCGGAGGGTGAGGATCCCAGGATGAGAACTTCCGTCTTGTCTGAGTTCAGTTTCAGGCGGCTGGTCATCATCCACTCGGCTACGTCTGTCATCCCTTCGTGTAGGTTGGCTCTGGCGGTGGCGGGGTCGTTGTTGAGGGAGAGGATCAGCTGAGTGTCGTCGGCGTAGGAGATGATGTTGAGGTTGTGTTGGCGTGCGATGGCTGCGAGGGGGCTCATGTAGACGTTGAAGAGGGTGGGGCTGAGCGATGATCCCTGTGGTACGCCCCAGACGACTTCGGTGGCTTCTGATCTGAACGGGGGAAGGCGGACTCTCTGTGTCCTTCCGGCGAGGAAGGAGATGATCCACTCCAGTGCCTTCTCCTGGATTCCCACGTTGCTGAGGCACTGCACTAGGGTGCGGTGGCAGACAGTGTTGAACGCGGCGGAGAGGTCCAGGAGGATGAGGGCCACTGTTTCTCCATTGTCGAGCAGGGCTCGGATGTCATCTGTGGCTGCGATGAGGGCGGTCTCGGTGCTGTGGTTGGCCCGGAATCCAGACTGTGAGAGGTTGAGGGATCCATTCATTTCGAGGAAGGCGGCCAGCTGTTTGTTGGCGGTCTCCTCGATGACTTTGGCCGGAAACGGGAGGAGCGAGATGGGGCGGTAGTTTTTGAGTTCGGTGGGGTCCGCTGATGGTTTCTTCAGTAGGGCGCTGAGTTCGGCGTGCTTCCAGCTCTCCGGGAAGGTCGCGGTGTCAAAGGAGGTGTTGATGATGTCCCGCAGGTGGGGAGCGATGACAGCGTCAGCCTTGTTGAAGACGTGGTGAGGGCAGGGGTCGGTTGGAGATCCGGAGTGGATGGAGTTCATTGTACGGATGGTGTCTTCGGTGGTAATCGGGGTCCAGGCGCGGATGGAGGTGGTGGGGAGCTTTGGTTGTGTGCTGAAGCTGTTGTGTATGTCTGCAATATTGTTGTGGAAGTAGGAGGCGAGGGAGTTGCAGAGGTCTTGCGATGGGGTGATGTTGTTGTTTCCGCCGTTGGGGTTGGAGAGCTCTTTAACGATGTCGAAGAGTTCCTTGCTGTTGTGTGCATTGTTGTCCAGTCGTTCCTTGAATGTAGTTTTCTTGGTGGCGTGGATCAGTTGATGGTGTTTTCGAGTGGCGAGATTGAGGGTGGTCATGTTGTCTGGTGTTGGGTCTCTGCGCCAGGCTCTCTCGAGGGCTCTGCAGTTCTTCTTGGAGCTCTTGAGTTCGTCGGTGAACCATGGTGCTTTATTACTGCCGGGTCTGCTAGGCGGGGTCCTCAGCGGGGCGAGGTCATCAGCGCAGGTGCTGTTCCACTTCATGAGGTTGTCGGCGGCCTGGCTGGGGTTCGCTGAGCTGGTGGGAGGGTGCTGGCTCAGGGATGCGGCGAGCTGGTCGGCGGTGATCTTGTTCCAGCTTCTGCGTGCAACCTGTTGCTGGTGATGGTGGATCGTGGTTCTTCTGAAGCTGAAGTGGACGCAGCTGTGGTTCGTCCAGTGGAGTCCGGTGGCGTGGCTGAAGGCAATGTCCTTGCTGGATGAGAAGACGGCGTCGAGTGTGTGTCCGGCGTAGTGGGTGGGGGTGGTCACTAGCTGCTTGAGACCGAGGTTGGGGAGGTTTTCCAGCAGGGTGGAGGTGTTTTATTTATTTATTTATATTCTTGTAGCGCACCTGAATCAGCCCCGAAGGGGTATCTCCGGCCGTAGCTTCTGTGTGAGTCGAAGTACTTATTGAGGGGAATGGCAGTGAAGGAGCAAGGTGAATTAGTCTTGGGTAAATAAGTATGTTTTTAATTTTTTCCTAAAAGAAAATAAATTAGAGGTGTGTCTCAGTTGTGGAGGGAGGGAGTTCCATAGCAGGGGGCCTTTGAGAGAGGGTGCTCGGCCAGACTGTCTCGCTCTGGTGACTTTAGGTACATGCATCAACATGGTGTTGCTGGAGCGCAAGGCACGTCCAGGAGAGTAGGGGACAAAAATGTCTTTTAGGTATTTGGGACCGGACCCATAAATGCATTTATGCATTATGCAGCAAAGTTTGAAATTGACCCGTTGTTGCACTGGAAGCCAGTGAAGGTGGGAAAGGAGAGGACGTGACGGGGTACGGGGGGGGCATTCAAGATGAGTCTAGCAGCGGTGTTCTGCACCACCTGCAGTCTGCATAGTTGTTCTTGATTGGCGGAGATGAGTAGACCATTGCAATAGTCTACCCGCCCGATTACTAGTGCCTGTACCAGCGTTTTCCTGTGGATGTCTGGCAGGAAGGGGAAAATGCGCCGTAGGAGACCAATTATTCGGAAACATGTTCCCGTAACTTGACTGACATGTTCTTTTAAAATCAGTGTTTGGTCCAGGCGTACTCCCAGGTTTTTGATGGTCTGTTTGGGCGCAGGAACAGGACCTAGCTCAAGTGGCCACCAATCTGGAGACCAGAGCAGGGTGGCCCCTCCAAACAACATGACTTCGGTTTTAGTCACGTTGCATTGGAGGAAGTTCTGGGCCATTCAACCTGCCACAGCTCTCATGCCATTTTGGAAGGATTGCATGACTGCAGGTGTGATAGTTTGGAAGGGAAATAGCAGCTGGGTGTCGTCAGCATAGGAGATTGGGGAGAACCCGTAAGATCTTATAATCTCCGCTAGGGGGGCCACATATACGTTGAATAACGTGGGGCTCAGGCATGAGCCCTGTGGCACACCCTTAGTGAGCTGCCTACAGATAGATTTGTGGGAGCCTAATTTGACACCCTGTTGTCTATCTGCAAGAAAGCTTTCAAGCCACGCAAGGGCGGTCCCTTTTACTCTCACTCCTTTCAAGCGGTCGAGAAGGATTTTGTGCGACACCGTGTCGAAGGCAGCGGACAAATCCAATAGCACCAGAATCACTGAGCTCCCCCTGTCAAGTGACATTCTGATGTTATCTGTCACTGACAAGAGGGCTGATTCGGTGCTATGGTTGGGCCTAAAACCAGATTGTGAGTGGTCTAGGCCGCCCGCTGCCTCGATGTAGGTAGACAGGTGTGAGTTGACATGTTTCTCGGCCAGCTTGCTGAAGTACGGTAGGAGGGAGATGGGCCGGAGGTTGGAAAGCTTCGTCCAGGGGAGAGCCGCGTTCTTGCGGATGGGGTTCACCACCGCTCTTTTCCAATCAGTTGGAACATGTCCCTTCTGCAGAGACTGATTAATTACATCTTGGATGTGTGGACCTAACAAGGTACTGAGGGAGGTTAATGTTTTAGCAGGGATGAGGTCGTCCGGAGACCCGGATTTTACATGAGTCATTAGTGTGAATAGCTCTTCATTATTGATAGGAGGGAATGTGGTCAACGTGAGGTTAGTGTTGTCGGTGGGGGGGAGAACAGTCAGAGTATCATTGCCTATTTGAGATGCTAAGATTTTGTCATAAATGGGCTCTATTTTATTTTCGAAGTATAAAGAGACTTCTTCGCATAGACTTTGTGAGAAGTCATCTGGACTTACGCAAGCTGTAGGCTTGACAAATGTTTCAAGGATCCTATAGAGTTCCTTAGCAGAATTGCCGGCTTCCGTGAGCTGTTGGGCAATGTTGTTTTTACGGGCAGCTTTGATATGTTTGTAGTAGTTTGTTTGGGCTGCACGATGTGCCTTCTTGTTATCCTCTGAGTGTGATTTTCTCCATCTCTTCTCTATCCTCCTACATTCTTGCTTCTCTTTTCTGAGAGCCTCGGTGTACCATTTTTCCTGCTTGGCCACAGGGAATTGTTTAAAAGTTTTCAGAGGAGCAATTTTGTCAATGGCTACCGTAAGAGATTGCTGAAACATAGTTAGACTATGTTCTACTTCCTCAGTGTCTTGAATATTAGGTTTTTCCCATACCTTTTGTAATGCCTCCAGTGTAAGTTTGTGCCACTGTCTGCGTGTAGTAGGGGGTAAGGATTTTTTATGGGGGCCTTTATTAACTTTAAAAATGGTGAACTGTAACAAAAAGTGATCGGACCAATCTAATTGGGTAGGTTCGTGACAGGATATATTGTCAAAGTTGGTGTATATCAGGTCAATACAGTGTCCACCTTCATGTGTGGGACCCTGGTTCATTTGTGTGAGGCCAATGGTTGTCAGGTCAACAGACAAACTTTTGGCCCCCGTGGATTCAGGTTGGTCGGTATGTATGTTAAAATCTCCAAGGAGAAAAAAGTCCTCATTGGCTCGTATGTGAGGGCCTAAAATCTCTAAAAGAGATATAGAAAATCTGGGGCATGTGAGTGGAGGTCTGTATATTAGGGCTCCCTTACTGGTCTTTCTATTAGGAAAAGTAATTCTATAGACCATTATTTCCAGGTCTTTACAGCATTGTTTGTCTATGATATCCAATTTAAGGTAGTCTTTATAAATAATAGCAATGCCGCCACCAGTTTTGTCAGGGCGGTCTGAATGGTGGAGTTTATATCCCATTGGCACTCCAAGGGAAATGGCGGATATCGTATGGGGCTTTAGCCAGGTTTCGGTGATAAAACAGATGTCTGGAGTCAGGGAGTGTATCAAATCCCAGATCTCTATTTGGTGTTTGGGCATAGATCGCACATTAATGAGGATACAATGCAGATCATCAGGTGTCATACTCGGTTTGTGTGAGTTAGTGTATTTCATGGAGGAGTAGTGGCATTTTCGACATGAGAAGGGTCCATCAAAACAGGGCCTCTTATCATCCGTGTAACAAGGGGATGTGGGCTGTCTTAATTGTAGTATGGAAGAAGCCTCATACCTGATGCGTGTTGCAGCGCATATAGGCGGCATGGTGCAAAAACCGCCGCCACGTCGACACGTCCAGACGCGGACGGGCGCAGACGGGCAGCTCTTTGGTGTTGCGGTCGTTGTTGTTCTCCAAGTGGAAGTTGAGGTCCCCGAGGAGGATGTAATCCGCGGAGGGGAGGGCGTGCGGGCTGATGAAGTCGGCGATGTCTTCGCTGAATTGTGTGCGTTTTCCCGGGGGTCTGTAGATGAGGGTGCCTCTGAGGGTGGTCTTGGGGTCGGTGTGGATCTGGAAGTGCAGGTGTTCGGCGGTTGTGAGGGTGTCGTCGGTGTTGGTCGTGATGCGGATGGTGTTTCTGTGGATGATGGCGATGCCTCCTCCGGTCTGATTGCCGCGGTCCCTCCGGGTGATCTTGTATCCGTCCGGGATGGCAATGGCGATGTCGGGCGCTGAGGAGGCGTTCATCCAGGTGTCCGTGAGGAAGGCGACGTCTGGAGATGTGGTGTCGAGGAGGTTCCAGTCTTCAATGGCGTGTCTGTGGACGGAGCGAGTGTTGAGCAGGATGCACTTCAGGTGGTTTCTGCTGGTGCTCGGCTTGGTGGGTGATTGTGTAGTGCAGGTCTGGATGCAGGTGAACTTGCAGGAGTGGCAGCTGAAGGGTCCGTGGGTGGCTCAGTAGCATCCCGGGAATCGGCCGGCGTTTAGTGCGTTGAGTTCGGTGGAGTCGTCGGTCCGGCGGTTGGGCTGGCGTCTGCGGGGGCCAGCGGTCCTGGCACTGGGCGTGGTCCAGGCGCGGACGGGCGCAGACGAGCTTACCTTTGGCGCACCTTCAGCGCACAATCGGCGCGCCCGCTGCGCGTCAACGCTGCGCGTGTGCACGGTCGCCATTGGAATGAGACTTCCTCGTTTTGAGAATTCCGCCTCATTGGTCTTAGTCTTCCATCTTACTGGACCCCCTCACTGGACTCACTTTGTTCCACTCTCTGAGACTCCCATCCTATCAACTACCGCAATAAGAGTAATCTGCTTATAGTACTTTACCCTCAACTTGAATGACAAAAATTAAGCTAAAACCAATTAAATGGACTGATGTAGTAGAATATAGTCTGGACTCATCTGACTTTTAGCAGTGGCAGTTGAGGATGTGGGTGGAGCTAATAAAGTGTGTGGAACCAGTGGAAGAAGTGGGTGGAGCTGGAGAAAAGTAGGTGTGGCCTCCGATAAACACTTGAGCACCTGCGCTTCATATTTTACAAATGAATATGCAGGTCAAGGAGATTCCGTGAGACACCAAAGAATGAGGCATGAAGAGAAATTTACAGGGTCCTCCAATGCAAGCTAAGACAGGAATGCTAAATGGACAGACACAAGGGACTCCTTTGTGAAAAAAATAAGGAATGTAGTCTACCTAACCCCTTTTCACATCACCTTCTTACACACAACACAGTGGCATTCCTCAGGGGTCCATCATATCCCCTTTATTATTCAACATCTACCTAAACCACTTACGAAATCGAATTGAATCTTACAGCCTCACCTGATACAGCTATGCAGTTGACATACAAATCAATTAAAAAAGGGGTAGCCCTGAAGCCCTCTACAATTCAAAAGTCAATGACTTCAAGACACAAACAAATCAATGATAAAGAACCATTTAAGTTTAAACCCGCAAAATTGAAAATATGATATTTTATTTATTTTGTGACACTTGAGCACCTGAATCACCCCAAAAGGGGTATCTCTGCGCTGAGACTGCTTGTGGCCTGACCGAGGAAGATTCAGTACTGTTTTTTTTTTATTTAGTGAGACTTGATTAGCCCCTGCATCACCCCAAAAGGGGTATCTCTGGGCTGAGACAATGGCAAAACTACCAGCCTGCCACCATACCGCGTAAGGAAGTTGAAGCCCCTCCGGATACACAGAGAGAAGTTAGAAACAAAAGAGTGACAATGTATTCAGACTTATCCTTGGTGCCTCATGTTAACAACATCACAAAGAGTGCCTTAAACTCTACTACTATGTCACATACTTTGCATAACAACATAAGCTGTAGGCCATCCTCACACTCTTCATCTTCAAACTTGACTTTGCCAACAGCCTATAAATTGGCGCCCCTGTGTTCATTATACCCAAAATACAGTTCATTCAAAATGCTGCTGCAAGGCTTCTTCTCCACCTTCTCCCAAGAGTATGCATGACCCCAGCCCTGCAATTGCTCCACTGGCTACCTAAAGCTAGAAGGACAACATTCAAGGTGCTCTGCAGTGTCCACAGAGTCTCCCATGGAAAAGGACCCCTATACCTACAAGTTAAATTCAGGTAATGCAAACCAAAGAGAACACTGTGCTCTAGGCTCGCACCACTGATCATCATTTCATTGTACCATAAGAAATCAATAAGAGGCACTGCTTTCTCAGTACAAGCTGCCAAGCTCTGGAACTACTACCAGCCAACATTAGAAGCATCCAGGAGCATATGCACTTCTGATGACAGTTGAAAACTTGGGTATTTCCTTGTTAAATGCACCTACTGCAAACACGCAACAGAGCCCACAAAACAGTCACACCTTCAAGTTCAATCCTCAGCTTACAACCGAGGAATTGCAAAACAACTCATCCTGCAAACAGCTCTCATTATGCCGGCAAGCAAAAAAGGCTGATCTAGAGCTGTGATATCATATGGTTCGATGTTTCCATTTATAACTGTTATGGCCCACCATAATACCAAAACCATGATACGCAGTGGTTAGCAACACATTGTTATTTATACATATTAAATTCACATAATGGAAATCTGCAATGAGGGTTGTCCATCACGAGTACTGTAAAACCAAAAACCAAACATCACCAACAGGCTCAGATTAACTGAAGATATCTGTCACACACTACTTGATATATATCTATATAATCTGACTGTTTCTTTATATCTCACATAAACACTAAGAAATGAGATGATACCAAAAATGTTAATCCCTGCAGATCCCTCCCCGTCTCTCTCTTTCCAATCGTGCTAGCTCAGGACCATAAATATTCACAAAATCACAGATTCCACAACCAAGTGCAATAACCAGACTATATCATATGAAATACCATAAGGGGACCAGCAGAGCTGTTCAAAGCTAACAACATAATGAAAACCATAAAAATGTGCATCTATATTTTGTACTTCATCATCCAACTCGCAGCTAAGCGATACGTCTAATAACACGATAACTGCACCTCAGTGGTCATCGCACACGTGCTGGAAACACTTCTCACTTAGGACCATAACAAAAATAACATCCTTCCAATTACTCCGTACATGGTGCAGAAGGCTACTCATGAAGGCAAGGGATTCAACACCCCACATGGGGTAGTAAGTACTACATGAATAATGCAAAACATGACAAACTACAATACAGTGATGTCAAGATGCCAAACAGAAAAATATATCAATCTTTCGCACAACGCAAGGCAATGCAGCAAGACAACTTGCTGCACTGCATGAAAGGGGAGGGCAGCACACATAGAAAGAGGAAACAACAAGGAGAAATAAGATATTTCTCCTTGTTGTGTCTCCCTTGGGTAGGGGTAGAATTTTGATACATTCCTAGGTTTACTGGTCTTAGTACATGTGTCAAAGCCATTGGACAACGACCCAGACCCGTGATGGATGCCAATGCCGTGATGGACGCCGACCTGGACCGCTCGGGCGAGGGGCGGGGGTCCAGGGGGGAATATGGATTGCATGACTTTATTTCTGCCCTGGGGCTTAGAGACATCTGGCACACACATCACCCTACACATCGACAGTATACATTCTTCTCGACCAGACATGGGTCCCTTTCCCGGCTAGACCATTTCTTAACGCTTGCTGACCAGCTGGGCGACTTTGCAGAACCTCATATTCTAACCCAGGGAATCGCCGATCATTCCCCGTTTGGGGTTACGATCAAGGGGTCTGTGATAAACAGGTCCTTCTTCCCAAGGATAGATCCGTGGCGCATCCTTGACGACACCATAAGCGATAAGCTCCGAGCGGGCTCCCAGTTATACTTTGAGGAGAATAAGGACTCAGTGGAGTCCTGTATTTGGGAGGCTTTCAAAGCCGTCCTAAGGGGACAGGCACAGGTACTGATAGGAACAAAGAAGAAGGGAGAATCCCTGCAGGCCACCCAGAGAGATTGAGAAGATAGAGAGGGGGCGGGTGCAACGCCGACCACAGATATCAGACACAACTTGGCCCTTAAACAGAAGGAGCTCAGGACTCTGGCAGAAGGAGAGGCACGAGCCTACTCCATCACCACCCAACACAGAATCTATGATGTGGGAGATAAGGCTCTTAAGCTGCTGGCATGGCTCGAACGCCGGGACAGGAAGCGCTCTTGGGTGGCCGGGGTGCGTGACCAAGCATGCTCATTGTCCTCGAACAGCGTAAATATATCGGATGCTTTCGTATCCTACTACGAAGGGGTTTACACCCCGGTCTACACCCGCACTGAACAAGACTGCGCAGAATTCTTGCAGGATTTTGCGCTCCCCACCTTATCCCAAGGGCAAACTGATAGACTAGAGGCGGACCTCACGGGGGAGGAAATAGGGTTGGCCCTCAGCTCCCTCCAGTCTGGAAAGGCGCAGGGGCCCAACGGCCTACTGGTGGAACTTTTCAAACGACAGGCCAATTTCATCGTTGGTCCTCTCGTCCAGATGTACAAGGAGGCGCGAGAAGAGGGTAGACTTCCTCCTGATCAATGAGAGGCCAAGATAGTAGTAATCCATAAAGCGGGAAAACTGGCCGATCTCTGTTCGTACTACCGCCCAATCTCACTTATAAACGTAGAACCTAAGGTCTTAGCCAAGGCCCTGGCGGACAGGTTGCTATTGGTCCTGCCGGATTTGATACAAGTAGACCAGTCCGGTTTCATGCTCCGTAGGAGTACCCAACATAATTTACGCCGCCTCTATGGAGTACCATACTTGACAGAGGATGTGGGGAAACCCAGACAGCCTTGATGGCGCTGGACGCCTCAATGGCTTTTGATAGCATTGAGTAGCCCTACTTGTTTATGGTGCTCTGGCGACTGGGGTTTGGTCCTGTATTCTGCAGTTGGGTTCTGCTATTATACGAACAACTGGTGGCGAGGGTGTGAGTTAATGGCGCGGTGTCTAGAGCCTTTCCGCTAAGAAGGGGCACTAGGCAAGGGTGTCCTCTGTCCCCCCTTCTTTTCGCCTTAGCCCTGGAGCCATTGTCACATTGGATTAGGAGGGACAGATCGTTTTGGGGCCTGTCGCTGAGCGATGAGTGGGAGGAGCGTATTTTTTTATACGCAGGTGATATTGTGTTGTACATGGCCTGACCGTACCACTCGATCGCACAGGCTTTACACCTATTTGAATTATTTGGAAGTTATTCGGGCTATACGATCAATTGGGGGAAGTCGGTGATCTTCCTGCTCTCAGGCCCTCCACCGAGAATCCCAACCCGGTGTCCCGCTTCTATATCGCTGTGGACGGGTTTAAATACCTGGGACTCTACATCACAAGGGACAGGGTGGAGTTCCTCACTAGGAACTTGGAACCCCAAATATTGCACCTTAAAACCGACATAAGCCACTGGAGGTCACTGCCTCTCTCCCGCATGGGACGGGTGGCAATGTTCAAGATGCTCGCACTGACGTGCCTACTCTACATCCTGCAAAATACGCCATATCCGATACTTCCAGGGGTGTTTAAGCGGATAACGCAAGAGGTACGGGTCCTGCTCTGGGACGGTGGCAACCCCAGGATAGCACTGCCTAGAGGGGGGTCTTTGATGGGGGGCTGGCCCTGCCGGTCTTCAAGCTGTATTACTGGGCCTCCCAGCTGCAGGTGGTAAACAACTGGGTGTACGCGGATCGGTCGGAACCAGTCTATAGGATAGATCGATGGGCTATGCCGGGTGGTAACTGTGAACCCCTGCTCTATGCTCAAAAACAGGGAAAGGATTGGCCGTCCCACACCGGGGTGGTGGTTCAATGCTGGAGGGAGGCTAATAAGTTCTTGTGGTGGCCGAGTTCCCTGACGGGTAGAACCCCCCTGTGGCACTGAGACCAGCAGCGGGATGTGACTCGCTTGACAGGGTTCCGGGGTTGGAAACTTATAGAGATAGAATACCTGCGAGACGTCTGGAAAGGGGAATCCCCGCAATCCTTTGCCTACCTCAAAAAGGAGTACGACCTGCATGACTCCCAACATTACCACTACATACGCCTAACCCATGCACTACGGGCTCATATAGTGAGCAGCACATCTATTCCGGAGTATTCCCCCATGGAAGATAGGTTACTCCTGGACCCGATAGTGGAGAAGCCCACCTCCACAATATATCATAAACTCATAAATAACATGACAGACCCACTGGTGACTCTGCGGGAGAGGTGGGTGGGAGACATTGGAGACTTGGAAGACGACGACTGGCAGGAAGGCCTACAGAGCCCACAAAAGATAGCAATCCGCTGCAGGTTCCGGTTAATACAGCTTAAGATCCTGCACAGGGTATACTACCACCGCACCCACCTATATGCTTGAGGGAAGAGTCAGTCAGCCCTGTGTGCACTGGGATGTGGGGAGGAGGGCACCTTCTTTCATACCTTGTGGGAATGCCCTGGGATAGTTCCCTTCTGGACTAAGGTAGTCAACATGATGGCGGCAGTAGTGGGTTCACCGGTCCCACGAGAGCCCAGTTGGCTACTTTTATTGATTAGAAGTGACTCAGACTCGACTAGGCACAAGGAAATCCGGCTGGCACTGGTGGCAGGGGTGGCAAAAAGGAATATCGCAAGGGCCTGGGGCTCGCGGACTCCGCCCCAGTGGGACCAATGGGTGCGAGACATAGACTGGTGCCAGAGGGCCGAAGAAACCATCTACAAAAGCAGGGGATGCGCCAAGAAATGGGGGAAAATTTGGGGGCCATGGCGGAAATACAGGGAGGAAAGGGGTGGTTTGGGACTGTAGTATCAACTGTCATTTGTCTCATTTGTGCCATCAAAGGTCCGCCATTGTCCTGTGGACTGCGATTTCACCGCATGCACTGTGCTAAATGTCCGGTCCACTCGATCGCACAGGCTTTACACCTATTTGAATTATTTGGAAGTTATTTGGGCTATACGATCAATTGGGGAAGTCGGTGATCATCCTGCTCTCAGGCCCTCCACCGAGAATCCCAACCCGGTGTCCCGCTTCTATATCTCTGTGGACGGGTTTAAATACCTGGGACTCTACATCACAAGGGACAGGGTGGAGTTCCTCACTAGGAACTTGGAACCCCAAATATTGCACCTTAAAACCGACATAAGCCACTGGAGGTCACTGCCTCTCTCCCTCATGGGTCGGGTGGCAATGTTCAAGATGCTCGCACTGCCGTGCCTACTCTACATCCTGCAAAATACGCCATATCCGATACTTCCAGGGGTGTTTAAGCGGATAACGCAAGAGGTACGGGTCCTGCTCTGGGACGGTGGCAACCCCAGGATAGCACTGCCTAGAGGGGGGTCTTTGATGGGGGGCTGGCCCTGCCGGTCTTCAAGCTGTATTACTGGGCCTCCCAGCTGCAGGTGGTAAACAACTGGGTGTACGCGGATCGGTCGGAACCAGTCTATAGGATAGATCGATGGGCTATGCCGGGTGGTAACTGTGAACCCCTGTTCTATGCTCAAAAACAAGGAAAGGATTGGCCGTCCCACACCGGGGTGGTGGTTCAATGCTGGAGGGAGGCTAATAAGTTCTTGTGGTGGCGGGTTCCCTGACGGGTAGAACCCCCCTGTGGCACCGAGACCAGCAGCGGGATGTGACTCGCTTGACAGGGTTCCGGGGTTGGAAACTTATAGAGATAGAATACCTGCGAGACGTCTGGAAAGGGGAATCCCCGCAATCCTTTGCCTACCTCAAAAAGGAGTACGACCTGCATGACTCCCAACATTACCACTACATACGCCTAACCCATGCACTACGGGCTCATATAGTGAGCGGCACATCTATTCCGGAGTATTCCCCCATGGAAGATAGGTTACTCCTGGACCCGATAGTGGAGAAGCCCACCTCCACAATATATCATAAACTCATAAATAACATGACAGACCCACTGGTGACTCTGCGGGAGAGGTGGGTGGGAGACATTGGAGACTTGGAAGACGACGGCTGGCAGGAAGGCCTACAGAGCCCAGGGAAGATAGCAATCCGCTGCAGGTTCCGGTTAATACAGCTTAAGATCCTGCACAGGGTATATTACCACCGCACCCACCTATATGCTTGAGGGAAGAGTCAGTCAGCCCTGTGTGCACTGGGATGTGGGGAGGAGGGCACCTTCTTTCATACCTTGTGGGAATGCCCTGGGATAGTTCCCTTCTGGACTAAGGTAGTCAACATGATGGCGGCAGTAGTGGGTTCACCGGTCCCACGAGAGCCCAGTTGGCTACTTTTATTGATTAGAAGTGACTCAGACTCGACTAGGCACAAGGAAATCCGGCTGGCACTGGCGGCAGGGGTGGCAAAACGGAATATCGCAAGGCCTGGGGCTCGCGGACTCCGCCCCAGTGGGACCAATGGGTGCGAGACATAGACTGGTGCCAGAGGGCCGAAGAAACCATCTACAAAACCAGGGGATGCGCCAAGAAATGGGGGAAAATTTGGGGGCCATGGCGGAAATACAGGGAGGAAAGGGGTGGTTTGGGACTGTAGTATCAACTGTCATTTGTCTCATTTGTGCCATCAAAGGTCCGCCATTGTCCTGTGGACTGCGATTTCACCGCATGCACTGTGCTAAATGTCCGGTCCACTCGATCGCACAGGCTTTACACCTATTTGAATTATTTGGAAGTTATTTGGGCTATACGATCAATTGGGGAAGTCGGTGATCATCCTGCTCTCAGGCCCTCCACCGAGAATCCCAACCCGGTGTCCCGCTTCTATATCTCTGTGGACGGGTTTAAATACCTGGGACTCTACATCACAAGGGACAGGGTGGAGTTCCTCACTAGGAACTTGGAACCCCAAATATTGCACCTTAAAACCGACATAAGCCACTGGAGGTCACTGCCTCTCTCCCTCATGGGTCGGGTGGCAATGTTCAAGATGCTCGCACTGCCGTGCCTACTCTACATCCTGCAAAATACGCCATATCCGATACTTCCAGGGGTGTTTAAGCGGATAACGCAAGAGGTACGGGTCCTGCTCTGGGACGGTGGCAACCCCAGGATAGCACTGCCTAGAGGGGGGTCTTTGATGGGGGGCTGGCCCTGCCGGTCTTCAAGCTGTACTACTGGGCCTCCAAGCTGCAGGTGGTAAACAACTGGGTGTACGCGGATCGGTCGGAACCAGTCTATAGGATAGATCGATGGGCTATGCCGGGTGGTAACTGTGAACCCCTGCTCTATGCTCAAAAACAGGGAAAGGATTGGCCGTCCCACACCGGGGTGGTGGTTCAATGCTGGAGGGAGGCTAATAAGTTCTTGTGGTGGCGGGTTCCCTGACGGGTAGAACCCCCCTGTGGCACCGAGACCAGCAGCGGGATGTGACTCGCTTGACAGGGTTCCGGGGTTGGAAACTTATAGAGATAGAATACCTGCGAGACGTCTGGAAAGGGGAATCCCCGCAATCCTTTGCCTACCTCAAAAAGGAGTACGACCTGCATGACTCCCAACATTACCACTACATACGCCTAACCCATGCACTACGGGCTCATATAGTGAGCGGCACATCTATTCCGGAGTATTCCCCCATGGAAGATAGGTTACTCCTGGACCCGATAGTGGAGAAGCCCACCTCCACAATATATCATAAACTCATAAATAACATGACAGACCCACTGGTGACTCTGCGGGAGAGGTGGGTGGGAGACATTGGAGACTTGGAAGACGACGGCTGGCAGGAAGGCCTACAGAGCCCAGGGAAGATAGCAATCCGCTGCAGGTTCCGGTTAATACAGCTTAAGATCCTGCACAGGGTATATTACCACCGCACCCACCTACATGCTTGAGGGAAGAGTCAGTCAGCCCTGTGTGCACTGGGATGTGGGGAGGAGGGCACCTTCTTTCATACCTTGTGGGAATGCCCTGGGATAGTTCCCTTCTGGACTAAGGTAGTCAACATGATGGCGGCAGTAGTGGGTTCACCGGTCCCACGAGAGCCCAGTTGGCTACTTTTATTGATTAGAAGTGACTCAGACTCGACTAGGCACAAGGAAATCCGGCTGGCACTGGCGGCAGGGGTGGCAAAACGGAATATCGCAAGGGCCTGGGGCTCGCGGACTCCGCCCCAGTGGGACCAATGGGTGCGAGACATAGACTGGTGCCAGAGGGCCGAAGAAACCATCTACAAAACCAGGGGATGCGCCAAGAAATGGCGGTAAATTTGGGGACCATGGCGGAAATACAGGGAGGAAAGGGGTGGTTTGGGACTGTAGTACCAACTGTCATTTGTCTCATTTGTGCCATCAAAGGTCCGCCATTGTCCTGTGCACTGCGATTTCACTGCATGCACTGTGCTAAATGTCCGGTATTGTTTGATGATATGAGCAATGTTAATAAAACGATTTATAAAAAAAAAAAAAAAAGGTTCCTGTGCCAGGCCTCACCCTCACATTTTCATGGGGACCACTAAATATAAACACAATGAGTGTGTGACCACTGCTGTGATATTCATTGAGTCTGGAAGAGGTTTTACACCAACCCCCCCTCTTTCAGATACATTGTTTGTGATTCAGTACTTGCATGCACAGTGATGAGAGAAATGCGCATAGTAAAATAAAAAACCTCTTCCCATCAATGTTCCATGATGAATGCTTTTGTTCAGAATATTGAATACGGACTGGTAGATTTCACTATCAATGTTCAATTGCAGAAAGTATACATTTTCACTGCTGTAGGTCTTTACGAGCAAAGGTGAAAATCAGCTGCAAATGATGTTACATGGAGATCAACTGCTTAACTCTATTTTATGAAACAGTGTAACATCTACAGATTGCCATAAAACCACAGAAATTGAACTGGCAACATCCTGGGTTGTACAAATTTGCTACTGAGCTGCCTTAATAAAATTCAACAGTATTATCTTTTTATTTGCTTTAACTCTGCCTGGAGGTGCAATAAAGTGAAAATGTATGTGCAATGGAGCATGTTTGTAATATCAGTCTGGAGTGCCAGGTGGGCTGTAAAATAAATGTAATTGTTTTGAAATTGTTGAACCAGATTAGCATGGATTAACACATTTCTTTTAACCTCCCAGGCAGAAAGCATGTCAAACATCCGGCACACCAGTCCCTTCTCCAGTATTTACATTCTTCCATCACCTGACAACGTTCCCACACAATGAAACTAAATAACACCAAGGGACATACTTACAAGCCCTATTTGCCACCAGAGCATCACTTCTTGTGACTCTCCGGTGGCGTAGAGCCATGTCCCATATTTACAAGGTGGCGCTAAGCCACTGAACGTGAATTAATGCCAGCTTGTGAATATGCCTCTTTCTACTGCAGTCCCCTGCAGCACAGGGGTGTGCAATGGGTGTTGCAGTGGGTGTTCGACAACACCACAAGGCTTTTTGACACCGCTCCAGATTTACTAGGTAATTTCAGGGAATACCTGTTTTTAACATGACGATACGAGTTGAAATTATTAATTTCTCACCTTTTTTTTGCTCTATCTATTTGTGCTGCAGAATAGAAAGAGAAAATTGCCATGAATGTTTGTTTATGTGCAGGAAGGAGTCTCTTCCTACACATAAACAGTTTCCCCTGCAGCGCTGGCAATAGGCAGCTTTTTTTGTGAAAGAGCTAGGGGAAACTCACAGGTGCACCATATTCTTATGAATATGGCGCATTATTCATTTCTCCTCATTTTGCTTTTGTTCTGTCCATGTGTGCTACATTTTGCAGCATACATAGAAAGAGCAAATCAACATGAATTATTGTTTATGTGCAGGAAGGTGTCCCTTCCTGCCCATAAACAATCAAACCTGCAGCACAGACAGCCTTGCAACACTGCAGCAGGAAGACTGCGCTGGTGCTAGGCAGCTTGGTTTATGCCTGTGGAAACACAGGGGCGTGCCATTGTCTTGTGAATATAGCACATCCCTGCATTTAAAAAGTGTTGGAGTGGGGCGTTGCCAAATTTGGCTTAGCACTGCTCTCTGAGATTTTCTTGTAAATATGTTCCTGAGCCTTGAATCTGCTCTTTATTTAAAATTAGTAATATTACACTGGACAGACATTGCATTGGGTCATATTTGAGGCAACTCAGTGCAGCAAGTAAAGATGCTGCGCTGTGTTGTGTGAATGTGGGAGTGAAGAAATGCACCATATAATCAAACAAATGACGCAGCTCTTTTTTCTCCATTTGCCTACGCACTATGGCTTCCTGGCATCCTTGTACCATATTGCAAGGCTGTCTGTGTTAAGGTAATGTTTGTGGAGAAAGGGGTACCTTCCTGCTCATAAATCATCCTTTGAGGCTATTTCCTTTTTGTATGTGTGGTGCAGAATTCTGCACATATGCCCAAATTGAAATTACAAGGAGAAACAAAGATATTTATGTAGGTTACTCTAGCCTAAGGCAGGCACAAAAATTTGTTATAAATCCATGTCTTTGTAGATGTGGGTATGCACCAAGATTCATAGATGGAAGTACAGAAGCACCCATATACTAGCCACGGAACGCCCCCTACGCAATTCACTATATTACTTTCTTTTTGCAAAGTAACACAAATTAACATTTTCTTTGCTTTGTAAATAGCAAAATGGATTCTACGTCTGGTCAGTTTGCTAATCATTCACCCTATGAATGTCATATTTGGGTCTGCCTTCAAACAACTTTAGTTGTATGACAAGGCGCAATTCACCAACACAAAATTATCACAAAAAGTTATGAAAAGCATTTGGCTTAACCCCATTCAGCCATTGACTTGTATTTGTGAATTCATTTTCTAATTGCTGAGTCAATGCAACCCTTTCTTTTCCCGCTGCTGCACACCTGCGGCCCGCTCTCTACTCAGCCCCGCCTCCCTTTCTCTCGTCCCGCCCCCTCCTCTTCTTAATGGTGGCCAAGCTGCTGGCACGCGAAAAGCGCTCTAAAGGCAAGCCTGTCTGCGCCTGTCCGTGACCCGATTGCGGCCAGTGGGTGGAACTCTGGATCTCTGACCACCTATGACACTACCACCCTCCTCGCACTCAACTCCGGCCGACTCAGAGACTGCCAACAGGCCTCGCTGAACACGACCCACAGCCAGTTTTCCTGCCTCCACTGCCGCTAGACCCTCACCACCACCCCGGCCTTCAACACTCCAGATGACAGCACCGGCGGCACCCTAAGATGCATCCTCCTCAAAATGCGTTCTGTACACAAACACACCATGGAAATCTTGGACCTACTCTACTCTCTTTCGCCCGACACTGCCTTCTTCACGGAGACCTGGACCAATGCCTCCTCCACCTTGATATCAACACCGCCATCCCGGACGGATGCAAGATCCAGTGGAAGGACTGCCCCAACCACCCAGGAGGGGGCCTCGCGAAAACCCACAAGAGCACCCTCCACCTCACCACCTCCAGCAAAACCTTCCCTTCCGCCGAACATCTGCACTTCCAGACCAGCCCCAACGCCATGCTCTAAGGAACCCTTGTCTACAGACCCCCCGGACACACTACACCACCACCATCACCGACTTCATCGCACCCCACACCATCGCCTCAATGAACTACATACTCATTGGAGACCTGAGCTTCCACCTCGACAACCCCAGCGACCCCAATTCCACCATCCTTCATGACAACCTTGCCAACATCGGACTTAAACAACTTGTCACCACACCGACCCACAGAGCAGGACACACCCTTGACCCCATCTTCACTACAGGTAATAGCATTCACTTCAGCCGCGCAACGTAACTACCATGGACCGACCACCACTGCATACACTTCGCCGTAGACAGACCCAAGGTAGCCAAACCGACCCCACGCGAAGGAACTGGAGCAAGGTCACTGATTAGCAACTCAACTCCCCCTCACCCGAGACAACCCCACCTGGGCACCTGACGCAAACATCGCAGCCAGAGCCACACCTGGATCTCCAAATGCGTAGACGAGCTCGACCTGCTACGCAACACTGACAAACAGCGCGCCAGGAAAGCCACCTAGTACACCACCGATCTCCAAGAAGCCAGGCGCACCAGCAGACGCCTGGAGATGAACTGGAGAAACACCAAGACAACTGAAAACTACTCCTACAAGGACGCCATGACAGACTACCACAACCAAATCAGATCACGAAGAGGAACTTCATCCACAACAAAATCCTCGCCAACTCCACCAACTCCAAGGAACTCTTCAGTGTCATCCAGGAATTCACCAACCCATGCAGCGAAGCAACAGACATCACCCCATCCCAAGACCTCTGCGACTAGCTTGGAACCTACTTCCACCTCAAGATCAAAATCCTCTACGATAACTTCGTCGACCCTCCACTAGACTCCACAGCTGGCACCCCATCCTCCAGAAACACCAGCCAGCCCACCATCTCCAACTGGACACCAGTCACGACCGAAGGCACACCCTCAACCATGAAAGGCATCAACCCTGGGACCCCCCCACTGACTTCTTCCCTCCTCACTTCTAGCACAGAGCCGCGGCCGCCATCGCACCTGAACTATATGGCACCATTAACACCACCTTCAAAACAGGCACCTTTCCAGTTGACTGGAAGTGCACAGAAGTCAGGCCCTTGCTCAAGAAGCCCACAGCCAACCACACCGACCTCAAGAACCACCGGCCCATCTCGCTCCTCCCCTTCACAGCAAAAGTCACAGAGAAAACAGTCAATCAGGAACTGACGCTGTCCTTGACCCATTCCAATCCGGATTCCGAAGCAACCACAGCACCGAGATTGCCCTACCCGCTGCCACAGACAACATCTGCACTCTCCTGGACCAAAGACACTCCACAGTCCTCATCCTACTCGACCTATCAGCTTCCTTCGACACCATCTCCCACTGCACACTAGTCGCCAGATTAAACAACACCGGCATACAAGGAACAGCCCTTGACTGGATCGACGATTCCTCACCGGAAGAAGACAAAGGATCAGGCTACCATCAATCCTCTCCAATTGCATGAAAAGCACCTGCGAAGTCCCACAGGGGTCATCACTGAGCCCGACCCTCTTCAGCATCTACATGGCCCCCCTCGCAGCCATCGTTTGACAACACGGCCTCAACATCGTACCTTATGCTGACGACACCCAGCTCATCCTCTCTCTCAACAAAGACCCCACCAATGCCAAACTCAACTTCCAGAAAGGAATGCAAATCATCACAGTCTGGATGACCAACAGCTGCCTGAAGCTCAACAACGAGAAGACAGAAGTCCTATCCTTGGAACCACCCCTTCAGCATGGGACAAAACCTGGTGGCCGACCACCTTCGGAAGCCCACCTACCCCCTCAGACCATGCCAAAAATCTCAGCATCGTACTCAACTCATCACTCAACATGAAATGACAGATCAACGCCGTCACCTCCAGCTTCTTCAACACCCTCCCCATCCTCCGCAAGACCTTCAAATGGACCCCCCCTCCCCCCGAGTCAAGAATGACAGTCACCCACGCACTCATTACCAGCAGACTGGACTTTGGAAACACACTCTACTCCTGCATCAACAAGTCCCTACTCCGCAAACTTCAGACAATACAGAACACCGCCACCAGTCTCATCCTCAGCATACCCCGGCATAAACACATCAGGCAACACCTACGAAGACTCCACTGGCTCCCGTGGAGAAAGAGTCACCTTCAAAATCCTAACTCACGCCTACAAATGCCTACACAACAATTGACACAAATACCTCAATGACAGAATCAACTTCCACGTCCCCAAAAGAAATATCAAATCTACCAACCTCGCACTGGCCGAACTACCACGCATCCACAGAGCCAGAGCAGGCGGAATATCCTTCTCTCATATTGCATCCAAGACCTGGAACGAGCTACTGGCAGACATCAGACGCGCCCCCTACGTGAACACCTTCAAGAAGACCCTCAAGCCCTGGCTCTTCAGCTAAACCGATCTGCGGACCCCCCTCCTCCCCCCAGCGCCTTGAGACCCTCACGGTTGAGTAGCGTGCTTACAATTCTCTGATTAATTGATTGATTGATTGAAAATGTAATTTTACACAGGTCATTGGCTAACGATTTTATTTCTCCAAAACATCTGTATTTTCATCTAAGAAAACATTGTCACATTTGCAGACATAGTGACTTCTGTACCTATGTTGCTAAAGGTTCACAACATTGTTTTCAAGCTGGAAGCCACTTCAAATAGAAAAGACTTGTATAAAACTAATGTACTGCGTACGAAATGGTAAATATAAATGGCACCTATAAATGTTAGTGTGTCTTCATATACTTCTTGCAGAAAATAATAAAAAGGCACACAGAGCTGTGATTACCACATAGTGACAGATTTATTTAGCACACAAAAAGGAAGCAAAAATTGTTAGTTGAGCAAAAGTGACTTTACAAATATGTGTAAAAGCAGCTCCTCTATATGATCTGTCATGCTCAAACGTGTTGTCACATTTATTTCCATTTTTCTGTTTCATGTTCATCAAAAGGAGAAGTTTAATAGGGTATGCTTTCCTCATTTTTATCTGGTATCCTGATACTGAGGAGTTAATTTTAACTAAAGACAACTATGGGCCCTCTAGGAATGGGCTAAGTTACTGCAACCTGGTAGAACATGGAATGTTGTTATACATAAGGGGAACAATTCGTAAAGGATGCAGTTCTGCACTTTTGTGAAATTTATAAGGACTACTACTCATCCAAAGGGAAATCACTACTAAATTCACTGCGCATTTGTGAATAAATCTTCACACATTTTCCTCATTACATTTTATATAGGTCAGTGGCATAACACATCGTATAGCCTCACCTAACAAGTCAGATGTCATAACACAGCTACAAAAATGTACCTCTGGTGTCAATACCACATAAAGTTTTTGCTTTTTAAAACAGAATAAACGCTGTTCTTTGCCCAGAATAAAGGTACCAGTGACAAAAATACTTATACATATTAGGATGTCTTCACTTGCTTCTTCCAGAACATTGAAGATGTGCACTAAAAGTGGCCACAATGATTATCACTAGGAGTGTGTGAAATGTGCTTAATTTGTTTTCGTTTAAATATGCGAAATGTCATGAAAACTATGTATAATTATGCATATTTACACAACATGCAAATCCATATTTTGTATCTATATTTTAGCGCAAAGTCCACCCTCTGTTTTTGATACAAGGATGCATTTTGCACGCAAAAAAATCACAATTGCTGCATACATAAGCTGTTTTCATTCTAGATGTTCTCCCACGCTATACATTTGCCATGAACCTCCACATATTTAAGCAACATGGTGTACCGTCCTAATTTATGGAACTTTACATAACAAGCGAAATTTGAATTTGCTGATTGATATGAACTGCATAGCCATAATTTGTATATTTCTTTCAAGACTAATGTGCACCAACATGTGCAAAAATTGTCTTAAGTACTCAGGCCATTGAATGGAAGCAAAAGGGATTAGACCAGCAAATGTGAAATTTCAAATTTATGTGTTGAAGCCACCCACCCTCTAAGTGATGGCTTATGCTCAAAAGCATATTTGAGTTTTTCCATTGTTCTATTCCACTATCAGTAAAATGAGAGGTCCATGGGGGTCTCCCCTGTTCATAACTGTCTGATATTCTGACATTGAAATGGTGTTGGGTTTGTTTTAATTGGAGTGCATGGGGGACACTCAATAATGGACTATGTTATTTCTGCATGGTACAGAATTGACTTGTGCCTGACTCTCAAGTGGCATCTAATAATATTATTTGGTACTGCACCAAGAATATATGCCTGAATCATGGTGGATTTCTAGTAATGGCTTGCGGTATTGCACAGTTGTGAAGGTAGCCTAAAAGACTTGTGCCTGACTCAGAATAAGGTTAGTTAGTGCATCAAGTTAATGTAGTGAAATAGCACGTTTGCGGTGATGCTCAGGTTGAGACTGAAAGAGTCTGCACGAAAGTCGGTATACTGTGGCAAAATGGATGCTTGCTGCTGTTGCATGTTTGAGCCTACTGTGCTGACACAATCATTTGATTTGTTGGCAAACAAAAGAAATCATGCTTGTTGTTGACATCATTTGTGATCTGGAGGCCACACATTCACTCCTATACAGGCAGATTCTGCTCTCCATCAATCCAAAGTGAGTACTATTAAAGTGTGTTATTAAAGTGTTATGCATAGCACTTCGAAAGAGCAGAAGTGTGGTATTGAACACTACATAGCACAAGTCATGATTGTCATCTTGCTATAGTTCGTATAATTAGGACACCTCTAAAACATATCTCCACAAAACATTTGAGGTGCTTGTGTGAAGGACTACCAACAGTACCTTGTCCAACATGCAGAAGGTAGACACAGCACAACAGTTAACATCAATATGTTTGGTAGAAAATCATAGCATTCATAGACTTCTGGGGCTCTAGATTCACCGGAAAGTGTACAAGTAGTGGGGATGTCCTCAACATGTCTGTGACCTTCGCATAGGAAGCACTCACGTTCCCAAAAAGTGTCGCAGACAGCACTGAAGTTTCTGATGGGTTGGTGGAAGTGCCTTGTTGCCTTGGAAGGCAGACAGATGTGGACATTTCATCAGTGCAGTTAGCTTTGTTCTGAAAAAGTGGTGTCTATATTTATTTGGATCCACAAATAATGCAGTTTTACTGACACTTTACTTTATTCCTAATTTAGCATGATACTTTGGGGTCCAATTTGGCTATAAGTCTTGAAATATGAGGGGCATGTGCTGAGGCAGGAGAGCTGATATTCTGTGTAGTCATGAGCTGTACAACTAAAAGCAAGCATTACAAACAATCTCTGGGCTCTTCTTTAGTGATGCAAACAATGCCCTGAAGAGGGTCGAATAGAGTGTTGAATATCAATGCCCTCCTTTGCTTGCATGGTTTGTGTGCCGCATCAACATCTCCAACCCGGACAATCATTAACAGTCAGCAATTCAAACGTTATTCTAATTATGAAATCAAAGTTTGAAGACATATTCTTCACAAATGAAACTAAATCATGCAAATGATACTAATCATGCATATGTGTGAAAATGAGTTAAACATGCATCTTCCACCCTAATCATTTTTTTTCCAAATCTCAAAATCAGAAATATGTGTCTTTAGTTTAGCAAGTTGTTCTGTGCTATGACAGCCATTGTGCACCCCTAATTAAAAGAGAAAGCCTCATAATAAACTTTACATTCACAGAAACCTGGATGGTGACTTGAAATGAATCAATCAACAATATGTACATTCAGAACAAATATGAATGCGCATTCTGCATGCACTTGAGCAAGGACCGCTGATGACAAACGAACGTTTGACCCTAGAATTTTCAGTGTTTGACCTAATTGCATGTCATGTCCGTCTTGTTTCGTGATGCTACATTTAGCTACAGAATTCTTTTGAAGAAATTATTGTCTGGGGAAATTCTCCTGCAAAATCCTTGTTTAAGGATTTTTCACCAGATGGCAACGTTTTGCCACATCCGATACTCTATGCAACTTCAGAAGGTTGCAAGGTGACCTTTCAAAACTCCCATGACAGAAATAAAAGCTTGCACTACACAATGATTGCGAAAATGACCTTATAGCTTCGTAGTTTGAAATCCTTAAAAGGCATTCAAATTCACCATTCTCATTAGAAAGTCATACTTTTGCATACAAACTTACCTGTATGCCGAAATGTGACTTTTCTTAGTAACTAAATAAATTAAATGTTTAGTTTGAAAAAGAAGAGGCATTTTGGCATACAAATAGCGAACTGCGCAACACCAGCTTGTAAATTAATTTGACATTAAATAAATGTGCAGCTTAGTTTAAAAACCGCTTTGTATAGTATGTGGTGCACAAAGCACGACAAAGCTACACACATCATAATAAGAGCTGTGGGAGTTGCACAGTCTGCTTTCTTACAACTCTTGTCATTTCTTTTTAATCTTTGAAAACTTGGTAATGAGGGAACTTGCTTATTTTTTTTAAAAGGGGGGCTTTGCAATAGCGGAAATCAGCTTGAGAATGGACCACAGCTGCTAAGCAGATAGTGGCAGAGACTGGACTACAGCTGCTAAGCGGATAGTGGCAGATAATGTAACTAAAGCAGCTAAGCAGATAGAGTCAGAGAATGGACCACAGCTGCTAAGCAGATAGTGGCAGAGAATTGACCAAAGCTGCTAAGCAGATAGTGGCAGAGAATGGACTACAGCTGCTACCACAGCAGCTAAGCAAATAGTGGCAGAGAATGGACTACAGCAGTTAAGCAGATAGTGGCAGAGAATGGACTACAGCTGCTAAGCAGATAGTGGCAGAGACTGGACTACAGCTGCTAAGCAGATAGTGGCAGAGACTGGACTACAGCTGCTAAGCAGATAGTGGCAGATAATGTAACCAAAGCAGCTAAGCAGATAGAGTCAGAGAATGGACCACAGCTGCTAAGCAGATAGAGGCAAAGAATGGACCAAAGCTGCTAAGCAGATAGTGGCAGAGACTGGACTACAGCTGCTAAGCAGATAGTGGCAGAGACTGGACTACAGCTGCTAAGCAGATAGTGGCAGATAAAGTAACCAAAGCAGCTAAGCAGATAGAGTCAGAGAATGGACCACAGCTGCTAAGCAGATAGAGGCAAAGAATGGACCAAAGCTGCTAAGCAGATAGTGGCAGAGACAGGACCACCGCTGCTAAGCAGATAGTGGCAGATAATGTAACCAAAGCAGCTAAGCAGATAGAGTCAGAGAATGGACCACAGCTGCTAAGCAGATAGTGGCAGAGAATTGACCAAAGCTGCTAAGCAGATAGTGGCAGAGAATGGACTACAGCTGCTACCACAGCAGCTAAGCAAATAATGGCAGAGAATGGACTACAGCAGTTAAGCAGATAGTGGCAGAGAATGGACTACAGCTGCTAAGCAGATAGTGGCAGAGACTGGACCACAGCTGCTAAGCAGATAGTGGCAGAGACTGGACTACAGCTGCTAAGCAGATAGTGGCAGAGACTGGACTACAGCTGCTAAGCAGATAGTGGCAGATAATGTAACCAAAGCAGCTAAGCAGATAGAGTCAGAGAATGGACCACAGCTGCTAAGCAGATAGAGGCAAAGAATGGACCAAAGCTGCTAAGCAGATAGTGGCAGAGACTGGACTACAGCTGCTAAGCAGATAGTGGCAGAGACTGGACTACAGCTGCTAAGCAGATAGTGGCAGATAAAGTAACCAAAGCAGCTAAGCAGATAGAGTCAGAGAATGGACCACAGCTGCTAAGCAGATAGAGGCAAAGAATGGACCAAAGCTGCTAAGCAGATAGTGGCAGAGACTGGACTACAGCTGCTAAGCAGATAGTGGCAGAGACTGGACTACAGCTGCTAAGCAGATAGTGGCAGATAAAGTAACCAAAGCAGCTAAGCAGATAGAGTCAGAGAATGGACCACAGCTGCTAAGCAGATAGTGGCAGAGACTGGACTACAGCTGCTAAGCAGATAGTGGCAGAGACAGGACCACCGCTGCTAAGCAGATAGTGGCAGATAATGTAACCAAAGCAGCTAAGCAGATAGAGTCAGAGAATGGACCACAGCTGCTAAGCAGATAGTGGCAGAGAATTGACCAAAGCTGCTAAGCAGATAGTGGCAGAGAATGGACTACAGCTGCTACCACAGCAGCTAAGCAAATAATGGCAGAGAATGGACTACAGCAGTTAAGCAGATAGTGGCAGAGAATGGACTACAGCTGCTAAGCAGATAGTGGCAGAGACTGGACCACAGCTGCTAAGCAGATAGTGGCAGAGACTGGACTACAGCTGCTAAGCAGATAGTGGCAGAGACTGGACTACAGCTGCTAAGCAGATAGTGGCAGATAATGTAACCAAAGCAGCTAAGCAGATAGAGTCAGAGAATGGACCACAGCTGCTAAGCAGATAGAGGCAAAGAATGGACCAAAGCTGCTAAGCAGATAGTGGCAGAGACTGGACTACAGCTGCTAAGCAGATAGTGGCAGAGACTGGACTACAGCTGCTAAGCAGATAGTGGCAGATAAAGTAACCAAAGCAGCTAAGCAGATAGAGTCAGAGAATGGACCACAGCTGCTAAGCAGATAGAGGCAAAGAATGGACCAAAGCTGCTAAGCAGATAGTGGCAGAGACTGGACTACAGCTGCTAAGCAGATAGTGGCAGAGACTGGACTACAGCTGCTAAGCAGATAGTGGCAGATAAAGTAACCAAAGCAGCTAAGCAGATAGAGTCAGAGAATGGACCACAGCTGCTAAGCAGATAGAGGCAAAGAATGGACCAAAGCTGCTAAGCAGATAGTGGCAGAGAAAGGACTACATCAGCTAAGTAGATAGTGGCAGAGAATGGACAAAAGCTGCTAAGCAGATAACAGCAGAGAATGAACCAAAGCTGCTAAGAAGGTGGTGGCAGAGAATGGACCAAAACTGCTAAGCAGATAGTGGCAGAGAATGGACTGCAGCTGCTACCAAAGCAGCTAAGCAGATAGTGGCAGAGAATGGACTACAGCAGCTAAGCAGATAGTGGAACAGAATGGACCACAGCTGCTAAGCAGATAGTGACAGAGATAGGACCACAGGTGCTAAGAAGATAGTGGCAGAGAATGGACCACAGCTGCTAAGCAGTTATAACATTTCCCACCCCTGGAAGTCTTACCCTTGAAGGTTTAGCAGGATTACTCTAGCAGGATGTTATCTGTAAGAAACTGCTGAGCGACAGATGCTTACTCGTTTAAAGGCATCCCTGAGCAGTGAAGAGTACAATAATTGCAGCAACTTGGATCCAGTGTTGTTTTCAAGAGCATCATTAAGCTGTGGTTAACAGTGAATGTTTTCCTTCAGCAGAGAGTCTGGGTGCAGGACATTTTCACCTGAGATTGGCCAGATGGCTGATTTTCTCCTCAGTAAAAAATAAAACAAACAAAAATGCATTGTTTCTTGACATTGCCAGACTGTGCTGATGAAGAATTTAGCTTAGCTTAACCCCATTCCATGAAATCCAGCCTGTGACTATCAAAAGAGGAATTGCGTGAAAATGTTTAAGATTATAGGAAGCTCAGCCAATATATCTGACTCAACAGTCATTTAGGCAAGATGAAACTAAGATTAGTAGAAACAATATCTAAATTGTCTTTAAAGTCAGAAACGTTTTTTCTTTTGTACTGCAGTTATCATGGCAATGCAGGAACGAAAGGGCAATATGCTGATTGAAATCTAGAAACTTGATGATAAATAAATTGTATATGCATCCATTTTAAGAAAAGAGTAAAGTTTAGGGAGCTGATTCACAAAGGGCATCTGCACATGTGGTGGAGGCCCGCAGTCATCGGGGAGTTACTACTCTCGGGGAAATATCCACAATGAATTAGCATTCTCATTGCGTAGATCACGCTGAACTGCGAAGACTCCCTCACGGATGTAGGGCCTCTGCCACATGCGCTGATGCCCTTTGTGAATCAGGTCCTAGATCTTTCTTAGGTTTGTTGGGATAATTATCAGGGTAACAGTCTTGTGACACCAACTATGCTACAGCGCTGTAATGTGAAATTCAGTTCTTAATGCAATGAGTCAAATGTCCACAATTAAAGGGCCATACAAAGAGCAGAGGGGTTATTTAGATTTCGGCAGAATGGAGGCAGCTCTGTAAATCAGAGGTATTTGCACCCCAAAAACGTCAACGTTTTCCCGCTTAATTTGTAGGTTGGAAAACTGCTAGATTTTTGTTAGTGGAGCCTCAAATGGACTGGCCAACAGACATCTTTGACCTTGCATCCCAAAGCCCCTTGCCACCAGATCATGAGGTAGGGTAACAGCAATAGAAAGTTCTTCCACTGACAACTATTCAAGGCATGACAGTCCTGGCACGGCAATGGCTCAAAGGCCCCCAGGGCAAAGAAAAGACTCTTGCGCATCAGTGAGATTAGATTTTGTTCATCTGAGTAGAACATGCAAAGTGCCTGAGCTTTCCTCTGCAATTACCTTACTGGAATCTGATGTGCACGTTCAGAGATCCTCAATAGACAGTAAGGAATGTCTAAATGGGGAGGGGTGATCCTATACAAATAACAAAGCTTTTAGTTTGGCATATTCTTCTTCCCTAAATCTATTATGGGATTTAGGAAAAAAGGGGATATTTGACGTGGAATAGGTTTCTCCACTGACCTTTAGTAAGGGACAGATTCAATTTCAAACTAACCTGCTGGATGTAGAAAAGTAAGAGTGGCTTTGTCCCCAGTAGCCTGACTAATCATATTCATCCCCATCCACCTCCAGGCCTACTCCACAGTTAATGACAAAATCTCTTTGAGATTTTCTTTACCAAATTACCAACAAAAAGCAGGCGAGTTTTCTCAATTCAGGACACAGCTCTCTGGAACTGTCTGTCTAATCACTTCAGGCTCTATTCCAAATGCTCCAGATTATTTAAACTCTAAAAAAAAACATAACTCTTTGTAAGGAAACATGAAGATTGAAGTGGCCTAAATCCAAATGCATAAATAGAATCCAAAGAAGGCTCGCCCAGCATGGCGGCAATCATGGTCATGGAATGAGAAATGAACCAGGGGAGAAGGAAGTCATTTCCAACTCACCAATCCTCATTTTAATCTGAATTATATGTTGAGGGGATATTTTGCTCTATGCTCGAGGCGGATCATTTTAAAATGTTAAAACATCCTACGACATCGGGCATGGTAGAGGGAACGCAAACAAACCGAATGACATTTACATTCGGAAACAGGTCAGCACGGTTTAATAGCAATCCCAGAAGGCTTCACTTTCAAATATGGAATGGAAAATTCTTCTTATGGGCAGTTCCACCCTGTAATTGTCCTGAAGTCAAACATTACAATTTCCGTGCTCACCGGAGACCTCTAATATATTCCAGTTCTGACACACGCATTTTGGCGTGCAACAACCCAGCGTGTAACACGAAACTGCAGGTTAAAGGTGTGAGAGAAATGGGAATGAATTGCTATGTTGCCATTAAGATTACACTGAAGGGATCACAGCGAAGGGCATTAGGTGACCTTGAATTCTGCACACATTATGAATACTTTTGAAGATGAAATATTCACAGATATTAAAATCTCAATGATTTGACCTCTAGCGACCTCGACATACTTACCTCTTTCTGTCTTTTGCTGAAATAATTGCATTTATTATTAATCTGTTTCATGCGACATCCTTTTATGTTTTGCCGCGCTTGGGTTCATGAAATCTTAACTGCAGGGTCAGTCAGTTGAGTCTCAATTAATCCTGCTCGACTAATCCCGAAACAGATGGCAGTCAAGAGTTGATTTTTTATTCTTAAAATACGGAGAAGGCCTTTAATTGTTTTCTTTATTTTGGACACTTTATCATGATTCACACTGAAAGGGCACATTGCATGTTTGTAGTAAAATGTTCACCCACTGACATGATCTTTGGATAACTAGCAGGCCTACTGCCAGCGTTACTTTATTACTATAATTGCAATGAATCTAGGGCAGACAAACCTTGTGTCAATTCAGTTTCTCACCCTCAATTGGCCTGGCATTATCGCCTTTTAGAGATGTGTTAAAGACATTGATCACTTCAAGGCTTTAAAAACTTTCTATGCTTTTAGGAAAGCTTATCCGAAGTAGCACTTACCAAGGATCATAAGGCATAAAAAACGTTTGAAGCTTCACTTTTTTCCAAGCGACTGTTTACATTTATGTCACTTTGTATTGTCCAGCCACCAGTGAAAAATATGTGCAATTTCTTTTTAAAGACATTTTATATATTTTTTTCACATTATCAAAACAAAAAGTAGTGCCCTCAAATGATAACTATGCCAAACCACTGAGGTACAGTAACAACAATATATTAATATAAATACACAAAAGCAGATTACACACGAGTCTAACAAATATTCATACGGTCCCATAACAATCTAAGCACCTCTTCCATTTATTAACAGTTTAGGCACTGATTTAGCAAACAAGACTGATCATTTTGTCCGCAAACCTCTCGATCCACCCATCTTATTTACAAACAGGCAGATTTTAAGCTTTCTGTTGATCGGACCCCCATTGCCTCCATAGAGAGTAAGCCCTCTCCAATGGCCTGATGGAGTAGGGGCTGTTTGAGGAAGAGCATTACAACTCCTTGTCCTATTTAGGGTCACTGGTGTAATATTCTGTTTTTCTGTCGATCACCGCCTGGTAAAACTAGGCGGTAAAGGACAGAAAAATACACAAATAAAGAAAAACACACAATGGGAAAAAACTGCTAGAGTGTGGGGCCATTTGTTTTTTGTTTTTCAGAAACAAACTTTTGCTTTGACTGTTTGTTTCTGAAATAAATTTCAAATGTTTGATGAATGGCTGTCAAAACCGACGCTGCAGTCCACCAAACCTTTTGTACCTTGAAGTGAAATGCAGCGACAGCAATTTCTTTTCAGGGTAACAAGATGATCGTATTTGCAGAAAATATCGGATCAGAAATATTGAGTTGCAGAAATATCACTGTCAAGAATATCAATTTTTCTGGTAAGTAATATCGTGTTTAATAACATCATTGTTGTTAATATCAATTTCAATAATATAGCTGTAAAAAAATGTAATCCATTAGGATGTTGGGAATGTAGGTTGAGGATGTACATGCTGTCCAAAGGTCGGAGGGCTTTAATTCTACCCCCACTAGATCTTAAACCTTCTGGACTAGATTTGACTAGAGTATGTCTCATGGATTTAGCTCTACGATACGTAACACAAGGTTTAACTGGTACCTTCTGTGAGAAGTTGCCTGATATATGCAGTCCACTAATTAAAGTGGACACCCTGTACCAGTCCAAACAACCCTTATTGATGATGAGGTTAAAGATAACCTTTATGAAAGCTATCCTAGTGGTAGCTATGAAGAACAGCCTTCAAGCTAAGTCTTGAAGGAATGTAAAGCAGCTTGTTTTGCCAGATCAGAACCTCCTGAATAACCAAATGAAAGGAGACCCACCACACAAGAGATATATAAAATATATGTATTTATTACTAAACACTCTCTACCAACCTCTATAAGAGATTACAGCACAAGGAAAAATATACTTAATCAATAAAATGACAGTAAATTGCACAATACACAGTGGGCTCCGGGGGAGACTGAACCATATACTAAAAAAAATGGTACAACAACAATACCTTCACTAGACACAGTGCATGTAGAATCGCTGGGACCCAAAGGAACCACCCAAAGGAGTGACGCAGGGAGCACACGGAGGACGGGTGCAGTGTGTGAACACAGATGCGAGTTCCGTTCAACTCTATTGGAAAGTCGCGGCTGGAAATTTCAGTTTAATGAACATAGAAGGTTCTAAGGCCAGCTCCCTTAGGAGTACCGAGGTACCTGTGTTACCTATCCCAGGGGAGCCAGGTGCATAGAGGTCAAGTGGTGTCAGAAACCTTCATTGTTTCCAATGGCGTGACTCAAAGAAGTGCTGCTGCCGGGAATATGAAAAGTGTTCCGGTGGAATCCAAGCCTGGATCTGATGTGAGAAGAACCTGAAAACAGAGGGGACAGAGTCTGGGTCACTTCAGGGTGACCAGGGGCTCACTAGACGAATGCCCACTGATGTTGGGTGCTTCAGGTGAGAAGACTGGATGTTTGACTCTGCAGCCACGGGGACCAGGAGACATTGATGATGACCAAAGTCCGGAGGTGAGCTGTCCTGCAAAGGGTGCTGAGGGGTCAGTGTCTAGATTGAACACCAGCAAACCTTGGCAAATGCAACCCATATGGGCAGAGGAAACAAGTCACGGTGGGGACCAGCAAGGGCCTGGAGACTCTCCAACCTATGTGGAGTCAGGGCATTTCTGGAGCAACCAGGAAAGCCCAAGAGAAATCAAAGTTACCTTCACAGGGACCCACAAGCCAATGAACAAGGGATCGCGAAGGGACCTCACGCTGAACCACGAAGTACAGTCCCACGGAGCACTCTTGGAGTTGAGGCCGGAAATCTTGGGTGGAAATACTGCTCGGGGTCAGGACTACACATAGCTTAAAGTACAGTCTCAGGGATTGCCAAAAAGCATATGCTGCTGCAAAAGTACATGGTGCACAGGGGTTCGGGTTGTATGGTCCCCACGAGGGTTACTGGTCTCAGAATTGCTGAGAGAGCAGATCAACCTCAAAAATGCTTGTAAACCCCCCTCCTGTGTTTTCAAAAATCTTCAGAGTCCTCAGGAGCTTGGGAGATGCAAACCAGTCAGATTAAGGTGCCTGCTTCAGCAGGGGAGTAACTCCTTTATTCCAAGGGCGATTCTTCTGTCGTCCAGCAAAGTGTAGACTGTCGAAGTACTTAGTTTCTACTTGCAGAGTTTAGTCCAGGTAAAATCTAATGTCCTGTAGTCAGGTTTCCTACTTTATACCCAAGGAAGGGGTTGGACAAACTCTGGGGACCCTCCTAGGGGAGGGACAGGACAGAGGGGTGGTTACACCCATGTCCTTTGTCCAGTTTTGCACAAGAACATAAGAAAATGACTCCTGCAACCGGTTTGAGCTGGACAATGTATAGGGACACCAAATGAGCCTCTAGTGCAGACTTTCAGGCACTCTCAGAGTGCCCCCACCAAGCCCCAATACACTTAAGCATGTCTGGGAGGTGGTCACACCTATCTGTGACAGGAAACCTATTGTCAGGTCTTCCCCTGCTTGAGCTCAGCTCAGTAGCAGGAGGGCAGACGTGTGTCTGTGGCTGGCAGCATCTATTTTGTGCTGCCCAGGTCAAAAAAGCTGGTACCCGGTAGACCGGTGAACCACAGTAGTGGTTCTACAAGGGAAGAATCAAACCTCCCACACCAGTTACTGGTGTGGAGGTATGATTCCAAGGTGTTTGACACCAAACACAACATGTTTCTAGGAAGCTGTTTTAAAGTTAGCATTTACCACGAGGTTATAATGCACGTAAGTATATATGGTTTGGCTGCATCACAGACAACCCCAGGGAATAGATTCCGAAGGCTGCAGAGGGGCTTTTTTAAGGTAGGGGCACCCTCTCACACCAAAACCAGCACCCTGCCTTCAGGACTGATAAGGCCTGCCATAGGGCTTATAGGTACAGTGATTTAGAATAGATATAGGTAGTCTATATTTAAGTAAGGGTTGCAGGCACCACCTTACACAAGTGCAGTAGCAGGCCTGTGGTGTCAGTTTGAATGGTCTCTCAGGGGTGGCATAATAC